>NW_028091637.1:11269121-12469121 GCF_014824575.4 Sturnira hondurensis
GCTGCAGAAAGAAAGAAGGAGCTCCTACCTTTTGCAACATCATGGATGGAACTGGAAAGCATTATGCTGAGTGAAATAAGCCAGGTGTTGAAGGACAAATACCATATGATCTCACCTCTAACAGGAAGCTAAACAACAAAACAAACAAGCAAGCAAAATATAACCAAAGACACTGAAATAGAGAACAGGCTGACAGTGACCAGAGGGGAGAGGGGAGGGAATTTCAGGGGAAATAAGGGAGGGATTTAGAGGAACCTATATAAAGGATACATGGACAACAACTGAGAAGGGTGGAAATGGGAGAGAGGGGGGAGGATGGGGGGTGGGATGGGATGGGAGTAATAGACTGAAAACTGTACTTGAAAAATAATTAAATAAAAAATTAAAAAAAATAAAATAAATACTCATGTTATAAAAAGTAAGGGATAAAAGGCAGGATACAAAATTTAAATAAATGCATATTTATTTGTCACCATGGCAGACTGCATAGCCATGGCAGAAAGTTCACTCTCTACTCTGGTCAATCTAAAGTGGAATCAGATTTACCAGCCAGACCATGGCCTGAGCTAGCACTGTCTACATGCACTGGGGACCTGAGCCGAGGACTCAATGAACAGTTTGAGAATCAGTGACCCCTTAGAACCCCAGGTGAGGCACCAGGAAATAGCCTCGAAGGGAGGGCTCCATAATCCAGCACATGCCCTAGGCTCCCACTGAAGAAAACCCCAATTGAAGATAAGCTCAGGAGAAAATATCACAAAACACTGAAGAAACACCGCCATGAGATACGGCCAGCAGATGCAGGAAACGGAAGCATTGACACCCGAGAAAGAAGAAATAATAAAGTCAGCTGAAAAAGGACCTAAGAAATCCCTAAGAATGGTGATAATGAAAGAGGACAAATAAATCTGAAAAAAGTAGCCAGTTGTGGAAATAAAAAAATATTACCATGGGAGAGAAGGAAACTTTAAGAACTATTGGGACAGTAGCCCAGCTGTGAGTAGGGCTAGAGCTGAGAGGGACAAAGAGTTGGAAACGGAAAGAGAAGTTGAAGAATGGAGGTGAGGATGTGACATCTCAGCCTAGACACAGTGTGATGAAAACACAACATTCATGCATAGAGACAAAGTTCTGAAAGTTACTAGGTGGAAGAGACAAGTTTACTTAAAGAAGTCACTGTCAGACAAAACGCAGACTGCCATCATTAGTAATACATGCCCGGAATAAAAAGAAGAAGAGAAAATGATCTCCAATACTGAGAGAAAATATGACATGTATATATGTAAATGATGTAAACAACAACAACAAAAGTCCAAACTAAAAAGCACAAAACTAACACCTGCAGGAAGTAGGATCAAGTGTTGAGTTTATTCTGGTTGGTAAAATTAAAAGTGACTGTTATTTTTATCTTAATACTTCTGAATTATTCACATTTCCTACAATAAACATGATTAACCAATATAATAAAAATCAATATTAAAAACCAATAATCTGGTGTGAAAGGATAGGAAGACCGTGTCTGTGTTTGTTCAAATGAAGCCAATTCTTTACGGATGTGTTTCAATGATGCGCTGTCTGCGAGGCCTTCCTGCTGTTCCTTTAATTCTGCAGGTAGGATTCATCTACTAGGCACAGGGACCACAGTGCCTAGGGCCATGACACTATTTTAATTTTAAGTGCTTTTGAAGTCATAAGGGAAGGCAGAATATACTAATGAACATATAATAATGACCACAGCTTGGACTATATCTTATATTTGTCTTTTTAAAAAGGCAGTGATAAGACATAATTTTATATAATTTTTTAATGGAGAAGGGGCCTGTGAAAGCAAAAGTGTCCAGAGTCCAGGGAAGTCAGAAAGTGACCTTGAACTCTGAATTCCCGTCTTAATTTTGGTTCTCCCTGAGGCAGAGCCTGAGATAAGGCTCTCCATGCAGTTTATTTGGGAAGTGTTTGTAGCAAAATGATGTGAGGGAGGAGAGAAGGAGATGGAGGGAGAAAAGCCAATCAAAGCCTGTGTTCTCAAGGTCATCCTTATGGGCAGTGAGTTTAGTTTCCCCAGGACCTCCATTCCTAAAGATACACATGTCTTCCCCACCTGAAGGATGAGTGGCCACGGTATTTCTTTTTGAGCATTGCCGCCAGAGGTTGTTACCTGCTTATCGCAGGGTTTGTATTGTATAAATGCTGCATGGCTGCCCGGCACTGGAGCAGAAAACAGAAAGTGCTTGCTTAGGGTGAGACACTGTGAGCATGAGAGCAAGGCTGCATGCTGAACACAGCTCAACCTGAACGTAGAGGCCGACAAGGCAATGCGACGGAAAACACCAGAAGTGCCTGCTCCAGTCCTCTGGAATCAATCTCACATTATCCCCATGCTCCCATACTATTTGATTTATATGTCTCTATGAGTTATATTCAGCCATGCTTCATGTATCCCATAGTTCCTTCTGTGTTTGAAATATAAATTCCTTGAGGTCGTGAGCTGTGCTCTATGGCACCGAACCTCACACACACATGTACTCAACACCTATTGTTGACTTCATTTATAACCTAGAGATCCTGCACTAGGATTTAGCAGAATTGAATTCCAATCCTCACTCTGCAACTGACATGCTGTATGATGCTGGACAACCCCTAGTCTCCTTGGACCTCATAACTGTACCTATAATGAGGAGCAGGTACAAGATCTTCTCCAAGGGCTGCTCTGGATCTGTTTGATTATTCCCCTCCATGCAACTCCACTCAGCATTAAAGAGCTCCAACTGCAGTCTAGGCCCAGAGCTAGTTGCTGGGGTTATGAAGGTAAATGCAGCAGAGTCTGACTGTGCCAGGAGAGAGGCAAGTGAAGAGCTAGAGCACAGAGAGCTGAGATCACACAGTGGGCTCAAACCTGGGGTGCGTCAGGGGAAATTCTTGCTGAGATGACAGCTGAGGTGATTCTTAAATGATGAGGGATAAGAGAGGAGAAGAATATGGGCAGCCCAGGCAACAACACTCCATACAGGGCCATCCTGTAGAAAGGAGGCATCTTTCTCAAGGGTGAGGACAGCTTGCTGAGGGCAGAATAGACACGTTCCCTAGGCTCTCTGACTTTTGTGCCCACGCTGTTTCCATATCTCACTTTGCCTTCGTGAGGCCAATTGTGTGATACTGTTACATAAAAGTTTTCATGTGTGTGCTGGCCGCAAGATCAGGAAAGAACTGATAATATGGACAAAGTACAGATTCCAAGGTGGGAGATGAGAGGTATTTTTCTCTGTTTGCTGGGAAAGGAGAATCACCTTCACTTTATTTTATATTTATTATTAAGCAGCACTGTGGAAATGGATTTTTAAAAAACGCAGTCATAGACTAATGGAGGGGAGAGGATATATTAGCCACTAGACAGGTCTTCAGTCAATTTATATATGTTCAATCAGGCCAATGTTCCTCTCTTGGATAGTAATGAGTACATTTCTTTCCAGAGTCAAAGTGCCTGTTATTATCTCCCTATTTATGGTGATCAGGTATTTGTGTTACTCCTGGTAAAATACCCTGGAAATGGCTTGTAGAAACAGCCCTTCATGCCAAGTGCACCGTGGGAAGGACACATTATAGAGACCCCCAATCCTCTGGATGTAACTGCTGACATTTTTCCTCTTTCCTGTTCGGCATGAGTATGAGATCACCCCATAATTTTACCTCATGGAGTCATTTGCTGCTTTAGGAAGAAATGCTCTTTGCTGATAAACATCTCACAACACATAAATGTCATGCTGAAAAGATTTCTCTTTTTGGAGAAATGGCCAACAGCCCATAATTTCAATAACTTGCTTCATTACAGAAGAGGAACAAATGACAAAACTCGCCAAAGCAGTGGCTGAAACGGTCTTCCCAACGTTTCCCTGGAGGAGGACATGCAGGAGAATGCTGGAGGGAAACTTTATTACTCGTAGCGAGGCTCATTTCTGAGAAAGTTTGGTTCAGAGTCTGAAATGTGGTGTGTTGAAGGCAGGCGTGGACGTTGATCTACTGCTGCTGATGCCAGTTGTGGATGTGTCATAACTAACTACTCAAAAGTAAATCTGTCCATCATTCTTTAGTCATACTGTGGGCTCTTTAGCCAGTCCAGGCTGACTCCATGACCTTATAGTGGAGGGGAATAAAATGAAGGGAAGGATATATTTGTTGAGACTCTACAAAGTACACTGGTTATGTATCGGTTCTTTTGCTAGTGACTGGATTAAGTATTTTATATATGCTATCAATTCAATGAAATTAAAAAAACTAAGAATAAGCCACTAATTAAAAAAACATATAATAAGCCATTTACTAGGAGGATGGCAAAATTCTATCATGTAATCTTCACCCCACTATCAGAAGTCAGGCATTCATTATCTAAAATGTGTGGATGAGCTCATGAAACTCAGAGTGGAAATCAGTGGTTTAAGGTTCCACAGCTTGTCAGTGGCAAAGCTGGGACCTGCCCCTAGATGAAGTAGTCACCTAGTAAATGCTTATAAAACCGAACTTTCAAGGGCACTGGACATGAGGGAGTCATTATTCTCAGAATCTGTAATCTTTCTATTCATTTATTTATCAAATATTTCTGAAATCTATATATGCCTGTCAATGCACTATATTATAAGATCTAGAGCTGAACAATACATGGCCTATGTCCTGGACTGCTCAGTAGGAAAACAGACAGAGAAACAATGATGATTCATAGCCTATATATCAATTCTGATACAGCTCTGGTGGTCAGTGATGGTGTAATAATCAACCTAAAACTTTGTGTCTTAAACAACTTTACTATCTCCCATGATTCTATGGGCTGTCAGAGTCAGCTTGGAGTCCTCATCTTTTTGTGCACTGATGGTGATTGAGACCAGTCATGCGGTCATCTGAAGGTTTCTTTATCCACATGTCTGGTTCTTGGGGTGACTCAACCAGCTGGGTGCTGATCTGACAGGTCACTCAGGTTGCAGTGTGGAAGATAGATGTGAGAAGGCAATAAATAATGAGGTTAGAAAAACTGTTGAGTTGGGATGAGGAAGGCCTCTAGTTGTCAGAATCCATCCTCCTTAAAAGAAGGCAGCACAGGGTGAGTTATGTTATGAAGCCCTTATCTGAAGAGGGTGAAGGAGGAGAGAGGGGAGTAAAGGACCATGGGGGCTCTGCATTGGGCGGCTCTGTGGAAGGTGGTGCTATTTAATGTGGTGGAGAATACAGAAGCAGGAAGCGCTGATGTGTTCAGTCTTGAACTTGTTGATTCTGAGGTCCTTGCAGGAAAATCATGTGGAGATGCCCTGTGTGCGTTGCAGTGTGCTCCTGTAGGGCTCTGCCCAGATTCCCTTGACTGGGCCAGTACATAGCCTGCTTAGCTTCAGGGCTGCCTGGCTGCTATTAGCTCATACTTGCATCCTTTTCTGGAAAATTTTCTCACCTAATATTTCCTGAGAAGTTGGGCCCACTCCTGGAGGCAGCCCACAGCCAGTGGCTGACTGATAGGTGGATGCATGTGGTCATTCCCTTTGCTACCAGATGGGACAACTGTGTGATGCCGTGCATGCTCTCCAGCTCCTCAGGGCCCTGGCTGAGCTAGAGTCCAGCTGAGATCGCATCTTTATGTAGCTTTTTCCCCTGTCCTAACTTGTTGCCCCCAACGCTCTTCCCCTCAGTAAATCAGCTGTGCAAGGACCTCAGAGAGGCTCCTAGAATTAGACCTCTTCTAGGCAACCTGACCTAAGTGAGGCCTTCAGGAAGTGTGCACATGGATGAATTGATGGAGGTAAGATACATTCTTCTGTGGTAGAAATCTGTTCCGAAGAATAGCAGGGCCTTCTTGTAGATTGAGTTAAGTCATGGCATGTGGAGCATTTAAGAGAGGTTGTGAAAATATAGTGTGTTGTAAAATATGTGAACTTGACCTCTAGAACAACACTATCTAGCTTTAATACGAGCTACACTACTTACAACTGTATCATCTTGAGAAAATTTCTAATTTTTCTGTTTTAGTTTCCTTATCTATAAAATGAGGAGAAAAATAGTCCCTATACAAGAGTTATTGTGAAGATTTAATGAATTCTTATAATTAAAATATAAAAACACCACAAGAAAAATTTTGTCTATTCCACCTACTGCTGCATTGTCAGCATCTGAAATAAGCCCTGTTACTATGTTCTCAATAAATATTTGTTGAGTGAATACATGTAAAACAATTAGAAGGAGAGCTGACAGGCATTTATCCAAAATGCATAGTTATAATAATATAAACCAATATAAGAAAATCATTAGCTACAGAAAATCATTAACAATAGATCCCTATTGTTTGAAATAACAAAAGATTGGGAACATACATACAAATATTTCTATATGTGTATATTTGTACACATTATGGTTCATTCACACAATGGAATACTATGCAGTCAATAAAAATAAGGCAACGTGAAATGTACTGGTATGGAATGATAGCTAACACACATTGTGAAAAAGTAAGCTGCAGAATAAGGAAGATGCAGTAAACAGCAAGATGCAGCACATATAATATGTTAGTATTTGTGGAAGAATATATGTATATATTTATAAATATTCATATATACACATACACACAATCTATTGTAGGATTCACAGGAATTTGGCATCTGGTTGTCTGGACTTAGAAGTGGCAAGAAGACTAAAGATAAAACACTTTTGATTTTTGCTCCATGTGCAAGATGAGTATATCCTATCTAGAAACTAATCAAACAACTCACTATTTTTAAAAGAAAGAATTGATATTAACCAAGAGTTGGCTGCCTAGGGGCGCTGCAGGGCATCTTGCCAGAAGTACATGTGTGAATGAATATTGGGCAGATAAGAATGCAGCATTTTCTCTGCACAGGGGGACACTAAGCCTTTACCTAGTCAATCCCCTGTGAATTGACCTCTAAAGATTGATTACAGCTCAGCCTTCCACTCCTCTGGCTTGGAAAATTAGATTGAATACCATTATTAATTTTAATTATCAGACTTGAATTCTCTGTAAGCTCACTTAGCAGGCAGACAGCCTCTAACCTTTCATAAATAATGCCCTCAAAACTGGCCTCCTAAGGGGACGGAGGATGCCAAAGTGGGCCAGAAGTGCCTACTATGTGCCAGGACCCCCGCTCGATCGTTGATTGTACATCCATTAGTGAATTCTCTTACCACCTCTTTGAATGGGCATCTTTATCTCCATTTAAATAGGGAACGGGCTTAGGTGGTTAAATGGACTTACAAGAAGAGGGGAGCACATCATGACAGGTGCCATCGACCAGAACTCACGGATGATTAATATTTTGTTTGAAGGGGAACCGTGCAAGAGACCTATAAAAAACACCAAGAAGGGGAAAGACGGTGGCCCGCCAGAAACATTCCTTGACGAAAAAGGAAAAGATGCTTTCCCACAGGGGTGTCCAACCTGCACCCCACAGGCTGCGTACAGCCCAGGATGGCTGTGGATGGAGCCCAACACAAAATCATACATTTACTTAAAACAATATGAGATTTTCACAATGTATCTACTATGTGGCCCGAGGCAATTCTTCTTTTAGTGTGATTTAGAGACACCGAAAGGCTGGACACCCCTGCTAGGACATCTTCCCTTGCTTCCTTGCTCACCAGAAGGGGATCATGCTGTGTGGGAAGCGAGATCTGTCCCTGTAGTGAATCTCAGTGGTGCGGAAGGACTGCACTCCGCCCCCGTCATGCTGACCACAAAATCGTGGCCTTTTTTTGTTTTTGTTTTTGAGAAGGAGTAACCTTAGACATCATCTCCGCTCGGGGAGGTCACTCTCATTTTACAGATAATGACACTGAGACTCATGGAGGGGAAGAGAGCTACCCGGGTCACACAAGGGTACGGCGCAAATTAGGGTCACATTCCAGGTCTTGGATGCTTATTCAAAGATCCTTTTTCTCCTCCAGTTCTTCCTAAAATTGAATTCCAACAAAACTTTGTGAAGGCTGCATCACTCTTGGGTCTATTCTTAGAGCCTGAGAAACAGCCCCTGTGTTTATTCTGGACACCCTCCTTTTTGAATTTCCCTGTTCTGCATTGGTGACTAAGCTTTTGAGTGTGGAAGTGACCTACCAATGTTCATAAATAAAATTGTAGATACCAGTTTTTATCGTGTACTCTGGTTCTCTTCAGAGTGCCCTGGAAGCACCTGCTTGGAAAGGATTGAGTTTTTTTATTTGCTTTGGCCTTTCTAGAATTCTTTATTCTGTGCCAGGCATGACAGTTAGGCACTCATCCTGGCTTAACTAATTGAGTACTGATCCGGCATCCATTTAAAAGACCCACAAAGAATCCAGGAATAATGTCACATCAGTGTATGGAATACCAGTGGTATAATAAACATGAACCTGAGAACTGTACCGCAGAAAGTGGTATTATTTCTGCGGTAGGCAGAGTTCTGAGTTGCCCCCAAGTTCAGACTTCTTAGTGTATGTTCTATGTAGCCTATTTCCTTTGATTGTGGGCAAGACCTGTGAATATTATGTATTATGGATGTCTCTCCCATGGCTACGTGGCATTATATGGCCAAGGTGAAGGGAATTTACAGATGTAATTAAGGCCTCTAATTAGTCTGACTTTGAGTTAATCCAAGGGAGATTATCTGGGTAGGCCTGACCTAATCAGACGAGCCCTTTCAAAGAGGGGTTAAGCCTCTTCTGAAGTTAGAGATTCTTCTGTTGGCCTTGGGTTGTTCAGCTTCAAGGAAACATGTTCTGCCAACAGTTATGCGAGTGTGGAAGAAGGCGCTGAGCTTGGGAGGAGACCCAGCCAACAGCTTGCTTCTGGCCTTGTGAGATTTAGAAGGGATAATACATAAGTTCGAAGCTGCTAAATTTGTCATTTGTCCCATAGCCCCCAAAACTAATAAATCTGTTTTCATGAAAGGAACCTAGACCCCACATTGTATGATTAACAAGTTGTCCTACACATAAGTTCTTCCATTTTTGGTTCCTCTGCGTAAACCTGTCTCTATATTTTTATGTGATAAGATTCAAGGATAAGAATGTATATAACTTCAGGTGCTTTTGTACAATATTTTAAAAATTACTTAATTTCTTTTTTTAAAGATTTTATTTATTTATCTTTAGAGGGGAAGGGAAGGAGAGAAAGAGAGAAATATCAATGTATGGTTGCCTCTCATGAGTCCCCACTGGGAACTGGCCTGCAACCCAGGCATGTGCCCTGACTGGGAATCAAACCACGATTGTGTGGCTCACAGGCCCGTGCTCAATCCACTGAGCTACACCAGCCAGGGCTTAAAAATTACTTAATTTCTTTATGCATCTTTTTATTCAATTGTGAAATAGGAATTACTTGGTAGGCAGGTCAGGTGGTCCATTAGGAGGCCTCTCAGCAGGAAGTCGGACTGGTGAGATGCTTTTACAAATAGAACTATGATCTATGGAGCTTATTGGATTTATAAGCAGCTGTGGTAGATCGGAAAGAGAACCAGATTTGCAGTCCAAATGGCAACATTTTCATTCTTATTCTACTATTTTCGGAGTGATGTGACCTTAGGCAAACTATTTAATTTTCCTGACCCTCAGTTTTTTCATCTGTAGAGGGAGGGATAATGATAGGCTGGTGGTGAGGACTAAATGAGCTATTGTGTCTGATTCAAATTGTCACCCTCATTTTGCTTTAATCTCGTCTAGGTCAGTTCGTTCCTTAAAGACTTTGCAAGGTCCTTGCCCTGTTGATCACTTGGATTCTTCTAGCAACACTGAGAGGAAGCTCTGTAAATGGGATTTTATGGGGAATGGGAAATTATCACGTGGCAAAGACAAGGAAAAATTTCTATTCCCTTTCAGAGCAAAATGTCATCCTATTCTGTTTCAGTGAAGAATAAAGGAATTTGAATAAAATGTCAGTTTCTTTCTGAACTAATTTGGGAATTATAATGACATGCACACTCTCAAGCACATGAATATTTATAATTAAAAATGAAATTGTCCTTTATTTTCAGATTGTGAAAATGACCAAAAATTCCCTGGGGTGTCGAGGGCCAGAAGAGCTCTTTGTTTCATGAAAAATTCTAAGATGCAGAAACCAAATACATGTATATACACACACACATATATATACATATACACACATATATAATCTATACACACACATACATATATACATATACATACATGCATACACACATATGCATGCAATGGGCGGTTCGGTGGTTAATTAAATACTGTGAGACTGAAAGTGTCTCTTCTCTCAGAGGACATAGTTGTTCACCCAGGGAAGGAAAGACCTTTGACGACAAGTCTTGACCACTCACTCCCCTGCCCTACGTTACCACTCTGCTTCTGACCAACTCTGTAGCTCACACACATTTTGTTTTCTGACATAGTGATCCTCTACCTGGTCAGAGTTTGATAGAGTGGAACTGTTTGCATTAAATAAATAGAATTGAACGTGATGTGGGCATGGGTAGAACAGAGTGCTTTTGTGGGGTTAATGTTTAGTTAGTCGTTACTATATCCATGTTGTAGATGAACAAATGGAAACTGAGAGGTGTTTGCATGCCTGTTCTTGGTGACGCATTAAAGGATATATTCCCTTAATTAAAATTTTTATTTTTTAGTTAAAGAGCCTTTTCAGAATATTTCCTAGCACCAGGGAGCTCACATAGCTGTGTAGGGAGAAAGGGACGGGCTGTAGGTGTGAGGTGTGGACTGGGTACTCTTGGATTAGGCTCTGGTATCTGGATCCTCATTCTCGCTTACACAGTTGTTTAGTTGAGCTAGATGACCTTTCACAAGGTTCTTCTTGACCTGTACTCTGTGGCTGTGATTCTTCTCCCCTTCATGTCCTAGTTTCATGAACATTATCAAGCTGCTGTGGTTCAGTTCTCAGGGCCCCACAGAGAGATCATTTCCAGGGGAAAAGCCAAGGCTGTGTCAGCCAGAGCCTTTTGCCCTAAATAGAGTACATCCTCCATTAATGTCATTGATAGGTTCTGTGACTTCCAGTGAAATGACATAGAACAAAACCAAGTTTACTATAAGCTAATTGTATACACAGAAGTTAAGTTCCTACAGCGTCTCATCAATCTTATAACAAAGCGATGATGGACAAAATGCCTTTATTCAAGGACCTGCTGTAATCTGCTCTGCTTTCCACTCAAACCCAGAAGCTCTGCCTTAGCAAGGCGAGGGAACCTGTCCTAGATTATTGAGCTGATTGAGATACATCTTTCTGACTGAAAAGGTAGAAGGGTTTCACGGCCAAGCAACTCTGTGGTTTATTCTTCTTCCGGAAGGCTTGGGAAGCATGGTCTTTTCTTTCTTGCTTTCTTGGAGTGAATGGTTTCTTCCTCTAACATGCCATAATCAACTCTGCTGGACACCACACACATCTATTATCCCAGTGACAGTGCCTTAATTGAAATGACATCTTAGAGTTATTTCTTTAAAATTCATTGTTTAATTCAGTAAATTTAGGATTAATTAATGTGAAATGCCCTGGTGTTTCGGTCCCCCATTTGTCACTCTCTCAGCTCATGGAGAGGCCCAGGAAATAACAGGTCTATTTCATCTTACAGGATGATTTTACTTTCCAATTCGGATTTGCTAGTGTAGCAAGAATGGGAATTCAGTGCGACTTGGTGTTTTGTACTCATGCGCCTGGGAAAGAGAACGAGAAGGAGGAGAAGAGGAAGACTAGGAAAAGGAGAAGGAGGAGAAGGAGGAGGAGGAAGAGGAGACTGGTTGTCTGATGCCACTCACCAGGCATCAGCGAGAGTGCCTGACTTGGCCCTGTATACCATCTGAGGGGACTGTTCCATCCATAGCAGCAATCATTTGGTCATACCCTACGTAGTATTGATGCCCTATCTATGCTTCTTGGCCTCATATGTCACAGTATTCGGTCACTTTACAAACATGCCTCTTTACTATACTATAGTAGTTTCATGAGCCTTAAGAAAAACACCAGATACCTAGCAGAGTGGGTAGGTAGATAAAATTTATGTGTTTATATTTGGGCCCAGAGCAGGTAATATTAATGCATTCCAAGCCAGGGAAAGGTAATAATAATCATCGTTTTACACGAGGAAAATCTTATTATCCCCATTTTACTGATAAGGAAACCGAAGCTTAGTTAACTTTATTAGAACTTGCGCAAGCTCGCGCAACTTGTCAATCGGTAGATATGGGATTTGAATCAGACAAAGGATCATGTATTCTGCACCATACTATGCTAGCTCAAAGATGAGATGCCACAGATCCTGTCTGAGTAGAACCTGAAATAAGGGGAGAGATGGTGGCAGCTGCAGCACCCCTATTCCCAAGGGTCCTAAAATATTAAGAGTCGATAGCTCTATCCAATACATGATTGGAGATGAGCTCTGGTTCTTCCCAGCCATATTGATTATGTGATCTCCAGATCACGTGAGCACTTTGCCCACTTGGTGATGCTCTCTGATTGGCAGGCTTGACTGACGTATATCAGTGGAGGGTCCCTGGGGCTCCTTGCTTACAGAGACTGATCACTTTGGTTCTCATGCTGAGTTTAGTCAGATCTCTTATTTGTAATTTATAAAGGCTTCAGAGCATCTTTGTATCAGTATAACACATGCCATAACTATCAACATGGTAGTGAGGGAGGTTTCTTTACTGTGGGACCTGCTGACTAGGCAACACTGTAGGCAACGGGCATGGTCTCCACTGTGGTTTCGTTGTCTGTGAACCAGCAGGGTGATAACAATAAGGGGTCTGCAGATTGTTGCAAAAATGATTGTTTGCTCTGTACTTTCTTCCCAATGTGCATTTAAATTCTACAAGTGTTCGCTGAACACCACACAAGTGCTGGGCACCTCACTAGGCCCTGGAGAGGCTACAGAGATAAAGAAGATGTTGTCTTGCCTTCATTTTCGTAGACAAGCCTAATAAATAAACAACCACGTATTACACATGGCAGAAAGAATTAAAGGCTAATGGGTCATTCCTGCACCCAGCTGTGGGAGCCCAGAAGGACCAGTGATTAATTCCGACTCCCGGGGATTTGGCAATGACATTGAAGCATGAATGCAATGTTGATAGACTAGGAAGGGGGCTAGATCTATTTACCACTGTAGGCAACAGAAAAGAGGTGGCAATGGTTCTTTAACTGTTTTCCTAGGGTAGAACTACATATGTGTGTTAGTGTGCATAGGTGTTCTTTGTGGAGGAAGGATTCACCGTGATGCAAGGGAAAGAAATATCTCACACCTTGCAGAACTCTAGCTACACATGAATTATTATATTTATCACCTTTCCCATGAATTAGTCTTCAAGGGCCAGCATCCTACCTGCTTGACATAGACAAAGCCATATTTCTAATCCTCTGCGTAACTTATCATGTGGCAATTATCTGGACCGAATATATCCTGATATAATTTGGCCGTTAGGCAGTTGAAATAGATTGCTGGCGTTTGACTGTTTTAGTTTAACAGGCCCAGCCTGGGTCCATGCTGAACAGAGAAATAATTTTTTTCCCATTAAAATGATTTACAAAAACTGTCACTCCGCGCTGCTGCAGCTTCATTTGAAAGGGATTTGGTCGGATTCTGTTTGTTAGCGGGAAAGGCAGAGCACAATATTGCCCTAGTTTTTCCACTGCAGAGAGTACTGTGAGCGACAGCCCAGAGGCAGGCGGAGGAGGGGACAGACAGCAGGGGTAGTTTGGTGGTAAATGAAAAAAGAGTGACGTTCAGTGAATGCCTGCTATGTTCCAGGCACAATTCTAAACATGTTGAATGTATCGTTTCCTCGATTCTGTAAAGATAAAATGGAATTATGCATGTGAACGTGGCACAGAGGCTCTACCAATGTGAGGCACAATTAGTGTTTTCCTTTATTGTAAATTCTCCTAAGATTTATTTGATCTGACTCCCGGTTTTCTATTACCAGATGTGAATTTATGCTGAAGCAGGAGAGGGTCAGTTTCCCCTTACTCATATCATCTAAGTGGAAAAAGATGAGGGGAGAAGCAGGTGCGTTGATTCATGAGATGATGAAGTGTTCTGGAAGGGGTCTTTGTTTGGACTCTTGTTTTCAATTCCTCTTTTGACTTTGACCTTAGGAGCTGCTGGTGCCGCAGTCAACGGCGCAATGGGAAGTGAGCAGTCACTTTTGCTCCAACATGTGGTCTCATGTAGGGCCAGGGAGGGAGTAAGGGTGGGGATTGACCTGCCCCTCCAGTATAGGTAAATGACCTCCTGATCTCCTCAACCTGTGTCACTCTGCTCAGATTCCTTTCAGTGGGTTTGAAGGTTACATCCTCTCAGTCTTAAAGAAGCTGTGTTCAAACACGATTTGCAATTTCATTAGACATTCCAGTCCTATTAGGCCTCAGCAGTGTCTAGACATAAAAGTTCAGCTGGCTGAGAGATGGTCAATGGAATCAGACCACACATTGCAGAGCTCAAAGGAGCTGATAATCAGGTGTCTGCCCTGGGACCAGAAACAATTGAGTTACTTCCCTAATAGGGAGCAAATGGCTGACATTGTACCATTTTAAATCCTACAATTGTAACATACCTCAGAGCTAGACTTTCTTTCACCACCTTCTTCCCCAAAAATAAAGGCTAAAGAAGGATTCATTTGGATGATATTCATTCTGAATATCCCTTTCATCGTATTCAAAATATTCATTTTGAATATCCCTTTTTATAATGAAGGCACAGATAGAGAAGCTGGAAGAACCAGAGGCAAACCTCATTTCCCTTGACTTTTTTTTTTTACTAGCTTCTTACACTATGTATCTTGAACAAAATCTTCATTCCAATGTTTAGAGTCAAGTCTAAATTCCTAAGTATAGCATTAAGTTGCTTCATCAAATGCCCCTACCAAAGCTCTCAGCCTTATCTCTGGTTCTTTCAATAATCCCTTTTGAATATCCCGCACTGTAGCCAAGTTGTGTTTGTCCAGATTCCCAGCAGGCCCCCTGGCTCCTCTCTTCCACGCTTTTGTTTTAACACTCTCAGTGCCTGTGCGACCCTCTCCTTGTTTCATCCAAATCCTGTTTTTCTTCTTAGTTCCTTTATGGGTGGGTATCAACTGCTACCCACCCATGACGCCTTTTTAGCTCCTTCTTCTCTGCTCGCCACTCCCATAGTAATGGCCTTCCTCTCTGAAGTATATCAACCTCAGAACGCTTTATTCAAAGCACTTGACCTTCATTATGACAGATTTTATGTTGCATATTATTTGATTCATAGTCGTATATGTATCATTATCTTATAGGTAACCTTTTTACTACTCACTCATCTTTCCAGACCGGTTTCAACAAGGCTTTCCACAATCCTCCTTACTTGATCTGACTTAGATCTCATGATCATTTGGGATCTTGCGTGGTACTGTATTATGATCTCATGACTGAGTCCCTGTTGAGAAGACGAGACCAAATGCCTTTGAGTCAGACCTGGGTGTCAGTCCCACTTCTTCCGTTTCCCACCTCGGTGATGCTGGACCAAATGATCTAACCTTTTAGAACCTTAGTTTCTGCTCTTCATGTGAAGACAGTCACACTGAGCGTGACTGGTTACTGTAGTGGCTTGAATTGTGGCCCCACAAATAGGTCGTCATCCCCAGAATCCGGGAACGTTACCTGGTTTGGAAAAGAGGTCTTTGCAAATGGAGTTCAGTTACAGATTTTGAGATAAGGAGATCATCCTGGAGTATTCAGGTATCTCTTCAGCCAATGAAGTATTCTTATTTAAAAACACACAGAAGAGAGGCAGACACCGAGGAGAAGGCAATGTGAAGACAGAGGCAGAAATTGGAGTGATGTGGCCCTATGCCCAGGAAGCCAGCAACCATTAGAAGCTAAAATAATCATGGAACAGATTCTGCCCCAGGGCCTCTGCAGGGACTGGGGCCCCACTGACAGTTTGATTTCCTGCTTCTGGCCTTCCCAACTATGAGAAGTTAATTTCTGTTGTTTTAAACCACCCACTTTGTGGTAATCTGTTGTGGAAGTCCTAGGAAACAAATACAGTTTTTATTATGTTGTGTTGCTACCTGTATATCCAATGAACCTGGGAGCTCCTCCAGGGCAGGGATTCTCCTCAACTCTCCCCAAACTGCCCACCTCCGGGGCTGGCTCAGGGCTTGGAGCCATGATACGTGGTTTACAAATTGCACAGAGCAGATTTTATAGTCGTCCCCCAACAGACCATGTGGAATTGAGATTGTCACTAAAAAGGAAGACAACTTCTTTTAAGAAAAGAACTAAAGAAAGATTTAGAGGAAGAAATTCCCTGCACTTGGAGAATTTATGCTCCGAAGTGTTTTTCTTTTATCCATTTATTATCAGTCCCAAAGAGTCAGGGCAGTCTTAATGTATAATTTAGATCAGAGGCGATAGAATTTCATTTTCCTTCAGTCATCAGTTAGCATTTATCAGGTGCCTACTCTGTATGGAGGATTGTGCCATTTCAGTATCCACATTTCAGTTTCTCGACTATCTATCTTTAACTCCTACGGTTCATACAGATATTGTCTACCTTGTTCTATAGAGACTCCAACCCCCTTTATTGGGACAGGACTTTGTCCATGGTGCTGAATGTGCATGCAGGTTACAGCAATCACCACCAGGACAATAACTGTATGCAAAATATATGTGCACAGCAGCAGGAATGTAGGTCATTTATAGTAAAAGTCTTTTTAACATAACAAAGGGTTTCTAGAACGCTTCAAACATCTGTTGATTTATCTTTCACTTAAATATCTGTTGATCCAGTTCTCTGTGCCAGGTATTCTAGGTGCTAGAGAAAATGTGATGAAAGTGGCCTTAGTCCAGGAGGGAGATAAACACACATATAATAGAGAAAGGCTGGTATTACAACAGACAGACTTGGGTTGTCAGGGGTAACGGGGTCACAGCCAAGGACGCATTAAAGTATCGGACTGTGTTATTTTTTTTTTAAAAGATTTTATTTATTTATCTTTAGAGAGGAACAGAAGGAGAGAAGGAGAGAAATATCAATGTATGGTTGCCTCTTATGAGTCCCCTGCTGGGAACTGGCCTGCAACCCAAGCGTGTGCCTTGACTGGGAATCAAACAGCGATCATGCGGTTCGCAGATCCGCGCTCAATCCATTGAACTACACCAGCCAGGTACTAGACTGTGTTATGTTTTAATTCACTGGTTCATTTCTTCACTCATTCCTTCATTCAACATCAACTGCCTTGTACTGTTGTAGGCGTTCATGGGGTGATTCTATGGGTGATTGAGGCCTGGAAGCCAGATGTCCTTTTTTATGGAGCACTATCTGCAGTAGTTGGGTGTTTGAGATGGATGCTATCTCATTCTCTCATGGTTCTAAGATTCTAGATTTCCATCATATAAAGGGAAAGGAATGGAGAGAAGAAAGGGCAAAAGAAAGAGGGAAGGAACATGTGTTATAAAATGCTAGGCCCTTTATTTATGCTATTTCATCTAGTTGTCTCAGGACATTTATAGAATCTGGGAGTAGTGTTTGGTTTTACCAGTAAAGTAGAAGATACTAAGAAACATTGAATGGCTTTCTCAAGGTCATGTAGCCGACAGATGAAGGGCTTGGGACCCCAACAATATCTATCTGGATTTGAAATCTGAAGATACTCTCAAACCTCTTCATATAGTCAGACTGAGGCTGCCTTTTAAATATTGTGTTGCAGGTGAGGCTCAGGTACAGTGACGTCATTCTCACACCTTAATTACAACCCCCCCTATCGTTTGTGTACAGGATAACATCTTGGTGAGCTGTGACATACTACGGCTGCTGTAGATGCTGCCAAATAACAGATGCTTGTAAATACTAGCAGTCAGGGGACTTGAGGAGGAGGGTCGGCTGATGCTAGCTTTTTCTCTGAGAGAGGACCTGGTATCACTCTTCAGGTAGCACTGGGTTCAGTGACAGCTGTCTGAAGTTGTAACTCCTTTTGGTTTTTCCTGAAATAACTCATCATGATGTTCTATTTGTTACTTGTCAAGGAAATCAATATAGTCTAGACTTGTTACCTTGCCAAGATCTGTATTGGACAATTTATGGTCAAAGGCAAGTTTAGCAACAGAGCAGAAGGGTGCTGAACCAATAAAAGGGTCTGTATTTCCCAGTAAAACATTGAGGCTGCAGAGCCTCCCTCTAATGGTGGAGGTGGGGTTGAAGTGCTCCTAGCAAAACTAGGGAAGAGAAGACGGTCGTCTTTAAAATCGGGGGAATAGTGTCGGCTTGGTAGTGTCATTGTGAGCATCCAGTGAGGTACTTAATATGATACAGTGTCCAGTATAGTGTCTAGCACAAAGCAGGTAGTGACCGAGACCTAGCTACTGTAGAAACTGTGTAGGAAGAAAGAGAAGAAGACCAGGAGCTCAAATAACTTTGACAGCCACAGCACAGAAATCTTCAGTGCCAGGATTGAAAAGAAGCAGATTGTCAGTATGAAAGGTAGAAACAGTACATTTCATATCCTGTGGTCATGACGCCATTTCATTCATTCAAACATTTATCAAGTAGCAAACACTTCACTGGGGGCTCGGGCGATGGAAACAAAGAAGAAACGGTGTTGCGCTTCGGGACTTTAGTATTCAATTGAAGAGAGAGATGCAAACACAATTGCATTGGAGATGGGCAGATGCTGTGATAGAGATCGGAAAGGCACAGCGGTGGTGGTGTGCACTCCACAGGCACTGGGTTCACAGGTTCGTGTGCTTTGTGTCCTTCACAGGCAGTTACGTGGAGAACCCTCAGTAACGTCAGATGAGTAACTGTTGAATGAAAGAGTGAGGAAACTTGCTGGGGTGGTGAGGGAAGGCTGTGCTGCAACAGAAATGTTTAAGCTAAGATATTTGATGCTTGAAGATTGAGTGAGAATCTTTGGGGCAGATAAGGGGGGGTGTGTTTGCATGCATGTGTGTGTGTTGAGAAGGGGAAAAGGAGAAGAAGAGATGCCAAATCAGTGGAGAAAGTGTGTGAAAGACAGAGGAGCCTGGAACAGCAGTGGCCAGTTGAGAATAGGACGCTTGGGGTGTGGCTGGGGCTTGGGGAGCACGGGACAATGGAGCTGAAATGGCAGACAGTGGTAGGTTAAAATATGAGTGAACTCTACTAATTCATTCCTTCGCTTAACAGGTGTCTACTAAGTGCCAGGGACTATTATAGGCCTGAGAGATGTAACATTGACCCAAATAAACAAGAAGCCCACACCTCATGGAGTGTGCATTCTCTTGGGGAGAAACAGACAGGAAAAGGCCTTTAAAACAATGTATGGTATGTTCAATTGTAGTCAGTTTTGTGGAGAAAAGCAAATGCTAAGTGCACAGTGTGGAGGACAGGGGAAAAGGTGTACGGGAGATTGAGAGTGGGCCCTAGTGAGTGCATGCCCTGCATTTGAGCTTGCTTAGCATTTGAACTTGCAGATTCAGGTTACATTTCTCCTACACAAGGACGTTACTTGAGCTGTGGCCTCCATGTAAAGATTGATGCCTGGAGTTCGTGATCGCTTTGCTAACTTTGCAAGATTCTCTGGGCCTTGCTAGCCATCCTATATGTAATATCATAGGCAGTTAGTTTTTCCTGTTTAAAAACACTCATTGATTATTACTAATTATGACTTATAAACATTGTCATCCATGTCATGGAATTAGATTTCAATATGCATGAACAATTCTATGAAATCACTTGTATCAGCTTCACTGAACACTGATTTTTCTTAACACAAAAAATGAGTCGTGTTTCTTCACTTTCCTGCTTCGGGCACTGAAAAGCCTTGGTTGTGGTCTCCACATAGTCTTCTGGTGATGGGTTTCAGGGGGTGCAAAAGCTCCAAACTCCTTGCTTCCTATAATTGTTCTACCATTAAATCCTTATCTGAGGAAAGGAGTGAAATATCTGGATTACTTCTTTTTCATTAATCACCTTAAAGCCTTTTGGGTTGAAGTAAGTATAAATAAGTGAAAGAGGCTCCTAATTAGGACTGGGATCTGCTGTGTTCTCTGGTGTACAGGGAGAGGTTTCAGGTTATTGAATGAAAATAGAAGTTGCTTTTTATTAGGCAGAGTGTGAATTGAGCTCCTTGCTTATTTCCGTAATTATAGGTAGTGATGCCAAGTGACAGAACCAACTGCACATGTCCTTCAAAGGGCCTTTCACCCCCCAGTTATTTTGCACTATTCTTCAGACCTCCAAATACTACAGAAGTGACCTCCTCTGTCCCCTCAATATCCTAACAAGAATGGGACTGTGAAAGCTGAGACGTGAGGGTTCTTCGTTTTCCTCCCATATCCCACCCATGCATCTTCCCTGTCTTCTCTGTGTTTCAAGCCTTCTCTCACTGGCTCTTTCCCTTCATGTGCTCAAGCTTGTCTCACAGTAAAGAAAAAAAAAAGGAAATCCTTCCATCACCATCTCCTGCCAAAGTCCTATCTTTCTCCTCCCTTCCACAATAAAACCTCTGGGAAGAGTCGTCCATACGTATCTCTCCTTCGCTTCTCTTTCTTCCTTGCTCCCTGTATCTCTCCTTTGCTTCTCTTTCTTCCTTGCTCCCTATCACGTTACAATCAGCATTCGGCAACATTACTCCCATGGTACATTCTCCAGTGCTGATCTTTTTCTTAAGGGAGTGGGCATTACCGTTTTATTTCTTGTTAGCATTCATTCGACACTGCTGACAAACCACCTTTTCTTTTGCCCTCCACGTTCTCATTCTCCTTTTCTCCACGCTGTCTCCCCAGTCATTCCTTCTCCTATGGTTTTCTCTTCTTCTGTTCTTCATTGGTCCCATTCTCCCTGGGCCCACTTTTACACACCCCTTGCCTTTAATTACTGCCTTTAATCATTATGACAGTAATGATTGGATCCATATCTACAGCCAGAGTTTGTCTTCTAATCCAAGAGTCTCTCAATTGCTTGCTGATTATCTCCACAGTGGCCCTCGCTTCATTCAGCAATCACATGGCTGTGTTCACAATGGAGCCGTTCCCCTTATAGCCACAGTCCCAGCTTGCAATTTATCCAAAGCAGCACGTAGTCTGTGCTCAAGAAATTTCCAACCTAGCCTTCTGTCTCCTCCAGAAATGTTCTTTCACGAGGTGATCAAGGTGCTCCTTGGTTTGAATGGCTCATCTGCTTACAAAAGGGGCCAAGAGTCCCTGAAACTTCACTCTCCGTGTCAACCCCGTGGCTTCTTGTGGCTTCTTATGGCAGAGAATGCCCAGCTTTCCACCCCATCTATTTTTTTCTTTTTGGGGTCCTAGTTAGACCACATTTACCAGCCTACTTTGCAGTAACTGAATGGAGTGTGATGCAAGTAATTTGCAGCCATGACCTGTAAAATCCTCCTTTGATATTATTAAAAAAATTTCTTTTCCTTGACTCCCTGTGGCCAGGGCTGAGAAACCCTAGGGGAGAATGGAGACAGAATAGTTGAATGATACAGACTCTGTTCCTCTGTTATGGCTCTGACTGAATTTTTCATAGCAAGAAATAAGCATGTTGTATTAGGCCACCAAAATTTGGGGTCAGGTATTTTATAGAACTTAGCTTATCTTAACTAATATTTTGTTTCTTAATAGTTAACAATGATATAGCACTTAACATGCCCCAATCATTTTACCTTCATTAATTCATTTAATACTCTCAAAAACTAGCTGTGTATGAATTATTAAAGCTTTTTCTTTAAAGTGAGAAAGCTGAGACAGATTAAGATAATATATCTGGTAATCAGCAGAGCTGGGATTTGAACCTATAGGGTCTGTCTCCAGAGTGCACGCTGTTAACCACAACACAAAGATTCAAGAGATATGTACCAGGCAGGATGATGGCTCCCCAAAGATGTCTGTGTCTGAATCCCCAGAACCTGGAAATGTGTTACTTTATATGACAAAAAGGAATGTAAAATGTGATTAAGATAAGGGTCTTGAGATGGAGCCATGATTCTGGATTATTTGGATGGACTTGATAGAATCCCATGGCCCTTAAAAAGGACCTTAAAAGTGGGAGAAGGAGTAGGAAGAGACGGTCAGAGTGGTGCAGTGTGGGAAGGGCTCAACACGCTGTTTCTGGCTTTGTAAAGGGTGGGGACCATGAGCCAAGGAACATAGCGAGGAAGTAGATGCTCCCTTGAACCTCCAGGAGAAATGCAGTCCTCCTGATTTTAGCCCATTGAGACCAGTGTCAGGCTTCTGACCAACAGGAAAACCACACATTGCGTTTGAAGCCACTAAGTTTATGGTAATTTGTTATAGCAGCAGAATATTGATATAAGATGTAACAGAGGAAAAATATTCTGTCACCATGGGTAGTATTCAAATTTCTCATGTTCCAGAAAAGCAAGCTTATTATTATGATAATCCTGCTCAATTAGCAGACAATCAATACCTACTGTGTCCCATTTTTTTTTGTACAGTTCTATTCAATTTAAAGCAGAAGGGGTATTTTCAAAATGTACTAGTTCATAAAATTTACACTTTAGGACGGAATAATTCTGAACATTCTATTTTTGTTAAAAAATTCCACATGGTGATTTTATAAAACTACCCATGCTATAATCTTTATTTTTAATATTTTTGGTTGAACCGCTAACTACTCAGTCAGTGGTTACTTTCTGTTAAAAGCCTTATGATATTTCATGACTAGCCAGATAAAACACAGCACATGGAGAACGCCTTTTTGAATGCCATGCGGTGTCAAGAAGCTCAAACTGCCCTGACTGGTGTGGCGCAGTGGATTGGGTGTCATCCTGCGAACTGAAAGGTCGCTGGTTTGATTCCTGGTCAGGACTCGTGCCTGGGCTGTGGGCCAGGTCTCCAGTTGGGGGGGGGGGGTGAGAGGCAACTAACCGATGTTTCTCTTTCTCATATTTCTCTCCCTCTCTCCTTCCTTTCCTCTCTTTCTAAAAATAAATAAACAAATACTTAAAAAAATAGAAGCTCAAACTGCTAAAACTTGAATCCACATGGAAAATACCCCGCCTCAGACTTTAAGTACAAAGGTCTCTACCCTATCACCACCAAATGCCCTCCCCACCTTTATTCTTCTACACACAACCAAACATCTCTTTCTGCCACTGGTTTCTGTGTGCATCTCCGTTAATCCTTTCTAACATTCTCAGTAATGTTTCATGACATTCCGTTTTTTGTGAATATGTCAAAAGGCAAGCTTTGAAAAATGAGACGAATATTGATTCTGATGAGCAGAATGAAGGAAACTGCCAAGGTCATGTGGTTAGTTACAGCTGGAGCGGGGATCCAAACCCAGACGGGTGGGCTCCTGGGCCTGTGCCTGCCCGCATTGTAGCACTAAGTGGCTGAACCTTTTGGTGGGTAAGATAGGTACGTGTTTCCGGATGTCTTCCTGAGATCAGAGATCTTTGCTTTTACTCACGGCATTGTTCAGCTGAAGCGCATATGGACAAAATCACTTATCCCAGGCCATGGACTAAGCCTAAGGGCACAGAATCTAATTCTTTGTACTTCTCTGAATTCTGTTGACTGGAATTTGTTTAGGAAAGCATGAAGTTGAATAGCACGTATCCCTCACAACTGGATTCATGTTTTGTTGCAAAATCAAAAGGAGATCCCAGAGGTACTTGTTCAACCTTGTTTCTACTAGAACATATCTTTATGGTTCTCTACCTTAGGTGCAGTCCTGGAGAGGGAAGCTTAAGGCAGCCTCTGAGCCTTGAAAGGGCTCTAGAGTCTTTGGGAAATCCGTGGTTGATTATTCCTTCATTCATTTGCCATTGAACATGCACTTAACTGTCTAGACACTGAAGCTAAAACAGTAAACAAGACAGCCCTCTTGAAAAGTAACCTATAACTAAAACTATTTTTTTCAGCCTGTCAAGGTGGCAAAGGCACAGCTATTGAGATAGACATTGCACATTCTGGCTCTGTTGCTCATTAGCTTTGTCAACTTGGGTGAAGTTATTAAAAACTCTAAGAACTCTCAAAACCTTCAGTTCCTTTCACAATGAGAGGAAAAATGTCTAACTGGATTGTTGTGGGACTTAAACATGACATCCAAAGAAGGTAGCCTCAAGTTGGATGTCAGTAAGTGGAAGACAGGCGTACTGAAACCTGGGAAGGACATGTTCTGTAACAGAGGGCTGCTCAGAGTGTGGAGGAGACCTGGAAACCAACTGTCTGGACTGGGAGCTATGGTGAAGGCACCTTTAAAGTCAGTGAACGTTAACATTTTCCCATGGCTCCCTTTTAAGATCAAGTGATCATAAGCCCATTTTGCCAAATCTTCTTGGAAACATGAGATGTGTGGTTGAATTGCATTTGGTGATGGGGTATGAAGAGTGCTGTGGGAAGGAAACCCTGAGTCCAGGGACTTCTGAAAAATCATAGGTCACTGTGCTTCTGTCCCTCCCTTGCTCTATAGTACAGTGAAAGCACCTCTCTCATCAGAGCACTGGCCTCTTATTTACATGCTGAGTCCTTTGACAAGACTCCCTCCCCTTTGCAAGAGCAGCAGAGACAACCATGATGGGATCAGACATCATGGTGTGTGACAGGTCATCACTCACAAGGTTCTCCTGCTCCATGATCTCTACTTGGCATAGCACGGCCCAGAGTCCTGACCTCTGGAGCTTATGTGTGCAGTTGTGTGTTCTTGACCTTGTCATGTGAAGATCTCAGGAGACTGTGCAAAGGCCTCACCACTCTGGCACCCCTCACTCTCTTTTCAACTGAGCATGACCTATCCTGCAGATGACATAGCCCTTGATATTCATGGGTTATCCCATCAACATGCGCAATTGTTTTCCTCCTGACAATAGGACCAACCAAAAAACAAGTCTATGATGAGGTAGTGGGGTTGTCCATAATTTGGAGTGCAATGAAAGGGACGCCCTGTGCACATTTTATATTATTAATCCTGTATCATAGCTGTGTGCAGCATAAAGACATTTTGGTCAATGACAAATTGCATATATGATGGTGGACCCATAAGGTGATAATGGAGCTGAAAAATTCCTATCATTTAGTGATGTCCCAGCTGTCATGTTGTCAGAGTGCA
The DNA here is from genome assembly GCF_014824575.4 of Sturnira hondurensis. NCBI lineage: Eukaryota > Metazoa > Chordata > Mammalia > Chiroptera > Phyllostomidae > Sturnira > Sturnira hondurensis. The sequence continues at coordinate 11,294,135 of NW_028091637.1, forward strand.
ATGCATTACTCACATGTTTGTGGAGATGGTGGTGTAAACAAATTTACGGCACTGCCTGTTGTATAAAAGTATAGCACACACACTTATGTATGGTATATGAGAGTTAGTAGTGAAATGTATGACTACGTTACTGGTTTATAGACTTACTCCACTGTACTTTTATTATTATTTTAGAGTGTAAATTTTATGTAGCTATGGGGGCAGGTTGTGTGGCTGGTGAAAAATATGGGATTAAGCAAAACCCCCCTCCCCCCACAAAACCCCAAAATAAAAAAAACTCATAGACACAGACAACAGTATGGTGATTACCGGAGGAAAAGGGGAGTGGAGGAAGGTAAAAGAGGGTAAGGGGGGGGGTAAATGGTGACAGAAGAGGACTTGACTTGAAGTGGTGAACACACAATGTACAGATAATGTATAGTATAGGACTGTACAGCTGAAGCCCATATAATTTTATAACTTTATTGCCCAATGTCATCTCAATAAATTCAAGGAAAAAGTAAAAAAACATTTGCTCTAAAACAGTATGCTATGTTAAACCAGCAGCCGAGCAGCCTTGGGCATCTGTGTTTTACGGTGTCCCTTGATTGCATCGTTTTTTCTTGTTCTTGATTTAATCTCACACTGTTTCATTCTTCATGGCCCCTAACTACAAGATCCACTGCTAANACCCCCCCCCCCCACAAAACCCCAAAATAAAAAAAAACTCATAGACACAGACAACAGTATGGTGATTACCAGAGGAAAAGGGGAGTGGAGGAAGGTAAAAGAGGGTAAAGGGGGGGGTAACTGGTGACAGAAGAGGACTTGACTTGAAGTGGTGAACACACAATGTACAGATAATGTAGTATAGGACTGTACAGCTGAAGCCCATATAATTTTATAACTTTATTGCCCAATGTCATCTCAATAAATTCAAGGAAAAAGTAAAAAAACATTTGCTCTAAAACAGTATGCTATGTTAAACCAGCAGCCGAGCAGCCTTGGGCATCTGTGTTTTACGGTGTCCCTTGATTGCATCGTTTTTTCTTGTTCTTGATTTAATCTCACACTGTTTCATTCTTCATGGCCCCTAACTACAAGATCCACTGCTAATGCTGTCATTGAGAGGCCACATCGAGTGATTGATCTGGAAATGGAAATAAAAGTGTTAAGGGACCACGAAGGTGGAAAATCAGTGATGGTTAAGGTTCACCAGTCAGGCACGCCTCATGCCCCCATAACTGTGACCTTGAAAAAAGAAGAACAAAGTGATGGAAGCTGTGAAAGCATCTGCTTCATTGAAGGCGATGTGACTAACCAAAATTCAACAAGGTCCCATATCAGACATGGAGAAGCTTCTAAAGACCTGGATTGAAGATTGGGAACAGAAGTGTATCCTTTCCAGCACCATGATGGTCACGGCCAAAGCAAAAAGTTTGTTCAAGGTGTTGAAAGAAAAGGCTGGCCCTAACTACGATGTTGAATTTACTGCTTGATCTGGGTGGTTTAAATGAGTCAAGAATCCTTATTCATTACATAATGTGAAAGTGATTGGTGAGTCATGAGTTGTAATGTGAAAGTAGCTCAAGAAATTTTGGACATTAGATAAGCTGATTGTGTAGGAAAATTACTTGCCAGGGCAGATATTCGATACGAATAAAACTTCTCTATCCTGGAAATGGATGCCTGAAGGAACTTTCTGAGTCAGTACCAGGTTTCAGGCTTCCTGAGGACAGGAGAATAGCCTTGTTTGGGGGCCATGTTGCAGCTTCAAATCGAAACCCTTTGTGATCTGGGCAGTGAGACCCCCAGGGCTGTCAGGCATATTGATAAGCGCACACCTCCTGCACACTGCAGGAGCAATAAGAAGTCACAGGTGACCAGCTTCTTCTGTAAGATGCTGTCCTGAAATGCTTTGCCAGTGCAACAGAGAAGTACTCTTTAGAGAAATGACATTCCTTTTGAGATTGTGCTTATTATTGATATAGTCTTGGACATGCTCCTTTTGTTGGTGATCTTCATCCCAGTATTAAGGTGGTGTTTATCTCTTCAAACACCACCTCTTTGATCCAAATAGGGGATCAAGGAGTTGTTATAGCTCTTAAGGCCTTCTGTATGAGGAGGACCTTAGTTCAGGCAATTGCTGCCACTGATCAAGACACTAATGCAGTTCTGGGAGGATTATTACGTCTGTGATCACACCAAGAGTCTTGCTTGGGTTTGGGGTGGTGTCACCAGGGAGTATATGAAGGGCATCTGGAAAATGATACTAAAGAAGTTTGTCCATGACTTCAATGGATTTGCCAAGGATGAGGAGGTTGCGAGAATCAACAAGGCTGTGGTTGAGGTGACAACTTTCACCTGAGTGTGGATGGGGATGACATTGAGGAGACCCTAGAGGTGGTTCCTGAGGAATTGATTAGTGAGAAGTAGCTGGAACTGGAACAGGAAGGCACAACTGAAGAAGAGGCAAGAGAAAAGGAAATTGCAGGAGAAGGAAAATAACTCTCAAGAAAAATGCACAGTGAAGGGTTTAGCAAGAGCTTTTGCAGACCTCAGCAAGCTCCTTAAAAAGTTTGCAAACATGGGGCCCCCACAGTGAAAGATTTTTGTTAATAGAGAGGAATGTTCATGGCACATTGTCGTCTTAGAAACAAATCTCTGATGAAAGAAAGAATCATGTCAGGCAAACCACCATGGACACATCTCTGAAAAGAGTGACACCACCTCAAGCAGAGCCCCAGGCAGGTCCTTCAGGAAGTGTTCCAGAAGAACTTTGTTGTCACAGGGGATGACGGCTCGGTGCCTGTTATTGCCTCTGAGAAGCATCCAATGGGACAAGATGTGGAGCTGGAAGACAGGGCTACTGATGATCCTGACCCTCGGATAATTGTGTTGCTCATGTCTTAGTTTTAACAAAAGGTATTCAAAAATTAAAGAAATAAAAAAATTAAAAATAGAAAAAATCTTTTAGAATAAGGATATAAAGAAAATATATTTTGTACAATATGTTTGTGTTTTCAGCTGAGTATTATAACAAAAGAGTTCAAAGTTTTAAAAAATTAAAAAGTTATAAAGTAAAAAATTTAAGTAAGCTAAGGTTAGTTAGTTATTGAAGAAAGAAGAATATTTTAATTGATCTTGTGTAGCCTAAGTGTACAGTGTTTATAAAGTCTATAGTACTGTATAGTAATGTCTTAGGCCTTCTCATTCACTCAGCATTCACGCACTAGCCCACCCCAAGCAACTTCTAATCCTGCAAGCTCCATTCCTAGTAAGTGACTTATACAGGTGTACTCTTGTTATCTTTTATACTGTATTTTCAATGTACCTTTTCTATGTTTAGATACACAGATACTTACCATTGTGTTACAGTTGCCTACAGCATCCAGTCCAGTTACATTCTGTACAGGTTTGAGCCAAGGAGTAACAGGCTATACCATGTAGCCCAGGTGTAGTAGGCTATGCCACACAAGTTTGTGTAAGGGCACTCCATCCTGTTTGCATAATGACAAGTGGCCGAAGCATGCATTTTTCAGGACATACATTGTTAAGCAACACATGACTATATTTAAAGTCATGTATTTTACATTCATCACTATTGCTTACTGTGCACCAGGCCCTCAGAGTGTGTAAAGGTGATGAACCTACAATTGCTGCTCTCAAAATCTGGGTCTATTTCTCGGTAGGGAGAAAACAACTTGTATGAAGCCATATGGCATTGCTTACATTGGACTGTTTTTGACTTCCAAAAACAAAGAGATACTTCATGTGATTCAATAGGCTAGACATAACAGGCAAAGTAGGGAAGTAATTACGGCTCTGCGGCTCACAGGAGTAACATGTGCTAAGTCCCTGCCACCCTCCTGTAGCTTTCTATGAACCATTTCACCTGGTGTGCACAAAACCAGTGGAGGTGGGCAATACAGTTTATTCCCATTTTGAAGTGAGCAAATTGAGATTTAGAAGAAGGACTTTCCAGCAGCAGGTTTTGGAGCCACAGTGCCACGCAGGTCTAACTCCAAGGCAGTTGACCTCTCCAAGTCTGTCTCATTGTCCAGAAAATGAGAGGAAGGCTGTGCATTTTTCCCCCATCGTTTTGCCATCACATTGAACTGTACTATGAAATGATACCAGCTTCAATAGTGCATCTAAATCCTCAAAAATCTGTATGTGATTAAAGCATAAGAAAAATGTACTTCTGGGGAGAGATTAATATTGTGCTTGTTGAAAAAAAACTATATATGTATATGCAAACCCTAATTCTACTTTGGCTTAGTTAGAGGAGGAATGATTCACATTACTAAGAAGGGATAAAAATTCAGAGCCTTCGTGATGTAAAGCAAGATTGCTAACAATAGCAAATAGACTGATCAATAACAAATCCATTTTAGAAAGCTTGCTCATCAAGAATATTGATATCTTACTTGGTCATCCCTCCTGTGATATAAACAGACACCTCATCTCTCTGTAAGAAAAACCACACACAGGAGCCTGGGTAATGTTTCTAAACAATTAATTGGATTATTATCGGGGCTTAATGGATTGGTTCGATATATTCACACAAAAGCATTAAGAGAATCGGCCTAGCAGTTTCCTTGTAGCTGTCATCAAAATATATGACAGGATGTAGGAGTTTTAAATGATGACTTTTTACAGCATTCAATGTGCATCATTTACATTATAAGCAGGGCTTATTTGAAAGTCATTGACTGAGTCTTTGGCTTCATTTCAAATAGCAGATATCGTAGACATTGTGGTGTACTCAGTTTCCTGAGGAATATGATGTAGCTATTTAAATTGTAAATGAAAGACACTAAAACTGCCTAATTCTTATGTTTATGCAAAATGTTTATAATGCAAGGGTTTATGCCAGAGGAGTGAGAAAGACCATATAACACATGCATCCGTTCAACCTAGCCACTGGGAAAATACAAATATCTTTTTTTCATGGGAAAAGAATGAATGAAGAGGAATATCATAAAGTTTGACTTGTTCTCAGGAACAATCTGTCTTAGATATAGGCCAAAAAGATTGCCACGTAAAATATTTCTTTCTTTGAGAAATCACAAACTGATGTAGAGAAAAGATTTTGATTCAATGACAATTTATTGATTACTCAGTATGTGCAGACCTTTCGCACACAGTGCCTCATTAATCCTTCAGGCAATTCCTTGAAGTGAGATATGCCTTGTGGAGTTTGAGACAGTAGTGTTTGAAAATGTTTGTGGAACATGTACAAGGTCATAGGACAGTTAGATGGGACGATGGCAGGCATGATCATACCTTGAGTCTTTTAATTTCAGTCTCTTTTCTTTTATAATCATTGTGTATGTTACTGTCAATTCAACACATTGTTTGAAAGGGTGATGCAAACCGATGGAAGACAGCTATTAGGTTACTCATGTGAAAATAAGAAACTAGGAAACTCATTTTCTTTCAAGGTTAGAGTTTGGGATATGAGTTCCTTTTTTGCTTAGCAGAGTCCCCAAATCCAGTGCTCAAATATCTACACGTATAGGTTAGCAGACATTTTTACTTATCCCCTTCAAAGGCCCTTCATCCTTACATAGCTCCATGTTCTTACTGGTGCCTTGGGCTGGGGTGGGGCTGGCTCATCCTGTTGGTGGGGCATTTAGGCACAGACGGCACAGCCAGTGCCCGTACTGCAGGCTGGTTCAGAGAAGTCCAAATCAGCAGGCCTCTTGGATGTGCAGTAATACCCAGGTCTCAGCCTTGGGCTTGGATCAGGGAGAACCACCGCCGGCCAGGACTTGCATACAATCCCAAGGATCTTCAACCCTTTTAATCACCTTTCCTGAGTTCCAGGGATGTGTCCTGGGTGGGATAGGTTGTCCTCAGGCAGGAGGGTCACACCGTCCTCAGTTTCCTGTATAGATTCTCACCTCTGTGAAAGGGTCCTTTGGTGGAGATTGGTCACACTTATGTTACACCTCGATTTGATGGTTTCAGCTCTTTTAAATCGGTGGGGGGCGGAAATGGGAGGGAGGTGGGGAGCACTGGGGTGGGGGCAGGGCAGGGAAGAAAGAAAAGAAAAAAAATCGCACTCACAAGCACATTTGCCAGAAATTTAGGTCAGAACAGGCTCCACTGTCTGCTTCCTGATAGGGCCAGAATAACTACATACTTCCTCGGTCTGATCGGTTTGGCGAAGGGACCAGCCCACTGATCTTTCTGCTCTTGGTGATAAGTAGTTATGTGAATGCATTAAGAAATTAAGATATTTTGACATAACAGAAAAGAGATACAAGTAAAACATAAATGAAAGAAACACTGTGATATTAGCTCCGAAGCAGAACTGTTATGATCTCCGGATTGTTTTGTCTTAATGACCCTAGGGGACAGACTGTGGCATCTAAATACTCTTTGCTCCTAAAAGGAATCAGAAATCCCCAGACAAGATTGATTTCAGGTTGGCACACAAAAAATACAAGGTGCGCCTTGGCATTTTTTGGTAACAGAAAGCTAAAAACGATGAAAGACTAATGAAATGATGTAAAACAAACCAGACAGCAACCTAAGGGGAGCTTCAACTGGTCCAAGGTGGTACAATTGGATCATCAGAATGAATAATGATAACAGTGGGTACAAGGGCATTAAATACATAAAAACCTAGGAGTTCCTAATAATACTGGGAAAAAAATCCAAAACTAATTAAAAAAATATCTCACCATTATAGGAGTTTACTAGGGCATCAACTCATTGTTCTTAATTTTATTAAGCTTTTACTCAGGCTTTTCTATACAAAATGTATTTCAGATTAACAACATTGTTGACAGGAGAATTTCTTTATAGAAGTGCTTGCTGAAGTAATGATAGCAACAGAGAAATCAGTGTTTGCAGTTTAATAAATAAGTAGATTTACATAATTCAGTGAAAGACATTAGAGGCATTAGAGGAAAGGTTGATGGGGGATTTTTTAAAGAGGAATCAGGCTGAAAACGCATGCCTACTGATCAATCTTAGCATCACTAAAATTGGAAAAGATATCATTTTGTAGCTCATTATATGATGTAAAAATGAAATATCCAATATAACCTATGAAGTATTTTTTAACTAAAAAAATCAAACCTAAAATTTATCTCAGGCCTCTATATCTAACCATCATTTTATAGGAAATATGGGGGATAGATGAGCAATCTAATGAAATCACTAAAATATAAAATTCTTTGGCATAAATGACTTTCTACACATATTGATATTATAAAAAGGAAGAATGAATGATTATTGGGGAATGAAGAACATTTAAAAGAATGTAATAGTTTTCAACAATGGTCACTTTTTAAAGATGTGATTTTGCTTCTTATTTTATTAAGACTTGGAGTGTACTGTTCTACGCTTTGAATTTGGGCTAGTCTTGCAACTTGCCTCCACAAATTCAATATAGCAGAATAGATGGTATGCAAAATCTAGGATCGACACCTGACAAGGCTTATAGATTCTGTTTCCACACTCTTGGAGGTTCAAGACTGTCTGATGAAAAAACCCAGATTCGTTTCCTTGAGGAAAAAATACCCCGTGGAAAGAGAGACCCAGCTGACAACCAACAATAATCACCAGACATGATGAGGCCAACTCACAACGTCCAGTAGTCACTGTAGCCACCCATTGTTACGTAAAGAATCCTAGGCAAGGCCCATAGAAGAACCACTCAGGTGAGCCCAGGTCCAATTGTTGATCTGTGGAATGTAGAACTAATAAATTGTCACTGTTTTCAGCCACTAAATTTGGAGGTAATTGTTATGCAGTGATAAATGGCTGAAGCAGAGTCATAATAACCCAGTGCAATGCATAGACACAACTTGGATCCACGTTCAAACAAATTGACTGTAAAAAAAGCCTTTGAGACAAATAAGGAAATTTGAACATGGATTGCCTATTTGATGATATCAAGGAATTAGTGTTAATTTTGTTGTTTCATCATGTAAGCCAAAAATGATAAAGAGATATACCCTATAGGTTTGTCATGGAAATGACCTCATTTATGGGATTTGTTTTAAGAAAACAAGGCAAATAAAAAGTAGGAAGGATGGATGAAATGAAGATTTGGGCCATTCTGGTAATCAGGAAAGCCATTATTAGGCTTGAGTAGAGGTGGCTGATTTCGTTGCAGTGTATGAACCTATACACAGTGTATGAACCTATACACTGCAACGTCCTTTGGTATCACATCTAAGTTTTTAAAGGCTACCTCTTTATATATGTATATAGTTCATGTTTTTGTGTACATAAAAGATAATTCAAAACAAAAATATTTTAAGTTTGGCTGAATTTATTACTAAATTAGTCCTAATACTAATTGAGTAACACTTTGTGAAAAGTTATTTTACTTTTGGCTCACCTGTGGGTTAGAGAGTCGTAGAAAGAGTGGCTTTGCACCAGAGAAAACTGAGATTTGATTCTAGCAATGTCCCTTATCAACAGCAGCATTTTGACATCAATATCTCTGAGCCTTGGTTTTCTTATCTGTAAAATAAAAATAATCATGTTTGTAACCCCCCCCCCCAAATGAGACTATATAGCAAAGCTTCCAACACAGTGTGAAGGAAAATTTTCTTCCTCTTGAATTGAGTTGTTTGCATTTGTATGTAGTAAGCTTTATCTCTATCCCATGCTCTATATATCCTCTTTACCACTCTGTGCAATTTAATGACCATTAGTACTAACAAGGTTACTGCCAATAAGGTAAGATTAAGGGATGCTAATAAGATAGTATTTTATGGAATGTGTTGACTCCCATTACTGACTAGTTGAGAAGGCCATGGAAATTATCAACTAGTCCCATTACTGACTAGTTGAGAAGGCCATGGAAATTATCCACGGGGAAGAGCTACTGTAGTCAAGTTTCACGCATCAGGAAGTTGCTGTCTATATTTTCTCAATCCAATGTTCCCTTAAGGAAGCTGTGTGCAAGGCAATGTGGAGGGCAGTTACAGGACTTATCACCTGCACTGACCTACGCAGACAGGCAAGAAGCACACACACAAATGTGTTACTTAATATATGTCACGTTTCCTCCCTTGTTGATGTCATTTTTAATGATAATCCTTTTCCAACTTCCTCCCAAGACTTTCTCCTAGGAATGAGCCAAATAGAACATATATGGTCTTGCCCTTTTGCAGCTATTCTTAGTATAACACTATTGAATTTTGACTAAGACCTTTACTCTATTTGGCTAGTCCTACTCTGTATTTTTGGCTTCCTTCAGTGATGTGATTTAAAATAGTGCAAATCTTTCCCTTTGTGCATATTTTCTGTACTTGTCTTTTTCTCCTATAATGTCCGACTCTCTTTTCCATGCTAACAAGATCGACATTTTCTCCTTACTCTGAAATTTCCTTATATTCTAGAGAATAGATCCTCTGAATTCCGTTCAACACTTCCCATTCAGCATTATCTGGCTGGAGCAACCCATTATCTGGGCTGGAAAATCCAAATCCTCATTCTCCTCATTTGCCCTTCTTCACTGTGAGATACCTTTCTTAAAAGAAAGATCTTTGTGAAACTTAGCCAAAGCACAACTCCATTGTTATCTGGAGACGGGGCTTCAACTCTACTCCAGAGGTCCTGGGAGTTAGACTGAGTCTTGCCCTCTCCTCTCAATATCCTCACCTGAGTGTGGGTCACTGCTCAAATGCAAAATTTGAGATGACCCAGAGCATTCCAGCAGGCTGCAGAGGAAAATGAGAAAGACAGGTAAGATAGTCAGTTTCCCTGCCAAGGCCTAGAGAGGAACTGGCAGAGGATGTTCAACCCAGACCTCCTCAGGTGAATGGATGGAGGTGGAAGAGAACCTGCTCTTACTTTCCAGGCTTGTGGGTTGGGAAAAGAAGCCACATTCATGCTCATGCATACTGTCTTTTCTTTATTCTTGGGAGTCTCCACTTTTAGAAAGCATGTTTCTTAGGCCTTTGGTCATATTTAGGAAACCATTGCCCAATCTGTGGTCACTATTGCTCCTAGGCTTTCTTCTAAGCATTTTATAACCTTAGTTCTTATTTTTAGCCTATAATTCTTTCTGAGGTAATTTTTGCAAGTGGTATGAGGTAGGGGACTGACTTTAATCTTATGCCTGTGGACATCCAATTGTTGTAGGAACATTTGTTAAAAAGATTATTCTTTCCTTTTTGAATTATCTCGGCACCCTTGTTGAAAATCAATTGACTATTAATGTAAGGGTTTATTTCTGGACTCTCAAATCTATTCAGCTGATCTATAAGTCTATCTGTACATGAGTACCACACTGTCTTGATGACTGCTATTTTGTGTTAAGTTTCGAAATAAAAAAGTGTGAGTCTTACAACTTTGTCTTTTTTTTATAATCAAGATTCTTTTGCTATCTTGAATCTCTTGCATGTCCATATGAAATTATTTGACATACTATTTGGTTCAATTTATTAAATCATGAAAATATTATCAATAAAGTTACAGTATACATATATTTACCAAACATGAATTCATCTAAATTTTTCCTAAAATTAAAAAAAAAGATGAAAAAATAGAGATTTCCCCAAAGCTCCACTGAGTGCTCTCGCTGTGTGTTGAAATGGGAGATATTAATGTCTGAGATGTTAGCAGTTGTTCCCAGTTCCCCTGTACTTCTCAAAATTTGAGCATCTTGCCAGCATAGGTGTTTCTAATATTTAAAGTTGCAGGATGTATTTTCAGAATTATTTCTTACTTTAGAACATCATTCCTGCTCAGTAGGTACTCTTCCATGAGCTTCTGGTGGTCAACGATTGTATCATCAATGTCATTTATAGCTTCTCAACATTGGAGAATTTTGGGCATCCTGATACTCTTCTGTTTCTACTCTACTGCTATTTATACAATCTTAGCTCTCTAACATTAGTCTACATTGGTGGAATTCATTATTTAGTAGACATATAACTGGGAGAGAAAAATCTCACTTGAAGTTCATGAAGTAAACCAAAAAAATAATGAAAAAGAGAGTGGATTAAAGAGTGGATTATACTGGTGGACAATGCTGGGAATAAAGGAAGGGGTGGGGATTTGTTGAATGATACTCTGGGAGCTGGGTTCATATTTGGCTGATTTCACACATACTCCAGGACTCGTGATTTTGCTGCAACTCACAGTGGCCCTTGGAGTTACATTACTGTTACATTATTTCATAGTAAAAACACAAGACGAATTTCAAAACAGTTTTTTTGAAACATTTTCTTATACAATTTATACCATAACTGATTTTGGTAGGTCTGATAGATGGAAAGGTGTAACAACCACGTATTTACTGCAATACTGAACACTTCTCAAGGGATTTATCAATGATATTGACATGCTGCCAAAGGCAGGTGAAAATAGCAGCTTCTGGTGAACAGGGTTGTAATCTAAGAATGTAGGTCTCTACAAAAAGATAATGCATGTATTTTTCTAAGTTCTCTTTGTAGACTTTTGCAAAAAGAGCCATCATTTGCCTTAATCATTATAGGGGAAAATCATTATTTGAACACAACCTAATCATAGTTATTAGATCATTTATTCATATTTTTGGTCATTCTGCAGTTGTATCTGGCTTTCTTAACATTAGTCTTTAGCTCGTTGCCCCCGTTTATAGAATTTCAACATTAGAGTAGATTTAAGACAGACCTCCTCAACATTAAAAATCTCTTGCAAGATGGCATTTACCCTGTACTTGACTACTTTTGGTAATGAGGAACTCATAAATTACCCAACCTATTCATTTCACTTTCGTAGGGCTCAAAACAATGAACACAAATCTATCTCAGTGTAACTTTCAATCGTTAGTTTGTTTCTACTCTCCAGATGCGTGTCTTCTAGGTGTTTCTGATGTTTGCGATAGCCTGCGCTTCTCATCTAGGCAGGTTGAGGGAGACAGCTGGGTCCATAAACCCTATTCTTCATGAACTACTTTTTTGTTGTGATAGCCATCCTCTTCCTCCAGAGTCTCATCAGGGTCTCATTTTTGACCTAACTAAACTTCACTTTTTTTTCAAGCAGTTAAATTTTTAATTTTTAAAGCAAAATTTAGCCCCTTATAACTGGAACCCAAATTACATCCATTCCCATGAAAAATGTAAGAGTAGCTCCATCACACAATTATGATGCAAAATTTTTCATCTAGGCAGGAAGAGACAGGTCTTCAAATAAATCCAGGAAAGTCATTCTCATCCCTTGTTAATGGGTCGTAGTGCCTTGTTGATTTTACTTTCTGATTTGACAAAATATGATCTCATTTTAATTGCATTGAGTGGGAGGAATTGGCTGTTGCCCCAGATTTTCAGAACCACGAAGAGTGACTCCTGGAAGTAGAAAGTAACACTTTCACTTTGGCCCTTTTCATTCTTTCATGCGTGGGGTTATTTGTCCAATCTCACTCTGACCTTTATGGAAAAATGATGAACTTCAGAGATGTGCAAGCCTGCATTTATCATCTAGTCAGGTTAAGGGAAACAGCCGGGCCCATAAACCCTATTGTTCATTAACTCCTTTTTTTGGTTGTGTTTCAGTCTATTTAACCTTCTAGCATGTATGCACAGTGTAGCCACACAATTATAAGAACTAAAGCAACATAAAAATTACAGAGCTATATCATGGCAAAACAACTCAAGAGCTCAGTGACTCCATTAAAATTTTAAAGGAGTTAATCCTCTGGGAAATGTGCCTATTAATTAAACAAAGGTGAGAGAAAATAGGTTTTACATTTATTCTCTGTTAAGGAAGGTGGTCCCTAGCTGCATGCAAAGGGGCTGTGTGATCACTAGTAAATGTGTTACTTTCTCAAGCATTTGAAGAGTGACAATTTCAGGTTGTTCATCTGCAAAGCAAACTGGGCCAAGTTTTGTGTAGTTTTTCCTGAAGAAGAGAGGTTTTTTATCATAGAAGTTTTCTAAAAGCCCACTGGGACTTAGTTCCTGCTGTGGCACAGGAGACAAGAGGCCGAGCCTCAGATGACACTTAGTTTGGTGATGGTCCATCAGGGGATGAACTACAGACCGGAACGTCATCTGGTGGAGTAGGTCAATAGCCGTAGCACAAAGCTGGCCCACCTTGCAGCAAGGACGCTGGCCTTTTGTTCCTTTGTCTCAGCCAGTCACTGGCGATGACATAAAACTTTGGGACCTAGTTTAATACTTGCATAGTCACAAAGAGAGGAGGTGGGGTGGTAGTTTGGAAAATAAATGTGTGCACAACCGTGGAAGGAAGAGGATTTTAGATTGGACTAATATCTATTTAGGGACAACTCTCTGCCAGCTGCTTTCCACTGCCATTATATATTTCAGGAAAGAGAAAATTGAGTCTACAATAAGTTATATAACATACCCTGGAAAGTGGTAGAGTAAAAAAGAGATGTGGGTGCTTGGACTCCCAGCCCCGGGCTCTTTGCTCTGCCTCATGATATGAATCAGCAAGAGCATATGAGCAGGGACAGGGCTAGCTGTGCTAATTAAAGGTAGAGGGATGTGAAAGTTGGAGGTGACCTGGATCTATTGGGGGAATGGAAACCTAATGTCAGTTGGCAGAAGGTCAGTGTGGAGCTGGAAGAGAGGCTGTTGAGAGGGAAGATGGGCTGTGCATGTCACTGAGGTCTTTATGGGAGGCTAAACTCCTCTCCCAACTTCTGAGTAGTTATATTGGTATTTGTATTTTTGTAAACATGTGGCTTTGTGTAGTCTAGACTCTGGAAAACTGACCAGATCCCTAAGCACTTCTGATATGCCATTGTCGTGTAAAAATAAAAAGCAATAATAACAATATACAACATGAGATGGTATATTTCCTTGTGTTGATTTAGAAACATCTTTAGCACTCATAGCTGCTCTGTGGACTGATATGGTGCCTACTCTGAAAGCTGCCCTTGAAGCTCTGCTTTCAAGGTTTCACCAAGTTCTGCTTTTAAGTACCGAGTAAATATTCTTCCATGTGAGCCTGGGAGATGTTCCTTGGACAGTGCTTTCCTCACTATCTAGAACTGGACCCTTAACATCTCCAATGGTACATTTTGTACTAAAGTAGTTCCATGTCACATTTTTGGGGTGGGGTGGTGTAGGGAGAGGGTAATCGTGGAGTTAAATAGTTTGGGAGAAAAGGAATTAAATTAAGCTAACTGCATTTCTATAAGTGGCTTACCTATACATCTGAATGTGCTCTGTGAATGATCACCCAACAAGAGAATCTGTAGTACAGGGCTTCCCAAATATATTTGAAAACAGAAATCTTTTTATTAAGATTCTTGATAGGAATAGGGCTCTGCTAAACCAACCCTGAGAATTTCCAGGAGGTTGCTGCTGCTGTACCTTCTCTTTTGAATCTTAAACTTTAATCTTCTCTCCAATGAAAATTTCACTGGGTAAGGGCAGCATCTTCAGCTTTTGTCAGTCACTTAAAGGACTGGGTGAACTTATTTAATAGAGTCCTTGGGAGGAAGTTCTGTTTAGGGCAGCAGATGCCCCAAGGGCTAAGGGATGAGAGGCCCTAGGGTGGCCAGTGAAAGAGGCCGATACACCACCACTGCTTATTCGGGTCTCTGAAACAGAAAACACTCCTTAGTAGCGAGCATCTCAATTTAATTTTTAGACAAAATGAAAAAAGCACAAAGCTGTGAATTGACATTCTCTTCTGCTCTAAAATCAGACCAAAACAAAAACATCAGAATGGGTTGTCAGATGAGCTCTCCTTTTCAGTCGTCAGTCTGATGGTATTAGTTAGGAGGGGAGCTGAAGGTCTGTGCAGCTAAATTAATCAGGAGGGCCTCATGGCTATCATCAGGCAGCAAACAATCCCAAACACTCATTCCAGGGAAAAGATTCAGTAGTAAAGGCTGAAATCAAGCGGTGGGGCTACAGGAGAAAGACTGAATACTAGAACTCCTGGGAAGCATTATGGGGTAGAAGAGTCATCTGTAAAGTAGGGAGATTTGAGCACCAAAGGCCAACTGCAAAACCTGCCCAGAAAATCACAGAAGTTCTTCTGTCTAAGATCCCTTGTTATCTAGAATATCCAAGAAACAACAAAAGCTTCCCTAATTCATATTTAATGGACAGATCGAGAAAGAAGCCCTCATTCAGGTTGTACATCGGATACCCAAGTCCCCTGGAGGGAAGTGAGCACCCCTGTGCATTCATTTGCTCTCAGTGTTGCCCAGCGTTAAGTGGATTCTTAGCTACTATTTAGTTTTAACCAAACACTCATAGAGTAGACAATCAACTTTACAAGATTTCTGCAAAGAAGAGTGTAGATTCTAAAGGACTGTAATAATACAATGATGATTGTAAACAAAAGTTGACTAAGTATTCCATCAGCTGAAAGGATTTATTCAGGAAAAAGAAAGGATTGCAATGTGGTAAGTGCAGCCACAGTATGCAACACGCAAGTCCCCCGGACAAGAAAGTTCTTTTTAGAGGGAAAGAGCAAATTTAGTGAAGGGGCTGTTATAACCATTGAGTTCTTCCTGAGGGCTTTCAGGACTGACATAGAGTGTGAGAGCTCCTCCTACAGGCTGTCTCTAGTCCTGTCTTGGTTGAGGTCTCTGTCATAAATTTGGTAGCAAAGAGAATGAACAATAATAAAATGGTGCGATAACATGGCTTCTGTTCCTACTTCTTTACCAATATTACATATATGTATTTTTAAAGATTTTATTTATTTATCTTTAAAGGGGAAGGGAAGGAGAGAAGGAGAGAAGTATCAATGTATGGTTGCTTCTTGTGAGTTCCCTGCCGGGAACTGGCCTGCAACCCAGGCATGTACCCTGACTGGGAATCGAACCGTGATCGTGTGGTTCGCAGGCCCGCACTCAATCCACTGAGCTACGCCAGCCAGGGCCCAACATTATATTTTTAAAAAAACCTATTCATATTTTTAAATGTCCTAAAATAACTGGACCTTTATTATAGGGCGTGGAGATTAATTATTATAAGTGTAAACAATCAGGAAAGTTTGGAAATTACTGATAGAACAGAGAGATTCTTGAATCTGCAGTTGGATGTGGGTTTGCACCAGGCTCCTTACTAGATGGGTGACTGAACAAGTTAAAGGCTCCTGTGCAATTCAGTTTTCTCATCTGTAAAATAGGGGCAGAAGAGGGGGTTAGAAGAGACAAAGGTTTTAAAGCACCTAACTTAGTTCTTAGCATAATTAGTGTACAAAAAAAATTATTAGCACCCTTTGGTTTCCTCCCTAGTCAGTCCTATTTTAAACTTTATGGAATGCTTGTTCTCAAATCCTATGTAGGCAATGTAAAGTAAACCTCAGGAAAATATTTGTAATTTTCTTTGTTAATTTTTTAAATTTCATTTGAAATTAGAATGGAGGCTAGCAGTCATCATGACATATTAGGCAAAAAGAAAAGGGTTAATCGTGTCCTTGAAACCATTTGTAATTGCTGGCAGAATTGGCATGCTTGCCACATTTTTAAATTATATATATTTTATTGTTGTTCTATTACAATTGCCCAAATTATTCCCCCTGTGCTCCCCTCCACCCAGGCCACCCCCTGCACCCTATTGTCTATGTCTATGAACATTCATATATGTTCTTTGACAAACCCTTCCCTTTTTTTCACCATTATCTTCCTCCCTTCTCCCTTGTGGTCACTGTCAGCCTCCTCCTTGTTTCTGTGTCTCTGCTTCTATTTTGCTCTAGTGTCCGTGCCTCTGGTTCCAATTTATTTGTTTTTTTTTTCCCCACTAGATTCCTCCTATAGGTGAGATCATATATTTGTCTTTAACTGCCTGGCTTATTTCAGTTAACATAATAGTCTCCAATTCTATCCAGGCTTTCACAAAAGGTAGGAGTTTCTTCTCGTTTCTGCTGCATAGTGTTCCATTGTGTAGATATACCACAGTTTTTTGATCTACTCATTTACTAAATGGGATTTAGGCTATTTCTAGCACTTGATTATTGTAAATAACACTGCTACGAATATTGGGATGCCTAGGTTCTTTTGAATTGGTGTTTTAGGATTCTTAGGGTATAATCCTATCAGTAGAACCACTGGGTCAAAAGGCAGACCCATTTTTAGTTTTGTGAGGAAATACCATACTGTTTTCCACAGTGGCTGCACCAGTCTGCATTCTCACCAACAGTGCACTAGAGTTCCCTTTTCTCTACATCATCAACAGCATTTGTTGTTTGTTCATTTGTTAATGATGGGCATTTTGACCCATTTGAAGTGGTATCTCATTCTAGTTTTAATTTGCATCTCTCTGATGACTAGTGATGTTGAGCATCTTTTCATATGTCTATGGGCTCACTGTATGTCACCCTTGGAGAAGTGCCTGTTCCAGTCCTTTGCCCATTTTTTTAAATTGGATTGTTTTCTTCCTGGGCTTGAGTGGTATGAGTTCTTTATATATAGGGCCTGGCACAAATAGTACTCTTTTTTATTATAAAATATTATATTACCAAATCATAAGCATGTAATTCGATAACATAACATTATCACACTGAAGCATACCATATGACATTTTAGGTGAAATGTTCAAATTAAAACTATAAATTATTACACCTATATTATTACTGTACCAACCATACTCAAGCAGGTGTTACTTCCGCTGGACCCTGTATTTTGGAGATCAAACCCTTGTCTGAGGTAACATTGGCAAATATGTTTTCCCATATGGTTAGTCCTTTTCATTTCGGTGACAGTTTCTTTAGTTGTGTAGCTTTTTAATTTGATGTAGTCTGATTTGTTTATTTTTTTAATTTCCTTTGCTCTGGGAGATATATCAGAAAAACTATTGCTGCATAGAATATCTGAAATTTTACTGCTTATGTTTTCCTCTAGGACTTTTATAGTGTTTTGTTGACTTATATTAAAGATCATTAAACCTTTTATCCATCTTGAGTTTATTCTGCTGTATGGTAAAATTTGGGGGTCCAGTTTCACTTTTTGTATGTACCTGTCTAGATCTTCCAATACCATTTATTGAAGAGGCTATTTTTACTTCATTTTATGCTCCTGCCCCCTTTGTCAAATATGAATTGAATAGAGACATGGGTTTATTTCTGGGCTTTCTATTCTGTTCCATTGATCTGTGTGTCTATTCTTATGCTAGTACCAGACTGTTTTGATTACACTGACGTTGTAATATAGTTTAATATCAGGTATTGTGATACCTCCTACTTTGTCCTTCTTTCTCAAGATTGCTAAGCTGAGGCTATTTGGGGTCATTTTTGTTGCATATAATTTTTTGAAATATTTGCTCTAGATTTATGAAATATGCCATTGGTATTTTAATAGGGATTGTGTTTAATCTATAGATTGCTTTGAATAGTATGGACATTTTGATGATGTTAATCTTCCAATCCATGAGCATGGTAAATGCTTTCTTTATTTGTATCTTCCTTAATTTTTTTCTTCAGTGTTCTTAGTTTACTGAGTATAAGTCTTTTACCTCCTTGGTTAAGTTTATTCCTAGATACTTTGTTTTTCTTGTTGTTATAGTAAATGAAATTTTTTTCTCTAGTTTCTGTTTCTGATATTTTATTTTTGTTGTACAAAAATGCCTTCAATTTCTGAATATTGACTTTGTGTCCCACTCTTTTGCCAAATTCATTCATTAGGTCTAGTAGTTTTTTGGTGGAGGCTGTAGGGTTTTCTATGTACACTATCCTGTTGTCTGCAAGTAATGGCAGTTTTACTTACTCCTTTCCAATGTAGATGTCTTCTTCCTTTTCTTGTCTTATCACTATGGCTAGAACTTCCAAAACTATGTTGAATTAAAAGTGGTGAAAGTGGACACCTGTGTCTTGTTCCTAATCTCTGTGTGTTGGCTGTAGGTTTCTTTTATATGGCCTTTATTATGTTGAAGTATGCTCCCTCTATTCCCACTTTGCTGAGTGGGTGGTGGACATTACCAATTGCTTTTCAGCATCTATGGATATGATCATGCGATTTTTGTGTTTCATTTTATTTATGTGATATATTATGTTTATTGATTTGTGAATATTGAAAAATCCTTACATCCCTGGGACCCTACTGTATCATTGTGTATGATATTTTTAATGTATTGCTGGATCTGGATTGTTGAGGATTTTAGCATCTATGTTCATCAGAGATATTGGCCTGTAGTTTTTTTTTTCTTTGTTGTATCTTTACCTGGTTTTGGAATTAGGATAATACTGGCTTTGTAAAAAAAAGTTTGGGAGCCTTCCCACTTCTTGAATTTTTTGGAATAGTTTGAGAAGGTTGATGTTAGTTCTTCTTTAAATGTTTGAAAAATTTGCATGTGAAGCCATCTGGTCCAGGGCTTTTGTGTACCTGGAGGTTTTTGATTACTGCTCCAATTTCACTAGTTGTAATCAGCCTATTCAGTTTTCCTGCTTCTTCTTGATTTTGTTTTGGAAGACTGTATGTTTCTAGAAATTTGTCAATTTCACCTATGTTGTCAAATTTCTTGGCATATAGTTTTTCATAGTAATTTCTTACAATCCTTTGTGGTATCAACTGTAACGGCTTCTCTTCTTTCATTTCAGATTTTATTTACTTGGGTCCTCTCTCTTTTTCTTTATGAGTCTGGTTAAAGGCTTGTTGATTTTGTTTATTTTTTTAGACAACCAAATTCTGGATTTATTGATCCTTTGAAAAATTTTTTAGAGTCTATGTTATTTAATTCTGCTTTGATCTTGATTATTTTCTTCCTTCTATTTGCTCAGAGCTTTGTTTGTTGCCATTCCTCTAGTTCTTGTAGATATAGGGTTAGGTTGTTTGTTTGAGATTTTTCTATTTTTTAGGTAGGCTTGCATTGCTATGAGCTTCTCTTTCTAGAACTGCCTTCACTGTGTCCCATAGATTTTTGGCTGTTGTATGTTTATTTACATTTGTTTCCAGATATTTTTAAATTTCTTCTTTGATCTCATTGTTAACCCATTCATTATTTAATAGCATGTCATTCACTCTTCATGTATTTGAATGTTTCTGATTTTTTCCCTGAGATTGGTTTCTAGTTTCCAGCCATTGTGATCCAAGAAGATGCTTGATATGATTTAAATTTTCTTGAATTTGTTGAGGCTTTTCTTGTGCTCTCCATATGGTTTATCTTTGAAAATGTCCCAAGGGCATTTGAATCGAATGTATATTTTGCTTTTTGGGGGGTGAATGGATCAATTAAGTCCATTTGATCTAGAGTGTTGTTCAATGTTATAATATCCTTATTGATTCTTTATTTGAAAGATCTATGCATTGTTCACAATAGGGTGTTAAAATCCCCTACAATGAGTGTGTTGCTGTCAATATCTTTCTTGAAGTCCTCCAAAATTTTCTTTATATTTTAGGTGCTTCTATATATTGGGGGCATATATTTCTACAAGGGTTGTATCTTCTTGATGACTACTCCCTTCAGTATTTTGTAGTGCCCTACATTACCTCTTTTTAAGCACTTTGTTTTGAAATCTATTTTGTCTGAGTTAAGTCTTGCTATCCCGATGTCTGTTTGCTTGGAATATATATATATATATATGTATATGTATATATATATATGTATATGTATATGTATATGTATATATATATATATATATACATATATATATATATATATATATATATATATGACATCCCTTCTCTTTCAGTTTGTGCAGATCTTTTGTTCTGAGGTGGATCTCCTGTAGACAGCATATATGTGGCTCATGTTTTCTTATCCATTCAGCTACCCTATGTCTTTTGATTGGAGCATTTAATCTATTTACATTTAAGGTCACTATTGATAGGTACTTATTCATTGCCATTTTTTCCCTTTGTACCTGTGTTCCTCTCTCTCTGTCTCTTTGTTCTTCCTCTTAAAGCATTCCTTTTAGCATCTATTGTAATGTTGGTTTTGTGGAGAAGTGTTCTTTTAGCCATTTTTTAGGGGGGTTCTGGGAAACTTCTTATTTTTCCTTCCATTTTATTAAGATTTTATTTATTTAATTTTAGAGAGAGGGGAAGGGCAAGAGAAAGAGAGAGAAACATCAGTGTGTGGTTGCCTCTCACACACTTCCAATGGGGGACCTGGCCCACAACTCAGGCATGTGACCTAACTGGGAATCGAACCACAACCCCTTGATTTACAGGCTGGCACTCAATCCACTGAGCCACATCAGCCAGGGCTCATTTTCCATTTTAAATGAGAGCTTTGCTGGGTAGAATAGTCTTGGTTGCAGGCCTTTGTGTTTTCATGTGTTTCCTTTGTGCTTCACTTGGAAGACTTCTTGCCTCCTGGCTTGTTGTGTTTCTGTTGAGAAATCAGCTGATAGCCTCATCAGAGCTCCCTCATATGTACTAGCTGATATTCCCTTGCTGCCTTTAAGATTCTCTCTTTATAAATTTTGCTATTTTAATTATGATTTGTCTTGGAGAAAGCCTGTTTTTGCTCACCTTGATTGAGATCCTCTGTGCATCCTGGACTTGTATGACTATTTTCTTCATTAAGTTAGGAAAGTTTTATGTCATTACTTTTTCAAATAGGTTTCCTATTCCTTGTTCCTCTTCTACTTTTTTTGGCATTCCTACAATACAGATATTATTATGCTTCATGTTGTCCCACAGGTCCCTTAAGCCCTCTTTGTTCTTTTTGAGTCTTTCTTCATTTTTGCTCTTGGAGTGTTTCTCTACCTTGTCCTCCAGCTCACTGATGTAATCCTCTACTTCATCTAGCCTGCTTTTAATTCCTTCTAGTGTATTTTTCATTCCAGACATTGAATTTTTCATTTCCTCCTGGCTGTTATCGATAGTTTCTCTGTCCTTTTACATGTTGATGTAGTTCTGAGTCAGTTCCTTCTAGCTTCCATAAATTTCCTTGTAGTTCTCACCGAGCTTATTGAGCATCCTTATAACCATTATTTTGAACTCAATGTCTAAAATATTTCTTCCCTCAGTTTCATTTAGCACTTTTTCTGGGGATTCATCCTATCATTTCGATTGGGGGTTGTTTCTTTGTCTCCCCATTTTAGGTGACTCTTCTTGTTTGTTTATGCAGATTGGATGGATCTGCATTGACTGTCCTTGTGGTGTGAACTTCTGCAGTAGAAAGCCTGTGGAACTCAGTGGGGCAGTGTTCTTGATCTGAGCTGGATGCTCTTGGGATGCCATGTATGCCATTCATGTGGGCTTTCTTGTTGTGATGGGTTTTGGTCGTTGTGGAGTCGCTCTTTGGTGGTTCTTTCCTCTGGCTGGTTCTCTGAGAGTCCCACTGCCCACAACATCTTGTATGCTGTTGTATGGGTGCTGCTAGAGCAAAACAAAACAGCTTAGGAAACAAAACCCCCATCTACAGTAATAACCCCCACTCCCAACCACACTCTCAACAGCCAGTGAGCAAATACTAATAAAGATGTAAAAAGATTAAGACTATTATAAAAAAGGAAAAAGAAATACAAGATGACTTACTGAAAGAAAAATGATTTTGAGAGGGTAGAAGGAGGAGAAATAATAAGAGTAGGGAAGAGAAACACGGTGAAGCAAGAAAGAAAATAGAATTTATTTTGTAATTTTAAAAGGGGAGGGGGAAGAAGGCAAAATGGAGTAAGAAAAAGGAAGAGTATAATATGAGGTTTAGAATGGAGGCAATTGTAATTGAACAGCAATAAAAAAATTAAAAATAGTGAAAAAAATAGAAACCAAATCGGAGAAAAAGATCCACCACAGCAATATCAAAACAAATGAGCAAAGATTAATTCCAGTGGAATGGGAATAAGAGGGGAAAAAGAAAGAAAAAAAGGCTTATGAGAACCCCAGACCCCAAAAGGACAGGAGGGAGCATGCTTCCTGTTTGCTAAATACAGGGAGATGCTGGGAGAGTGGCTGTCCTGTAGAGAGCAGGTAAGTTCTGCAGCTTTTTCCCACGTCTTGCCCTGTGCATCTACTGTATTCGGTGGTTCCTGAGTTATATCCTTCTATATACCAGTGACTTAGTAAGTAAAATGTTTCTCTGAGTTCTGTGAGCTACTCTTGCAAATTAATTGCACCCCAGGGAAAGGTCTTGGGAACCTCTGATTTATAGCCTGTCAGTCAGAAGCACAGGGAACAAACTTGAGCTTATGACTGGTGTCTGTGTGAAGGATAGTCTTTTAGGACTGAACCCATAACCTGTGGAATCTAATGCTATCTCTAAGTAGTTGTTAGTGCCAGAATTGAGTTCAATTGCAGGATACCCAGCTGGTGCCCTGAGAATTGCTT
This sequence comes from Sturnira hondurensis, assembly GCF_014824575.4. Classification (NCBI taxonomy): domain Eukaryota; kingdom Metazoa; phylum Chordata; class Mammalia; order Chiroptera; family Phyllostomidae; genus Sturnira; species Sturnira hondurensis. The sequence goes on from NW_028091637.1 coordinate 11,317,275, forward strand.
GTTGGTGTGGGGAACTCCTCCCCCACATTGAATTTGGTATCAAAACCTATTTAGGGTCTCCACATAGCTCACATTGGTTCTCTAGAAGCAAAACCTGACCCAAGGATTTAGGGGGCTCTGATTTACTGAGGGTATCTTCACAAAAACAGAAAACCCCTCAAACCAACAAACCAAACAGGGAAAACTCCCAAAGTTGTAAGAAAGGAAGCTAAGCAGGATAAGGCCTGAACAAGGTCAATTCCACCCTTGACTTGATGCAAGGGGCACTCTGAGTTATAAACAACACCACAAACTTGTATGTCATTGAGGCAAACAGACTGGCCTTTTGAGCTCTAAATCAAGCTTGGGTCATTGACTGCTCTGATGGGGGTAGAGAGCTGTGGAGGAGTTGTAGCTGCCCTGGCCGGGGGGTTCATATTAACCAGGAAGGATTTTCCGGAGAAGGGGCTGCTGTGAGCTGTTAGCAGTCTATGCTCACTGCAGCTGGGGAATGAATGCCCAGACCTGTTAAAGGGACTGTGGGCAGAACGTGAGGTGGACAAATTCAGTTTTTTCTGAAGAAGCTTTCAAGTGTCTTGCAGCATGTGTTGCCGATACCATGTCAGGTGTTTGGTTGCCGATAGCAAGCAGTCCCTTCACAGCCCAGAGCAGCACTGTCCAAGAGAAATACATTATAACACGGACCACACATGTCATTAAGATTTTCTAGTAGCCCAGTTAAAAAAGCAAAGCAAAACAGGTAAAATGAGGGTTAATAATATTCAGTTGACCCTTGAACAAAATGGGTTTGAACTTCAAGTATCCACTTATATGCCTGACTGTAGTTCAATTAATTGTGCCATTCAAACTTGGGGTGTTTAAGGGTGAACTCCATGGTTGGGAATCTACAAAGGCAGAGGGAAGGCTGTAGTTATATGTGGATTTTCAACTATGTGGGAGGTGGGCCTCCTGAATCCCAGCTTTGTTTGAAGGTCAATTGTATACATCATTTTACCCCCAATAGATCCAAATATTACCATGTTGTCATGTAACTAATATAAAATTGTTGGTGGAATTTACATGGTTATTTTTGTACTGGATCTTCAAAATCTACATGATTTTCCATGTAGTCAGTCGCTACTACCTTGGACAGCCCCAGAGACCCTGGTCTAGAAAAATGCTTACCTATAAGGGATCCCTTTGTTATCAGATTCTAATCAAACAATAAATCCTTTCCTTACACTTCATGTACAGGCCACACCTGAGGATATAGCATGAAGATATGGACATCCATATCATATCCCATTTTAGAAGTAGAAGAAGTGGGATGAAAACAGACTTTGCAGTTGGGTAGACCTGGATTTAAGTTCTCATTCTGCAACTTATTGATCTTGGGTAATGTATTTAACCCCAATTTATTTGAATCTCAGTTCCCTCAAATAGACAGTGGGGAATGGAGACATGCCTGGCCTGGGAGAGGTGCTTAGTAAGCCAGCAGGTACTGCAGCCTCATGTTGCTAATGGCGTGTATGTCTCACGTGGATGTACATGTAGATGTCCGTGTTCTCCGTATTCCCCATCCTCTCCATCTTTCCTGTCCTCATCTCTTTTCGTCTCATCAGTGCATTTTCTTTTATTGTACTTTTTTTCTATTGTGTATCTTTTCATTCACAAATCTGAATGAAACATTTTGGAAAGTATTGTCTGTAGTTAAATGGTATTCTCAAAAACAAACCTTTTAGAAGATTAAAGCTGTCTTAGATGCGTAAGTCAAATGTCACCTTTCTTTAGAGTTGAAGATACTTGTTTGAAGATTTTCCTTCTTCTGAAGAAGTGTGTTCCTTCCTTCTTTTCTTCTTTCCTTCCTTCCGCCTTTCCTCCCCTTTGTCTATCAGCTTCTCCCAGTAAAGCTCACAATCCACACTCTGAAACTCTTCTTGGGTTTTGCTGTTTGTTATTTTTGCAAGACAGGACCATTTAACCAGTAGTTTAACAAAGAAAAGATTAGCTCCACTTATATTTTTCACAGAAACAAGTCTGTGAGCCTTCGGGAAAAACAAATAAACAAAGATCAGTCCTGTGATTAAGCTGGTAGGAAAGATTATTCTTTTTGATGTTTTTTTTTTCTGCAGTGTATCCTACATTGTCGCTACCTGCCAGATGGCATTGTAATTTTGTGTAATTGCTATAATGAATATTATTAATAACCCAAGTAACTATGATCTTGGCCTTCTTTATTAACATTAAAAGAATCCTGAAATGTTTCCAATTTAGTTCACAAGCTTTGTTGTAAGTTAGTTTATTCACCACATGACTAAAGGCTCTGAGTCAAATCTCAGAGGGGTAAGCAACTGGTAGGTGTCCTGTGTAAACAGAAGCCTTCAGATATATGGTAAATATGCCTGCAGTTCACAGAGAATCTAAAATAAGTATTCTCTCTGTAGCCCATAGAAGTGTTATCCAATAGAAACACAGCATGGACCACACATGTAATTAAAATTTTTTTGGTAGTTATATTAAAAAAGTAAGAAAACAGGCAAATTTTTAAAATAATGTATTTTAGTTAAACCCGTAAAGAACAGCTTTTCTCAATGCATCTATGAACATCTATAAACACATTATGTACCTTTTTCATGAACAAAATGAAAACTGCACACTGAATGGATTGTAAAAGTCAAGCCTTATTACAGTGAACAACACTTGATAGAGGACTTCTAACTCTGAACACGAGATGGTCAAAGTAAGATTTGCCCTATACTAATTAGGGTGGTCAGGTTCAGGCAAGCCTAACTCTGCAGTTTGTGTAGGAGGGCAGGAAGTCATGCTTAGACAAGGAAAGAGCTAGTTAATGATTATATTTAAAGGTCTTCCATTTACTTTTCCAATAGCCTAGTGACATTTATCCTAAGTCACTTAAGAAATGTTATAAAATGTCACGGATTCATGTAGCATTGCCATATGGAGGGCTCAGGTCCCAAGATTAGTCTGTAAAGGACTGTGACTGTATATTGTTATTGACAATATAACAAAAGGAAACTGTTTTGACCGGAACAGGAGTTGGAGGTTGGTATTATCATTTTGATAGCTCAGTTTTGTTCAATACTCTAACCTTCTGGAGAACCTATAGATGTCTACACTGATTTGTTACTAGAATAGGAAAATGCTGTAGTCCAATAAGATGTGGTACAGGATAGCAGAGTACAGCATGACCCTCTAAGGTCTTATACCAGAGAATGGCAGTGATACCAAAGAGTAGGGTGAATTTGGGGGAGCAAATTATTTGTGCATTTACCCTTTTAATGTTTTGCATGACTAAAAAATAAAAAGATGAGTTTTAGTGGGTAGTAATTTGTTATATTACTTAATACATAAACTCCTTAAAGTACTAGGATTCAGAAGAATGTTAAAATAATTCATGGAGAAGGTCAAAGTTGAGAAGGAAAAAATATAATGATGCATGAACAGTAGGAAAACACAGTTTTTAAGGTGGAACCAATGAAATATAAAAGATGAACCAAATGCAGAGCAGTAAATGTGGAGGGCATGTGCGTGTGTGTACTCCCCATTACCCAATTCACCTTCTTTTGTAGTATCACTATTATTTCCAAGGGAATCTCTTTTTTTCTCATTGCATGTGATCTGGTGGGATTGCCAAAATTATTGTACTGCACTTTTCTACACAATGATCACATCCATGGCCCAAGCATGTTGATTAGTCTCTTCATCCCGACTCCTGAGTGGAAAGATTCAATGGTAGAAAAATCAATTGGAACAGATTAATTCTGGGGGTGTGCTCTGAAGAGATTGTCCATCATTTTCTTCTAACTAGACCTCTGGTTCTTATGTCTTCCTAATTCTAGTTTTCTAAGTTTTTCTTTGACTAACAGTTATATAATGTCTTTCCAATTAATTCCTTTTGTGTAAGGTAGCTAGAGTTATCTTATTAGATTATCAGAAGAATAAGCTATGACCCATAGGCCAAATATGGCCCTCCACTTATTTTTTGTAAATAAAATTGTATTAGAACATATTGACGATCATTCAATTAAGTGTTGCCTTTTATGATACAATAGCAGAATTGAGTAGTTGTGACTGAAATCATATGATCCATAGCCTAAATTATTTTCTATCTGGTTAAGAAAAAGTTCTCTAAGCCCGGGCTAATCAGATATTTTAGACTTATTTTTTTTCAGAAGCAGATTCTGAGATAAGAACTTGATTGCAGGGTGGTTTCTTTGTCAGGTGCTTCTCAGAAAAGTGGGGAAGTAAGATATGAAAGGGAAGGAAACCTCGAAGGCTACATTGCCAAGCAGGTTCTTGCTGTGGGTAAAAAGCACAATTCCACTGGTATGCACTGTAGACAGTGTAAAACATGGCATAAAGTTTTCCTGCCTGTTGGTCGAAGGGGCCAGGGTGTCTATATATGAACTCCTGGAGCCTGGTTGTAGGGTTATTGTCTCTCGTGTAATTCTCATCTCCCTGGTAACTAGCAGAATGGGCTCAAACACACAAGGAAAATATTCTTTTTGTTGTCTTTTTATTTTGTTGAAAGTTTCTTTTGTTATTCATGAGGTTTTTAGTTTGATGTATCCCTACTTATTAATTTTTGCTTTGGTTGCTTATGCTTTGGGTGTCATACCTAAGAAATTGCTTCTGAGACCAAAGTCAAGGAATTTTTCCCCTTCGTTTTCTTCTAGGAGTTTTATGGCTTTAGGTCTTATGTAAAGCTTTAATCCATTTGAGTTAAGTTTTGCAAGTAGTGTAAGTTAGCGGTCCAATTTCTTTCTATTGCGTGTGGTTATCCTGCTTTCCCATCACCATTTTTGATGAGGCTATCCTTTCCCCATTGAGCAGTTTTGGCTCCCTTGTCACATATTAGTTGACCAGGTATGCAAGGGTTTATTTTGGGGCTCTCCACTTTGTTCTATTAATCTGTCTATTTTTCTGTCAGAACCATACTGTTTCAATTACTATAGCCTTGTAGTATAGTTTGAAAATAAGACATGTGATGCCTCCAGCTTTGTTCTTCTTTTTCTGAATTGCTTTGGCTATTTGAAATCTTTTTTGGTTCAGTAAAAATTTCAATAATTTTTCTCTATGAAAAGCAACATTGAAATTTTGGTAGGGATCAAATTGAATCTGCAGATCACTTTTGGTTGTATGAACATTTTAACAAAATTAATCTTCCAATTTATAAACAAGGCACATCTTTCCATTTGTTTGTGTCTTCAATTTCTTTCACTAGAGTCCTATAGTTTTTAGTGTATAGATCTTTTACCTCGTTGGTTAAATTTTTACATATGTATATATATTTTATTATTATATATTTATATATGTAAATACATATATAAATTAAATTATTATTCAGCCATGAGAAAGAAGGAAATGCTGTCAACTGTGACAACATGGGTGGAACTCGAGGAATTATACTAGAAGAAATAAGTCAGAGAAAGGCAAATACTGTATGATATCACTTACATGTGGAATATAAAAATCCAAACTCATAGAAACAGAAACTAGAATGACGACTGCCAGAGGCTAGAGAGTGGGAGAAATGGGGAGATGTCGGTGAAAAGGTTCAATTTTCACCACTTATAAGGTGAATACATTCTGGGGGTTAGTTAACAATACTGTATTATATATTTGAACATTCCTAAAATATTAGATTTTGAAAGTTTTCACCACCAAATAAGTGATAATTATATAATATGTTGGAGGCATTAGCTAATGCTATGGGTATAATCATTTGCAATATATGTGTATCAAATCACTACGTGGAATACCCTAAACTTGTTATATATCAATTATATCTCAGTAAAGCTAAAAGAGGAAAAAAAGCTCTGTAGCAAATTGTTGCAATTGCTTCTAATTAGAAGTCTTACAGTTAGAAGCCAGGCATTGGTAAGGGCTGAGAACTTAACAGCTAGTGCGCTAAGATTGTCTGCTACTTTAAGAAACTTAGCTGGTAAAGTAAGTTATACGACAAGTGAGGGTCAGATGAATGGCGCTCTCTTTTCCAGTGGACATAATTTTGTTTTCATGCTGGCCTACATTACTTGGGCAGGATGAGATGATTGGTGAAAATGCATATTACAAAACTCATTACCTTCGGAGTCTAGAGAGTTAGAGAGTTTTCTTTGGATTCAACTACCTATTGGCTGCAGCAAATTTTAACCAAATCACCTTATTTCTGTGAGCATCTCACACTCTAGTAAGCTAATTTGCATCTGTTTGCACAGCAGCTCAGCGGTATGCCAAGAGAATGATCAGAAGAACACAGAGTCTCCCGGCTGCACTCAGCCTTGGCCCTCCATCACTGCTGCTGCCTTCTGCTAGCCAAAGCAAGACCCAAGACTAGGTCAGGTTCAAGGGGAGGGGAAATAAACTACAGTGCTCGTAATTATTCTACATTTTAAGAGGGTGTGGACACAGTGAGAGGTGGATAATTCAGCTGTTTTGCAATTGACCACACCAGCCGTAGTAGACTGACCTAGATTGTTGCACTACCAGAGACTTCAGTGTGTGAGCCTGTTTTCTTACCAAGTTCCTCTCACACTTTGAATTTCTCTCTTAAATATTTTGGGAAGTTAGAGACAGGAAGCAGATTTATAGGACAATCAGTAGGGCAGACAATGGTATGCTAATTTTTCCAAGTGTTCCTGAACCGTCTAGTCATGTGATCAAAAGAAAAGATGTTTTTCTTTCGACTAATAGAGATATATTAAAACTACTTTCCTTTTGATGATATCTTTTTTCCTATTGAGCTAAAAGAGTATGGAAAACCATCAAGGCCAATCATGTCTCTAATAGGATGATGGCATCCGGGTGCCAGAGTTAAGGACTGACAATAAGAAGTCTTCAGTTCATTGATGTAGCTAGACCTAAAATGAGGAGCACAGAATTCATTATGTGCTTTATTCCTCTCGTGCGATTTGGGCATCTTGCTCCAAGGGAAGAGGCGGCGTATCAAGTGGAAATGGAAAAGGCATGGATTATTGATTAAATAGGCTGGGTTCCATCTACTCCTTACAAGTTATTTATTTCAGCGGTCCCATACGTTTTCGGCACCAGGAACCGGTTGCGCGGAAGACAGTTTTTCCACAGACCAGGGTAGGGTGGATGGTTTCAGGATGATTCAAACGCGTTATGTTCAAGCTCACCTCCTGCTGTGTGGCCCAGTTCTTAACAGGCCTGGATCGGTTCCAGTCCACGGTCTGGAGGTTGGAGACTCCTGATGGACTTTGTAGTCCCAGGCAAGCTGACAACATTTTGTGTCCCAAGTGGGCTCACACTTCGGGTAAGTTTGAGGAGATGGTGGAGCCAAAGCAATTTAGACATCTCTGTAAGGAAAACTTCTCCTTGAGATCTGAAGTTCTGGCCCACAAGCTTAGTCCTTGGTGGTGATATTGTTGTAGGGCCTGGGACTGACGAGTAGAAAGTTCAAGGTCTATACTTAGACTTGTCTTCTTGCCCTCACCTATGGATGCAGAGGTAAATTCCAGAAAGAGGGGACTCCAAGTAAAATCTTTAGAGACTTTCTCACCAGGGAAACATTGGAGTTTCTGATAACACTGCTGGGATCTCTTAAATAGGAGGGCACAGAAGGGAGATGAGCAGACTTCAGCTTCCATGTGGAGTGGGCTTCAGATGACAGGGCAGATCAAAAAGCGTGGAGGGATTTCAGGGGTGGGGGTCAGGGAGAGATGGAGGGGCGGCCAGTGCTTTCATAGCAATGCCAGCAGCAGAGGAGAGCCTGGGGACCTCGTTCCCCTAAGCTGCCGACAGATACCACTGAGGGCACCCAGAGGAATGAAGTGGGAATGAGGCAGCATACATGGGAAATTCTATAGGGAACAATTTGCAGTAAAGTCATTGTTAAGAAGGGGCATCCTTCAGTATCTATGGTGCAACTAGTGTTAAAGCAAGAGAAATATGGATTTGGGTTGAATATATCCTGCCAGGGAAAAAATTATTAATCTGCTACTGCATTCACAGCACCATAGTGGGAACTGGTCTGCAGCTCTGGCAAATCATGATATCAGCCTGAAAAAGAGCCCAGAACCTGGTGACAGACATAACCGTGAGAAATCCACTTGTAAAGGTTGGCAGCAAGGGCAGGGGGGTGGAAAGGAGGTCAAGGCAGTCCCCACGGCTGGAGCAGGGCTGTTCAAATAATCTTCTGGATGCAGTGTGGGCACAGGGCTTGAAGGGTAGATAGGAGTTCATCAAACAGAACAGACTGTGTGTGCGTGGCTGTGTGTGCTCATGCACGTGTGCTTTTCAGTACTTCTCTGGGCCTCAGTCTGACCTCTAATATCAGATTACTCATGATTTATAGTGCAGTTGTGAGAATGGAGTATAGTAATGTATGCAAAAATTTCTTTGCAAATGATAAAGTGCAAATAAGGTCATTTAGTGATAATAAAAGTAGTACACTGAACGCCTTATTACCATTTTACTAAATTAAGTCCCTGGTAATTGCTAACATTACTTATGCACTTAACATGTCCCAGGCCCTGTTCTGTGTACTTCATATGCACTAGTTCAATTTAGTCCTTGTAATATCCCTTTGATGAGGGTATGAACAGTACTCATTCCCATTTAACAGGTGTGCTAACAGAGGTACAGAGAGCTTTAGTAAGACCACGTGCTGGTAAGTGGTGGAGCCAGGATTCACATTTGGCTGTTGGGCCGCAGATCCTGCAGTCTTAACCCTAATGACACACCGATCCTTTATCATCATTTCCAATGCTGCCTGTGTTAGTCCACTCGGGATTCCACAACAAAGCACCAGAGACTGAATGGCTCAAACAATAGAAGTCTGTTTTTTACAGTTCTGGAGGCTGAGAAGTCCAAGATCAAATCAAGGTACTGGCTGATTCAGTTTCTGATAAGAGCTCCTTTCGTAGATGTCAGATGGGCACCTTCTCCTTGCTCTCACAGAAAGAGAGTTGGGGGGAGGAGAGAGAGAGAGAGTTCTTTTCACTGTCTCTTCTTACAAGGACAATAATCCAGTAGGATCGGGGCCCACATGATCTCACTCAACTCCAGCTATTCCCTTATAGGCCTCATTTACAAATGCAATCGTGAGTTTTTGGAGAACACAATGCAACCCACAGCACTTCTTTTTAAAAATATTTATTTATTTCATTTTTAGAGAGAGGGGAAGGGAGGGGGAAGGAGAGGAAAGGGGAGGGAGAGAAACATCAGTGTGTGGTTGCCTCTCTAACACCCTTATTGGGGACCTGGCCTGCAACCCAGGTGCGTGCCCTGACTGGGAATCAAACTGGTGGTCCTTTACTTCACAGTCCGGTGCTCAATCCAATGAGCCACATCAGCCAGGGCCCATAGGGCTTTTTGACACATGTATTCCAGCTATTAGAATTCATTGATTATTAAACATTTATTAATTATTATTGCATGCCTGAAATTCTTCTATGTACTGCAGATATTGTGCTGGGCAAAACAGAGTTCCTCTTCTCTATCTACTACTGGTAAGGACTATCAAAAAGAATCTTCAGTATTTTCCATCTAAGTAGGAAGTCAAGGGGTGTGGGGAAGAGTTGACTGGTGTGAGAAGATAAAGGGGTAAATGAAGTGAAAGAGCCAAGTATCCTGAGAACTAGGGTGACATAGGGCTGGAAGTCAGGGATCGTGGGACTAGGGGTCAGACATATGACATAGATTTGGAGTGAGCTGCTGGCATAGAGTGTGGGCCTAAATTGCTGAATTTGAAGCTATTAGAACATCAAGAGAGCAGGCTTGGCCTTGGTAGTTATTTACCATTCCAGAATATCAACGTATACTTAGAGCAGCTCTCAATAGCAACTCTACTGATATTTTGGGTCAGATGATTCTTTGCTGGGGATGACATCGTTCCATGTGTTTAGGATGTTTAGCAGCATCCCTAGCCTCACTAATTGCCACATTGCCTCTAGTTGTGACAGCCAGGCATGTCTCCAGATATTGCAAATGTCTTCTAGAGGATAAGACCATCCTCTGTTAAAATGTTGAGGACTTAGAACATTTAGAATTAAGACTGAAGACAGACAGGGCGAAGATGAGAATTTTTTTTATTTCTGATAGGATTCAACAGAATTCTCAGGCTCTATAATACAGGTGGCAAACACAAGGCCCATGGGCCAAATCCGGCCCTCCACCTTGTTTTATCCAGCCTGGCACCTTGTTTCTACCCAGTGGCAGTGCCAAGCTCCTTGCTTCCAGTAAAGGAGTAGTTACATTTATACAGTCCTAAATTATATTTGGCCCTTTGAAGGCAACTGTGAGGCTGATGTGGCCCCTGGTGAAAATGAGTTTGACATTGCTGCTCTACAGGCAACAAATTTCAACAACAAATTGAAAGACAAATAACATATTTGGCAATGCAAACAAAATTAGAATAAGTATATCTATATTTTCAGTAACCTCTCATTTTCCAGGAGATAACACTCACTAAAATGCACATGTTCACATGCAAAGTTGCCCAACATCACTAGTCATCATAGAGATGCAAATTAAAACTAAAATGAGATACCACTTCACACAGGTCAGAATGGCCATCATAAACAAAGGAACAAACAACAGGTGTTGAAGAGATTGTGGAGAAAAGGGAACCTTAGTGCCCTGTTGGTGGGATTGCAGACTGGTACAACCAGTATGGAAAACAGTATGGAATTTTCTCAGAAAACTAAAAATGGATCTGCCTTTTGCCCCAGCAATTCCACTGCTAGGATTATATCCTTAGAACCCTGAAATACCAATTCCAAAGAACCTATGCACCCCAGTGTTCATAGCAGCACAATTTACAATAGCCAAGTGCTGGAAGCAACCTAGGTGCCCATCAGTAAATGAATGGATCCAAAAATCTATGGTACATTTACACAATGGAATTCTATGCCACAGAGAGGAAAGAAGGAGCTCCTACCTTTTGCTACAGCATGGATGGAACTGGAAAGCATTATGCTAAGCGAGATAAGCCAGGCAGTGAAAGATAAATGCCATATGATCTCACCTTTAACAGGAATCTAATCAACAAAACAAATAAACAAACAAACAAACAAGCAAACAAAATATGGCCAAAGACACTGAAATTGAAAACAGGTTGACAGTGACCAGATGGGAGAGGGGAGGGAATTTCAGGGGAAAAGGGTGAACAGTTTGTAGGAACAAGTATAAAGGACACATGGACAATAACAAGGAGGGGGGTGGAAATGGGAGAAGGGTGGGGAGGACTGGGGGGATGGGCTGGGGTGGGGGAAAAAGCAGAAAACTGTATTCAAACAATAATTAAAATTAAATACATGTGTTCATATATATATTTGTCAAAAAAATTCTCCTTTATATATACCAACTCCATATACCCACCTGGATTTGTTGACATTCTCGGCTAAAGAGAGCACAGAGTGGCTCCAGTAGTGGAACAATGACTGAGTTCAGCTTAGGACAGTGGTGGCTGAGGCTTCAAATATAGTAACTGTGGTCTCACAGGGTTTGCCCACATGACTGTGCTGGATGCTGTATATCCTTTATGGCCCTGAAAGATCTTATTTTCTTGTATTTCGGTTGACTAGTTGGGAGGAGATTACATGTAGGCAGGAAAACAAGCTAAGGCTCTATGGAGTTAATTAACTAACATTGAATTTGAAGTGTAGTCTAGAGAAGCAATCCTACCTACCTACCTTATTTCACCTGGGCCGCCTATAATTGCCTTGCCCATGCTTACAATTTTCTCATTTAATTGAAGCTTGAGTCAATTCTTGGAGGTGCTCCAGTAAGAAAACATTGCCAGGTGGAGCTGAAAGGGATCATCCATTGAACCACATAAAACAACTTCCGGAGTAAAATCCCGGCAATGGTGGGCACCAGCTTTCTCATGTTTTTAAAATGGGAAATGTGGGAAATACAGGAAATGTAAGAACTGTTGATTGCCAAACTCTTGAGTTGAACGCGTGAAAAATGCCTTCAATAAGGCTTTCGTTGGGTTTTGTAGGAGGCTGACTCAGCTTAGAACCTCAACAGCATCTCCTGGTAGCACTCTGTACCTTGGTCATGCTGATTTCCGTGTATGACTTGGAATACACTGCACCCTTTCCCCCATGCCTTTCCTCTTGTTGTGTCTCTTCCCAGAATACTCTCCTGCCTGTCTGCCCAATGAATTTCACTCATCATTCAGAAGCCTTCTATGCTTCCCTATTACAGATGCACCACTGACGATCCCTGTAAGTTCCCAGGCCACACAACTTGGTAACACGTGCTGTCTCAGAATCATTGTCTTTTTCCGAATGCTGAATTGGGAACTCTGAAGATGGGCATCATGTCTTGGTCCCTTGGTATTTCTGTCTAGCATTGATTGCATCCTCCCGTGACATGTTTATTAATAACGAGCTATACGTCTCCAGAGAGGTCAGGTTTAAGTGACCCAGTAGCAAAGAGCAAACAAGAGGCTCTCTGCTCATCTTGAATTATCTTCTAAAGAAGAATGCTGTTGTCATATGCCTCTACCAACTCATCCACTGTGTGATGCATCCACTGACTGACTTAACTAGCCACTTCCACACACTAAGCATCAAAACTGAGCTAGTTCCATCTCTGACCTCATTCAGCAGGTTTGACTCTGCCCTTGGGGCTCCACCAGTAACTTCAGCTATGCGTAGCTGATGGAGAACATGGAAGCTCGTAGGAAAAATGAGACGTGGTGTGCATGTATTTGAGAGAAATGTTTAAGGAGGCTCTCTTTTGTTTTTTATTTTTAGTAATGTTATGAGAATTTTTTAAAGAATCTGGTGGGTGGAAATAGCATGCCTTAGGTATGGCCATGCTGCCCGTGCACACAAGCTTCATAACTAGGCACCCAGAGTCCCCCTGACTCATTCGGCAGCTGTTTCCTTCCCCCAGGTCCAGGATGAATTTTGCCAGCTCTGACAGAAAACGGCTGCTGATAAATGCAGCCCTGAGCCAGTGCCCTTTACCAGGATTCATCTGTTACTCTGACATGAGCCAGCATGTGTGGAAAAGCTACACGTGCAATAAATGTGTTGGGGAGGATGGAGCAGAGCAGGGAGAGGGAGCGGACCAACCAGGAGAGCAGTCAGGGCTGGATGTTGGTTCCACGGACCTGGAGAGTTTTCAGGTGCTGAGTCTCTGGACCAGGTGCATGGGGAGAAAATGGACCAAGGATCAGAAGGTCAGCATATCCCACTCCCACCGCCTGCTCTGTCACTGACCAGTCCCAGTGTCCCCAGCAGACTCCTTGGCTTTTTGCTATAACCAAGCTCTGAATCATGTGTTACTTAAGGTGGGAAGAGGAAAAAAAAACAAATTGAAAACAATTCAAAGGCTGACCTGTTGGTAAAAAGCACCCCTCTGAGCTTGGTGGTGGAGTGGGGTTTTTCAGGGCTGGATGCTGAGGTAGTGAGTCCGTGTGTATGTGTATGCCCAGGGGTGCATATCTAAGACAAACAGCATTTCAAATACATTTAAAAGTAGGTATAAGAATGAATATTTACTTTTAATAAGAAAACAAATCCTATAAATTATAACATTAAAAGTGCTGAAAATACCACAAATAATAAAAGCCTAGAAAATATACATTTTATCGATTACCTGCAAATTTCTATTAATTAATAACTTTAACTGCATTCTATATTTATGCATATACATCTATGCAGATCTATTTGAATGTTTACATGGAGCACTGTATAAACATGTGCAAAAATATTCTGAAATTCAGGCACAATCACAAATAATGCATCAAAATGGTGGCCACCTGGTATTGCGATTCCTAATTGAGTATATAGAGATATCCAATATGCTTGGGTCCCATTTGACACATTGGCACACACGGACCATGCAGCCTGACATACTGCTGTCTGTTGTACTGCTACAGGCTTGTATCGTACTAACACAAGGATCTGGCTTGATACATTATGTTTTACATGATTAACATCAATAAAGCATGCATTTATAATTGTTTAAGACACCTCGTCATGTCTATTCCCGACAGAAGAGATTTTTCATTGTGACTTGAGATTGGTTAGAATGAAATTCTCTGCTTACAGATTTACGTGCTTGTTGATCAGAAGAAGCTTCCGCGGGTGAGCTTCTGCACCCACACATTTGAAACCTACTTTGCCGTCATTGCCTACGCACTTTTGATGCCAAGGCCCTTTAGGACATGGTTGCGCTCTGCTGCCCCCTCAAGTTCATGATGCCAGGTGAGTCAGCACAGTGAGAATATTTCTGGAAGTTATTATGACCTTCCTATGGCAATGACTTTGCATGGAAGGGACTGTGAGCCACATGCCCCACTGAACCCAGTCAAATTACGTGCCCTTCCTTAGCCGATCACGAGATACAGATGGCTTCTCTAATGTCATTCCACATAAGAGAACAGATCCAGAAGCTGTGCACGTTTGCGGTTTAAACTTTTTACTCTTTCAAATATTGAAAAATCTTAAGATTTTGTGAACACATTGCTATAGTTCTCCCCAAGACCTTGGAAGAACCCTCTGAAACTGAAGGTTTCTAGAGTTTAAGTTTCATTATTGTCATTAGAGATCCTTCTCCATTTGACTAGAAGTCTATGGATTATCTGATTTGCTGGTTATAGCTTTGGGAGAATCCATTCATCCATTCATTTTTTTACTCAGTTGTCATTCATCTGATTGTCCAGTGTTTATATACGTTATAGTATATACTGCTGTCTACTGTGTGATGGGACAGACATACAGATAGATAAAAGCCTAAACTAAAGTCTAGAGAATCAGTCTTCCTAAGTTCCTATTAGTCTGGTTACTTCTGTAAGAAAGAAATGATACTATTTGTTTCCTCCTCTCTGATTTGATGGCTGTTTTCAGATGGCCCACAAGGTGCAAAGATCTCCTCCAACTTCCTTGCTGAGTTTATCTATGAGGTTCAGAAAGCTTGCACTTAATCTTTTCCCTGCTGGTGATCTCTGTTTGGCCAGCCCATCTCACTCCTCCAACCACCAAGACAATCTAAAATTCTGATACATTGGGCAGACACCGATACTTTGATACAAAGAGAAGCACTGATAGAACCTTGCGCTCATTTGAGGATCTCCAAGTAGGAATTTTAAATCACAAATTCTTAATCACCACTGCATATCGTGGGTGCCTGAGACTTCCCATGAGGGATTCATTCTATTCTTGAAGGCCTATAATCTCAAAGATGGAGGATTTAACTTCTCTCCTGTGACCTTGGGCCAGTTACTTATCCTGATGAACTTCAGTCTCTGCATCTATGAAACCTAGGTATAGCGGGAGAAACACGAGAGTATTGGTGGTATGCTCGGCAAACAGGAAGCTATGAATGAAAGTAATTCTCTTTCCAAGAGGATCTGAGTGGTCAGGACGGGGGTACGCTGCGTGATGCAGAATAAGCTTCCCCCTTCACAACGCTGTGTCCACACACAAGGATACAGAAGCTATACATTGAAATCCCCATCTGGCTGGTTATTCAACATGTGATAAACTCTAAGTAAATCTGTTTACTTAGAATCTATTGCTGGGTATTAAACATTATCTGAACAAAAGGAAAGCTTGGACAAATGGATAAAATTCTTTAGGACTTTCTTCTGGCACCAGCCAGGCACGTGGAGTTGCCCAATATCAGAAATAGAGAAGGAATATGCGATTAATTCCTATGTTATATTATTTATTGTATTCAAAGTCACTTATCATGTTGCTGTTAGGGCAGATTGTGTATATTGGGTCCCTATTGCACTAAAGGGAGGGATATTAATTTTCATTTGGGTTGGATCTGAAAACTGCTATGCATACACTGAGTGACATCTCATTTTTCCTGATAATGATGTTGATATGTCTCTGGAATACCCATATGCTCAGCATTTTCTGTTTCAAACTTGTTCTTCATTAATTATGGCTATACAGCAACTGCCAAAATTATGTGCTATGGAGGATTTAAATTTGGGCTCAGAGACGGGTGAAATTTACATGCAGATGGAGAAATAGGCTCAAAGAAGTGAAGTTTGCTCAACCGAGAAGTAGCGGAGCTAGAAAATTAACCCTGTGGCTTGGATCCTAAAGTTAGTTTGGACTTCCCATGAAGCCACAGAGGAACTGATGGGTAGAAACAGTTTTTCTGATCACCGCATGAAGGGAAACATGAATATTAGTTTTCCAAGTTGCTGCTTCACAAGCAAAAGTGTGATTTAAGTAAGCTATTCCAGAGTTTTGTCTGGGAGTACAGGAGGGATTTGATTTTTAAAATTTCATCAATACTCCCAATATCTACATTTGAATTATCTGAAATTATGAACTTTTACCTTTTGGGAAGTGGAAAAAAGGAATGATTTAGGTGAGGGCTGTGTAACAAAGAAATCCTACCTTCCTTTTTAAGGATCCTACACATTTGCATATCATTTTCATTTATATTACGTCAGTGGTTGGAAAACATTTTTTTTTAATAGAGGGCCACATAGTAAGTTAGTCTACCAGTGTTCTTTCACAATGCTCTGATATAGACAAAAATATGTTGAGAAACACTTAAAATGCATGCTTTCATCCTCTTCCATCTCTTTCTCTTCTTTCTTTCTTTCTTTCTTTTTTTTCTTTCTCTTTTGTCTTTTTTATAGAGGTTAAGAGCCCTGGCTTTAGAGTTAAAAGCTTTTTCCGTTGGGTGACATGGGTCAATCACTCTCTAAGTCTCAGTGTTTTATCCGAAAGATGAGAATTGTAATAGGAGCTCACTCACAGGGTTGCTATGAGGGTTACGTAAGTTAATACATAAAAATTATTTACAGTCATGCTGGGCACTTATCAGATGCTCAACAAATAGGCCCAGCCTCCTACTCCTCCTCTTTCTCCTTCTCCTTCCTTCTGCCCTCCACTTCTTCTTCTGGTTCTGCACATCAGGTACAATTTTTAGTGTGTTTTTTTTTTTTTTTGAATCCCAAACCAGAGGCCTTTGCATCCTTAGGGTATTAGTTTGTAACTCAATCATTATTCATCCGAGTGAAGATTTACCACCTTGATGATTGCTACCCTTCCCAATACCATCCCCAACATGAGAGCTTGTGGCCCATATGGGCATAATATCATATGGCTAAGTGTTTCTTCAAGGGTAGGAGCTCCTTAAAGCTATACCTTTTAGGGCCTGGACATAGTGCTGTAGAGAGAGGCTCCCTTGGATGTCGTTATTGCTTTAATAATAATATTGCTTCTTTTATTCATGAACCTGGCATTCTGGAGATCCTCTGCTAGACCTGAATCGTTATTACTTCAAAATATCTATCGCATGCCTATTATCACCCTGATTCAGTCAGGTTATGCAAACACACACACATTAGATTACTCTATTTCAGCAAGATTGAGAATAGGATTCTTTAAGAGATTTGTCTCGTAGCCAATATTGGTGGTGGTGTTAGTGGTACAGTGAACACACATGACATGGCAGGCCCAGAAAACCCTGAGTGAGGGATTCTCATTCCTGATTGTCAGGAATTAAAAAGCTTCACCGTAAGCTTTCCAGGGGAAAACGTCAAGCTGCTGGTCTACCACGCCCCTCTCAGGACCAGCCGGGTCTCATCTCCATCAGTGACACACGAAGACAGAAGGGCAAGCAGACGGAATGTTCACACACAAATAAAGGCATTGGGGAAGCTGGCAAGCTCGTCTTTCCCCTCCCGCAGCTCCTGCTTCTGTCTTTAACACATCAATTGGATCAGGCTTGAGTCTTTCTTTGATCCTCCTGACACCCTGCTTACTATTGTTTATTTAGCTTATGATTCCTTCTGCCCCCGAGGTAAATCTTCATACCACAAGGATCAATGTGTTACAGGGGTCTTAATTAAAGCTGCAGGATAAAATTGATACCGGAAACCAAATTCCTCCAGTGCCTGGAAGAAAAGGAAATGCTAGGTTTCCAGGAGGCTTTTTCATTGTCTCACACTGTCACTTTTGAAATTTGTTGAAACATTGGGTGTCCCATGGTAGGTTTCTGGGCTCAGCTTCAATACAATGTAGACATATGAAGAAAAATAGGGTCCTTTAACAAGTCTCTCTGAAGGAAAAATAAGCACTATATTGGTGGGTGCTAAAAATTTGAATACTTACTTAAACTGCAAAAAGAAACACAAATCTAAGTCTTGTCTCAGGTTTACAAAGAGAATTTCAGAGTTTTTTGGTAATGTGGTATATAAGGGCTTTGATTTCACTAATTTGACAGTCCTCACCAGTTTTTATTTATTTACTTAGTTCTACTTTTATTAATTCACTTGCAGAAAACGAAAATGATTACAAGGGGGTGAAAAATAGTCAATTTCACCCAGGTAATTCTGAATAATTGTGGGCTGTTAATTCAGTGGTGCCATCTTCACACCTCAGATCCAGAGGAAATCAGAAAATGCTGAATGAAAGCATAATAAAAAAGTATAATTCTAGCAGTTCTTAAAAAATCCTTCAATGAACCCTTCTTTTGTGCAGGTTCTGGGAGCTGTCCCCAGTCATAGTACTGAAATAGCTACCATAAAAAGCATGGAGCCATCACGCTCCTAACTGATGATGGGAGATGTGAGGGCAGCCAGGGAAGCCAGGAGAGCAAGTGCACAGGAATTGCAACTGACTGTTGTTGTCATCACGGGGACCCGCTGGTGCAGTGAACTTGAATTCTGGTTCTACTATTCAGTAGCTCTGTAACTAGCACATTATTTAGTTCTTTTCTGAACTATTATTTGCACATCTGAAAAATTTGGTTAATAAGGGTATCAAACGAGGTGTGTGTGTGTGTGTGTGTGTGTGTGAAAATTGCTAGCACAGTATCAGGAATATTTTGTATCTGTATCAGATGCTCATGTCAATAGGGAGATGAATCTGATAGGGAGTGCCTTTCTGCCTATTAAAGAATATCCAGCTCTTCCTTCCATTTTCACATACCTGTGGTATTCAACCTCATTCAAGGGGAAAGATACTGTTGATGGATAACCTTTTAATTTAATCCAGAGACTTGGGAGAGAATAATGGTCTTATTCTCATGAAACTGATGAAATTTGTTTTCTAGAATCCCAAGATGAGAAGATGGAGATACTAGAAGGGAAGTGATGAAAGCAAGGAACATGCAAGCAAGTAAGTAAAAAAAATGAGCTAATCAAAACTTTTATACAACTTGAAGCCTTTTTCCTGTTGGTTTAGTTGGATATTAAAGTGTGCCAGTCATATTACTGGAGAAAAGGTAAGTTAAAAAAGATATTTGGGGGCACGTTTCAAATCTAGATGGTCATCTAGTCTTCGGGGCTGTCAAGTAGGATCACATCGAAGCACTCTGACCTCTCTTCTATGCGGAACAGTATGGATGGTGTGCCATTCTGTTAGAGCAAAAATGAATTTGTGAAAGAATACATAGCCTCTTGGAAGTAAATAAGTCTCATGTCCAAGGTGAAATTACTTAGAGTATAAACATTTATTGCAGAATTTTAAAGCACTTAAAGCAAACATAAAAACATAAACTCTATTTTATTTGCCTTGCACACCTCTACTGTATTGCCTTGCCCTCTGATGATAAAGGGGGAGAAATCCTTCACAAGTAAGCCTTCATCTGCAAAGGAAGTAAAATTGCAGTTTGAGCTGATACCAACTTTCAACTCTCTTCATCTTTGGCAAAAAGAGTACTTATTTTTGGAGACAAACATAATGATGTGAAAAAGATTCATAATAATTTGATGCATGTGTTGTACTGAAAATTCTTCATAAAGTGCCACAGAAATGAAAGTATTTTAGGTAATGGATATATTTGCACACATCAAAAGTGTAAAACTGCATTAATCTTCAAAGACAATATCTGCCATGTTTCTTAAATTCTGGAGCTCGCATATAGCATCTCACTGACAGTTTTCAATCTCTTAGTCTGGCTCACAACGACCAGTTCAAGGAATGTCCCTACTCAAAGCAATAGACCATACGTGTGGGAAGAACTAAAGTTGGTGTCATGCAGAACACACACTTACATCCAAGTGCTTTCAGTTTCATTCATTCACAAAACCTTCCCCAAAGCTGTAGACCTGGCATTATTCCTTTTTGTACTTGAGAGCATCCAGGGATGAGTAATCCTATCCCTACCCAGATTCACTCAGAGCCAAGACCACCAACCACATTAAAGAAGAGCAGGTGAACAGTCATGGAGATAATACATGATACCTTATTCCCTCTGAGCTCACTCATTGGTTTGGTCCATCTGGTCTTGGCTCAAGAGGTTTCCCACTTAATGAAGCTTTAAGGAAGCATCACTCTGAGGGAAATAAATGAATTACACACTAGAAAAAAAGTGCTGAGGTATGACCTTATTTACTAATTTCCAAATTAAAAGGAGAAAACAGTACTTCTTCCTGTTAAGAAAAAAACACAATTATCATTTAATTAGAAGAGAATATAATAAAGATAGACTAGAAGAACTTGTCTCTAACCCTGGCATAAAAAGTCATTTACAATCTTTTCATTTATTTTTCATCACCATTTATCCCCCTATTTACATATTCTTGAACCTCAGTTTCCACACCTATAAACAAAGATATAAATTCTTCCCACAGAGTAGAAGCTCAGTAATTCTTTGTTAGGTAAATGGCAGGCTTCATGGCTGGATGACTAATCATAAGTACTTTTTTTCCCTTTCACATCTTTCAAAAGAAGGTGTTAGGTAATTTCTAAGGTTTCTTCAAGCTTTAGCTTTATGTGAGTTAAGAGAAGTAAAGAGTTGTGCCAAATCTTAGAGGTTATCAAGTCCAACATCCCTACTTGACAGCTGAGGGACAAGTTGTAATTTTACAAAATGCATTCTCTGACTACTTATTATATTCTGTCACTTTAATATGATGCCTGCAGAAGGGAGGGCAGTGTAATCGATGAGACTTATTGGATAGAAGACTTCACTGGAATCCAGGGAATATGGCTTGGCTCTGGGAATCAGCTAGGGGCAGCCGCTCTTGCACCATGTGAATCGTTTGAATATCCCGCTTGTGCATTCTGTGCATGGCTGGGGGAGCAGACTCATAGGGCTCAGGCCCAACTGCCTGGGAGGAAGCATGACCAGATTGGGAATTGATGAGAAAGTAATGAACCTTTCCTCTCATCGGGCTCTTTCCAAGGAGTTTGCAGAGTCAATAGGTGATAGGGGCTTTAATTAAAAATGAGGAGAAATTGAAGCTTGACTACAGCATCTAAAAGTAAAGATCACCCTAGGGATCAGGAGTAATATTGTCAGAATCCCAGGGCAGAAAGAGCTGTTTCTAGTCAATTCAAGAATAACACATAACACACAACTGACAGAAAAACTCTTAGGCCTGCTCACCCACCCACATCCAACCTTTCTCATCTAACCATTTTTCTATTCCTTCTGTCTAGAGGAGATCCTATTTTCAAGACTTGTCCTGGTACATAAACACACAGTGAGTGGGGATAAAGGTGAGGTTCCATAGGTTCTAATCATGAGTAGCTTGAGCCTGGTGTGGTGTGTGCATTCATGTCAGACTCTGAGCTTGCTGTTATTGGAGTGACTTAATGCAGGTCTGGTGGGAGCCCTTTTTGTGAACCAGGGTAAACTTGATATGAGATGCCTGGGTCTGTTCAGAAAAATAATGAACACAAACCCTGTCAACTGTTTATACTCTTTAATTTATTGATTTATTATACGAGAATCTATTTGGCAACAGTGAAGGGAGATTTTCTACTTTGGAAACACTGGGAAAATAAAGAGATGATATGGCAGGGTCTTCCTCCTGTAGGAGGTTGCAATATTTTGGGGGAGAATGACAGTAAATGGCTAATTATGCTGCAAGGTAGAGTGAAATAAGTACACGCACACACATCATGTTCCAGAAGTAGAGACAAAGGTCTTGGAGAAATAAATGACATCCTTTGAGCTTTTACTCTGTGCCCTAAACCATGCGAGACATTTTATTTGTATCTTTCACAGTCATGAACAATTCTGAAAGGTATATAAAATAGTCCTTATTTTACTGGTGAGTTAATCAAGGCTCAGGAGTTTGAGGAAGTTGCTCAAGGTCATGCAGTAAACTTTAAAGCTGAGATTGTAAGCTTTAAAGCTTCTATACTCATGGGCTTCCCACAGCAGCCATTCTCCGGTGGCCAAGTAGAAGCAATAGTCAGTCTGATCGTCGATTTCACTGAGCAGTCTTAAGCAAAGGGCTTATTGATTTCAGTTACTGTAGGCTAGTAGCTTTCAGTGTCTTGATTTGAATCCCAAACTCTTTGAGACCCTGACTACATACATTATGCAAATGTTCGCTATCTGCAACATTCCTGGGGGGTACTAAGAGGTAGAAAAGAGGTGTGGCTCATGAAAAACAATTGATTATCTGGCTTCAGATTCTTTGCCCTTCCAAAGTAACCTATTGTTTCCACTTGCCAATCAGATTGTCTGAAAGGCCTGGAGTGATAGGTGCTGGGAACAAGGTAACATTTACTGTCTAGGATGATCTGGTCTGTGTTTGATGGAGATAGCAGCCCTCCAGCCCACTCCCCCCGCCCCCTCCCCCATCAACTCTCAGGATCTACATTGACATTCTTCTCTTAGTCTCTGCTTGTGCAAACACTGAATATGCATCAAGGAGAACCTTTACCTTCTGTTCTCATGGTGCTTTAGAAATACACCTCTTTGGTTACTTCTTTATTCATAATGTGTTCTCCCCAACTCGTCTGTCTGGTTAAACACACAGATTTGTTTTCAACCTTGAGTTTTCATTTCTTATTCTCTTGACAATAACAATGATCTTAAGTGTTATTTTCAAAATGAAAATGATCAGTTTGAAGTATTCAAGAAAAGCTCCGACCAGTGTGGCCTCAGTTGGTTGGGCACGGTTCTGTAAAGTGAAAGGCCACTGGTTCAATTCCCAGCCAGAGCACATGCCCGGATTGTGAGTTTGGTCCCTGTTTAGGCTGTGTGCAAGAAGCAACCTATTGATGTTTCTCACGTCGAAGTTTCTGCTTCCGTTTCTCCCTCCTTTCCCCTCTTTCTAAAAATAAATAAATAAAATATTTCAAAATATTCAAGGAAACATCTATTTCCCAGGATGTGTTTTTAAACTTGTGAGAAAGGGTGGAGAATGAGGTTTAGGTGGAGGGTCGTGAGGATCTTTTTATTCATTTTTGCCATCATGGATTTTGGAGTTTTGTTCTGCCTAAAACTGCCTGACATGAGCCTTCAAGTCCTACTTTACAGTTCCTTACATTTATTCATAATCTATGACTAAGTGCTTACAGGTGTGTTGTCTAGTCTTACCCTCTCCCACACCTTGAGCTCTAGACTTGAATACCTAAATATTGCACAGCATTTTCCCTTGGCTTTTGAGGGTACCCTGAAGTTAACATACACAGATGAGGACTCTGGATTCCCCTCACTGCTCCCTCCAATATAATTCTCCCTGGTAACCCTCACTTTAGTAAAAGACATCTTCAGTTACTTACTTTCTCAGGTGAAAAATGTAGGGGCTGTCCCAGGATTCTTTCCTCCCTCCCATCCCACAACCAGTCTACTAGAACATTATGTCATCTTTACCATGAAAATAATGACCTTTCTAACCCTTCCCACCACGTCCAGTACCTTTGATCGTAATTCAAAATCCCATCACCTTTTACCAGCATAGTTATGGTAGTTGGCTGAAGCTCAACTGCTTTCACCCTTGCTGCTCACAAATTCATTGTCTGGCCGCTAAAGAGATCTCTCCTACTTCCCATTAGCCTTAGGAAAAGACTAAAAGTGATTTAATAGCAAAGCCCTACTTGATCTGGCTCTTGGCTTCCTCTTTGAACCTCATGGCCTTCTATCTTTTCCTTTTATGCCATCTTTTAGCCACACTGGCTTTCCTTCTGAACTTCTAACAGACTGAGCTTATTTCTGACCCAGGGTCTTTGCATTCCCTGTTTCCTTTATGTGAAAACTCTTTCACCATTTTGCATTGTGGCCATTCAGTTTCTTCCTGAAATTTCTTCTTCGGCCATCCAAATGGAGGGCCGCCTTCCTGCTCTCATCACATTCCCGTTTTCTCATCATGAAGTCTTTCTCATTTTTAAGTCAGCAATGACAAATGGACTCTTTCTAATGTTTCAAATCTCTCTGACCTTCCCGTCATCTAGTTTGATAAAACTGTGCTTTGAACAGACTCACTTGATGAGGTTAAAGTCTACTTGAGAATTCCCATATTTTAAGATCAACTCACTTGGGACTGTGCTTACATCTACAAAACCCCTTGATAGCCACACCTAGATCAATGTTTGGTAGAGTAACCATCAAATGGGAATTTTAGGTGTGGGAGATCTTTAGATATCTGCCTATTGTAGACTATTTTTTATTGGGAATAATGTTAATCAGAATACCATAAACAACAGTTGTTTTTGTTGTTGTTTTTAGAAATAAAAGACTCTTAAAAACTTTGTTGAATTTCCATTTGATTCCATTAGCTGTTAACCAGAGGCACAGATCCCATTGAGCTATATACCACCTTTGATTCTGGACTTGGGCTATGTTCCACCCATTCCCCTAGCTGCTATTTTGGCAAAATTCAAACCAAAAGGATGGTTTGGGAAGGCACTGATAACCTTCCTCTGGCTCACAGGCTGCAGCATTTACTGATTCTCTGCTGTGGGAATATGTGTTCCTTTTCTCAGACTGCATCTGCACAATCAGATGTACATAGGAAGGTTCTGGGTGTCTGGGCCCTCTGAGTCTTAATGCTACTCTTTTGTTTTTACCTCCTTGCCTTTGCAGTAAGTACTCTTAGGCTCAGGAAGATAATTCATCTTTTCCATTTTTACTAGAATCATAACCATCTTGCTATGTAATCGTCCAGCCTGAAGAGTCTCTCTTCAAAAAACTGAGATCCCCCCTACCACCTGCCTCTTATTCTTTTATTTGGGCCAGTTTCATTTTAACTCACTACGCTGTGGAATCTTATCAAAGTCTTCAAAAAGTAAGCATCACATTTCAACATCCCCAATTTTTCTCACCAAACTCCTTAAGGCCTTGGGAGGCATTAGGATTTGAGCCCCTAGATTTACCAGCTGTTTCCTAAGTCCTTTCAAGGGTGTCAGCTTCTCAAAGTAGGTTGTGCTGTCTCGCTGCCCTTCTTCCCTTTGAGAGTCAGGCTTCACTCCTCACCTTTCCGCTCACTTCAGTAAGTCTTAATTCCTTATTTAAAAGTTGAAGACCTGCAATTCCATAATGGGATTCCCTGCTACTGAAAGCCCACCCGAATCTCACCAGTTTTGAGGGTCTTTTGTGCTCTTCTCCATTTGCCTATATGGACACCACCACTGGGCGGGGATAATCTCTCTTCCTCTATAGACATGAGTCTTACCATCACCGCCAGGTACCCCTTCCCCCTGCTGTCAAGCACTGTGTCTCCCCGAGTCTCCCCCAGAGCTTTCCTTTTCTTAAGTCACATCAAAGCCCTAGCCTTACACAGGCTGTCCCTCCCAGTTTCCGCTGTGGCTCCCACAGACCATGAAAGAGGTTTCCCCAAGTGTCCTTTCTTCCAACCCTTCCCTTTGGTCCATCCTGAATCCGGCCTCCACGGCCAGGCTGTGTAGTCTATTTCAGGAATATTATCTGTTCGGGGGTCGGCACTTGTTTCTCAGCATTTAATGTGTTCTGGCTCCATCTTGCTCTGTATACCAGGTACTGATACATTAGGTCCAGTCTCATTTCCCACAATTCTGTGTTTTATGGAACAGTTTCTTCTGTCCCTCTGTAACTGTGAAAGTCCCTGTGTTTTTACGTTTTCTTATGTTTTCCATCTCATGCTCCCATTCTCTGCCTTCCAAAATTCTGTTTTTTCAGACCTTTCTAAAATATTGTCATCCTTCAGGGTCTATTGGAAGCCTTTCTCCTCTAGGGTTATTCCCATATCTGCAGACTCCTTTCTCCTTTAACCCCCAATGATCCCCTTTTCACATCTGATTTCAGCAATAATTGGATTAAAATTGGTTTAATTGGATTAGAATTAGTTTCAGTAGAATTGGATTAAAATTTATATTTTCAAAATGCTACATGGACCAAGACTAACTGTTCTCTTTGTTCCTCTCTTCTTACCAAATGAACGGGAGCTTAATCTTTGCATTACCCTGTAGATAATACTCAGAACCAGTCAGTAATGTGAGTTATTTACACTACTCCTTAAGTAATACTCAGAACCCCATAAGTAATTTGCAGTTTTTATGCATGTTATCGAATATGCATTAATCTTATGCCTCAATAGCTATGTGTCTCCTTTTGCTAGGTAACACTCCAGTAAAAATTAAAAAAAAAAAAAAAAACTCCTACCCAAATATTTACTTGGGAAAACTCAATTACAGAAATAATGTTGGACTGGGAAGTTTGTCTGCTTCGTTACTTAAAATATCTTATAAGACCTAGATTACTCACAGAGAGAAATGGAGCCTTTTCTTAGCCTCAGATACACTGAGAATCCTTCAATTACTTCCTGCTGATTTCTGTTTTATCTATCTCAGTAGAATTCCAAAAGTCACACATGAGAAGAAAGCCCCAGAGTGGAGTTTTATTTTAGCAAACCCTCATGAAGACCTTACCAGTTCCAAATCAATACAGTGGCAAAATACCAGCAGGAAGTATATTAGCACTATATTTAGAAGCTTTGTTCCAAGCTGAATAATGAGATCCTGAACTCACACCTTCCCCTTTAGTTTTGCTAGGAGAGCAACACCTCCACCTTGCTTGCAATTAGGTGTCATTGTTCCCTTGCAAAAAAAAAATAATCAGAGTAACTTAACCAGTGATCTGTTTTCAGTTTTTGATAATTCAATCTGCTGCCATTGTCCCATAGTGAGGTCTGGCATGGATACAACTGGAAAGTTAGTGCTTTTCGTTTCTCGAAGCTCCTAACTCCAAGTTTCTAGGGATTGCATACTGTTTTGCTCTTTTAGTTGCATAGCCACACCTGCACTGCAATTACTAGCAATGTAAACACCAAGAAGCTTTAAGGATATTTTTCCTTAAATAGTTAACACCTTTCAAATCGCCACATATCTATGCAGTAACTGAGGCAGGAACACTGCAGGTTATGGAAGCCGATTTCAGGATTGTGGCCAAGAGAGATTGGTTTCTGTCTGAACTCTGACCCTTCCTAGTTGGGTGATCTTAAGTAAATTTCTTAGCCTCTCTGGGCCTCAGATTTCTCACTTTTCGTAAAGGGATGTGCGATTCTTAGTGATATCCCGTGGTTTGCTGACTGTGCCCTGTGATCTGTGAATGCAAGTCAGTAGGATTGATCAATGATCCCATCCCAGGGCCCTGCCTCAGTGGACAAGGTCAGGGCAGATGGAGTAAAGAAGAGCTTTTTCTAGTGGCGACCCCGGTTACTTTATGTGGACTTGAGAACGCCGGTCAAGTCCTGCCCCCTGGAGCAGCTCCACAAGGACATTCCAAAGCCTTATAAAATGGGTTCCCCAACAGTCCTGTCATTAATCATTTGCGATGTGCTGCAGGGAACTGAATACAAATGAAAAAAGAAAAAAGTAAACTCATATTTACTGATAAAAATTCTAGGCACTGGGATAGGTGTGTTCCATATCCTATCTCACGTAATTCTTAAAACCACACAGAGAATTACGTTAAAAATCCTCTTTTAATCTCTGCGAATCAGAGAGATAGATCATTTTGCCCAAAGCCACACAGCTAAAATGTGACATAGGCATATATTCACCCAGGTCTGTCTGACGTCACAATTGTCTTTTCAGTAGACTGACTATACTGTTACTACAGTCAAGGAACTTAATATCTTACTAATAGTCAGATGGAAAACATAAATATTTAGGTAGTAATACCAGCAAAAATAATTATATCTTAAATGGTAAGTTTTCTATAATATACAGTGTCAATGTCAGAGATAAGAGGAAAAGAGATGAAATCAAAGCTTGTATGAACAAGCTGAAGGGGAATTTGATTCAAGTGTCTAGGTAATTGTAGCTTTAACTGATTTTTCTGAAAACATGCAGGTATAAAAAGCATTTTTTTTTCGCTTGAAGTTGCCAGACAATAACTGCGAAGAAAGCAAAACTGTGCAGACCACATTTTGAATGTTTCCAACATGAAAATTTGAGTTAACATAATAACTCAGCCGTCGCACAGACTGAAGAGTGTGCCGTGAACCCAAACCTCAACCTAAGAGCAGGTTGTATGTTGATTCTTACAAAATGACGATAGTAGCCTTCTGTCCATGACCAGAAATGTTTTCGTGCTGCTATTGTGTGCCAGTGTTTGTTTTAATTGAGTTCTGCAATGAGAGAAATGTGCTGTAAACTCACATTGTCATGTAAAAGTGACCTATTGTTCAAACTTCGTTAACATAGAATGAAGTCGCAAGAAAGAGAAACAACACCTGTCCTTATTCCCAACATCTCAGGGTTTCTGGATGATAAATTAATGTGAGAGTGAGTCTGCATAAAAGTGCTTTTCTCTCTCGTTTATGACAAAAATAATTCAAATCAGTCAAGTACAATGTCTAAAAATAATGCTTTCAAACAGAATATCAAGTCTGTATACCAATGTCAAAAATAATAGTAGTTGGAGGAGATAAGGCATAATGTAAATATAATTATGTATTAACCTGGGTTCTTAAATTAAACAATAAAACTCAGGAAGCTAGAGAAGCAGTTGGGAAGGAAATTGTGTGTTAAATTCTTTTTACATGCGTGAATTCAATAGAGTCTGCTTGATTTTTTATAGTTATTAGAAAATCGTAGGTTCAGTTACATTTTATAAACATTAAAGATAATGAGGTGCTGACCAACTTGGGCTGGATTTTGAGGGCCAATTGTTTGTATCTCTTTGCATCTCTGCATCCAGTGACATTTTGCTGGTAGCTTGCAATTGACCACACTGTTACTATTTGTGCCATCAAATTGGCAAATGATACAAATTAAAGCTTTTTTAAAAAAAAAATTTCAGAGAGTCTGTTGTTAGTGCACCACTGCGTGAAGTTTAGCATTAGTAGAAGTGTTCCTTGGTGTAACCACTAGAAAGAAATAATTAAAAAAGCACAGCCCTCTGGCAGAAGGCACAAGCTAATGGAAAAAGTAAAGACACAGGAAAACAGAGACTAACAGGATAATAGTGGGAAAACAACTCATATTAACATAGTGTGAATTAAGAGTAGAGAAGAAAAGGGAGGGCCAAGTTTTCTGAGGCAAAGGAAGACAGCATCTAAAAGGATGTGGAAGCGGACACCCCGGGATATTTGAGAAATGAAATCAACCTTGTGTTAAAAAGGAGAAGCGTTCAGGGAGAGACTGATTGGTTAAGCGGCCAGGGTAAATGGTCTTTTCTGTTACTTCTTGTTCAGATTTCTTCTTATAGGTGCATGGAAGTCCCCCTAATGGTTTAGGCAGGGGAGAGCAATGATCAGATTTGGATCAAATGAAGCTTGTCTTGACGATAGACTGGAAAATAGAGCGGGTGCAGAGAAATGGGGAAGAGTAGAGGCCCCCCAGGTCGGAGGCCAGGGTGTGCTGCCGGAGGAGCCCTGCTGATCACCTGTAT
Organism: Sturnira hondurensis; assembly: GCF_014824575.4. Classification (NCBI taxonomy): domain Eukaryota; kingdom Metazoa; phylum Chordata; class Mammalia; order Chiroptera; family Phyllostomidae; genus Sturnira; species Sturnira hondurensis. The sequence goes on from NW_028091637.1 coordinate 11,346,795, forward strand.
GGGAGAGCTCATTCTGCACTCCATGCAGTGATTGTATGTATGTAGGGGATCATGGCACAGATGTAGTTGGGAATGATGTCAGAGCGTCTGGTTTGGCCGCTGAGTGGAGAAGTGGATCGCAGCGGGCTTTGGATATGTGGTCTGTGACCTGTCCGTGCTTACTTGGTGGAGATGTCCAGAAAAGGATGGATTGTATAAGTCTCAAATTCAATTGAGAAAATTTAGTGGGATATATGAATTTGAGAATTATTAGCAGAGGCATAGTATATAGATTCAGACTGGAGATAAACATTTCAAAGTCATTGGTATAGAGGGGCTATAGAGATAGTTTGGGATGAGATTTCCTAAAAAATCTAGAGTGAGAATAGAAGCAGTTATAGGACAGAACCCTGAAAAATACCAAAGTTTAAAGGTTGGATAGAGGAAGGTTCTTCTGCAAAAAGGTCTCGGTACCCTCAACACCTAGGATAGCATTCTGCTTTGCTCAAAGCAGAATGAAGGGATAGAGAAGGAAGAGTAAGGGAAAGAAATTCAAAGCCGTAAAACACTGAGATCAGAGTAGAAATCATGCAATCAGAGGCAGATTTACCAAGAAGTTGGTGAAACTGAATTCCTCACTTTACAGGCCCCTCGCTTCACAGGCCTCTTCCAAGGCTCTGTGTCTAAACTTGAATTTGTAATTTATTACCTTTCAGCTTCTCCTAAAAAGGGCCCAACACCTAATTAAAGCTTCACTTTAGGTCCTTCTCGGCCTGGGGCCTATTTATGTAGGATTTAAGGAAAAATTATATCAAGTGAGGTCAAGATAGGATTTTTCAGAATATAACCATATGGATCTTTATGCATCCAATTACAGGATTCCTTTGCTATCTGAAAGTAGGCAGTTCCTGTGAAAACTTTAGTAAGTACAGGAGCAATTACCATTAATTTGTATGAAAAATTTTTGAGTATTTCTAGACCTCCCAAATAATCTACCAAATCATACCAAATAATACATAGAACCTACAATAGACTAACATTTGCAAAAGCAGGGCCACTCTAGCTGCTTGGGGTGTGCTTGCCCCTATAATGAAAGACTGTAGAACAAATGCTGAGCACTGTTTTCACCTTTACTAATAAAAGTGAAAGTCCTCTTCAAAGTTCTTTCTATTAGCAAAAACTGATACTAATGTAGGCCTTTTGTACAAGTGAAGTGGTGGAATGTGAATTTTGGAAATATGGGCAATACCTGTACTGAGCTTCACAAACCTGAAGTGTGCAACCTACTGGAAATGAAGAAGAAACTGACAAACACAAGGTGGTAGGGAAATTCACCTCTTGAGCCAGGACTGATGAAAAGCAGGTAATCGAAAATGGGAACGCGATAACAAATCTGAGTGATATAATTAGTAAGGTATTAAAAATAGATTAATACTTAACCTATATCTAATACATTTCATAATTGCGAATAGCTCAAACTTTTCTCTTTGACTACAACTTGAAACAAAACCAAATAAAACGATAACTTTAAAATGTTAAAAATTCCTCTAGAGAATTTTTATTTCAAAGTAATAAAAATGAATTTTTAGTACACTTAACCATAATAACAAAAAATAACAACAACAATTATAATAGTCATCATGCTATGTATTAAAAGCCATGCAGAATGGCTAAGTGCTTACATTAACAAACAGGAATAAATGAAAATAACTGCGTAGGCATCAAAATCAAGAAGTTAGCGAACACAACAACAGTAAAGATCAAGTAACTGAAAAAAGCAGGCGTCAGGAAATAATCAAATTCACACAGAAATGGGTTTCTTACAAACTAGGAAAACAGGAGATTTAGGAACTAAGCCCAAGAGCTTATTTTGAAAACTAAGTGCAGCAGAATATTGAACCCAAGTTTGGCTTATCAAAGAAACAAAGTGGGTGTGGACGGAGGAAGAAGTGTGTACCCACAGAATCACACATGAGAACTCACTGTGGATGCAGAGGTTGTTAAGAACGCTAAAAGAGTATCTTACAGAAGTCTCCTCAAATACATTTGCATAACTAGATGAAATGGGTCATTTTCTAGGAAAATACAAATGACTAAAATTAAACCTGGAAGATAGAGAAGACTTCTCTCTGCATGGGCAAACGTGCAAGATACTGAGAAAGTTTTCAAGACTTTTCCCTTAAAGCAGTGCCAGGCGCAGATGGTTTCCTGGGTGAATTCTTTCAACCTTCAAGGAACAGAAACTTCTATACTATTTAAATTGTTCCCAAGCAGAGAGTGGAAAGGAAAGCTTCCAAATTATTTTTCAAAAGCCAACATAACATGGCTTCCAAATCTTTAGAATGAGAGCACAGGAAACAAAGCCTGGGACAAACTTCAGTTCTGAATATCATGGAGGGGCACTGAGTTGCTTTAGTTCAATTTCCTAAAAAGGCTGGAAGGATTGGACATATATAGTCATCATTCACTTGAAAGATAATATAGATGGTTTTCTTATATTCAGCTTATAGATACATTTATTTTAATTATTTATTTTATGAATCAATATAGTTTAATTTTTATTTTAAGACTTTCCATCTCAACAATGGCAACTAATAAAATAGCAGGGGAAAGAAGGGGAAGGGTGTAGTCAAGGAAGGTGTACAAAGGGCCCATGGTGATGGACTGCAGGGTGGGGACTGACTGAGAGAACTGGGGTGGGAGGGGCAGGGGAGAGCAATGGGGGAAAAACTGGGGCAACCGTAACTGAACCCAATAAAAAAAGTAAAGTTCACTTAATATTTGTTGCTCTGCTACATGTCAGGCTGTTTTTTTTAAAAAAGGATCATCTCCTTTATTCACTACCGAAAACCTAGATGAGAACTATTATCATTATTCCCCTTAAATTTAAGGAATCTGAGTCTCAGCAAGCATACTTGGCGGCTGGGAAGTGGCGGACCAAGGCAGTTTGACTCTAGAAACACATCTCATTTTTCAAATGAATTTTAGTTTGTAAAATTACCTTCATCTCTGCAGATCCCAAGTGCTGCAGAAAAATACCTTTTCATGAAATCTACAGGTGGTATTTATGCTCCTATGTAATTTCATTTCTTGTCACCGAGTAGTGGAAAATTCAGGTTGGTAAAGGGCAGAGAGGTCAACCAAAGCCAAGAGAGTAAAAACCTGAAGAGGGTGAGTTGAGGTCAGTAGGCAGAGAGGGAATGAGGCGCTGACATTTTTGCCATTAGTGGAGTGACAGTTGTGTGTGGATCTTAGTTCAGAGGATGCTTTTTTGGGCCAGTGGTTCAGGGGATGACTGAAATAATAGACACACTTACAGATGCATGTACACATGGATGTATCTGCAGATAATGTCTGTGACTTTCAAAAGACTCTCAGAAGGTTTATGCCTTCACAAGAGGTTACGCATCCCAGCTGCAGAGGGAAGTAAGGTGTTAAAAGAGGGGAGTGGGTCCAGGAAGCACAGGAAGTGGCCTGGACAGCTGTCCAGCCTGTAGGGAGAGTGTGTCAAACCCTCCCCTCTCCTCCCCTCTCCTCCCCCGCCCTCTGCTCTCCTCTCCTCCATCCCTAGCAGGGCCCCTATATCAGGTCTGCATTCCTGTTCTTTCCTTTTCATTCTATGGATATGACAGTGGGGAAGGGGAGTATCCCTACCTGTGAGTATTTAAGCCTTCATGCCTATGTGCATGCACATACACATATGCGCACATGTATTCTGTGTTGTGTGTGCCTCCGTGTGTGTGTGTCTGTGTGACGTTTGCCAAGGACCCGAATGACGTAAGTGTTCTGGCAGTTTCCAGCCTGGACCTGAGACCCAGAGCAAACTCAGGCAGATTAATAACAAGTAAGAAAAGCAGGAGACAGATTCAGGGATAGAGTTGGGGTAAAGGACTGGGGTGCATCTCTCCTTTCTACAGATTTAAAATCAGAGAGCTTCTCATACCATGCTGCGCCTTGCCAGGACTGATTATTCACTCAGCGTTTTCATTATTTGGGATTAAAATATACAAACTGGAAAACTTGTGTTTTCCCCAGTATAAATTTAAGATAAAAAAAAAGCGTATTGGCTGGATGCTCACCAGAGGTACCATGTAGAGAGGTTTGTCAGGTAGAAAATAATCTCTTACTGCGGAGAAATGTCTTGTCAAACATCCTCAGTGTGAACCTTAATAGGCCTGACCATTGCAGGTGGGGCATGTGGTGTCTGTAGTTTAACTGATACCAATACTTGGAGATAATGGAGCTGAGGGCAGGAGAGAAGGCAGTGCAAAAAAGCAACAGGAAGAAAGAATCCAAGACGACTGAATTGCCTGTGGCATGAGAATAAATAAAAACCCGCAGGAATAACTTATTGGTATAGTCTCTAAGGCCTCACAAGCAGGAACTTTTTGATTTACCTTCCTCGATCCCTGCAGTGGTTGCCGGACCAAATTACAAATGGGTTCACGAAACCAGTGAGACCGAGACAGACATAAAGTATGCTTCAAAGGCTCCAGCTTTTAAGTGCCTTTCCACTTAATTGTCTTTGGTTGCCAGCTATGGAGGGATGGAGAGAGAAGGCACAGGACTGGCTGGAGACACATGGGGAATCTTTCAAGACTGAGCTCTGTGCATGTGGGTGGCTACCCTCCTGCATTTTACTCTGCATTCCTCCCTCCCCCTGGGGTTACGCCAAACCCAGGTATTGTAGATTGCTAGAATAGTTTTGGAGACATCCATCAGTAAATTCTCTCTAGAACTATTACTCAACATTTCCCAGCTTTTGGATGAAGCTTTGGTTGGACATAGTCCTGGGGGTAGACAAGGGGAAATAAAATGTATCTTCTCTGCCTCAGTCATTTCATGACGGTGTAATGCACTGCCCCTTTGGTCATGTAACATACTGATTCATATGCAGTAAACATTTGTTGCACACCTACTGGAACAGTTATTTCTTGCCACAATAATGCTCTGAGACAACTGCATATCACGGTAGTATACAAGAATAAGAGATCATTGTATCTGGACTCAGCTGGAGGACAGTTAACTGGTTGTTGATCTTGGCTGGGCTCACTCATGAGTCTGCAGATTAGTTGGCTGGCTGTCAGCTAATCTAGAGTGGCCTTGTTTGGGACATCTGGCGTGGCTTGGCTCTTTACCACAGGTCTTCCATTCTCCTCTGGGCTAGCCTGGCCATGTTTTTATGTATGGTGATGGCAGAGGCTCAAGAGGAAAGGCAGGAACAGACCAAGCTTCTTGGGATGTGGGCCCAGAACGGGGACGCCGGCACTGCTGTGGGTGCTGGCTGCTAATGGCTTGTAGCTTCCCTCTTCTCCGGAAAAGTGCCTTCAGTCAAGCAAAAGCCGCCTTGCTCCGGAAGTTATGCACATATTCCTACTTTCCACCCCCACAGCCCTTTCGGCAATGCTTAAATGAAATGGAAATATGAAGGCTGCCCCTTGCCCGAAGAGGGAGCCAACTCTGTGGTGTAGCCTGTGCTGGAGGTCTTCCCATAGGATCAGCCTGAGTTTAGTCTGTAGCTGAAACAACATCCTTGGTGTCTGTATGGTCTCCTGCTCCTCCCTGCTTACATCACTCCCATTCTCCCGAGAACACTCCATCAGTAAATCACATGTAACTAGACCCCTCTCTCAGGCTCTGCTTCTAGAAACCCTTGTAACACGAATATGCCAAAAGGAGGAAAGCATTCTCCTCTTCGTCAGGGATCAACTTGTGGTTCTGTCTCTAGGGTAGCTCCCAGTGTAATAAAGGGGTTTCTCACTAAGGGGCAGCAGTGCTCAGCAGGCTTTGGAGGGATGGTTGGTTGAACAATGGAGATGCTTGAAATTCTTAGAATACTCAGTCTTCCCTGTGAGACATCTGGAGGCTCTCAGATGTAACTGGTTGAGACTTGGAGAATGGCGAGGGAGGAGTTTCTATGTAAGGGAGAGAAGAAATGAGTAATAAGAGAAGAAATAAGTAATGAGAGAAGAAATAAGTAACATTGGGATTACTGATGTTTCGTATGGGTCTGTCTTTACTAACAATCCAATGCAGTGAGACCCAGCAAACAGGGGTTACATGTGCACCCTAAGAAAGCCCAGTGCTTTCATAGTACACCTGATGAACCAAAGTATGTTCCTCTGCATGAGATCTAAAGATGGGTTAGATATACTGTGTAGTATCTAATATTTCAAAAGAGCTATGGCCTGTCACTGTGTCTCCACGGGGGGCCCAGCAACCCCTGTGAAATAGAGAGTGTTAGGGCTGCTCTTTGGGGGCGCTCGGACTTTCCAATTCTCCATCACCCTTCTGACTAGCATCCTGTCTCCATCCTCTGATCCAGTCTCCAAATGTTGGTCTCTTGGGTTCCGTAAAAAGTAATTCTTATAATGATACTACTTTAATGAAATGTAGTAGTAGATGATTGAAATAATAGACACAGATGCATGTACATATAAATGTATCTGTGGATAATGTCTATGACTTTCAAAAGACTCTCAGAAGGTTTATGCATTCACAAAAGATTACGCATCCCAGCTGCAGAGGGAAGTAAGGTGTTAAAAGAGGGGAGTGGGTCCAGGAAGCACAGGAAGTGACCTGGACAGCTGTCCAGCCTGTAGGGAGAGTGTGTCAAACTTCTCTTCTCTTCTCTTCTCTTCTCTTCTCTTCTCTTCTCTTCTCTTCTCTTCTCTTCTCTTCTCTTCTCTTCTCTTCTCCATCCCTAGTGGGGCCCCCATCTATTTTCATTTCATTTGAATACAAGTGAAATTCAAACTACTCAGCATGTTATAAAAGGCATCTTATGACACTGTCCCACTGCCTTGCCAGCCTTGCTCCTTCTTCAGTTTCTTGTTGGGTCTAAACTGAGTTACGTGCTGTTTGCTGAGCAGGCCAGGAGTTTTGCCCCGGTGGGCCTGCACACATGAATTTTCTTGACTTAGTGTGTCCTACTTCATGATTTATGACTGGTAAACCTCTACTTGTCTTTGATGACTCACATTCATCCTCACTTCTTTGTGGAGTGTCTCTTGACCACATTAATGCCATTTCTGCTCCAGGATATCCTGTGTATTCATTACATTCCTTCTGGCACCCAGAATTGTTTGATGGATGAATGAACAAGAATGCATAACTCTTCTAGAAAACATGCCCAGATTCTGAAAGCAAATACTGCAAACAAATACACAAAATGGTCCAAGTGAAGTTAGCAAAACAGAGTTTCTGAGAATTTCAGGCCACACTTGCTTTTATATTTAGGTCTGCATAGTATGACTCTGTGATCTTAGTTAAAATATTCAGTCTGAATTGCCGAATTTGTGGGATTTTTCTTCTTCTTGAATGGTATGAATGCCAAGTGGGGAGATAGTATATCATATCTAATCCAGCTCTAGGGAATAAACCTGGCCACTTTCCTTTATTAATTTATATGTTTTGTTCCTGTCCAAATTTAGGTCAAACATTTCGCTACAACAACCCACAGTAATCAAAAAGAAAAGTTAAACATTTTAGTAGGAGGTAAGATGTGAGAAGCTTCAGTGACCTCTCTTTTAAGGTTCTAGAATAATTTGCAGCAAGGGAGGGAGGTGGGGGGGGAGTTCTTGTGAGATGCAGTCCACCTCCATCAATGCTTTGTAGTATAGTCTTCAAATGGATCTGGAGTTTGGACTTTTTAAAACAAAGTTACTACCCATATGTGCCCCCGTTGATATCTAGTATCAAATCCCCAAANTGTTTTGTTCCTGTCCAAATTTAGGTCAAACATTTCGCTACAACAACCCACAGTAATCAAAAAGAAAAGTTAAACATTTTAGTAGGAGGTAAGATGTGAGAAGCTTCAGTGACCTCTCTTTTAAGGTTCTAGAATAATTTGCAGCAAGGGAGGGAGGTGGGGGGGGGGAGTTCTTGTGAGATGCAGTCCACCTCCATTAGTGCTTTGTAGTATAGTCTTCAAATGGATCTGGAGTTTGGACTTTTTAAAACAAAGTTACTACCCATATGTGCCCCCGTCGATATCCAGTATCAAATCCCCAAAGAAACACGAAACCTCATGCACAAGTAGAGGATGGTGAAGGATCGCACTTGTATCCTTATCCATGGCTCTCTAGTTTTAGTATGCAAAAGAGTGCCTTGGGGAGCTTGGCAGAAATGTTTTGCCTAAGCTTAACCACTCAGAAAATTCTCATTCGGAAAAGTCTGGTTGACACTGAGAGTGGTCAAGGAATCTGCATTTTAAATACCTGTCCCAGCTGAGTCCCGTATGGGAGGAACCTCAACCACGAGCACCACTGCTCTGACCATTCCCGGACTGCAAAAGCTGCAGAAGCCCCTGGAAAAGGAATGCAAAGTATCTGTCTCACATAAAAGCAGGTCAATGCCATGTTCAATCACTCTATTCTCTCTCTTGCGTAGATGGTCATTATCTCACTTGCCTCTCTCTGACTTTGTTATACTTAACTCACTTGGTAAAAGCATGACTTTGGTCAAGTGCAGCTCTCTGCTTACTCCACCCTCATTGCATTTGAGCAACGGATGGTGGCAGAGAAGAACTCCAGTTCACAGCCATGCTGATTGACCCCCTTTTTCACTCTGGCTATGACCATGCCTTTCCTCAAGCGAAGGTTCCCTTTTAAAACAATTCTGAAAGATGAACAGAATGAATGAAAAGGACATGCAGTGGTTTGAATGGATTTGCCCGTAAGCAGCACGGGCAGGACTTGAGGGGCTATAAACATTGAGAAAATGGAAGCAACGACGAGATCCTCACTCACACCCACTGTTTTACTGGGCTCGTTCCAAGTTGTTATGTGGAGAAACAGAGCCCAGGAAGAAAAAGACAGACATGCTGGGTTGAAGACACGTGTGTTGGAGCTCGGGGCTTTAAAGACTGTGGGAACTTGGAGGGTGAAATCTCAGGGAGGCTTTTATTTCACTTTTTCTTCTCCAAAGTCCCCTCGACTCTGGTTACCTAAAGTAGCATCCATTAAGGTGCACATCTTGGATCTTCATTCAAGGAAGAACTTGCTGAGAAGAGCATTAAGTTTATAACCTCCAGTTGCAGTACTTTTGGGGTCTTTCTCAGCTTCTGGGCCAAAGCTCCACTCTTCCCATGCAGACCCACACAGTGACTTAGGGGGCCACTGAGGCCTGGCCAATTCTGCACAGTGCAGGGGCCCTGAGTAGGCAGTCATTTCTCCACTGCCTTCTCATGGGTTGGCTCTGACTTTCTGAGAGCTGTATTGTAGTCTGAGGCTTTCACTACCCAGTCCTTCTTTCTTTTTCTTCACTTTTCATAGGTCTCAACCTGCATCATGGCCTGAAAGTTTCTCTACTGCTGCTTCCTCTCCCCCTTATGTATCATAGTTGTTACTCTCCAGAAATCCATCTCACTCTAATTCTATCTTTGCATCTGTTTCCTGGAGGCCCCAATAACATACCCCACCATCTGCCACTTCAATTCTTTGCTCTTTTTCAACAGAACTTCTCCAGATAGTTGTTAAACTCATTGTCTACAGCCCTGCCCAGTGTGGTTCGCTTGGTTGAGCATTATCCCACAAAGCGAAAGGTCCCTGGTTCCATTTGTGGCCAGGGCACATCCCTGGGTTGCGGGCCCAGTGCCCTGTTAGAGCACATCCAAGAGGCAACCAACTGATGTTTGAGGGAAGCCACTTCCTCTCACACTCTGCATCCAGTTTTGCTGGCACTAGCTTCAAAATATCCAGAATGCCTGGAATTGGGCCCCACTTCACCTCCTCCACAAACGCTCTCCTGGTCGGAGGCACTGGTGTTTCTTCCCTGGAGGATCACAGTGACAGCGTGCCTGCGCTCTCCTCTCACCCCGTCTGCATCCCATTCCCAACACAGCAGCGAGGGAGGACTTTCTCAGTACAAGTCAAATCATCTCACTGCTCTACTCAAAACTTTCCCGTGGCTCCCAGTTTTACTTAGCTTTGAAGCCAGAGTTGCCACAAAGGCCTGCAGTCTCCTTGTCCTCTCCCACCTCCTGGTGCTTCGCTGCCTTCCCCTCCTGTAGTCTGTCTCAGCCACTCCAGCTTCCTCGCCATTTCTCCATTGCACCAGGCATGCTCTGCCATGGGGCTTCTGCCTACCTGTTCCCCTGGCTCAGCTGCTTTTCTGTGAGAATGACCTTGGATCTTGAATACCCTACTTATTAACGCTATCAAAATACCACCCCTAATTCTCTGCCTTCCTATCCTACAATGTTCTTTTCTAGTAATACTTGTCACTATTTAGCCTATTGCAAACTTTTCTTATTCATTGTGTTTACTGTTCATTATCTGTTTGTCATTCATGGTTCATGGATGAATAAATGAATCAGGTTAAATGAGTCTTCTAGAAATTCTGAGTAAACTCAGAAGGCAAGTACTCCAGGTTAAATATTGTACCAAATGGTTCAAGGGCGAGCAGGAGTTCATTGCATATGGGCAGGGACTTTTGTTCTCTCATGTATTCAGTGTCTGGTCCCTAAGAGGTGCTCAGTGAATGGGAAGGTGGCCACAGAGCAGATGAATGTGGCCAAGGGAGTCTGAACACAGATTCTGCCCTTCCACAAGGTCCTGGTCTTGTGCATCCATTAGCCTTCTAACACCCTGATAAACCTCCTCAGCGAGCAACCTCTGTGTTTTCCTATGGCTTCTTCAAATATGGTTTTTGCAGATATTCCCCATCTGGCACTAAGCCTACCTGAAGCTTCTAAATAAAGTAATATGAGATTTTAGCTGTGTCTGTAAGTATTCATTAAATAATCTTTTCTGTATCTCCCAGATGCATGAAGTTTTCTGGGAGTAAGAATATTATAAATGATGGTCTAGTGGATGGCTTTGTTTCATGTTGAAACTGCATGCCTTTCAAGATCCAGGGGGCTTTAGCACAACTTGAAAACAGTGACAAGGATTGTTATAATATAATTGATATAATAGTAACTTTTTTTTTTAAGCTGAGAGGAGGATTGCATGAGTCAACATGTAGAAGGTCTGGCTGCCCTGCCCCCCCCCCTTTTTTTTTTTACAACTTGACAAGACTTTCATGCGCGTTGATGGCATTTCCTTTCCACTGGTATAAAAAACCTTTACTACTCCCCATGCTCCTCCCCCCTCATTCCATACTTGTGGAAAGCCCCCTCTTCCACGAGGCTTTCTTGGGATGACAGCAAAGGCACGTCGGTGTGAGCAACCCAGTAAACTGGGAGACCTGTGAGTAAATCAGTGTGGCTTCCCTTTGGGTGTCCTTGGGGCACAGAGAGAGAAGACACCACTTGATGAGTTACTTCTTTCCAACAAAGATCAGCTGTCTCCACTTCATGGGGAGATGCGTGCTTTCTCAGATTCGTACGCAGGAAGGTCACTCTCTCCTGGGTCTTTGCACAAAGAGTTATTGAATAACGGTGAGCATCATTGCCTTGGAACACGTTTCCCAAAGAATGCAGAGTTTTGTGCTTAGAATGGCTCCTTTTATTTTCAATCTTTCAGTGAAAGATGAAGAACAGTAGGCTTACATTTTATAATCCAAGAGCCAGGAGACCAGAGCTGGAAGATGCGTTCAGGAAACATGGCTCAGTGTCTCTCCTCCTGTTATATCCCTCCCGGTGCCTAGGACAGAGTTAGGGACGTGGTGGACTCATGCAGGCATTCTAATGTGATCTTACTGTGACAAAACCACCTTTGAATTTATCTTATGTTTCCAGACTTATTTTCATGGTAAAAAAGCATCACTTATTTTGCTCTCAGAGCATGCTCCTACCTGAGAATTATGAACTAAAAAAAGGAAATAACAATGACCAAATAATTGCCCAGGCTCCTCTTGACACTTCTTAGTAGAGATGGATTTGGTACTTTGGTGAGTGGCCTGTCACTGGCAAATTCAGGATTCACATATCAGTAAGAATAATTTTAGATATTCACCCCCCTCGTATGGGAGAGGGCCACAAAGTCATATTAGGGCCACAGACAGAAAGGTTACTGGAGACAGACATTTTATATTTTCAGAACTTGGCACTAACTACTTTTAATAATGCAAAGAATGAGTTCTTTGATTTTTTTAAAGAAATGTATATTACAAAAATGACATGTGGTGGAAGAAAATAGAAGCTCCCATCTTTAGCATTGGCATAGCACAGCTCACAAATTGTAAGTAATCTCATTTCACGTGGAGGATGGTCCTGATGCGTAAAGATGATTTCTTCTTCACAAATAAAGAAACTGAGGGGCAGTGAGGTGATGTGAGTTCGGCCCATTTCATAGAGCCCAGGACTTCAGAATCCTAACTCTTTACTATGTTAGGCCATAGCTGTTTCCTTTAAGACTCTTCCCTGGGTATGAAAATCCCTGATTTTAGAAATAGCGATCTTGGCTTTCTGAAGTGAAGTTATGTGTGACCAGAAGCTAGTTTCCTTTCCTGAAGTCACTCAGTTCTTCAGTATATCTTAGCCATGTCCTTGGCATGGAGTTAACTTTGGCGACGGCATGGGAGGTGGTGAATGGATGGGTGGTATGTCCAACTTTGTCGCACAGGGTGGCTGTTCGTAGCAGCTGCCTGGCTGCTACCTCGTTCGTGTGCTTCCCAGGAGGATGTGAATACTTTACCAAAACTGGACTCTCAGCTAAAGTGACCCTGAAGTCTGAGCTGCATATTAATGTCTGTCAATGAGAGAAAAACACCTCTTTGAAGCAGCAGGGGACAGAGCAAAGCTAACCTAGTTTGTTCTTTGCATTTCCACCAATCATTCTCTAACTGTTAGTGCCTTAAAAGAAGTATAGCCACAAAGGACGGCAGAAGATCTGACTCGGTCACTCCATCACAGGCCTCAACGTGCAGGAAGAGCCAGGGCTGAACTGTCCATGCGTACTGACCAGAAATCCCTCAGGTCACTGTCACAGCAATGACCTGAAGGTCAATGACTGTCACGTTCAATGACCAGTGGCATTTGAATGCCACAGCCATCAGCAGCCGCCAGTCTGTCATAGATGAGACTGTGAATTGGAGTTTTTCTTGACAGTTTGGGGTTGTGAGTCCTTTTTCTTTCTGGATTCTCTCTCAGCGTCTGTTTCTCGCTTTGTGCGTGTTTCCCTTTCTCTCGAACAGGCAGCACATGGCTTTTTCCAATCTCGAAGTGTTCATCTTCTATTCCCTTCCACAAGTGATTTGCTTGAATGAAGGACAAACAGATGCTGTCCTTCCATATTGTGAGGCATTTATACAAAAAGAACAATTATTTTATATTTGTGACAGATCTCTTTCCTCTAACACTGACAGCCCTTGAAAATGAATATTCCATTTGGGACCCAAGCCATGTTTTGTTTTCATCTAGATGCTCAACAGAATTTAACTTCAAGTCAGGTTCCTATTCTCCCAGTGAGAATCTTCAATTGTTCCCAGAAATAAAACCAGCGAATATATTCATTTTAAATATTTGAAAGGCCTTTTCCCCCAAATGTGTTCATGTTTTTGCTTGCATTTTTAAAATGAATTTAACTCTTATTTGTTATCATCTGCTTTATCAGAGGCAAAATGCAGTTGCTAGTGGTCTCTGGTTATAGTTATTAAAAATTTTATAGTTATTTTTTCCTAATCTTAGGAAAAAATATATGTACAGGAGATGAACATATTTTAGGGTGTTTCTACTGGATAAAGCTGCTGCTTAAAGAAAAACAGATTTTGTGACTTTGCTGCTTTTGCAACAAAGGCATTGCCTGAAGATGGACATATGAACACACCACACAGAGACACACATACTTACTCCTGACATGGCTGCCTCTCCTTTACAGTTTTCTAGCCTCAGCCTGTCTGTTTCCTGGGCTTCTCCTGAGCTAGCAGAGGGGGCTTGGCAGTCGTCTGCTTGTCAGGCCTGAATGAGCCATGCAGGTGTAGGTCTGGTGCCTTGCAGACATAAGGTTAGCATCTGAGGTCCAGCCAGCAGCAATGTTGCTTAGCTCTTCGTTCGGTAAGAAAGGCTCGCTTTCAGCACCACCTTACTCTGTGGCACTGCAATTTTCCCACTATGTCTGGAGCCCGGCTCTAAGCAACAATTTGTTTTCTGCTGATATTCTGACTAGCTCATTCTAGAACTGTCTATATTAGAACTTCAATCTGTTCTACCTTTCAGTCAAAGATCTGCCTAGTCCTGTCTTTCCATAATTGATCAGATCCATCATGCCATCCATCTCCCCAGCCTGTTTCTTATCTTCAACCCATACCCATCTTCCTCTCCTTCTTCACCTCCATCTACACTACCATCCTCAACTCCATTTACCAATATGAGCTAAAGGTGCGAGGCCCCTCAGTCATTGGGCAGCTTGATGTGCTAACCTATCCTGAAATTCTAAACCAAATTGTTTAGCATTTAGTTGTGTATGATCTGTGGAATCAGCCAACCCATAGACACAAGGTAACATTCAAGCGAGGTGAGTAATAGATACTCAGAGAGCGGAGCAGGTGCTGATCCACCTTCCTCGGCATCGCGTCTCTGTTCACACCCTGGGCCCTTTCCGGTTCCCTCTAGTTTCCATCACTTCTCACTCTTTTTTAACTCGATCTTTGTTCACATGTTTTAAATACAACTTTCTATGTTTTTCCTTCACCTAAAACCTAAGCCTCTTTCATAGTGTTCCTATTATTCTTGGCCCAAGCACCAAGTCATGTGAGAAATAGACTTCTTATCAGTGTTCCTTGTCCCAGGAATTTGAATCATTGGGCCTGAAAAAACGTCTAGAGATGATACTGAACTTGCTTTCCAACACCAGGAGTTTGGGGTACCTGGAGGGTCTAGAACACCTTACATACATTCATTTATAAGTGGGCACTTCACACATGTCTGCTAACTCTGTTGTAGGGTACTAGTTAGGGTTCATATACTGTGTCTGAAAGTTGGGTAGAAGATCCAAAAAACTGTAATAATAAATTTTTGTATAATAGAATCTGCTCAAGATAGAGCACTGAGATTAGCCGGCAGACAGAGAGAGATAAAGAGATCTGCTAAGAAAGCCATTCAGTAGATAATAAATCTAACCCAAATGAGGCCTCTGGGTCCCACCCCAATGCATCAGATACCCTAATTTCAGAAATGCAAATGTTCTAGGATTAAAGCAAAATGAAATATTGCGAGAAGATTAAGCATAACCTGATGCACTATTAATCTCAGCCTTCCTCTGAGAGTCATGCTTCAGGAAGAAGTGGAAAAGAACTCCCCGAAGAAAGCCTTTATGTTTAGGAGCCTATTCGACAGGAGCAAATAAGCCTTGCTTAATGTGTAGATATTATGGAAGGGAGACTTCGATGTTCACTCTCTCCAGCCTTCTAGAAGAAGCGCTGACCTGTGCCATAGTCCGAATGTATCACCGTTGTTTGTAATCACAGCTCTACCGCACGACTGACACTGTGGTGCCTGTGCACTGAGTGTAGAAACATGAGACAGATGACGCAATTTGTGAGGCACCCAGAAAACAACTGCAGTGGAGCTTAACATTAGTATCAGCCTCGTTCCAAGTTTAGCTTATTCTAAGCTGCATGGAATCTTGATGCTCTTACCAATTTATTATACCCTCTACTCTGAAGATTATTTAAAATTATTGGAAAAATGGGCTTCTTCAATAGCAGAAAGTATTTGCTTCTTATAAAATGACAAAAAGGTACTTTGTCGAATCCCATGATTTGTACGAATGATTCATGACAATAAAGAATCATCAATACTTGTCAAATCTGCACGGAAATTTCCAACAACTGAAAATACAAATTCCAGCTGTCCAATTGCAATTCAACACAGCTTGTCTGAATTCAACCCTTTGACATAAAAGACAACTTGAAATTTATTGAACGCCTTTAAGCTGGCAGTTTAGACTTGTCAGATACCCGTAGAGCACAATTGGGCTGAGAAAAATCCAACTTCTGTCATATACAAGGATTGCAATCAACCAAATTTTCTTTTTTAGGCCTTCCAATCAGGTTCCTATTCAATGCACTGTTTGGTTCCTGACATTACTGAGATGTATAAGGCCCCATTTTCCTGCCACAGTGGGATCAATTTTTTTTTCCTAGCACATCCTAGAATAGTCTTATTTGTAGAGCTTAATAAGGCCCCCTTGGAGTCAGAAAATTAGATTGTTTCAATCATTATTTACCTCTTTGTGTATGGAAATATTCTAGTTAGGTTAAACATTTTCAGGCAATAAATTAGGAAAAAAAATCTACATTTTTATTTCTTGATCTGAAGTGTAAGACTTGTTGTATGTCACAATTTCATCCTTACTCTCTAATGGATTTGATGTTGTTGATTCCTTGATTTCTCTTGAGCTCTGTGACATCCTCTGGAGCAGAAATCTTTGGAAATAGTGACTTTATATTTTGTTCAGTCCAATAGACATATTCTTAGCGTCTACTCTGGATCAGAGCTTGAGTTAGGTCTTGATAGTACAGATAGAGAGCCATCCCCCGGCATCATAGACCTCCAAGTTTAGCAAAACAGCTAAATTAACAGCGTCTAGGATCATGAAGTTCCTAGGAGACAGGGGAGAGAAGGTACTAGAGAGGAGATCTACTGCCTCCTTGCTTTGACCCCTTTCCTTATTTAGGGCATGAAAACAGCAGTCTTCCTGCGTCTGGGAGGAAGAATATGGCTTGGAGGAGGGAGGTGAGGCTCCAGCTTCTACAGATGAGTAAACATCTCCAACCTCATCCTGCTTGGTCAGGACGTCTTTCCTTCCCATTTGCCTTTGTTAACTCCCTGCAAGTCTACATATGCAAGTATGGCACCGTCTGCCCGTTAAACCTCTTTAGTGGCCATAAATGCTCGTCAGATGTAAACTGTGTACTATGGAGTATGTGCCATGTACCAACAATAGGCATAGTGCCTATTCTTATAAAGCCAACCATGTGGCGATGAAGACAGAAAATAAACTAGCATAGGAAGAATAAAATAAAGTTTTATGGGTGCTATGAAGAAAAGGAACAGAGTACAACAACAGAAAGTAAGTGTTACGAGTGCTGTTACTTAGGGTGGGGATGTGTGGCCTCTCTGAGATGGTGACATTTAATGTTGGCAGATGAGGAACAAGCCATGTGAGGCTATGGAGAGGGGAGAGTTTCTCGCAGTGGGAAGGAAGCCAGCCTGGCTAGAGGAGAGCAAATCTGGAAGGAAGTGGTAACAAATGTGGCTTGGTGTTTAGTGAGGACATTGACAAAGCTTTATAGGACATGGCAAGGAGCTAGGAACTTACTCAAGTCCAAAGTGAAGACATTCAATGTTTTTAAACTTAGCATATGTCCTACTATATGACATGCATTAAAGGAAAGACTCATGGCTACGCCGTGGAGAATGTATCAGATGGCCAGAGTGGGAGCACCTGCACTATTCCAGGCTGTTGCCGAAATCCAGGCAAAAATGCTGGTGACTTGGCCAGGCAAAAATACCAATCCTATAAAACTAGGATTTGGCAACTTGCTCTAGATGATCTGTTTCTTACATGTCATAATATATTTCAACTTCTCCAACAACACTTACCTGCACGAACCCCATTTATTCATTCAGCCAAATGGAAAAGTGTGCTGGACACTCTTCTAGACATGCTGGTATAGAAAGTAAAAAATCTCCATTCCTGTCCTACAGAACTCACACTCCAATTGGGGGCATACAGACCGACAAGGTGCAGCATGGTCAAGCGAAATTAACCAGCTGCGTGAAGAAGGGTTTGCCACCAAGAAATCATACTTGACACAAGGTGCATCATCTCAGTGTTTATCACATCCTAGTACAAGACTGTGTCACCTGGAAGGCATTTACTAAGGGAGATCCCAGGATAGCTGAAGGTGGCCCTTTCCACGGATAAGAGCACCTCAGAAGTGTACCTTTCAAGAATATTCACTGTTGGCATGTGAATAACTTCAGCCATTGTCTCCTTCACTCCCTGTGCTTGCACTACAATCGACGTAAGTGCTGAGTAGAAGATCATAAGCTTCTACCTTATTATAGTTATAGACCATAGATAATATGTAAAATGTATTCATGGTGGAACCTCAGTGACAATGTTGAGAATTTAGGAGATTCTTGGCCAAATAATCTCATTAGAAAGTTTATTTTATGAACAAATGAAAAATAGAACTAAGTGGTATATTTTAAGAGTTGGTGGTTTGTCAGAGCAAGAGAAAACGGTCCCATGGGAATTAGTAGCTCTTATTAAAGTGGAACTTGGGCCTGGCTTAGACGCAATGATCTGACTTATTTCTACAGTGCTGATAGCTGATTTTGGCAACTCATTGAAGACCTCCAAGATACCATGGACAGAGAGGCTCAGTTCATGGGGTGCTCTGGTGCTTGACAAGGGATACTAGAGTTCCCATATGATCCGAGACCCTATAACTTTCCCCATATAATCCTGAGGACCAAAATTTAAGATATTTGCTGAAGCCCTGGTAGCCAGAATCAGTTCTCGCCTTCACTCTCTCTGTTTTTCTCTTTATCGTTGTCTGTCCCTATCTCTTGTGAACTATTGTCTTTCACTACTGAGTCTAATGAAGAAGAATTACTGATGTGAAGTGAACAAGTGGCAATTAGGCCAGGATTTGGAACTGGATAGGTTTTGATTTGCATCCTAGCTCGGCTACTTAATAGCTATATAACTTTGACAAAGTTATTCATTTCTACCAGCCTTAGGGTTTTTTTTTATATATCAACAAAACAGGAATAATGATTCTAGTTTTAGGGACATTGTGACGATTACCTTAAATAATGTACGTGAAGGGTCTAGTTACCACAAACTACACACTAAGCAAATATTTAATAGAATAGTGTAATCACATTTGGCTTATTTCTGGACACGGGCTGTGGCATTTAGTACTCTACCGAGCCCATTTCTCTGGATCTTTGGTCCTCTTTGTATATTTTCTCAGACCTTGGCTCTTCTGAAATTTATTCTTATTTTTCCACAACTCAAACTTCTATATTGAATATTTTCAAACATGGATAAAAATAGAAAAATATATAACATCTGGGTGCAACAATTAACTAATTTTTGCCATATTTGCTCTTGTTTTCTGTATTTATAGTTCAGTGGCATGTGTACATTCCCATTGTTTTGTCTTTTTTCTCAGCTTTATTGCATATAATTGACCTAAATTTTAAGATATTTAAAGTACATTTGTGTTGTTATATTGTACAACCATCCTCCCTATCCATCTGCAAGACGTTTTCATCATCTCAAACTATAATTCTGTGCACATTGAACAACTCCCTAGCTGTCCCTTCCCCGCATACCCTGGTGGGTACTTACAGTGTTCTGCTTTCTGTCTCCATGGAGGTGGCTATTCTAGGTACTAGAGCAAGGAGCTTCCTGGTCACTATTTTGCCAACATTACTTCTGAAGTCACTGAACTTTCCGGCTTCTTGTTCACTCACAAGTTGGGATGGAGGATGGATGAGGTGCTATGTGGGGAAGGGACAGGCATGGGAAGTATAATACAATATTAGAACAGGGTGAAAGTCAAGATCCTTTATGCATCTGGTTTCCATTTCCCCAAGAACAAAGTAGGTTTAGTGACCAGCTGCATCCTCAGCACCACTACTCCCCCCTCTGTCCTCCCTACCCTCCCTCCCCAAAAGGTACAATTATTTCTAGATTCTGGTAGCCTCAAGGAGTCCAGATCATTCAGAAGCCAGATAATTTTTATTAATGTAAGAAATTGGCATTTGATTCCTCCATTCAGCAAATTCCCTTCTACTTTAGTGCTAGTCGGGGGCTAGATTTCAGAAAGATCTGGACATAGGACACCAACCAGTAGAACCAATCAGGTTCTACTGTAACCAGAGACGTCCCAGTTCAACATTCTTTTAATTCTGTGTCCCCCCCTTTCTCCCCAGGAATGCAAAAAGTTAACAAGAGGCTCTCGTCCCTGAAATAAGCAGCTGAATCCATATCTTTTTGATTTGACGCTTTACTGAATATTTTAGGATCTGACATACTTTCCGTGAAAACAAAGCTTTCTTAAAGTAATTTAGAAATATATGAAATTCTTATTATGACAAGAGAACTGTTGATCCCTTTGAGTTATGCAGGGAAGAATAAATATCTAATTATTTTAGCCTAATCATTGTCATTCCTTTTCATTTCCCAGCACCCTAGTCACTTATTGTTTTTCTCTCCTTGCCCCATCAGCTTTTAGAAAAAGCTATCCTTCGGAGTTTAGCTGAGATAAAAGAGGCTTAAAGATAAGAAATAGCAGAAGTCCCCGTACTTCATGGGGATTACAAGTGGAATTAACAGGGCTGTATGAAATGAAGCCACCGCTTGGGGCTTGGAAATGACAAGGTTATTGATTCACCCAAATCCTGGGCACTAGTTAGGTTTTATTAATCACAGTGATTACATGGCTGAGGCCAGAAAATTCATTTGCAGATGGCAAACTTTGGGGTTTTGAGTCTCTATGACAGAATCCTTTTTTAAAAGCAATGTCTAAACTTGGAAACATATCTAGGTTTGGAAGATTGTCTAAAATGCAGCATAAAAATGTCTATCTCCTTCCTTCCCCCCCCACCCCCCAACCCCGAGGCCACACTCTAGAGGTAAGTATTTTTAAGCATTTTCTTTTTTTATGCATTGGGTGGTTTCCATTTGAATTTTAAATGCTTTTTAAAATTTCTGCTTCTGTTTCTTGAGATAGCAGCTTTACATAGCAGCAGTCTCCTCTGTGCAATAAAAAAACCAAGAGTTTAGGAACATTGTTATTGTTTTGTACTTGATCTTCTTGCCTTCAAACTTCAATTTTGTCAATTATACTATTATTTTAGTTCTTCAAGTAATTACCTGTACAACTATAAATGATGTTCATATTCACGTTCCTTGATTTATCAAGAACACTTTAGAGAACACTCTGGAAGGGAGAATAAATGAGTATATTTATAATTGCTTCTATTTCTTCTCTTTCCTTCATCTACTAATTTCTGTTTTTTTTTTTAAATTTAACTTTTGTATTGTCAAGGCTTACAGCACTGATATTTCTCTCCAATATCCATGACATTACTTTCTGAATTTTGTCTATATGTTGATTTCAAAATCAAAATTCCCCTAAATGATGTGTTTTAGAATCATGATTGTATGGGTATTACTCATTTTGAAACAAATAAAGTCCCTTAAAGAAGGACTTGTATTTCTATATGATGAAACCCTGCTGCCTCTAGCCCCACAATACTCAGTGGAAACACCAAATAGATTCTGCTGTTTTTGTTTTCTTCTTTTTTTCTAAGTACTGCTCATCACTGCTATGTTGTGTATATCACGTTAGCCTCTCTTTTTTACATTTTCTTTCACCTACCTCTTAAAGGAGTTTTTCTTAAAGGTAGATTATCTGATTCTTTTGTCTTATGGGATCTGGCATTTTTGAAAAGCATTTTTTTCTAACATTTGTTTAATGGTTTGGTTGGGCATATGTATTTTAGGTCTTTTGAAAATTTTTTCAAGATTATTTATTCATTTATTTTGAGACAGGGAGGAAGGGAGGGAGGAAGAAAGGGAGAGAAACACTGATGCGTGGCTGCCTCCTGCGCATCCCTTACTGGGACCTGGCCCAAAACCCAGGCACGTGCTCTGAGTGGGAATTGAACCAGTGACCCTTTGGTTTGCAGGCCAGCAGTCAAACCACAGAGTCACACCAGCCAGGGCCACTTTAGGTCTTAAAAGCCAGAAATTTGAAAAAATGGTTATATTGTCTTTTAGCATCCATTGTTGCCAATGAGAAATGTCATATTAGTTTGATGATTTTTTTTCTCTAACTCTGGAAGCTTTTATAATTTCTCTTTGTTCTAGGACTTCTAAAATTCCCTGAGTTATTCAGTATGCAGAGCTTTCCCCCACTGACTTTGGTAGTCATTGGAATCAATTTGAAATGACATTATGATTTTTTTTCAGTTCAAGGCAACTTTCTTCTAGTTTGGTCTTGGTATTTAGCCCTGTCTATTCTATATTCAGTGCAATGACTGAACTTTATTTTTCAATAATGTGTTTACTTTTCTGAAACTTTTTGTTTCTGTTTGTTGTCTCTTCCCAGATGCCTATTTTTGTTTTTGGAGGAAACAGCTCTTGCTCTGTCTGAAAATACTCACTATAGGAATTTCAAAGCTCTCTTCCCCAACCAACTCTAATTTCTCTGGTCCAAATACTCTTGATCCATTTGTAACCATTTTGGTTTTTTTTTTTTTTTTTGGTTCTCTAAATTTTTCCTAAATATCTCAGGATCCTCAGCACTTGGTTCAGTTTTGTGCAGGAATTCAGTAAATACCTTTCTGTGCTCCATTCTGTGTCCCTTGGCCCTCTTTGGACCTCAGCTGCTGCTCTGATTAACAGGTCCCTGGTATTGCCAGCGGCCTATTTGGAATGCCTGCCACTTCTCTGCCTTGGAGGTTTTGAAAGTGTATGGTGATATGGGTTGGGTAATGCCTCCAGGGGCAACCTCCACCCACCGTAGAACTTGGGGGGTGGCGTCAGTGGATAAATGCTTCAAACTCCTGTTCTTCATGGAGACAATTCTGTGTCACATGGTACATCGTTCCTAGGAGGGTGCCAACAGCATGGATTCCTAGTTGCCTACAATGGCAACCTCAAATTATACCCTTGTTACTGAATTTCCTCATTGCTGTCTCACTCTTGCTGTTCTTTGCATCTGCTTCCTGGAACTGTCTCCCATATAAACTACCCGCACCCATCCTGTTGTCTCAGGTTTGACTTTGTGGGCACCTAAACAAAGGCAGTGATTATCCTGCCTAAAGGCTGGGCTTTTCTCTGGAACAATGTAAAAATTCATTGTTTGTTCGTTATCCTCTTCCTTGGATGAAAGGACTGGCATTGGGTTCTGTGTCTGCTGCGGGGTCTTTTAACAAGCAGCTTCCCAGTAGGCCCTATCGTATAGGGTGCCTAGACAGAGAACAGACATTTCAGCCAGGGTGCCACAGTTGCCAAATAAAGAGCCCTTCACCGAGTAAAGAGCTTTTTACCCTGGAGGTGGGTCACATGTCTGCTTTTCACTCTGGAAGGAGCTACCGCTGTCTTTCTCCTGATTGTCTGAAGCTTTGCGTCCAGGGTTGCCTCTGTCTTTCTGGGCTTCTCTCTCAGGCTCTGGGAGCCGTTCAGATGGTCCACCTTCTCCAGAGGAAAGTTCCCCCTGGCATTTTGAACTCCTGCGTCTGCATGTGCTCTTTAAACATGGAGGAGGAGGAGGGGGACAGGAATATGATTGTTTATCTGGCCACGAGGCTTTTGATTATCACGATTATTAGCCCAGGGCACAGGCCTGTTTTGGCATAAGTTGGTTGTGTTTTAAGGTGCTCCGAGGCTCCATCCTGAAAGATGTCTCTTACTTGTTATCCTTTAAGTTGTGGTTTTCTCTCTTCTACTTGTCCCGTCAATACCTTTTATTTGTTTTCTATTCCCTGGAACTTCTTTAAGTTTTCCATCAATGGCGTGTTTTCTGGTTTACCAGCATTATTGTACGTACTTTCCCCCCTGAAATAGAGCATGTGGTGTCTGCCTATGTATCTGCTGGGTGCATTATCTGGAGCAATTTCTCTCATGTTAGATGATGAAATTGAAACTGACTTATGTGACTTGTCTGGTCACACAGAACCTTAGACTCTAGACTTAAAATCACTTCATTTCATTCTAAATCTTGTGCCCTTCGATTTTAAGATGTTACTCCAATCTCTGAGTGTGGTTGGGGCAGACTTCAGGTGGAAAGGTAGCCACATTTTGAATAAAAACATGGAAACCAAGGGAACTCATAGAAGGAAAATCATAGGAATTACAAAATAAGAGCTCTAATATCAGTTGTCTCAAAGTAATGGGTAGATTATTCCTTATTTTTGCCACTTCTTTTAATGGAAACCTTTATCTGCAGGAGATATGCTGACTGTATCTGACTGTGGTGGCAGTTGACATTCAAGAATCTTGAGTTGTGATACATTGACCAAGATAATATTGTTGTGCTGGTTGAGAATTATGAAATCAGAAATGCTTTATTCTCTTGTAGCCTAACTGACTGGGAAAATTTGGACAAATCATTCTGTCTCTGAGTCAGCTTTAATATTTATACATATAATGTGAGGATAAAATTAATGACTTTTAACATTCTCTGGTTAAATCGAACCAAGCAGAGGTAGGCAAATGGCAACGTAATCAGTTGACAAGGTTATTGATGGAGAGCTATACAGGAATGAGCCTTACAGGTTATGACATTTAGACATGCGTCTACGTGGAGCAGCTACAGTCGTTGTTATGGGCTATGCTGAGTCCCAGCCTAGATGCCATTTGAGCTTTGGTTTTCATTATTGTTAACCTGGGAGAGGCAGATGCATACACAGATGGTTCTAAGGAGGGAGTCTCAGTGATTCCTAGGCACATGCTTCTAATTAAGGGCACCAGACCTTGTTACTGAGCAGAGATCTGGTTATTCTAGTGGTAGCTGATTCCCTTCTCATGCTCATTCTCTGTACTTCTACATGGTGCCTTCCAAAGGGGAGTTGTCACTGTACTAGATACCCAACTAGCATAACGTAGGCCCCAAGAATGTAGCCTTTGTTGCTTGTTGAAGACCCCAAACTAAGATCTGAAGGGTCGAGCCTGATGTTCTGGAGGAAACTTCATGTTACTAAATCCCATCCTGATGGTTGGCTTAGATCTGGCTTCTATCTTGATTTTCTTGCATGGGGTTCCTGCTTATTCTTCTTCTTGTAACTTCCAGAATATCTCTTCTGAAGGGCCTAGGGTGAGCTGGGTGTTTGAAAGAGAGAGGTGTGGGTCTTGTTTTGAATGCATTCCATTTTGTTGAAGCAGTTCAGTTACTTTGTCTTGCCCTGGGAAGCTTTGTCCTCAGGGGACTGGACAAGTACTATCTCTCTTCTAAGACCAAGAGGTTCCCAGGACTATAACGGAACAGCATCCTATGTGCACTGACCTGGGGCCTAGCTCAACTTATTGAGACACCTCCAATCCCATTTCTGCCCGTGTTCATCTCAGTCATAGACCACGTAGCTGGCAAACCCAGCCTTTGTCCCATTTATTTATGGCTTCTGCCCAATCCCACCAACTCCCATGGAGGGCCTTGAACCTGCACGTGTTCACCAGGGAGATCCTCACGTTTGCACATTACTTTAAGAGCATGTGCCTCTATGTACTCAGTTAATGGGCATCTCCTTTGTGAGCCACAAACAGGCAGGCCCACGGCTCTCTCAAAGCCATACTCAGAAAAGCCTCATCTACAACTGTCTTCAGTCCCATCTGGTTCTCAAGCAGGGACTTTCATCAGAGGAAGGAGCTGGCGCTGCCTTTCCTGAATCAGTGAGAGAGGGCGAGCAGAGGAGTGGAAAGGTTGGCAGTCCCCATGACAGGAGGCTCTTGCAAGCTGGTTAAGAGCCTTCTATTTTTGTTTCTTACCTCCGACAGCTGTTCGAATCATCAGAAAGGGATCCTCCCTGAAACTGATTTATTCTCGGGAGGAATGAAAGGACATTTAAAGGGAAACCAAGTACATATGACATTAAAAGGTTTTAAAGTGGTGTTTTGCTTCTAAAGGGTGGTCGTAAATGTCAGAGTTAACGTATTGATTACAGCCCTCGCAGATCCTACTTGGCAATGCCGAGCTGCCTGTGGCTTAGCTGAAGCTCCAGAGCTCGGGGACCACCTCACTCCAAGTTCGCCTAACTCTTCCCCGCCCGCTGGACTTGACCCAGGTGAATGAACGAAGGGTATCCTCCAATCTGTCATGTTTGATATTATCATCAAATTATTATGTTGTTTAGCTTCTCATGTTAATTACATAGAAATAAATTCTTTAAAACATGCCTATAAAAGTTAGTTGGCCTATAAGCTCCTGAGATATTTATTATCTTGTAGGCTCCTGGAAAATGTGGGAAGTTGGTGGCTTCATCTGAAGATGTGATTGTGACTGTCTAAAGAAACACTTTGAAAAGGGCACATAATCCCCTTTTTTAATTCAAGAGGGGGCACACCACTCCCAATTTCCTAGGGTCAGGTCTCCGTGATGAAAATGTCCCTGATACTCTTATTTGCTGACACTTTACCAGCTACCAGTGGGAGCCAAGAACACAGTGGAGGAGATTGATACATCAATGAACTCAATCTTAGAAGTCCCGTGATCTTTCTGAACTCATGTTCCCAATTTGAAAACAGTGGAGACCTATAACAATAGCTCTGACTACAGAGCCGTGCTAAAGCTCTGAGGAAGAGACATTGGTATGCAAATGCACTCTGATTTTCAGTTTACAAAGGCCGTTCGATAGCTGGTGAGGCTGAAACTGCTAATTCCCCTGCTGATTTTTAGGACAGTCTAGAATCTAGACAGGGGATGTGTTCAAGGCCTTTCGCCAAGCCAGACGGTGGGTATGGGCCCTAAATTGCATGTGTCCACTTCTATCAGCACATGGCAAATATAGCTGTAGTTGTGGCCCTGACCTCACAGTTTGGCCAAACACCAGAGACTGCCTAATTGAATGACAGAGCAGAACCATGGTGTTTGGTTTTCTATTTTAAGAATTGTATACAGTGTAATAAAATTGTGCTTTTGGGGGGAGGGCAAAGGGATACTTATTTTTATTATAAAAGTGATAATGTGCTTATGGTAAACAAATTATAATAGTAATGAACTGAGTAATGTGAAAATTAAAATTCTTTCCCCAACCCCCGTTTCATTCTCCAGGGGAAATCGCTGTTAATGGGTTTTTGTGTGTCCTCCAGAAATTGTCTGTTATAACAGGAATGAGTGATCATTCATCCTCTTCTACCCATTTCCTCTTTTCCTGTTACATATAGATCCTGGGTGTGTGCTTCTGATTATATGTTCATACAGATCTACTTCATTTCTTCATTCACCTGTTGAGGTACTTCCCTGTTGAGATACATTAGGTTTGTTAAAGTTTTACTTTTTTATTTGTTACTAAAAACAGTGCTATAAATACCCTTGAGTATATAGTTTACATTATTTTGTGAGGTAAATCAAAGCTATACTTTTTATGGTTGCCAATTTTTTATTTAGAAAATTTTAAACCTACAATAATGTTGAAAGGTAAGCATAAAGAATCCTTAGTTTTCTTTTATCTTGAATCACAAGTGGTACATACTGAACCATTTTTGCATTCTCCCTATAAGTATATAGTGATATTTTACATATTGCAGAATTATTTGAATGTAAGCTGAACATGTGATGACATGTCACTTCTAAGGACTTTAGCATGTATCTCCTATGCACTAGGCCACTCTCCTATGTAGGCATAATACCATTGACATACCCAAGAAATTTAAAATAAAATTACCAATATTATAATAAGTATATAGCACTTATTTAAATTTTTCTCAATTTTTCCCAATTATGTTCTTCATCAATATTATTATTCTGTCCATATCAGATTCAGAGAAATGTCACCATGGCATTTGACTGGCATGTTTCTTAATCTAGTCTTCTTTTTTAAAAAAAAATATTTTATTTATTTATTTTTAGAGAGAGGGGAAGGAAAGAGAAAGAGAGGGAGAGAAACATTCATGTGTGGTTGCCTCTTGTACATGCCCCACTGGGGACCCGGCCTGCAACCCAGGCATGTGCCCTGACTGGGAATCAAACTGGTGACCCTTAGGTTCTCAGGCCAGCACTCACTGAGCCACACCAGCCAGGGCTAGTCTTCTTTAATCTAGTATAATTGTCTTAATATTTCATGCTGGTGTTGTGCCATTAGCTTGTTTGAAATACTTGGGTCATATTTTATAGAATATCCCACAGTCTGGACTTTTCTTTTGCTTCCTGATGATTAGATTCAGATTAAAACTTTGTTGCAAGAATATTGCATATATGATATTATGTACTTCTCATTGCAACCCATCAGCAGGCAATGAGATTTCAGTTGTTGAATTACTGGAGATGCTCAGATGACTACTTAGTTAAGATTGTTTTTTTTTTTAATTCCAACTCTCTCCACAGTAGTTCTTATGTAATTGATAAGTAATCTACATGATTACTTTGAGACGGTGACTATTCTATTCCTCAGCAATCTTTATCACTTGTTTTGTTTTCAATTGATCATTGCCTAAATTAATAATCACATTCCATTCTAGCAGCAAGATGGTGAATTTGTAAATCTATTATTTCTTCTTTGGTACCATTCAGAGATCACTTCAATTCCCTTTCCCCAGGAAAAATATGTTCTAATTCATCACTGTGCTTGAACTGTACTAAATTTGTAGTGCAAGCATTGTCTTTGGTCTCCTATGCCTTAGCTGCTTTTTCTTGCTTGCTAGTTTTAGATAGCCGAGGATTACTCTGTACTTTTCCGATCCCAGACCTGAAGCCAGCTGCCCTTCCAAAGAGCCCTGGATCACTTTACATGGGGCTTGTTTTTAGAAAACAAAACTTCAGTGCTAATGATGCTTATTGTTACTGTAGTATCTTCATGTCTAGGCCTAGAAGTCAACAAACTATGGCCCATGGGCCTATTTTTCTATAGCCTTTGAGATAAGAATGACTGTAAAGTTTTTATAGCATTATAAAAACAAAACAAACACACAGAGAAATATTAAAAAGCAATGAAGAATATACCACAGAGACTGAGGAAGATCAGAATACATGTAACCCAAAATATGCCACTGACTCAGGAAGAGGTTTTTTAAAAAAAAAACCTTTTTGCATCAGAATGACTTATCTGTGTGGCAAAGCATATTTACCAGACATTTGTTCTTCTCCATCTTCCTGTGTATTGTCTTCCTCCCCATTGAAGCCCCACCCACCTGGTCCCTTCCCTTAGCTCAGGATGATGTATAAGCCTCAATTGCCTGACTGTGTGACCCATTTTTATCTACCCAGTCCCATATATTTCATAGGTAATTGTTTTCATTAGGTTTTTGTTTATCCTTCTTGTGTTCACTTTTGCAAAAATGACAATGCATACCCACACTATATACACACATATACAACACAAATATAGATGATCATACATACATTTTGTATTTTTGATCAAATTAATCCATGTATAATCACGTATATATTTTGAACATACATATTTCTTTTTATGTCATCTTTCTTACTCAAAATGCAGCATAGTATATGTACTTCTATGTACCTTTTTTTTCACTTAAAAATGTACAGTGCATATACAAGTCCATATCAACTCATAAATCTGTTTCTCATTTTTTTTAATACGGCTACAAAGTACTCCACAATGTAGATGTACCTTTGTTCATTCAACCATTCTAC
This sequence comes from Sturnira hondurensis, assembly GCF_014824575.4. Classification (NCBI taxonomy): domain Eukaryota; kingdom Metazoa; phylum Chordata; class Mammalia; order Chiroptera; family Phyllostomidae; genus Sturnira; species Sturnira hondurensis. The sequence continues at coordinate 11,376,000 of NW_028091637.1, forward strand.
TAGGGATTATTTTGCATTTCTAATATTTCATTATTACTACAAATAATACTGCATGCATTATTTCTTATTGTGGATGTGTAACATCAAGATAAAATTTCTAGAAGTGAGATAACTACTGAAGAGTAGATAATGAATATGCACTTTTGCCAAACATTGTCGATTTTCCCTCCATGTTTTTCCCCCTTTCTCCTTTCATCAGCGGTCTTCCAACTGTCCGGTCAATGGGGTGAGTTGTGCTTGTCAGTCTTTTAAGTGTTTGCCAGTTGGATAGGTGAGAAATGATATCGCAGTTTAGTTTTTGTTTGCATTACTTTTAATTATAAGTTGTACAACTTTTCATATGCTAAAGAGGAGTGTGTATCTTTTTTTCATCTAATAACTTTCTGGGTTTTGGCTCACTTTTTTAAAAACTAGATTTTATATAAAAGACTTTACTTTTTCATGAATGACATTTATATGAGGAATCTTAATTGAATCTGGCTACATGAACTGAAATCAGTCTATGTTTTAATTTTTATTGGGCACTGTGGTTCCAATGAAGAAAAAATACTTTTCTTACAATCAACAAACAATTCCTCCAGCAGATAAGGCTGTGGCCTTGAGCCATTCTTCTCAGTCTGAGACATGAAAATCAAGGGTAAGGCACTTGACAGTGATCATGAACTGTGTGCATGGCTGCCGAGTGGAGACTTTATGATCATCCAGAATGAGAAAATGAGAGTGATCTCAGGACACAGGGTAAATGGGGAGATAGAAATTAGCTGTAAGGAACAGCAAAGACCAAACCCAGATCCCTTGTAGACTGAGGCCAAAGCTGCTAAGTCTCTTGATGTTTGGCCCCTGCCTCACTCATGCCTATCAGAGATGCCTAAATACCAGATCAAGTATCTATACTTGATTATAGAAAAGCCTTCACTTCACAATGCAGTGGAGGAAATACACTTATCAGGCAAAGAACTCTAATCCAAGTAATAATAAGACTACCTACAAACCATAATGAAAAAGATAAAACGTACAGTAGAAAAATGGGAAAAAGGCTTAAACAGATACTTCAAAGAGATGGTTCCCGGGTCCTTGAGAAAAGCATTACTGGGTTGTAAAACTGAAGAGCCTGGGAGAAGATTTGTATCTCAAAGGAACAGAAATACTCTAAGCAAAGGAAGTTACAGGGCCTGTTTACAGTCAGGATGAAACATACCTAAAGTTAGATATGTTTCAAAGTTAGATATGAAACATATCATGTTTCATATCATGTTGATTTGTTTCAAAGTTAGATATGAAACGTATCAACATGACAGGAAGTTAAAGCCATCTCGGTCATCATCAGAGAAAGGAGATGCTAAAACCACAGTGAGATCACACTACTCTTTCACTAGCAAGGTTAAAGATTTTATTTTTATAAATAAGAAGAAGGACTATAAATGTCAAGTTTTGGTAGGAGTATGAAGCACCTAGAATGCCCCTAAACTGTCAGCGGAGTCAAAGAACAACACACTGGGGAAAATACTTGAGAGTAACTACTGAAGCTCAACTGGCACTTGTATATGACCCAGCAATTCCATGTTTAGGTGCATATTCAAGAAACACAGGTACATATTTATACCAAACTTTCTTCATATCAGGTTTCTTCCTAGTGGCTGAATATCTGAAACCTATATTTAACAACCATAGACTAGAAAAATCAATGCTGTTATATTATTCTACTATTGTAATGTAAATACATGAATTCTGCAAACATAATATTGAATGAAATAAAGCAAAACATAAGCATACATACTGTATGATTGAATTTGAATGAAATGTACGTACAGTGTTGGAGAGAATACCACAGGCCTGAAATGGCATCACTTATACTGAAGCCCATGATAACCCGGATCTAATACCTGACCTGGTTGCTGTTCAGCCTCTCCCAGAAATGTAATCTTAATCAGTCTGGGACTCTCTGGTTAATGCCATGGACATAATCTGTCCCAGGGGCCCTGTCCATCCCCATGGAAAGAAAGGCAATCTGCATGATAAAAACCCTTGCTGACCCCCCACTCCTGTCCCCCAACAGGCTGTCAATCCCCCCAAAAAAGGAAATGTCCTGGTCTAAAGCAATCCTTTCTTTTCTTTCATTAAAAGCTACCTGTTTCACCTTTCTTCCAATAAAAGCTTTCCATTTTGTACCACCCCTTGGAGTGCCCCTCTAGTTGTTAGATGGAACCATGAACAGGGGTTACCAGGGGACCGTGAATTACTTGATAAAGCCAGTTAGACCTTCACATTTACTAGGTTAAGTTTTGTTTTCTAAGAACAGTCAGAACTACTTCATGAAGATGGAACTCAGGACAGTGCTTTGTTTTAAGGAGGATGAGGGGTCATGTTGGGAGTGAGCCTAAGAGAGGACTTGGGATTGCTTCTAATATTTCATTCCTCTGACTGCTGTTTACAAATTGTGGAAATGTTTACACATGGTGAAAATTTACCCTTATGACTTGTGTACTTTTCTGTATGCACGCGATGCCACCAAAAAATGAAGCTGGAGAAGTGTAAGAGAGCTCCATCAAAATGGGCAGAAGTTGCTGAGTCTTCAAGAATTCTTATTCCAACATTGGAAAAAAAAAATGCATGCGGGCTATAAGTAGGGAGGCCTGTTTTAACTAGGGACATTCTGGACCCAAATTTTATGTGAAAACAGCCAAAGGCTGTCAGCTCATTTTTATCACAGGCAGGCAGGCCATTTGTGCATAAAAAAGTACAGTTCTTGAATAATCATCACTTGTTTTACGCACGTGGAGCCATCACTCCAACAGGGAAGGTGATGACAGCAGCCACTTTGGTTGTTACTGTTGTTTTATTGCAGGCATTCTAAAATTAGACGCAAATAACTTGCTGGAGCTAGGGGCTTATTGAATTTTTCCAGTTTGTTTATTTTAAGCTATAGCATTACAGTGGGTATTGAGCACTTCCTAATTTTCCTTGCAAATGCTCCCAGCAAAACAGCCCTGGAAACATGTTTCACTATCTGCAAAGAAAGAACGTTGGTCTGGAGTTAGACAATTACGGGTTCAAATTCCACAGCTTTAACTTTGTCACGTGATCTTCAGTAAGCGATAACATTTTGGCTAATAGCTTCTTTACTAATGGGTGAATGAACCCATCTCTTTTCAAAATTAATGTTTTAAATAGTATTACTTAGTGTTTTTCAATAGTACTATGTTTAAACATTCTTGGCCAGAACCTATTAAAAAGCAAAATTCTCCTGAGTTAGTTTAAAGATCTTACTGGCTTTATTCAGCAATGCATAAATCGGGCAGCACCCCATGTAGCAAGCAGAAAGGAGCTCAGAGGAGCTGTAAAAAATCGTATGCTTTTATAGGCATAAGGGGGCAAAAGCAAGGAAAGATTGGATGATCTCAGCTTTGTGGGGGGTTGGAGGGGTCTCTCAGGTGGATTACCTTACTAGTGATGACCAGAGAATTCCAGACTGACTTGTTTAAAATTACATTCCTGAAAGATGCTGAAAATTCAGTGAAGTTTTGCTTTGCTGGCATAGAGTTTAGTACAAGTGACTGCACTGTAGGGCTGTGGTCTCTTTTTTACCAACCCATCTGTACCTTAGGAGTAAAAGCGTAGTTTGGTAAAACAAGGTCAGAGGATTATCACTATTTAAAAAAATGTTAGAGGCAAACTGTTAATTTCTAGATGTTTTTTCTGTGTGTGCCTTTTCATTACTGCAATTAGTATTTATAATATAAATAAAGATGCATTCTCCAGGCCTGATGTGTCAGTCACTACTAAATCACAACCTGCCTTCAGTTTTCCATTTCTTGATTAGATTTTGTGTGGGAAGGGCATCATTTCACATTTAGTAAATACTTAGAAGGATAACCAACAGGGGTATTTATGGTACTTGACTCATTCAAGTTCAAATTCTGCTGATGACTTACATGCGTAAGTTTACCAATCATTCTGCTAATAACTTTGTTCAATTGCTTACCAATTATCCAATCATTTTTTCATTTCATTCAACCCAAATGCCTACACAGACCAGGTACTGTGTCTGTCCCCTGTGGCACATGTGATCTCACTTAGATTTCTACCACCCACTCCAGAACTTTATCAGCAGTTTTAAAGTTTTTTTAAAAAAATACCCCAGTAATAAGCCAAAGATTAGTGATCAGTTTAAGAATGCTCAGGATGGTCTTCAGTTTCCCCTCAGTTTTATTACACTTTACATAGAGTTCCTCTCCTCCTATTGCTGTTCAAGTGCAGTTTTCTGCGCCCCCCCCCCCCCCTTAGGTTCTAATAGGTTTCTTCTTGACATAGGCTCTTTACCTTCCTTTGAGTGTTTCTGCTCCTGGTGCTGGAAATCTCCCCGTTTCTTGATAAACACCAGTTAGCAAACAAAGATGGCCTAATCACCCTTCCTGGCCTACCTCCTAGAGCCCACTGCTCATTCCAATAGGTAAAAATTCGTCTGCATTTCCCCCCTGGCCAAGCTGAGTTCAGTGTCTCTCCCCTGTGGCAGTTGTCCTCATGAGGTTACAGTAAGCATCGGGACAAAAGCCTGAGCAAAGCCTTCCCTGCCTGTTTCGCTCTCTTGGTGCAACCTCCCTTTGACATGACTGCAGAGGTCAAACATTTTTACCAAACACTTCGTTCCTCTTTTCTTTGTGCAATGTTGAAGAGTGCTTCTCATTTTTCCATTGTAGTTTTTCTCTTTATGTTATGACATACATGGGTTACTAATTTGCATTTTTGATAGGTGTTATTTCTCTCACTGCATTGTAGGGGATCGCCTTTTGCATAAATCAGGAGACTGTACATGAATGGTGTGGTCCTGCACTCTGTTTTGTTCCTTCAGTTAATTGTGTAGCTGTGTGCTGAAGACTTGCAATCTTAGTTACTGAAACTTTAGTGTAAGACATGTTGTCTGAGGTGTGTTTTCAATTTGTTCCTCCACTCCACTTTTGCCTTGGCTGCTCCTGGCCATGTCCGTTCCCCCACAGATTTTAGGATCAATCTGTAAATTTATGCCAACACACACATATACTGGTATTTCTATTGGAACTGCATTGACTCCATAGGTCAATTTGATGAGTTTTTACATCTTTAAATATTTTACCTTCTTATCCGTGAATGTGGCATACCTCTCTGTTGTTTTAAAAAAGATTCTTAATTTATTGTAGAAGTGTTTTAAAGTTCTATATAGGGATAGTTCATGCATTTTGTAGATGGACTTTTAGGTATTTGATGTTTCTGATGTCATAGAAAATAGTATTTTATCTATTGCCAGTACTATATATAAATACCTATTTAATGTTGATTTTGAAAACAATGATATGGCTGAATACGCTTCCATATTTTCATATGTACCTGCACATATTTAAACATGTTCTATTTATACAACCATATTGTGAGAAAATTAGAGTTTTATTTATTTTTAATGTATTCACATACATATGTATCGGAGAGAGGACCCCCAAACTGGAATTGTCTCCTGGAGGGTGAGCCCTTGTAGTACAGGTTTCCCCTGCTAGATGGGTGTTGCTGGAACCCGTCTGGATCACTGTACCAGCTGGGTTGTTGTGAGAGGCTGTCTTCAGCTTCAGTGAATTTTTTTTGAAGTCTCTTTCGATGTGTTGGCCCATTTCATGATGGGTTATTTACCAGCCCACTTGCCCACATTGTGCTGAGTGTACAGCAGTTTCTGACCCCAAACAGTGTGACCCCCTTTCGCCATTCCTTATTCACCCAATCTCCCCCTGAGTGACTTTTGTTTTTGTTTCCCTGGATGAAAAAAGTCCTTAAAGGGAAACATTTTATCAATATGGAAGAGGTGAAACAAAAGAAGGCAGAATCACTAAAAGGCATCAAAATTGATGAGTTCAAAAACTGTTTTGAGCAGTGGAAAAAATGTCTTAATAGGTGTGTTGCATCAGATGGAGAGGACTTTGAAGGTGACTGAAGTTTCAATATGTAAGAATAAATACAAAATTTTAATAAGTAAATATCAGTTTTTGGTGTACCCCCTTGTATATGTACATATAAATATAATATGTGAATATATAAAGATATAAATATGCAAATATATGTTTTGCCTGATAGCATTGGCTTAAACCTCTAGTACAATATTGAATAGTAGTGAGAAAGGCATTTTTGTCTCATTCTGGATCAGAAGGAAATCTTTAGATATTTTTACCAGCAAACATGTTTGTCATAGATTTTTTCTTCTTTTTTGTAGATATTTTGTAGAACCTTTTATCATATTAAGGAAGTCTCTTCTCTTGCATTGCTCATTTACTAAAAGATTTCAGTGAGAACTAATTTAAATCATATTCTATTCCTGGTAAAAGCAGGTCTCTTTTACCCTTGTGGCTCAGACTCTTAAATACTCTGGCCAAAAGTTGGGGATGTGTAGAAGGACTCCTCCTTCATACCAGGCCTCTGTCTGTTACACCCACAGTATTTGAGACTATCCAAAACAGTACACAGTAAACATAGTGTCTCAGTAACTTGGCTACAATTCCCTTTGGACTCCTTAGATTCTTGTTCTATCACCAACTAATCACTAAAGGGGCATTTCTAAGGAAAACACTGAGAAGAATTTCAGGTTCCCTCCTCCAGCATTTCAACTCCTTTAAAACTGAGATGCTTGGTTACTCTCCAATCTCTCCAGTAGACTTCTTAAAAATAACAGCTTCTGTAATTGTCTGGAGGTTTTGGGCTAGAAGTAAATTCCACTGTTTTATTTGCTGGATACTTGTATAGGCTTCTACTATAAATCCACCATTATGTCAAATCCTGTGAATATTCAAAGAGTAAGAAATTATCCCATTGTCAAGAAAGTTATCCACCAAGGTTTCAGAGACATAATAAAGTAAAGTATGTGCAAATACTGTTGCAAGAAGAGATTAGAGGATTCAGTCACCATGCTGGGAACCCTTGTTTGGACACATTATTATTACATTTACACTGTGTTTGCATGCTGGGCAGTAACGGCTGCCAAGCTCAATGAATGCTGTGGGTTAGTTGATACGAATATGCTGTGTTCTAATCCTAAATCTCACAAAAATAAATATTGTACTCATGAACAAACAGGCCTAGTTAAATTAGGTATTATTAATGGTTAGGGAGCATCACATTGTCCTTCAAGCCTCCTCCTTGAAGTCCAGAGAGGCTGAATATGGTTCCCAAGGTCACACAGCTGATAGGAGAGGAGCAGGAACTAGAAAATGAGGCTTGGCCTTCCAAGGCCACATATTTTAGGTACCTAGGAACAATGACTTTGTAAACATCAAAGGGAAAACACACATTTATACATAAACTGAAGTTTCATGTGTTGGGGAGTATTGATTGATGCAGAATATAATTGCAAATTCTAGCACTTTGAAAGCTTTGGCACTGGCCTGCAAAAGAAATAAAAGAAAAATGTTTCGTCTCATTCAATTAAAATCAAAACAAGATAAAACCACTTTGCAGATTCCAATATGGTAAGCCCTTTCTTTCCAGTCTCCCTATCACCGTACTTGTCTCTCTATAATCCATTTTCTTCCAGTCACTATGATCTACATTAAGCAATATACTTTACATCTTAATGGGCCATTAAAGTGGATATACACATGCTTTTAATTTATGTACTAAAAATGTCACAAAATAATACTTAAGCTTATGATATATGGTCTAGTTTGATATAGCCCATTCTACTCTACTCACTGTATTTCACTTAACAAATATGCTGGTCAGGATCTACCATGCTGATCTGGTGTATTCAGCTCTACCATTTAGAAAACATTGCTCAATGTGCTGGCCAGTTATCTTGTGGCAAATGTCAAACATCATCTTTGATTTAAGACTCCCAATTCTCATTTTCTCTTTCCAAATCATAGCACACACTGCAAAGTCAGAATCTTCTGGCACGCAAGCTTCCTGCCAGCAGTCCTCGGGGATGCTGCTTCTGTCGGCCTGTCTGCACCACCTGACCTAGCTCCCCCAGAAACCCATCCTCTCATGAATTTCCACATGCCCTTCTGTATTCTGTTCATGCTCCCTTCTTTGGGACACTTGCCAAACTGCCCAATCTGATTTTGATTCCTCTCCATGGTGAGCGTACTACTGTCCTGTAGTGGAACATTCGATGATGACCATTTATTGACCACACAGTGTATGCTAGGAACTATGTTAGTTCATAACTCTATGGCGGGAGTGTCAAGCTCATTTTCACTGGGGGCCACATCACCCTCGGGGTTGCCTTCAAAGGGCCGAACGTAAGTTTAGGACTGTATACACGTAACTACTCCTTAACAGTTAAGTGAGAGAAGTGAGAGCTCGGCCCTGCCGCCTGGTAGAAACAAGGTGCCGGGCCGCATGAAACAAGGCGAAGGGCCAGATTCAGCCTGTGAGCCTTGCGTTTGCCACCTGTGCTCTATGACATGGGCACTGACACAATGCCGGTTGATTAGATGAGAAACTAGAAAGTGATGTAACTTACTCGGGTAGTGCTCCTGGTGAGCTGTGTATCAGTGGTTTCAACCCAAGAATATGACCCCAGTGTCCTTGCTCTTACACATCAAGCTATTTGAAGAGCAAAGGGGGGAAATTACATGTGTCTCAGTAATCTCAGTCCAAATCTCACATTTTAAACTTCTCTCTGCCGGTGTCTTAGGCTCTGGTTAGGTGTCTCAGGATTCTTTTTTCTTTTGTGTTTGATGATTTTTTTGTATTTTATGTATTTTATGAGGCACACCAGCTCTCTCTACCATGTTGTTTGCATATATGTAGATTGCATGGCCCATGAGACTGCAGATCTGTGTGCTCTTACCTGAGGCTTTCCAGACTTTGCCTTGAAGAGCCTATCAGGCCGCTCACTGGCCTTGTGACTTTGAGCTTGGCTGGTCCCCTTCCTGGGTCTTCTACCCGTATTTGCTGCTGAAGCCTTTGTCACAGCCTGACGTTTCCCTTCTCAGCTCAGTCAGGGATTGGTAATTGCTCATGCCCACAGGTGGTGCAACAGCCTCTGATCTTGGCCTTGTCCTCCACCTTGCTCTCACCTCCGTTGTCTGGTGAGCTCACCCTTGCCATGGGGGAGCCCACTGACTCCTGGCTGTGCTACTCTTTACTCTGTCAAGAGTCATACAGGAACTTCTTGGACCTCCAGACCACAGGGGAGCCCAGGGAGACCTGGAGACCTAACGGGGACTCTTTCTGAGTGACTGCTTTACCATGCATTTCTTTCCTTGTTAGTACTGTTCTAATTCTATCTCAGAAATCTTTGCCTTCCCCTAGATTGAGAAGATATTCTTCTGCTTCTTTGTAGAACTTTTATATTTTCAGCATTTATGTTTAAGCCTGTGACTCATTTCCTATCCCACTCTACCTCCTAGTAAACAATTCTTTAAGCCAGCGAGGGCAGGTTTAGGGCTTCCTGCTTCCTTTTAATATATCCTCCTCCTCCTGCCTACCCAGGGCAGAGAGTAAAACTCACTATGGTCTTATCCACCGAGATACTCTCTGGATATGTTTACAAGAGAGATGAAGGCATTTAGAAATTTATTCTTTCTTGCAAGAAAACCTAACTCTCACATCTATTCCATTGCTGCAAACTCTCGTGCCTATTTTAGACAACATAAACTATTTTTTAAGATTCTGTTTATCTGTACCTCTCGCACAGGCTGCTTCTCACCCAGGGAGAAGACAATGGACACAAAATTTAAAGGAGAAAAAGTTCATTCACATATTTGAAAAAGCACAATCTCCATTGCACAGAGATTCACAGCAATTCTATAATGAATGGGTTTTTCAGAAATGAAGATAGGAAGAAATGTATGAAATCTGGCTGCACAGACCAAAAGGTGTGATGGGAAATAAAAATAGCACCGTGAATAGGATCCCCATGGTGGAGGTGGAGGTCACAGCTGAGGGAACTAGGACTCCGTGGGGAGGAAGGAAGAAAGAAAACCAGTGCTGGGGGACGGAAAGGCAAAATAACAGTTTAATACTGGAATGGGGTGACTAGTGTGATTATAAGATACAAAAACCCAAGGATACATTAGAAGAGGATGAAAACCGCACTTTTCCAAAATTGATCCTAATAAAGTTTTCATATTCTTTTTTGTTATATTTCATGTTGATGATATTAAATTTATATTTGTTTACATCCAGAGGACTTTCTAGTGCTCCAATAGCATATCATGCTATTGTATATAAAGAGGCCAAAATGAGTAAGTTTGGGGACATTATAGTTTATTATTCCTACCAAGTGAAAATTCAGCTTCTTGATTAATTCATTCCAGAAATATTGTCCATTTGTATGTGCTAGAATTATGGGATATAAAGATTAGTAAGAAACTGTTTCTTACTTTAAGAAATTATAGTTCATTGAGCAGCCTTCTCACAGAGCTGGACAGCGTAAAGTATTCGCGGAGAGCTGTGATAGATATTTCCACGGGCTGTTAGAGCAGATTTCTAGAGGAGGGCACAGCTGAGTTAAGTATTAAATAAGGGATTAAGGGAAAAAAAGAAAAATAGAACTCATAGAAACAGACAATAGTATGGTGGTTATCAGATATATGTGCCATATATGAAACTACGTATATTAGATATATACTCATATGTATATATGAAGCCACACATATTATATATTCATATATATGAAGCCATGTATATGTATCATATATGATATATGATATCACATATCATATATATATGCATCCTGTGCATATATACATATATATATATATAATATATGTGGCTTCATATATGACAAGTGTCCTACGCCTTTGGGAGATTTTGAGGCAGTGAGAAGGTGATGAATACAATGCAAGATGTTTTTCTCAGTGCTTGGTGTGTACATTAAAATCAGATTGAGAATGAAGTTTATTTCTGCTTCTCTAGAATGATGACAACAGAATTTCCCTGTGGTTCAGAAATATTTAAAAAGAACAATAGGAAAGAATTTAATTCCCAAGTGCTTGCTGAGCAAGCAACATGCCATTTAAGCACTGTTTGTGTGTCACTGTGTGGCTCCCCAGTGGGCCAGGAGAGAAACTTCTTAATTAGGTTTCAATGGCCCTTGTTTGCCAAGGTGCATCGTTCAGGGATATCTGGTAACGGATTGGCTAAGCATTTGTTCTCGTTTTTCCCTCTCCTCTGTAGTATTCTGCTGAGATGTGACTCTCTCTTGTAACTTTGCAGTTTCCTCTGACAACAGATTAAGTTTGTCTGCCCCTGTCATCTCTGAAATCTGATGGATGTCAGGGGATGAGACCAAATTAATTCAACAGGTGGCAAAGAACCCTGGGGGAGGTGAAGCCTCTCTATGTAGATATGCTAATACAGATTTCAGGGCATGATTATCATTCTCCAGTTCAGGAGTAATTGAATTTGCATATCCCTGATGTTTAAGAATTGATTTCCTAAATGAGAAAATCTGGGGCATAATGACCATGTGCCTATGCATCACTGCACATTAGTTCAGGATCCAAAGGAATCTGCAGAGAGTAAATTACTTAGTCCCCTCGGATGGATGGAATGTTCATGTTATCTCAGGAAAAGCTGTGGGCACTTTTTTCTCCTAATCGAATGAAATCATTCTCTGTTCTAAACATAGGATAGGAAATGCCTTGGAGGCTGCTGGGAGGGTAAATAATTAGCTACCCTACTGCCTAGAGAAATAGCTTAGAGGTTTTTTGGGGACTCTGCACAAATGGACTAGAATATTATGCAAAATTAGTTTTGGTTAGACTCTAATTTACTTAATTTAATATAATTATTGGGAAAAGCAAACTGTGGACAGTTAGGAGCAAGGAATCAAGAGGCTGTGCAAAAGAGATTGGACATGAAATTTCTTCTAAAGAGATTGTGACAATTAGATAGGATGATTTATTGCTGCCTTTTAACACTGCACATATAGAATTTGCCTCATCTCAACCCCATTGGGACTTTCATTGTATCTTTATTATTTATAAAATGTTATTAGGATCAAAACCTTAGGAGTAAAGGTAAATAATCATTTGCTGTCATTATAGTTACCCACCCTCCCAATTATGAATGGCTAAATATGATTCTGAATCTCTATTTTTAAATCCCGAGTTACAGACAGAAAAAAAAACCAAACCAGAACTCTGAAGCAAGATTTTATTCTGTAGGAGAGATACTTGGAGGGTAGCCGTTTTAGAGGGATATTCCTAATCAGTTCAGTTCTCCGTTCATTCTGGGTCAGCAGACTGAACAGCCAAGTAAGGGAACACCGATAGGCCTAGTATGGGCTGCTGGAGGGCTCCTGGATCCATCTGATGAGTTTCATGACTTCCAAAGTTGTCAGGGAAGTTGAGTCATAGGCCCTTGTATGGTAGGAACCCTGAGAAGTCGGTTTTGAGTGGGATTGGAGATGTTAAAGACTAAAGGAGAACAGAACATTTGATTGAGTCCTAACTTTAGCAGAAAAATGGCCCGGGAGCCCAGCTTACTAGAAGGTTGTTCAGGTTGCGTCGAGTTCTAATGAATTTCTGTAATTAATATTTCAACTGGGTTACTGTCACATCAGCACTAGCATCTGTCTTCTCTCCTCCGAAGCCCAGAAAGATGTACCAGAGGGGTCCTTATCATACGAGCTCTGTCATTTGGCCGAGAGGCTGATATGTGGTAGACTTTTGAAGCATATTCTTTACTGAGGAGTTCAAGCCGCCAGTTGAAAGCTGATCAAGTTGTCAGGCACAGGACCTGCTGAGGAAGCTCGGGCTTTTAGGGAAGGGGTGAGGGGATAGGGAGCCTGCGTAAACAGAGTCATCAGAACTCATTTTTCAGACGAGGAAACTAAAGATCTGGGAGTGTCTAGCAACTTGGTGCAGTCGCATAAAGTGAGGTGAATGGCTGATTTAGGGTTCAGATCTAGACCCATCAGACTGAAAAGGCCAGCTCCTCCCATTTTAATTTGCTACTTTTACTAGCATGGTGAGGGGCCATCCAGATGAAAGCTCTTCCATGATCACCGAGACCTTTCAGTACTTGCGAACGTCTTAATTTTGTGAGAGACCTGTCTAAAGGAACTGTTACTACTGTGTCTTAATCCTCATTATACGTCTGTGAATAGTCCAGTTAAAGCAGTCCTATCGAATACCCCAGGAAACAGAAAGTCTGTGATTTGCCTAAGTCTGCATAATGTCTTTGGTCTATAATAATGACATGCCAAGTATTATATCAGGTTTCGGCATTCTCCGTCTCCAAATTGTGGCCGAGAGTTTCACTGATCACACTAACAGTAAATGCATGATAACAGCTATCATTCACAGGGGAGGGGAATGGGTCATAGGGAGCATCAGAACTGGCCTATGAGTAAGAAGCTAATCAGTGGTAGGCACAGAACTCTAACCTAGACAGTCTGACTCCAAGGCCAATGTCCTTAACTCCCACACTTTACTGCTTATGGTAATATTTGACTTCATGTTTAACAAACTTTAAAGTACCTTCTCATAAATTAACTCATTTGTCTTCATAATAATCACGTGAGTTAAATGTTGTCACTGTCCCTATTTAAATATGAAACTATAGGAGATTGAATAACTTGTCCAAGGTTAAATATCTGGTCACATGGGAGTCTTCCTATTTTAAGTTCCAAATTCTGTTCATTAAGATGAGACGCTTTATGTTGCTAGTCACTTCTTGCCAGCCATGCCCTCTGAATGAGTCCCCTTTCTCTCTGAGCACTGGGGCAGTAACCTGTGAAAATGACCACAGTCTTCCACCCTTACTGGTAGAAATGTCCTTTGCAACCTAACTTTCTAGCTCCTGCTATTGAGGTAGAAAATCTATTTTTCCTCCCCTTAAGTCTGAATTGACCATGTGACCAATAGCTTTGACCAATAGAATACAGCAAAATGATGTTGTGACAGTTGCCAACCTGGGCCTCAAGAGGCTTTGCAAGCTTGGGACAGCTCCCTTGGAAATCTTTCCTGCTGCCACATGAACAAGTCTTGAAGAGTCTTCCAAAGGCCTCGGAAGGCATCCTGCTGAAGGCACCGTAGGGTAGCTAGTAATCAGTCAACCTTGCAGCTGACTGCAGATGTGAGACTGAGCCTGACCCAAAACAGAAGAACCATACAGATAAACCCAGCTCTAAAAGCCAAACTGCAGAAGTGTGAGCTGAATAAATGGGTATATTTTTAAGCCACTAAAGTTTGGGATGGCTTACTGTGCTTCAAAAGCTAAGTAACTCACCAGGGTGCTGCATAATGTCTCTAGGCTTCCTGGGCACTGCTGTGTCTGATTCCTCTTCCATCCTTCACTGTGATTAGTGAAGAATTTTTATTCTTTCAGAGATGTTCACTAAAATTAAATCTTTCTTTAAATACATTCAAAGTACTGCATTAAAAACAATTTTGGAGCAGAGGATTGTCCAAGTTTTGATCCTCTCTCTCTCTCCTTTTTTTTTTTTTTGAAATTCTGTGAGGCCAGAAGGTAGGTGGAACCTACTTCCCCTGTTTTGATTTGCCAACCACGTCAAGTTACAGTAGCAAAGGGATTCACTGAAAGCAAAGAGGCTATGGCGTAAGGAGCGTGCATCAAATGTCACAGGAAAAGGTGTTTGGAAGTGATATTATGTGAGTGATGCCTGCTCACCAATTAATAGGTGTTACCCAAGTAAGAAAGGGTGGGGAAGAGGGAGAGACAGAGAGACAGGGGGAGAGACAGAGAGACAGGGGGAGAGAGAGATGAGGATGAGTGACAGACAGGTAGATAGCCGATGAATAGATGGATGAGAGATAAACAGGATAATTATAGGTATGGTAGCTTATTTTCTAATTGAGTGAGCACTATAGTAATTGTAGAATCATTGGCATTCTGATTGTACTAAAGCAATTTAGATGTTTCACCAATGGCAAGTCACAGTGAAAAGGTGATGTGATAAATGCCTTAGCAGTGAATTTCTGTTTTTTCATTTGTTTCCCTAAAAGTGGACAGTGAAATCAATGAAGGCAAGTGACTATATCCTTTACTTAACAATCTTTTAGCATTGTCATTCCTGGTTTGGGTAAGAACATGTAGAAATGAAGACAAATTTCCTATGAGGTCATTTAAAGAAAACCAGAATATCCAATTTGACTTTATTTCTTATTTATTGACTTAGCTGTTAATTTATTCATGCATTTATTAAGTACATATTTACCGAGTGCCTCTACTCCCTACTAAGTATTTGGGAAACTAAGAGAGAAAAGATATAGTGCCTAATATAAAGTCACTTACAGAAAGATATAGGATGCTTCATTATATATGTAAGCACAATAAGGAAAAAACAAATATATGAGCAAGACATTAGTTTGGCTTGTAGTAAACAGAGATACAAAGCTGAATGAATGTAATATTAGATCACTTGAATTGCCACTTCTTCTTTAACTCCTTGATTCATGGACCTGTTTATTCCGGCTTCATGAAAAAAATCACCGTATCTTCATCTTTAGTTCAGATACAGACCATTTCCTGCAGAGCTGTGCCCTGGACTTGCAAGCTATCATTGTCCATCTGGTATTGCAAGTGACTCTTCAGTAGGCCACGTTTTATGAGGAAAGTGATTTTTGGACTATGAGGTACGTGAAATAAATTTAAATCCCATGAACATGTTATTTTTTGTTCATTTCATTATGTTTTTTGATTGGAAGCATTATTATACATGTTATCAATATTGATGTTATAGGACTTCCGAATGCTACTGGCAGAAGGATGTTTACCAGGTAAAAAAAAAAAAAGTGTTCTTTAGAATGAGGACAAATGACCAGCTCTTCTGTGATTGAAAGGATCCAACATAATCACCTTGCCATTAGGAGACTGGCTGACTTCAGAGTATGGTACCATATTTGGGTTCCTGGTTGGTCACAGCTGTTAGTGAAAAAAGTGATTAAGACATTCAACAAATTCTTTTTTCTCTGTTTTTTTTTTTGTTGTTGTTGTTATTGTTGTTGTTGTTTTAGAGAGAGAGGAAGGGAGGGAATAAGAGAGGGGGAGAAACATCAATGTGTAGTTGCCTCTTGCGGGCCCACTACTAGGGACCTGGCTCACAACCTAGGCATGTGCCCCGGTTGGGAATCAAACCAGTGACCCTGTGGTTCACAGGCCAGTGCTCAGTCCACTGAGCCACACCAACCAGGACAGATACTCAACAAATTCAACCAAGGTGGCATCCAGATAAATGTTGCTACCATGGCCATAGTTTTAGAACCTCATTGGGGAACTTGGATCAATTAATAGAATTTACTTAACTGACAGACTCAGACTAAGCTATGTTGCTAATTAAGAGCCTCTTCTGCAATTGGATTCTGAGGTTCATGTTCAAGCGGTATAGTAATAATATGTTTTCCCCTAATCTCCTCGTCATCAATAGTCTTCCTTCTAAGGACACGGCCCTGTGTTCGTAATCTATGCAGATCATTACTTCAGCATATCTCTCCTTCAAATCCAAGTGGAAAATTCAGTGTAACCCTTAAACTTCTGCTTACTAGGACCGTTTCTCTTTCCTGAATCCTTTCATAGCCAGTCCACCTGTGAGTGTGGTTATAATGCTATAGCCGCTCACTTTCACCTGGTGCTAGCCTATCATGTAGAAGTCCCTATAAATTTGTGGGGACTTCAATTTCTTTATTTCATTTTTTTCCTTCTTATGTGACATAGTTATAGAAAGATTTCTCAAACTCATCACTGTTGGCAGTTTAGATTGGATAATTTCTGTGGTGGGAAAGCCATTTCTATGCATTTTAGGATGTTTAACAACATCCCAGACCTCTCTGCTCTAGATGCCCACAGCATACAGGTTATGACAACCCAAAATGCCCCCAGACATTGCCAAATGTTTTTAGGGGGGCAAGATAACCCCCACATGAAAACCACTGAAATAGGATGACTATGCATAATTAACTGGCCAGGCTAGTCTCATTTTAGATCTCTCCCTGGCCTACTTTTTAGCTCAAAACGGTCCCTGTTTATTTGATAAATTATAATTGCTCTAGTCATAAGAGACTCCCCATGAGATCAAACCTGTGGGTTGATGGAGGTGCAGTCGTGTGCCAAGAAGACATGCTGTGTGTGTAAGCCATCTGCTCATTCCACTTTCGAAGGTGTCAGAAACTCCAGTCCCCCACACGCTTTTTCCATTTGACAAAGGTATGCTGCTGCGTGCATCTGACTTCACGGCTTGGAGTTTCTAGATAACACACAGTCCATGATGTGTACCTCACTTTGAATGGGCGCATGGATAAGCATCAACCAGAGTATGAGGAGGCAAAGGATATTTTCCAAAATAATAGTTATGTAAAGAATGCACAGGCTTTTTAATCCATAAAATCCTTAGGAATGCGATTATCCCATCAGATCGTCTCAGTCTCCAGATAGCATACCCATCTACCACAGATTTCAGCATCATGGACTCTGCTGAGTTGCGAGAGCCAGGTGACAGAGTTGCTTGTATCGCAGCCTGGACCAGCTGGATCATTTTCTTTTGCTCTCGAACTTACTCAAAGCAGAAAATGCTTTTCATCACCTGGTAAATAGATTGGAAAAGCACCAACAAATGTGGTATATGTTACCTATAAAAACGCCCAAAGACATCTGTGCCTCTTTCTTTCACCTAAGTAACAGGAATGTGGGAATCTTTCTTTCATCTAGGAAAGTATATACCCTTAAACTAAAAGCATTCTGTATTTGTAAGGGATTCATTCATCTCCTCACTGCTAATGTGCAAGTGTTTCCAGGGCATTTGCTGTAGTAGCTACCTAGTCTCACTAATATGATAAACCAGCATGATATATTCGAGATGGTGAGAAGATCAAGGTCCCTGCAAGCTCAAGTGTGGAACAGATACAGAATGCTGAGATAATGCTAAGTAAGAAGAGAAAAGTCTTAGAGCTCTTCTACTAGGTAAAAGCGATGGATTCTGCTATCTCTTTTTGGGATAAGGATAATTACTGGTTAGATTAATGGCAGCACACTGACTGCTGTAGATTGTTAATTTCCTCCAGTAACAGACCATATCTAGCAAACAAGTTGTAAGGGAGCCATTACCTAATTAAATATATGACCATTAATCCACAAGGACCCATCCATCTTCTGTACTAGCCAAACTGGCGAGTTAAATAGCAAGATGGGAGGATTCAACACTAAATCTCTCAAGGCTGAGATTTCCCCAGGGATGCATTATAGTTTTGGTCCAGTGTTTTGGTACAGAAAGGGACTTCTAGAACTATTCCTTCACTCATCTTTATACCAAAATAAGCCTTACTCCATGGGTCAGAGTAGAATTGTGATTTTGCTAGTTGCTGAGGATATATAGTCTAAAATATACTTGGGAACAAATATATATATGTATATATAGTCATATATATGTTGTCAAATATATATTGGTTATATATATATGCATATATATATATATATATATATATACATGAATTATGTATCAGCTGGGACTATTATAAGATACACTCAAGTCATACCTATTGAATGCTTGACCTCTGTAAAGCCCTCATTATTTCCTGTGGATCAGGATGACATTCTAGGTCCCTAGGGATTAGCTTTTGATTTAAATCAAACTTCCCTTAATGTTGCAACATCTTTGTAAATCTCTACTCAATGCCCACTTAGCCTGGTTAATGGCCACAGGCCTTTTGTGGAAGGCTAGGAGGAAGATTCGTACTAAGTTGCTGTTATGTTACTGTAGCAACGCCCCTCGAGGACATCCAGTTTTCTCTTGCTTCAGAGAGGTCTGAGTCTAGGAAGCCACTCACCTGTAAAGAGGTCTCATCGTGGTGACTCAGGCATTGCCTGTTAAGTATAGAAGTTTGGATGTTATAAATGTCAAGGAGAACCTGCGTGGGCTGCCAGTCCTTTTCTGTCATACAGAACACCATTGTCAATGAACAATGACTGTGTATTTCTGTGGGTCAGACCATGTGATCCTCACTTTACCCTACTGCTGTTTCTTTTAGCCACATACCATTTTTTTTCCTTAGGCACTTATGCCTTCTACTAAATGGTTGTGCTATTCTAGCATCTCCGGGCCCTGTTGAAAGCCAAGCAGTCAAACTCAAATTTACCATCTCTTACCAAGCACTCTAAGAATATTCAGTCGCCATGCCTGTTTGCTCCCCTCCAGTTTCTGGAGTGCTTGATGAAGGAAGTTTCTTCTTGTCCCTTTTGTAGATTTTGTAGCAGGCATTTAGGATTGAGCAGACAGTTTGTATAAAATAAACTTCCTCTAAAATTCCTATCTCCCAAAGTCTTTTGGATAATTAAATTTTAATTTTATTAAAGCCATACATATAAAATTTTAATATCCCAATGTACAAAAAAGCTTATGGAAAAAAATGAGCTCTTCTTGGCCTCACCCCCTCCCCCACACTTTATCCTTTCTCCTTTTATGATCAGATAGTGTTTGCAGGGTGGTGAGGCAGGATTAAGAAAGAAGTAATGGAGGCAAAGCCTGATTCCCATCCCCCTATTAAGAATATTGTGTTTAGCAAGCCATGCTGGGGCGTTTGTCCCTGGGGAGGTGTCACGGGAGCTTGCTAAGCTAGGCTGGCAGGATAATTTCTGTCTTGCCATTTGGTTTTCAACCACACAGAGCAGACTAGGTGACTGATATCCAACAGATCCTGTGCTTTTATATCCTACCCTAGAGATTCCGATCCACAGGTGAGAACACTGCACAATTTAGATTTAGGATACGCGTCCACACTTTGCATGCTAGGGAGTGGTGAATGCAATGTCTGTATTTTCTGGAACTTTAAAAACAGGGATGGAAGTACCCTGTTTTCAGTTTATTTTGAGGTGCCAGACGGGAAGCAATAATGATGTTCACAGAAAGAAAATAACTCCTTTCCTTTCCTTTTTACCCAGTTCCCTCTCTGACAGGTGGGAATGTGAAGAAAGACGAATGAAGTGTGCTGGTGATTCATCCCTCTTTGTCATGCTGAGGGGCTATGGGGTCTTTCCCTGCAACCCAGGTCATCGTACAGTTTTAGATTTAGGAGGATGGGCTTGAGCTGGTACTTGGCAACAGTTAATGTATTTCCTGCCTGAAAGAACTTGACACTGTGGATTCTAAATGTACACCTAGAGAGGAAATGGTTTTCCTTTAGTTATCATACCCCCCAAAGAAGCTGACTGGCCAAGGCAGGTCTGGGTTCATGGCCATGAACTGCCTGCAGAAGATTTGAACACATTATTGGCTATAAATCACCTCACTCTCACCAAATACTGTAGATCGACAACCTTCTCACAGTTAGGCCCAGGAAGGCAGGTCACATATATGATAGCTTTGTCTCCTGGCTCCTATTATACTCACCATTGCAGCATGTAAAGGAACAGAAATAACCGTAGAGAGTGTAAGGGTTGTTTGACTTTAAATGTTTTTTATTTTCTAATTGAATAAGAGTAAAAATGGTATTTGAAATGTACCCTTGGCTGTTGTCATGAAAATCACAATAACAGATTAGCCCAAAATAGCCTTTTTTTTTCTGGTTTCCAAGGATACAGTCACGATTGGAGTTGTCATCCACCAATCAATAAAATAAAAAAATTATTTTCAGGGGACATTAAAATAAAACAGTGACAGAGAAAGGGCCAGAGGGAAAGTTTTCTCGCTAAATAAAGGTTAGAATAAGAGGGTGAAGCATTTTGAAGTCGTTTCTTTTTAGACCAGTTTAAGGAAAAATGGCTACCCTGATTCTTGTCCCTCAGAAATTGCTTAATTAAAAACAAAACATCACAGGTCATTTTCGTGTTTCGGAGAGAAAGGGTGGCCAAGCCCTCCCACTCACAGAGCCCGTCAGACCCTGCTTCTTCCCGTGTCTGATTTGAACTTTCATCGATTCAGTGTTCTGCCAACAGCCTCTTATTTAATTCTCGTAACAGCCTGATGCGGATGTGTGTTAGACAGTTGTCATTTTGCTCCACTAAACATTCATCCTATCTTTTCTTTTCCTGCCATAGCAGCTTGACTTCCTTTTAGGAAATTACCTTTAACCATTTTCCACTATCCAGTTAGACAATAAATTAAGATGCCCCAGCCACGGTAAGAAAGTGAACCAAAACAGGCCTTTCCCAGTTAATCCTGGGGAGAGAAATCTTAAGCTGAGCTTTACTGAAAACTGGTGTAATGCATTTGCTTTGTGGAAGTTCTGGATAAGCTACCGAGTTCATGCCAACTTGCCTACAATGTTCTTTTGTTTCCTGTGCTCCTTTGTTAGTTCTGTAAATTATAAATAACCTTCTGACAAATGTCTGGGTTGTTTTTTTTCCTCACATTAGTCAGAACCAAAGTTATAATAATACCAAAGTTATTGTTTTCATTTTTCATTTGGGGGAACTGAGGCTTAATTAAATTCAGTGCTTTGTCCATGGCTAGTCAATTAATGATGGAGTATGGACTCAAACTCGCATCTGCTTCTCCAACCCGCTATTTCCTTTTGTGTGAATTAATAAATTACTTCACTGGCTCAGCCCCCCACATCCAGCACGCTCTTTTCAGTGGTGGAACCAAGGGGTGCAGGGAAGTCTTACTGCTCTCTTTCAGATGGTTTCTCTTGTGGTGTCTCTAGGTAGATGTTTTCCTTATACCTTGAAAAAACCTTATATTGAATTATTGAATGCATTGGATTTTCCTTGCCTAGCTAATATAGCTTACCCAAGTGGGAGAGACTCAAGTATCTTTTTTGGTGTCTTAACCAAAAAGGAATTCTTTTTTGCTTTTTGTGTTAAGTAAGTTATTTTAATGCATTTTTAATAATCCTATGGTTTCAATTCTAACCTGGTCTGAGAGGGCTTCCGTCAGCAATGCTGATTTTTAAAATACCTTTTATTGGCTGCTACTATCAAGGGTTATCTTCTGCCCCCTAGAGTGTCTTCTCTCTTTTAGAAGGTAAGGTGGTTATTGCTGACAACCTTCACCTTGAGCCTTCCTGGAAACGGCCCTTGTCTTCTGTCTCCATAACTGCTCTGTTTACTCCCAGCCCAGTTCCCAGCACTTCCGAGGCAGGGTTTGCTCCTCTTCTTCAGGAGGTGAATATTTCTTGGTGCTACGTGGGACCCGCCCCACCAAGGGCCCCATTGCCCTACCTGTTATTTCTTTCCACACCTCACATCACCCATGGCTTCCTGTGCTGGTTCTCTTGCATGCAGGGGATCTTGTGCTCCCTAACTCATAATTTGGAGTTTGCAGGATCTCTCTCACCCTTAACTTCTCCACTAAAGTAATTTGGATAAAACTGGAAATTGGAAACTAAAGCTGCCACCATACTAAATTCTTAACTACCTGTACTCCAAATTGCAACTTGAACTTTCCTTACAGCTAATCTATTGATCAATATTAAAGTTGTTTTATATAAGTTTATACCATTTAAGGGGAACATTAGTTTCTCTCAGAGGCAAATGCTAAGATCTTAGTCATTTAACACAGTAGAAGTTTGTCTCCTGTTGTGTGAACTTCACTTGGCAAGGGATGTGCCAGGCAGAGGGGCTTGGCCCCACCGTCATTCTGGGGGCTGGGCCAATCCAGCCTTTTTCATCTTTAACACCTGGATTCCAAGGTCATTCTGGACCTTTGTTTTAGGTTGGCAGCTGGAAGGGAGAGATGCTAGAAGTCTGTACAGGAAATTTTCCTGGGCAAGGTCTAAGAGTCTATACTCGGTTTCCACCCATTCCCACCAGCCACACTCAGGAATATGGAGAGCTGTGTCTAGTTGAAAATGAGATTAAAAAATGGAATCTGGTTCCATACCCAGGAAGAAGAGAAAACGAATGTGGTGGAGATGAAACCTGTCTTGGCCATCACTATCTGTATCCTCCACC
The DNA here is from genome assembly GCF_014824575.4 of Sturnira hondurensis. Taxonomy (NCBI): domain Eukaryota; kingdom Metazoa; phylum Chordata; class Mammalia; order Chiroptera; family Phyllostomidae; genus Sturnira; species Sturnira hondurensis. The sequence goes on from NW_028091637.1 coordinate 11,398,812, forward strand.
AGTTCACTGCCTCTGTCAAGGCAGGGCTAGAGTTTTATTCACCCCACATAGCCTAGCATAGAACCTGGAAAGTAATAGAGGCTCAATGAAGGTTTGTTTAACTTAATGGAATTGAATTTTAATTTGCAACCGAAGCTGAATTAGTTGAATGTCTTCTCATTTTGACAGTGAGCAATGCATTTCTACGTGAGATGATCAACAGGAAGGGTTAAACTAACTCAAAGAAGAGAGGACAGATTGACGAAGTGGATTGGGCATGGCATAGATCCTTCCTAAATCTCTGCACACTGTAACAAAATCCTGCTTTATTTTAACTTGTCATGTAAAAGGTCACATATGTTGATCTAGATGATGTTAGATTATAGTCTGTGATCTGACATGAGCCCCAGTAGCATGACAGAGAGTCATCCAAGGTGGCAATAGTATTGCTACCAGAGTTGTGCTTGGAAGAGGTACCTTGGGGAGATTAAGTGATGTGTGCAGGGGTGCATTAGTGTGTTTGTTCAACATTAAAGATATTTCCTAGAGCATCTCTAATTATTACATTTTTATTGTAGTAGTATTGTCTTAAAGATGACATAATACATCATTTTTAAAGATGTACGTAATCTCGCCATTTAAAATAGGCCCAATATTGGCCCTGGCTGGTGTGGCTCAGTGGATTGAGTGCTGGCCTGTAAGCAAGAGGGTCACCAGTTTGATTCCTGGTCATGGCACAGGCCTGGGTTATAGGCCAGGTCCCCAGTAGGGGGCGTGCAAGAGGCAACCACATATTGATTTTTCTCTTCCTCTGTCTCCCTCCCTTCCCATCTCTCTAAAAATAAATAAATAAAATATTTAAAAAAACAGTTTTATAAAGTAAGCCCAATATTGGACAAATTCAGCATGATAATCTCTTCCTGGGATATAAATTACCAGATGACATAGAATACTTAAATTTTCAAGGAAGCAAGACATCATCTAGTTCAACTCCTTTAATTAAGAGGTCAGAAAATATATTCATACAATTAAAGATTTGTAAAGGAATAAATAGCACAATAGGAACTGAAATCAAGTTCTCTTCTTCCAACAACCAGTATTTCTATATTTCTCACTGGTATGTGAAGGACCACAAGGTGACTGATGGAGTCTTCCAAGGCTCTCACCAACATGGTTCTCTCCATGGCTTGTCCTCGCTTATTCTTGAGCATGGAAAGTCCTGGGAACCAATCAGGAGAGGTTGATCAAAAGTATCTGGAATCAATGAATCCAGCTTTGGGGAAATGTCTCTCCAAACTACCTTTTTTTTTCATTAACTAGTTTATTGATTCAAAGTCAAAATATGAAAAACAAGAGAGACATGTGGGTGGGGAGAAGAATGAGGAGAAATTAGAAAGATTTAGACTCAATCATAATCTCTTTACCATCTCATATGTCATTGAAGCTTGTGTTAAGGCCTTGTAAGAAGAGGAGATATAAAACTAAAAGCATTATTTTTATATTTTAGCCTCATCATCACCTTCATACACCAAAGTAAGCAAATGCATGTAAAATGCTATACTAATTCATTTGAATATGTTCAATCCTAATATATTTCCAGAAGTGATAGAATTATTTTCACTGTTTTAAAAATTAGCTTCATTTATTTAGGGAAGATCCCAGGTCAAAAGCTGGAGTTAGTACAAATAAAAACCACAGTGAGATATTTGTGGCTGTACTAATAAGTCCATCTTGTACTTGTTAGAATGGCCAGCAGTACAAAAGGAGAAATTAATGTGTTGAGGATAATGTGGAAAAATTGGGATCTTGTGTATTATTGGTCGAAATGTAAAATTATGCTATCACTATGAACAACAGTATGACAGCACCTCAAAAACTTAAAAATAGAATTACCATATTATCCAGCCATTCTACTTCTATGTATATACTCAAACTAATTAAAAGCAGAGATTCAAAGTTATATCTGTACTCTCATGTCCATAGCAGCATTATTTATAATAGACAAAAGGTGGAAGTAACCCCAGTGTCCCACTGATGGATGAATAAATAAACAGGAATATATATATACCACGTATATCATATATAAGGGCATTTATAATGAAGAAATTTCAGACACATGCTACAACATGGATGAAACTTGAAGGTGTCATGCTAAGTGAAACAAGGCAGACACAGAAACACACATGCTATATGACTTCACTTAGGTGCCTAGAGCAGTGAGATTCAGAGAGACAGAATGTGGAACAGCAGTCGCCAGGGCCTAGGGGGCAGGTGGAATAGAAAACTGTTATTTCATATAGAGGTTTGGAGTTTTAGTCTCGTAAGATGAAGGGTTCTGGGGATGGGTTGTTCAAAAGCAAGAATGTACTTAACACTATGAACCATACTCTTAAAATGCTCATAGATTTAAGGTGGTAAATCTATGTTATGTTATTTTACCACAATTTTCAGAAAAAGTGAGAATTAAGAGTAAGTGTGAAGCCTCACGATAGAATCGCTTCCCCTTTCCGGAGAAGGATGGGGCCTGGCTCAGAAGGAGATTGTGCCAACAGCCCGCAAACAGGTGTTTTAGCATCAAGGTAGAACTGCACATCAAGGGAGAAGGCCAGCTGTTCAAAAGTTGCTGGCGTTACTTTTACTGCTGGATGTGATGAATTTTGAGTGTGCGTGTGTCGCCAGTTTGTATTGCGTACCAGTCTTTACATTCATCCTCTCAGTTAATCCTCACATTCACCCAGTGGTTTGAGCATTGCTTTTATGCCTGGTGAACAGATGATGGAATTGATATTCACAAGACACTTAAGTCACACACAGGGAATGGTGGAGCTGGATTGGAAATTTATGTCTGTCTGAATCCCAAGCTGAAGCTCAAGCTCTTAACCACTTACTCTGCTCTCAGGGGGCACAAACCAGACACAAACCCCAAATCCTCAGCCGGGGCTGCCAGCCATCACTGTCTAGTACTCCTGCTATTTTCCTCGCCCTCTCATTTTCTATAGTCATTTCTCCCAAACTGCACTTCTCTCCTAAAGGTTTTCTTCCTGTTGTCCTCACTTGTCCTCAATTTTTTCAGGACATTAACTTCATGGACCATGTACCAGGCGTCACACCAGGCATAGCACCATGCTCGTTTCCCTGCCCCTCTCTGCCACCATTCATCTGTGACAATGTGCATTTCTCCCTCCTTTCTCCTTCCACTCTGAAGAAGCTTAGACTGCACCTTTCCTACGAGTTATGTTTGCCACATGATGAATTTTGCTCTATTAACTAAGTAACTATGGTCTTCCTAAAATCAGCCTTATTAAGATATAATTAACATGTAATAAATTGCCTACAGTTGAACTGAATGATTTAATAGGATGTACTATATGTATCCATCCATGACACCAGCACCACAATCAAGACAGTGGATATATACATCACTCCTCAAAGTCTCCTATGTCTCATGGTATTCCTTTCCTAATGAATTAAAATGTCAACTCTCCCCAAAATGATCTATAGATTTAACACTATCCCAATCAAAATAACAGCACGTTTTTTTCCCTAGTATTGAAAGACAGAGTCTAACATGTATATGGGATGTAAAAGAAACTACAATAGCCAAAACCACTTTGTAAAGAACAAGGCCAAGCTCCCATATTATCTGATGTTATGACCTTACTTTAATGTTACTATAATCAAGTCAATGTGTTATTGGCAAAGGTTAGACACATAGATCAATGGAATAGGATATCAAGTTCAGATATCGACAAACACAAACATGGCCCATTGATTTTTGACCAAGATACAAATGCAATTTAATGGAGACAAGATAATCTTTTCAACAAATGGTGCTGAAACAATTGCATGTCCCTATGCAAAATAATGAATCTTGACCTCTACCTGACATACAAAAATTAACTCAAAATGGACCATAAGCTAAATGCAAATCCTAAAAATGTAGAACTTTTAGAAAAATCTGGATCTTTGGTAGGCAAAAATTTCCTAGATCTGACATGAAAAACACACGATTAAGAAAGATAAAATGAATCTCATCAAATTTTAAATGTTTGCTCTGTAAAAGACATTGCTAGGAAAATCCAAAGCCAAATTACAGGTACAGAAAGAATACTTGCAGCTCAGTTTTCTGAAATAGGACTGGCTACATGCTTAACACTCCATTAGAAGAAAACACAGAACCCAATACAAATTACAGGAAACCATTTCAACAGACACCACAACAAAGAAAATAGAAAGATGGCAAATAAACATATGACAAGATACTCTCTGTTCTTAGTCATTAGGAACTACAAACTAAAACCGCATTGAGATACTGCTGCATATCTATTCAGAGGCCAAAAAGAAAAGAAAGAAACAAACATAAAAACCTGAAAAAAACCCAACTGTTGTTGAGGATACAGAGCAACAGGAACCCCATGGTTGCTGGTGGTGATGAAAAATGAGGAAGCCACAGTGAAAAACCGTTTGGTAGTTTCTTATAAAGTAAAACACATATTTAACATATGTCCAGTAAAAACACTTTTAGGTAGTTAGGGAAATAAAAACTTGCATTTGCATAAAAACCTGTACATGAATTCATGTTTTATACATGAATGTTTATAACAGCGTGTTTCACGGTCATCCAAACTAGAAATAGCCCAAATTTCCTTCAAGAGTGAATGGCTAAGCCGACTGCGGTACATCCAGACAAGGCAACACTATTTAGCACCAGAGAGGAATGAAGTATTAACAGACACCGTGACATAAGGGGATCTCAAATGCATTATGCTAACTGAAAGAAGCCACACTCAAAATTTTTATGTGCTGTGTTATTCCATTTACAGAACTTCTAGAAAAGGCAAAGCTATCGTTTGGGAGAGAGAAAACAACCAGTGGTCACAGAGACTGAGGTGGAAGGAGGATGTGACTTCCGATGGGTATCGAGAGGAAATTCGTGCTGTGAGGGAGCGATTCTGTGTCTTGATTGTGGTGGTGGTTACATGACTGTACCTATTGATCAAAATTCACAGTACTGCACCGCAACAAGAAAATTGCGTATAATTTTTTGAAATATTTAAAAAATTTGGAAAAGGGATGTCACTTTATAGAAAGAGCAAACCCTTAATTCATGAGATGTTGGAACAGTTACCCCAAAGTGGGCTGTGCATTGCTTCCAGAGTGGTGGGGGAAAGCCATTCCAGTCTCCTACAAATGTAGACAAGACCCACAAATGTGGTTAGTGGAAAACACAGGTGTACCTTTGTCCAAGAAGGCATCTCCCCTCCCCTAAGCCTCCTCTCTGAGCTCTAAACACCACTGAGCAAGGAGGATGCTAGTTTGTACTGAGAAATCAATTATGCTTCAATAATAGAAACCTTCCCTGGGCCACGAGTACGTCACACTCAGCGAATGTCCTAGGAGTAGTGGGAGTCGCTGGGTATTTTGGAGCTGCCAGTAAGAGAGTGTCAGGGATATTATTAAATATAGCTTTCCAGCCCCAGTAGAGCCTATTAGCTTCATTATTGGAGATTGGTGCCTTTTTGTCCTGAAGCTATCAGTATATTCAGTCCAAAGCTAATGCATGCATTATTGCTTTGCTGAATTTCTAGCCCTTTCTCATTAGAGGCATTGATATTCATTAAAAGTTGTTCATCAAGTATCAAGTTCTAGTGCCATGGAGTAATTTTTGGCCTCCCTCATGGTAACCAGGGAGGCCAAGATGATTATTCAGATTCATTGGAATAATTTAGAAGGAGAAGTTGATGGGAAGCCAGGTTGCTTACGTTGTCAAAGTAAGCTCTTGCCTCCACCCACAGAAAGGCGGGGACTAGAAACAGGGGTGCTAAGCCTTCCCCTTGGGGGCCGGTGCAGGATTTACTTCCACAGACCCATGACCGGTGCCCTCTTCTTTCTTCTGTGAGCAGTCCCAGCACTAAAGGGGGCCAGATAAGCTCAGACTGGTCCTGCAGATGACATCTTCAGTATGCTGGCCCTGCTCCATGTCAGCAGGGCCACTCCTGACACCAAGTGGAACAGGGCCTCAGATGTACTCTTCCTAATAGAGTGTTTTAGGTGGTTGTCCTTCTCTTTCATTGGCTTCTGGTTATCATCCATTTGGGGATTCAGCCCCACCATGTACCCTCCTCTTTACGTTTGTTGCCTATTGGCAATCCTAGGCAACCTGATTTCAGAATCTTTTTCCACTTTCATCTAGCAAGACCTTTTTCTATCCTGTCTCAGATACGATTTGAAAATTTTAGGAATATCTGGGCTCCAAGACAATTAGCTCACATGGAACTGAGTAGAGGGTTCTGCTAGGCAGCATGCTGTTTGGGGGGAACTTGGAAAATCTGTGTAAATATTCTTTTGAAGGTACATAGAGGAAGAATGCTGAGTCCCATTGCTGAACTCAGCACAGTTCCATGTGTCATTTCGTTTCCTGGAGGGGTACAAGGAGGAGGGCATAGTCAGGGACTTCCAAGGCCCTCAGTGGTGGAAAGTTCAACTTCTCATGTGGAACTACACCCGGGAATGGATCAGACCCCAAAGCTGGCTGGTGTATCCACCCCCCACCAGTGTGAATGTTGACTGATAATGTCTTACATTTGCCTTCCTTGGGTGATGCATTGCCCTCGGATGCTGGGAAGCTGGCTTAACGCTGGAAGTTATGTGCTGCCCCTCAAACACAAGGACAGCCAGTGGGCAATGACTAGGTGATGGTGGGGAACACAATCCAAGCCCAACTGCCTCAAGTGGGGATGATTGAAGCTCCAGGGTCCCTGTGAGGAAATCTTTGAGATCACAAGCGTGTTTGGCTCTTTGTCCATGTAGTTCTTCCCCCTTCGGTCTCTTAAAGGCTAAGCCTGTAGGGCACTCCCTAAATAAATCCTGTGAACCCCAATTCTTATAACAGGCTCTGCTTTCCAAGGAGTCCATCTGATCCATCAGTTCCTTGGAGTTGACATCTATCTTCCGTGGCTTTGATGTTCACCTTTCTTCCTCCAGCGTAACTATGAATACCACCTTACTCCTGGAGGGGGTCTGGCAGTTGCAATCGGTTGGGTGGTCTTTCGTCTGGGTCAGATCTAGGCCCCTCGGGAGATATCAGACTCAGACTAATCCAAACTCATATACAAAGTAATGTTCAGAGATGCCTTGGAAAAGTCTGGGGAAGAGGTAAAAAAGACATTCTTCTTTGTGAAGAACAAGAAAAATAGAAGAGATGAAACACGTTTTTGTTGCTCAACCCAGAGAACAATCAATCAGTACATCTAGGAGCTGTTCTGGAACGTGTCACATTTAACAGAGTACAGTCCCGAAGTGACAAATGGAGAAGGTTCCTTGGAGGCAAGGCAGATACATAGCCCCTATAGACAGAACAATATCAGAATTCATGGCAGGGTGATATTGTCTTAGGTTGTTGTTTATCATGCATTTCTTCAAATCTCCTCAAATAATGACTCATCCTTTAAGCTGAGCATTTCTTTCCTATTCAGTGTTTGTCGATCTTTTCCTTACTTTCTCTCTGTTAAAAAAAAAGGAAGAGAATGCTCTTTCTCATCCTTTGAATTTTGCTTGTTTCATTTTAAGCCCTGTCTAACATTATTTGTGTCCTGTAGTCCTTGCATTGCATCTATGGACTTTTCTGAATGTGTTGTACTGACATTATTGAAAAGCCAGTCTGCTAACTGTCACTTAATAGGTCATTGGGGAACCTAATTCATGGATCATACACATATGTAAGAGACATCAGGTAGATCAGAACTTACATGCTAATCATACTGCTGTAAATTAGAAAATAGGGGATAATGAGAAGAAAACTCAAAGTAAAACATATTAGGAAAAGATGCCAAAAGGCCTTATGTGGGATGAGTTAAGTCTTCTCTGGAGGATAGATTTGTGGGGCTAGGAAAAAAAGGCAGGGGTTCAGAGCCTGGCGGGTTAGCAAGTAAGAAGCAGGGAAACTTAGTTGGTCATTACCCCAGTACAGATAGTCAAGAATTAAATACATTGTTTTGCATTCCTTTCTTCTAACTACTAATGTGCTGTCTGGACCAGTTAGCATTCATCCTTCAAAGGCCAGAAGATTGTGGGTTTGTAGATATATTTTTATGCTTGTCAACTCTTCACAGTGACATTTTGAAAGACGTATTTTCTTTTCCACTTGCCAGAAAAATGAGTTCAGCAGTTTGCAGATCCACAGAGATTGAGCAGATATACTAACAATGCCATTGTACTATAGTGTTATTAATCACGAGTTCCCACTCCAGAAGCATAAAGGTACTTAATGAAAGAGTGACTCTGGACTGGAGTTGGACCAGGACCATGGACTGAATGGAATCTCTGGTAAAAGAAGCCCTTTACTCCCAATCACTTTGACTGGTGAGTAGAGGCAGGAGAATATGTCTGAGACATATCAGAGAATTCTGGGGCCTCAGGTCACATCCTCCCCTCTGAGTTTGGTTATTCTCTTGTAGACAGTTGCTTGTGACCTTTGATGCACCACATGTGAACCGCATTTCACTCCAGTGTATGCCACTTCTCCACTTTGTGTCCCTGGTTTCCCTAGCACTTCAGACACAGGCAGGAACCCAGTGGTCAAGCCTACGTGTACAGTCTGGAAATGCAAAAAGTTAATGATCCCAGGGACAGTTTTCAACAAATAGGAGACAGAATGGGAGCTGAGTGTTAAATATTCCTTGTCAAACTGCAGGTGGACAATTCTGAGAGGTGTTCTACATGTTCTTTAGAGGGCTCCCAAGAGGATCTAGGTACCCTGAGTGGTGACCTCAGAAGAGCACCTTTCTACTGAGGTTTTCCCTTTCCCTCTGACTCTTGGGTCCTTCATACCTATATCCTGGAATAACTCCAAAATGAAACACCCTCCCACAAACCCTTATCTCTGACTCTACTTTTTGCAGGGAACCTGAGTTGAGATATCCTGTACTAGGTGATGTACTAGAAATCAGAGGCTCATAATAAAATCGAGCCCAGCTCAATTTTTACTGTCTCCTCCTTTTTTCACATTCTGTATCCCCCGTCCTCATTCTTCTTTGAATTCCTCCTGAGTCAACTCTGGACCCAAGTTACTGTGCAGGCTCTGCCAATGTGGGGAACCCAAACTTAGATCGGGACTGAGAAGAAATGGTAAGAGAAGTGAAACAAATAGGAGAAACCGGCTTTACTGAGGCCAAAGGATGGATGGGTTTCAAGAGAGACAGTGCTCAATAGCATCAGAAATTATAGAAAGGTCAAGTGAAATGGAAATTGAAAAGAATCAGATTTAGTGATTGGAAGACTGGAGGCAACCTTGGAAAAGAACTGTCAATGCAACAAAAAAAGTAAATTTTTTTCTATTGTTGAAATGTGGTCAAAACCTCCATTTCTCTTTTTCTTTCTCATTTTCTTGAATTTCCAGGGTATGCATTTTAACATGTTTTTCTGCCCAGAGAAATAATCTGTGCGATATTGCAATAACTGAGCATAGTTAACCCTCTTCCTTTTGTCCCTGCACATTTGTTTTGCACTTACTTCTTTTCATGGTGACAAACATACCATTTACTGTGGAGGTGCTCCAGCCCACTTCTCTGACCTTATCTTATATTCCTTTCCTACGCTTTTCATTTAATTGTGATCCCCTAATTGTTTGGTTTCTCTAACTTTGCATAATGGACAATGACTCACTTCCTTCCTCATCAAAATTGGTTTTCTTGCCTTTCTTTGAACACATGAATTATCCTCTTAAAAGTATTATCAATAAGCTTCTCTAAATTCTGGAGTTTGCTGTGCATGTAAGGGGGATATTAAAAAGAAAAATCCATTGTTAATGGTTTGGCTCATTTGGGGCATCAATGAAGATAAGGAGAATCTTGCTTTTCATTAAAGGAAAGTGTCCAGAAATGACACAATGCTAATAAAGATTTCTAGCACGGATGGGGAAGGCAGTCTTTTCAGAATTTTATTTTAATTTTAGAGTGAATATAGTTTCTTTCATTACTGTGTTCCAGACATTTTCTATCAATGTCTGACTCATCTATAAATGCCTGCTATACACTCTCCTCTGTGTGTACAAAGTCAAATCTAGTGACAATATGGAAAACAATTCTGATTATTCTAAGTGGTCTGTTCAATAAACAACTATTCAGCATTGAATAGTTTTCTAGGCACTCAGACTGTGAAGTGGAAGGGGTTCTGCCAGGGACTCATGGGTGTTGTCTCAGGAATCAAGAGAGTGGTTAACCTTGGGGAGGGCACTCAGTGACTGAAAGAGGCTTCAGGAAACTTGTGCTGTGTTGCTAATGTTATTTGTCTTGGTCTGGTGGCTGATTATGTATGTGCACTCCATTAGTGAAAACTCAGTAAGCTATTTACTTATGATTTACATACATTTATGTACGTATGTTATTCTTCAATGAATTGTCAAAAAATAAACACAAAAATTAAACCATAAAGTTAGTAGATATGAACATAGACAAATTCTTTTATAATTTCAGAATGAAGTCCTTTTTAATTATGACTCATAAATCAAGAGTGAAGGCAGAAATCACTGATTAAACTGACTGCCAAAAGAAAATACACTAAATAAAGACAAAAGATAAATGTTAAATTAGAAAGTATGAGGTCTGTCTAGAAATTGTACAGCCATTGTTAGTATAATGAGAATGTTTGCACAACATCAATATAACCTGATAGCCAAGGAGGGTGGACTGGAATGTTCATGTGTGAACAATGACAACTTCACTGTACTAGTCAGTGGGGTCAGCAGACACCATTGAGTGAGCATGTGTGCTGTGTGGCCATTGTATTCAAAATGACTGAGCGAGTAAAGCAATGAACTTGCATCAAATTTTGTGTTAAGCTTGAACATTCCTCCACAGAAACTATGTGGATAATCCAGAAGGCTGTACCTATTGGCAGTTTTAGCATTACAGTGTGCCTACTCATGTATCATGTCTCGTGCAGAGTTTTTTTCATGAAACATCAAATTATCCAGGTGACTCAACCCCCACTACAGTCCAGATTTGGTGCCCTGTGACTTCTGGCTTTTCCCAGAACTAAAATCATCTTGGAAAGAGAAGAGATTTCATACTGTCAGTGAGATTCAGGAAAATATGATGGGAGAACTGTGTGAGGTCCCAAGGTGCCTACTTTGAAGGGGACCGAGACATCGCTGTTCTAAGTACAATGTTTCTTGTATCTTATATCTTCTTCAATAAATGTTTCTATTTTTTTATGTTACATAGCTCGATACCTCTGGAAAGATCTCATGTATTGGTAATTCACACCCCAACAAAGGGCCAATCTCCTTGTATACAAAGAGGTTTTTAGAAATCAGAAAGTAAAAGAGCAGCTATATGATTGAAAATGAGAATAGGGTTTGAACAAACATGCCATGTTACAAAAATGAGATAGAAATGATTCAAACCATAAGAAGATGCTCAGCTTCTGCCATAATATGAGAAATGCAAGTGAAAACTATAAGAAGATGCCACTTTTTACCCATTAGGTTGGAAATGATTTTTTGGAAGTTCAATAACTGTTGATAAAGATACAGAGGAAACATGTATGTAATCCATACATTGTGGGAATATACATAAGTGTAATTTCTATGGAAATTTTATTGGCATTAGCTATTGAAATTAAAAATGAACATATCATACAATCCAGCAATATTATTTTATTTATTTATTTATCATTGTTGTTCAGGTACAGTTGTCTTCATTTCCCCCCCCCCCACAACTATCTCCCCACCCCACCCATCCCCACCTCTCCCCCTTAATCCTACCCACTTTGTCTTTGTCCATATGTCCTTTATATAAATTCCTGATAACCCTTCCCCTTTTCCCCTCCATCACCCCTTTCCTTGCCCCCTTCTGGTTACTGTCAGTTTGGTCTTTATTTCCATGTTTCTGTTATATTTTGCTTGCTTGTTTGTTTTGTTGATTATGTTATGCTTGTAGGTGAGATTGGATGGTGTTTGTCTTTCACCACTTGATTTATGAAAACTGATGCAGCCGCTGTGGAAAACAATATGGAATTTCTGCAGAAAACTAAAAATGAAACTGCCTACTGCCTTTTGACCTGGCAATTCCACTACCGAGGTTATATTCTAAGAATCCCAAAACACCAATTCAGAAGAACCTAAGTACCCCAATGTTCATAGCAGCACTATTTACAATAGCCAAGTACTGGAAGCAGTCTAAGTGCCCATCAGTAAATGAATGATCAAAAAACTATGGTACATTTACACAATGGAATACTACACAGCAGAAAGAAAGAAGAAGTTCCTACCCTTTGCAACAGCATGATGGATCTGGAGAGCATTATGCGATGTGAAATTCTTTTTATTTTTTAAAGCTGAAAATGTACATCATTCCATTGAAGCCACCGTTCTGGACCATCCTTGTGCTGTCTGTGTTGGTTCCCTTGTAGAGCTCTTTGGATCTATTTTATGTCTGAAACCTGGCTAGTGGCTTTTATCTTAATTCAGTTCTCAAAGTCTTTGGTTTGCCATTTGGAATGAGATCCACGTATGTACCACTTTAGGGGAGTCCAGGAGTTCTTAAACAGTGTTGCGTTTTGCTTTCCTGGGCTTCTGCCTTCTGTGATCCTCTTGGTGCTTCCTGGATCTTGAAGCTCTCATCTTCAGTTCTCCGGCCGGAAATCGGGGCTGTTACATGCCTCGCGTGTTGTGAACTTCCCACGGCTACCTCTGCTCCCGTGTGATGAGAGGACAAAGGGGGAAATGCGGCAGTGGTTCACCTCAGTCTCTTGGAACCACAGACCCTCATACTGGTGAAACAGATTCTTCTGCCTCAGAACTTTGGGTGCCTTCAGTCTTTCACGGCGACTGTAGTCCTTACCATCACAGCTGCCGTCCGTGAGTCTCTGGACGATGGGGCAGGAGAGAATGGAGAAAATACGTATTTTTAAAAAACGGATAATGAGGATTTTCTCCACTTAGAACATTAAAATTCCTCTTCCTTCACTTTTCGCAAGAGCCAGAGTTCTTTTGGAGCTCTGTCTGTCCATGTTCGTGACCCGTTCTGCATCTGAGACTGCTTTGAATCCAGGCCAAAGGATACCAGAGTTAGGGGAGAGAGGGTATGCTCACTACAGATTCAGAGGTGCTTTGAAATAAAGCCTTCTTCTTCAATATGGCTTCTATTATTTACTCTCCAGAGTCCTTAAGTAGCTGTCTCATGCCTTCTTTCCAGGTGAAGTGTGATTGTTCCATTGTCCCCGGAATTGAAACTATCAAATTCATCTTTTTAGACTCTAAAGCTGATGTCTTGTTTTGTTTCTTTTTCCCCTGTTGTGCCATGGTGCTTTTTTCAAAGCTTGCCATAAATGAAGATCTAGTTTATTTGTAAATGTAACCCACGAGATAAATCTAATACATCCTCTGGGTGTTCTGAGTATTGAATGCTCAATTTCCTAGAATTTGTCAAAATTAGACCATGCCACCAGCTTTTAGCTGTTCTTACACATTCTTTTGGGATTCCTGGAACCAGAACTCTTCAGGACCCCTGTCACTTCTTGTCCAGCGCTGCCATGTAGAGCCAGAGAACGTGTCCTGGCTGGGTGGTTGCTCACTCGCGTGCCTTTCATAACTGTCCTTAGCTGCTTCCCTGATCTGTTTCTGTGTCTGATGGAAGACAAAAGAAGGTTTCTTATGAAGTGTTGTAAAATAGAGAATCTCTTTATTCACACATACTAAAGGTATCTGTCACAATTTGGTATGCTAAATATTTTATCAAAGAGCTTCCCAAACCAGAAAACAAAAACAAGTTAGAGAAGAGGACGGAAAAAACAACCTATCCCACTTCATACTCCAACACAACTCTCCCCCATCTTCTTATAAAGAACACGTAATTTGGTTTGTCTTGAGTTTTTAATCATAACAAAACTATTAATTCCCAACGACTTGAGGTAGATTACAAAAAATGGTGCAAATATTCCATCTCTCTCTGTATCTGTGCCCTTTTCCAGTGACTTTGTAACTCTTCAAGAATTAAAGTGTATTTTCCCACTGTTTAATTCTGGGCTAATTCTGGGGTTTGCTTTGGCCCGTGGAATGTAGTGGATAAGATACCCTGCCAGTTCCAAGTCTATGTCAAGAGGATTTGCATGCTTCCTGCTTCTGTTCCTTCCCTGGGAGCCCATGCTAATAAACTCATGTTAGCCTGTAAAAGGGTGAAATGCCATATGGGCTAGCAACAAGCCATCCAAGCTGAGCCTGCTCTCTGTCTGACCCAATAGCTGGCTTTGAGCTCATGAATGGGCCTGGTTTAGATCAGCTAAACCAAGCTCAGGTCAGCAGAATTACGCAGTCACCCCATTGACATAAGAGCATTAATAAAGTGCTATTGTGTGAACCCAGTACATTTTGGGTGGTCTGTTATACTGCAAAATCTGACACATGAGACAAGAACTACTTTTATTTATGACACCTCTCCTTCCTTTCCAAACACACACACAGGGAGGCAGAGGGGAAAATGCAGAGTGTTTGAACTGTGCTGCACTTAGAAACCCCACTCTGTGGTTCCTAATCAAATGAATGGCAGTTCCAGCACCTTTATGAGCCTGCCAGTAACCATTAGCACAGCTCTAGGAAGCTGACGAGTGTTTTCTCATACTTTTTATGGCCCACATTCTACCACAGTGCTTGGATCGCCATCTTCAACATACATTTTCCTTCGGAGAAAAAAAGAGATTGACTTACATGGAATGGCCTTGTTGATGTGAAGGAGAAAGCCTGCATTTGAAGACTCTGCGAATGGTGCCGCCCGACTCACATTTTGTGTTCTCGGCCCTAATGAGCTATTTTGGAGCAGATTATTTGCAACCAGCTCCAGAAAATTGAGTGTGATTTACTCGAGGCAAGCAGGGTCCAGTTGTTAACCTCTCCATCTTTAATGAGGCTACATCTTAAGGATGAACAATAATAAACGAAGAAACTCGTCAATAAGAATAGAGACTATGGCCCTGGCTGGTTTAGCTCAGTGGATTGAGCACGGGCCTGCAGACCAAATAACCACAGTTCAATTCCTAGTCAGGGCACATGCCTAGGTTGCAGGCCAGTTCCCAGCAGGGGACCCACGAGAAGCAACCATACATTGATATTTCTCTCTCCCTCTCTCCTTCCCTTTCCCTCTAAAAATAAATAAATAAAATCTAAAAAAAAAATAGAGACTATGCCAAAATCCAATTTTCTACCCAAAACAAGTCTTTGGAGAAAAATCACTTCTGTGGGATGAAGTGACAGTATGGGAAGTGCTTTAAAAGCCAATCCTCTCCATTCAAAGCTGATAATTTTGTTCAGGGGGTGTCTAATATGGAGAGGCAAAGGTAAAGCAAACAATTGTCCCATTCTGTTGCAGAAGGCAGCAAATAAATGGTAATCAGGACAATGTGACAATACGGTTTTCCCGACCTCCTACGAACATGAAGGGTATTCTGCTAGAACTGGAAGTTTTAAGTCGAGTCTTAGACGTGAACTGTGCCATTAAGGAAACGGGCGATTAGAGTGAGGTGTGGGGGCCTGATCAGACACTTCTGTGTGTGGTGGGAGGATTCCCGTGCTCTGTCCAGCGGAGAAACTACGGCCAATCCCCACGACTCCCAGTGCTCTTCCAGGGGGGACCTTCCTTCCACCCCCCATCTCAGTGTGCTGCCACTCCTGACCTCTGACCATCTTGTCCTCTGTCTCTGGACTACCTTTCCTGAATTTCACAGTCTGGCAAATTCTTACTCATCTTGAAAGTCCTAATCAAGTCATCTGCTTACCAAAGCAAAATGAATCCTTGTTTCATCTTGGTTTCCCAGGCACATTTTATTTTTTTTATCATTTTTTTAATTTAATTCTTGTTCAAGTAGAGTTTTTTGTCTTATATTCCCAGCCCTGCCCACCCCCCGGCCCAGTGCTCCCCTCCTCTCTCCCATTTCCGCCCCCCACCCTTAGTTATTGTCCATGTGTCCTTTATACTTGTTCATGTGAGTCCTTCCCCTTTTCCCCTATGATTCTCTCCCCTCTCCCCTCTGGACCCTGTCAGCCTGTTCCGTATTGGAGTGTCATTGGTCATATTTTGCTTGCTTGTTTGTTTTGTTGTTTAGACTGGGTTTAGATCTGGGGTTTCCAAGAGACTGAGCCACTTACAGGCAAAAACTGAGCCCTTATTTCTGTGTCTTATGCTCCAAAGTCTTAGCTTTTGGGGGGAATAAACCGAGAAGAGTAGCAATGGCACCTTCTGTAAATTCCAAAACATCATATTTTCCCATAGGTATGTAGAGACAAATTTGCCCAGAGAATATGTAGAGACTTACCATTGAGGGGAAAAACATTCTTTTTATCATAGTTCCTGAGATAGTTTTACATACAGGGTAGAAACTTAGTTTTGGCTCCTTCATTGACTGATGGAATGAGGTAGTATATTGATTATGGCTATCATTATTTTTGTTCTGTAACAACATCCCTTTGTAATGTGAATTCTCATCTCCTCTCAACAAGAGGTGAAACCTATTTCCCCAGCCTTTGACCCTTGGGTGAACTTCAAATTTGTTTCACCAATAAAATACAGTGGAAGTCGTGTCTGTCTGAAGCCGAGGCCTCGGAGGACTTGAATTCTTATGCCTGTTCTCTTGGGAAGTAGCTCAGCTATTGTCTGAACTATCTTGAGGTAGCTGGTAGATGATGAGAGACCACGTAGACTAAATAAATGATTGTTGTTTTAAGTCACTATGTTTTTAGATGCTTTGTACTCAGGAAAAAAATTAACTGGTACAAACAGTGAAATGTACAAATGTTGGTCTGGCCCCACACCAGATGGGCCCGAAGGCCCATTTTCTTTTCAGTGTTTCTTGTTTTGGGCTGATGAAGTGTCGTTCCAGTCCAGGGCTTTGTAAATCGCTCCCTCTTTGTTTTCTTTCCTGGAGGATATTTGGGCTCTTAAATTCCTCTGCTTCTTCACTCTTCAACCCCCACCATTTCTCCTTAGCTTGTCTCTTGGGTTCTCCACTGTGTTTCAAATTGTGTGTGTATACATTGTCACCAAGGGTTTCCAATGTATTAGAGTAGGGGACAGGGATAAATGGAACTGCCTATACTGGGCTAAATAAAATGTAAGACTGTTTCCCATGGCCAAAAGCAGAACAGAAAACCAAAGCAAAACAATAACAAACTTCCCGAATCTTGACTTTCAGTTGCATTGCAACTGGTTTTTAGCTTGATTTTTGTAGTTGGCTCCAGGAGGAGTTTGTAGAATATGTCATATTCCAGGAGGGTGATGAGAGAAGAGATAAACAAAATTCCTACTTGTCACATTCTACCCTGAGTATAAAATTGAGAGTCAGTAGAAGCGAGTGGTCTTCATTTAATACTATTCTCTCTTCCTGGCCTCTGCCAGCCCCAACAGTAAGTAGGAAGAGGTTATGGTGAACCACTGGACTTCCACACGAAGCTGGGCTGTTCCGGTGTGGAGGTGACTTGGTATGTTTCAGGTTCTACAAATGAATTTTGGAAAAAATTGTGTCCATTCACAAATATTTTAAACTTTGACATTGGCAAATTGTTCTTTAAGAAGTAGCAATTGACATTCTTATGTAGGAGTATTAATTTCTTTACCTTTTCAAAGGTACTGGTTTTTGCCCTCAATTTTTACTGTGCTAAAATGTAACATAAATTTGTCATATTAACCATTTTAAATGCATTGTTTAGCAGCATTACTTACATTTAAAATGTGGTACAACTATCACCATTATTATTTCTCATCTCTTTCATTGCCCCAAAGAGAAACTCTGTTAGCTTCCCATTCCCCTCTCACTCCAACCCCTGGTAACCTCTAATCTGCTTTCTCTTTGTATAACTTTTTTAAAAAAATATTTTATTTATTTATCTTTATAGTGGAAGGGAAGGAGAGAGGGAGAGAAATATCAATGTATAGTTGCCTCTGTCGAGGACACACAATGTATCATGTGTCCCCTGCTGGGAACTGGCCTGCAACCCAGGCATGTGCCCTGACTGGGAATCGAACCTCGATGCTCTGGTTCGCAGGCCTGTGCTCAATCCACTGAGCTACACCAGCCAGGGCTGTATAACTTTTACCTCTTTAGGTATTTCATATAAGTGAATCATACAATATTTGTCCTTCTGTATCTGGCTTATTTTACTTAGTTTAATATGTTCAGGATTCCTTGATGTTGTAACTTGTAGCAGATGTTGTAACTTGTAACTTGTTGTAACCATCAGTCATTTTTATGGCTGAAGACTATTGCATTTCTAAATCTATTCATCTGGTGATGGGCGCGGGCTGTTTTACCCCTTGGCTATCATGAATTCAGTGTTACAATAAATATTCGCATGCTGTTTGAATCTCTGCTTTCATTTCCCTGGGTATGTAGTTAGGAGTGTCATATGATAATTCTGTTCAAATTTATGAGGAAAAAACTGTTTTCACAGTGGCCACATCCTTTTACTTTTCCACCAGCAAAGAGAAGCATAGTGTCCCAATTTCTCCACGTCCTTGCCAATGTTTAATTTTCATTTTCTAAAATTCTACTTGTCCTAATAGGTGTGAAGTGGTATCTCATTATGGTTGGTTTGCCTTTGTCAAATTGTTGATTTTTTCACCAAAGAATCAAATTTTGGTTTTGTTAGTTATTGATATTATTTGTCTCTTTTTTATTTCACTGATCTCCACTCTAATTTTAACTATTTCCTGCCTTCTGCTAGCTTTGAGTTTACTTTGGTCTTCGTTTCCTAGTTCCTCAAGTTTTAAATTAAGATTATCAATTTGAGATCTTTTTTAACATAGTTATTTATGGCTATACTTTTCCTTTTGACCATTGCCTTTGCTGAATACCATGAGTATTGTTATGCTTCATTTCATTTTCATTCATCTCAAACTATTTTCTAATTCCCCCCGAATTTCTTCTTTGACCCATTGGTTGTTGAAGAGTGTGTTTTATAATTTCCACATATTTGTGAATTTCCCAGTTTTCCTTCTGTGAATGGCTTTTAGCTTGATTTATTATACTTAGGAAAGATACTTTGTATGATTTCCATCTTTTAAAATTTGTGAATACTTGTTTTGTGACTTCGCCTATGGTCTATCCTGGATAATTCTCTGCGTGCACTTGAGACTGTGTATTCACGGTTGTTGAGGGGAATGTTCTACGTATGTCCCTCAGGTGTAGTGGTTTATAGTATAATGTCAAGTCCTATATTTTCTTATTGATTTTATGTCTAGAACATTTATCCATTATTGAAAATGAGGTTAATTCAGTTCTCCAAATATCATTTTAGAAATGTTTATTTCTAAATTCATTTTAATTCTGTTAATGCTCACTTCATATATTTGGGGGCTCGGTTGTTTTGTGCATGTATGTTGACAATTGTCCTCCTGTGTCTTTGAAGAGGAGATTGTTGGATAGTACGGGTTCAGTGTGTCGGTGTGGCTCATCAGTGGCCGGTGTGAGGAGGGGGCACGTTCTCTGTTCTTTCAGAATGGCACCGCCCATCTGACCCTTGGCCCCTCCCACACAAGTATCCACATCTCTGCCCAACTTGTTCCGTCACCAAATTAACAAAGATCAATTGGTATGAGTTTAGTTCCACGGGAAATCACCTTGAGAGTAGTTCTCAGCCTCCCTTCCCGCTTCTTACATCTTTTGCCTCCGATGTGGAGAAGCCCTAGAAATAACCCCGCCTCTTCACAGCGGTCCTTTCCTTTCTGCTCCTTGATCTGCGGTCTCCTCTGTAAGGCTCACACTTTCTGCCTTTTACCTTCATGGGTTTTTCAGCAAGTTCGTTTCACCCAGGAGACTATTGCTTATTGCTAATGTTATCATTTTGTTCTCTCTAGTACAATTTTTTAATGTCTTCTCTAGGGAAGTAAAAGATATAAGTGTGTGTTTTCAGATCTGCTTTCCTATGTATATTTTTCTTCTTATCACATATTTTCATAATAGGACTTTAGGCTATTCAAAAGATTGTATTTAACAAAAGATAATTAAAATGCATAAAGACATAGGAAGAGAGGAATGAATAAAAATAGAAAAAAAGCGAGAAGTTAGTTTGGTAGAAATTTGCACCTTGGGCAGGGTCTCTTGGGGAGCTGAACTTTGATTTAACTGAAGTGAGTGTTCTGGAGTTAGTTTTTCACAGACGCTAGGGCCTGGTGAGGAGAAAGGTGATTTCATTAGCTGGTTTCCAGAGACTGTAGGTATCCCTGGAGGACTAGAAAGTGGGAGTTCTCAGTGTGGTCAGAACTTCATTCCACAAGGATGGAATCACTGGCAGCTGGGCATCTCAGAATGCTGGACAGCTTTACCTCCGTCTGGGACATTGCATCAAGTTCCCCACATTGCTGTTTCCACACCCTTTGCTGGCCAATAAAATGCACAGCCGTAACTGGGGCCGCAGACACCTGTTGTTTTTCTAACTGTACCGCAGTGAGAGCACCTAAACCATTTGACATAAAACACTCTCCTCTTTCCAATACAGGAAATGCAAATGTGGGTCTTTTTTCTCCATTATGGAAAAAAAATCCAATCGTGTGATAAAAAATGTAAGAGATAAATAAACTGGTAATTCAGAGTCTGACTTTTCCTAAAATCAATCAATCAATCAATCAATCAATCCACTTGGTGTTACATAGACAAATCTCAGCTTCACAGATATTCTTTGGAACTTCTACAGCAGACAACTTGATGTCTTCTACTTTTATCCTTGAACTATACTCTTGCATTGATGACGTATCTATGCCCTTATTACTACATGTTGATTGTTCTCTAACTGTACTATCTGGGTGACATTTGTCTCCACGTTAGATTGTATGTTTAGTGAGGGGAGGACACATGCCAGGCTTCAGGTATTCCAGATATGACTGTGCCTATGTCAGTACTGATAAATTGATCAATAAATAGCCACCAGGTTTTCTTGCCAGTAAATGAACCACTGACTATGTCACCTCTTGTGTATATTATGGGGAAGTTCTCTAGCTACTTACCTTTGTGCCCTATGGCTTTTAACTTGACCTCTTATGAAAACAGCTAAATTTGAATGAGCGAAAGCTTCACAAGACTGGGTGATATAGAGAACAAGAGAAGTGTCCATGATGAAACTCAGATTCATAGTGTCTTCTTAAGGAGGTGTGCTAAAACTAACTCTCAGCCAAGGAATTAAAAAACCCTATGATCAGGGATTATTCACTCTAATTATAAGCCTTTAGTCATCCTTTAATTTTTAAAATTTATTCATCTATAAGACAGAGTAAAAGAAGAACTAATATTTTCTTTAATAAGTTTTAAATGGGGAGGAACAATTAAAGGCTAAATAAAATTTCTGCAGTAGGAAATAATTCAGATATAATTCTTGACATAGTCATGTTCATTTAACAATAGCGCACTGTTCTTTGAATAGCTTATCTTTACTCCATTTGTTTTGCTTCCTTTGTCAAATATAATTTGATAATAAGGGTTGATTTCTGGGCTCCTTATTCTATTTTGTTGATCTATGTTTCTGTTTTTATGCCAGTACCATTCTGTTTTCATTACTATGGCCTTATAATATGGTTTAATATCAGGTAGTATGATTTATTTAATTATGTTCTTTCCCCTCCTCAAGATTGCTGTGGCTATTTGGTGTCTTTTGTGGTTCCATATAAGTTTTTGGAATATTTGTTCCAGTTCTGTGAAAGTGGTATCTTGATGAGAATTGTGCTAAATTTATAGATCGCTTTGGGTAGTATGGGCATTTTAATGATGTTAATTCTCCCTATTTGTATCTTCTTCAATTTCTTTCTTCAGTGTCTTGTAATTTTCTGAGTACAGGTCTTTTATATCATTGGATAAATTTATTCATAATTTTTTATTTTTTAAACACAATTGTAAATAGGATTGTTTTCTTAGCTTCCCTTTCTGATAGTTCATTATTGGTATATAAAATACAACCGATTTCTGGACATTTATTTTGTATGCTGCCACTTTACTGAACTCATCTATCCATTTTAGTTGGTTTTTGGTGAAATATTAAGGGTTTTTTGATATACAGTATTATGTCATCTGCACATAATGACAGCTTTAGTTTTTCTTTTCCAATTTGGATACCTTTTATTTCTTCTTCTTGTCATAGTACTAGTACTTCTAGTACGATGGTGAATAAAGGGTGTTGACAATGGACATCTCTGTCTTGTTCCTAATCTTAAGGGAAATACTTTTAGTTTTTACCCAATGAGTACGTTGTTGGCTGTGGGTTTGTGATATGCGGTCCTCATTATGTTGAGGTGTGTTCCCTCTATTTTCACTTTGCTGAGAGTTTTTTTTTATCATAAATGGGTGCTGAATTTCATCAAATGCTTTTTTCTGCATCTATTGATAATGTTTATGTGGAAAGTCTAGTTAATCAATGGTGCTGGGAAAAGTGGACAGATACATGCAAAAAACTGAAGGTAGACCACTTTTTTTACACCATACTCAAGAATACACAAAATGAATTAAAGACATAAATATTAGACCACAAACCATAAAAATCCAAGAAGAAAACATAAGCAGTAAAATCTCAGACATTTCTCATAGCAATATTTCTTTCTGATATATTTCCTCAAGCAAGGGAAACAAAAGAAAAAGCAAACAGAACTACATCCCACTAAAAAGGTTTTGCACCACTAAAGAAACCATCAGCAAAATAAAAAGACAACCCACTAAATGAGAAAACATATTCAACAATGATATATCTGATAAGGGGTTAATATCCAAAATTTTGTAAAGAACTTATACAACTCAAAACCAAAACCAAACAAACAAAGAATCTAATTTAAAAATAGACAAAGGACCTGAATAGACACTTCTCTTAAGAGGACATACAGATGGCCAACAGACTTACGAAAAGACGGTCAATGCCACTAGTCATCAGAGAAATGCAAAGTAAAATGCCACATCTGTCAGAATAGCCATCATCAGTAAATCAACAAACAATTGCTGGCGAGACTGTGGAGAAAAGGGAATCCCCATGCATGATTGGGGGTAATGCGGATTGGTGCAGCCACTGTGTAAGGCGATATGGAATTAACCTCAAAAAATAAAAAATGGAACTGCCTTATGACCCAGCAATTCCACTTCTGGGAATATAGCCAAAGGAACCTGAAGCGGGGATCTGAGAAAATGCATGCACCCCTGTGTTTGTGGCAGCACCATCCGTAATAGCCAAGGTTTGGAAGCGGCCCAAGTGCCCATCGGTAGATGAGTGGGTAAAAAAAAGCTGTGGTGCATTTACATGATGGAATACTACTCAGTCATAAAAAGGAAGGAAATCCTACCTCTTGGGACGGCATGGCTAGACCTAGAGGTTACTATACTAAGTGAAATGTGCCAGTCAGAGAAAGACAAGTACCATATGATTTCACTCATATGTGGAGTCTAATGAACAAAATAAGCTAACAAGTAAACTCGAAATAGACTCATGTATACAGAAAACAAACTGACAGCTGTCAGAAGGGAGGAGAGTTGGGATGCTGGGAGAAAACGGTGAAAGAATAAAGGAAAAAAACCCTCATAGGCACAGATAACAGTATGGTGATTACCAGAGGGAAAGAGCATTGGGGTGAGGTAGGAAAAGGTAAAGAAGAAATAAGCAGTGAGAGAAAGATACCTGACTTGGGGTGGTGAACACACAGTACAATATAAAGATGATGTATTATAGAATTATACACCTGAAACTTATATAATTCTATTAAGCAATGCCACCCCAATACATTCAATAAAAATAGCTCACTGTTCAAATCTCAGTGTACTTTCAAGTACGTCTCAGTGTTTTCTGGACTAGGTAGCTTTATGATTTATTATTTTTCCCGGTTCTAATCCACATCATAAGCCTAAGTTACTTCTGAGCAAATGCCTTTTCTATTCTGTGCTTCAATAAATCGCACCACAGAACCGGGTTTACAACAGAAACTGCCTGAACGAAGAAATGGGTTCAAAACTTGAATTAAGTTTCCTCAGGTAAAAATGACTTATTTTCCCCCCTAAAGAACCTTGTTGAACATGTGCCCACTGTTTTGCAAGATCACTTTTTATTCTTCAGTTACAGTTGGCACACAATGTTACATTAGTTTCAGGTGTGCACCCAGTGATCAGACATATCACTTACTAAGTGATCATCCCTATAAATCTTGTACCCATCCGACACCGTATATAGATATTAGAATATTATTGAATATATTCCCTGCTTTACTTTACATTCCCATGACTATTCTTGACATGTGCCCACTCTTAACGCAAGTAAGCTTGGACTTGGAAATAACTGGCCACAGTGTAACACGAGGGACTGCCTGGGACCCAGAGGGACAGCAGTCAAGGGCAGCCGTGAAGTCGTGATGTGCTCGCTTCTCCTGTGGGGTGTGGAGGGCATTTCCTGAATCGTGGGAGATCACGTTTTCGCTCACCCCTTTTAGTGCCCCTCCGTAGGAGTAGAAGCATCACTCCTTGACCCTCCTGAGGCAAAATCGATCTCTCCCTCTTCTCTATTCCGTCCATATTGTGTACATTCCTTGTTCTGGCCTTTTTGCGATGCAAGGAAATGCAGGAGAAACAGTGCGTGGCTCTTGGAGATCCAGGAATGAGGCTGTAAGTCCTTTCTCTGCTACTAATTAACTGTGTAACTCAAGCTGTTGTCTAGGCTTCATCAGGAGACTAAGGCCACTAACAACTATCTCTTTGGTTTATTGGGAGAATTAAATATGTCACCGAACGTGAACGTCCCAGTGAATTGTCTGGCACCTGATAGGCACAAGTTCAACAACCAAGCGGTGTTTCGGCCGCAGAGTGAGAAGGACAGAGGTGGGGTCACACTCTCCCTCCATGTAGCCCAAAATGTGTGACCCACGTAGATGTCCTCTTGCTGCATCAGCCGTAAGGAAATGTATGAAATAGCGTGGCCTCACACAGCAGTGTCTGAGAAGTGTACGACAGAGAGAGACAAGGAGGAAAAGTGAAAAACTACCCGAGGCTTGGCAAGGTTTCTAGTGTTTTCCGTCCTGAAGTAGATTAAACTCAGGGGATTGTCAAGGTGGCCCAAATATCATCATCAGCACAGCCCTGAAAGTGTAGGTGAGGGCAGCTGTGTAGCAGACGAACTATCAAGGTGAGAATGGGGGATACTGCATCATGGTTGTTTGCAGATGATATAATCGTACACTATTAGAGCTCATGACAGTTGTCTGAAAAACCATTAGAAATAAAAAAGAGAATTCAGAAAATCCCCTGGTTGCAAAAGTTATATCAAAATCATTACTTTTATTATATACCAACTATAAACAGAAACTTTAGTGAAGGAAATAGGCCATTTACACCACCAAGAAAAATGGATTTAAAAAAAACCACAAAAACTAGGAATAAGAAAAAAGTGCGGATTTATGTTGAGAAACTTTAGAACTCTTCTGAGGGTTATAAAAGAAGACAGAAAGATAGCCATAACTTATTATTAGGCAGAATATCGCAATACCATGAAGATGTTATCTTCTAAAATTAAGCTACGAAGCCTACGCTCTACAAATTAGAATACCAATGAGACGGTTTGGAGAAAACTTTACAAAACATTTTTTTGAGGAATGCAGGTACAAAATTCTATGATAATTTTGATAGATTTAGTGGAATAAATTATATAGCATCCAGAAAATATCTATCCAGATATACACTAATATGTTTTAAGTGATAGAGATGACATTTTATTCCATGGGAAAAGGTGGATTCATTTTTAAAAATAATGTTATTAAAATTGAATTGACTTTGTGGGGGAAAAAAATCTCGATGGCTACTTAAGTCCCAATGTGAATTTGAGGTCTATTAATTGTATAAATATAAAAATGAAAATGTTAAAAATTATGACAAGAAAGCATAGATGGCAAAAATATCACAGTTTATAAATGAAGTATTGATAACGGTGGCCGCTTATATATTAAAAGGTAGATAATGACAAAAACATTATATTATGAGAAAGTAAAATAAGCTGCACAAAATATATGCAATAGGTAGTCTTGTAAAAGTGTTGAATGAGTATTCTATTGGTAAATTTAGTAATTATTTTACAGAAAATAAGACTAACTGGGAGACTTCCAGTCAAGATGGTGGTACAGGCAGCATGGTTTGCCTCTTGGCACAACCACATGAAGATGACAACTAAAATAGAACAACCATAGCTCACAGCCATTAGACATCAAGCTGAATGGAGGTCTGACGACTACAGAATTGAAGAAGAAACCACGTCTATCTAGACTGACAGAAGGGGACCAAGTGCAGAACAGGCTGGTCCCTCACACACGTGTGGAGGATAAAAATTCGGGAGAGTTATCTCGGGAGTGGGGAGTTGTAGCCCCCATCAGGCCCCCCAGCCCAAGGGTCCAGTGCCAGGAAAATAAGTGCACACAACTTCTGGCTGCAAACCTAGCAGAGATTGAGTTAGTAGAAGAAACTTACGGAGCCTCAAGCAGTTTTTCTTAAAGACCCCACACACGGACTCGCCTATGCAGATTCACTCCTCTGAGCTCCAGCACCAGGGTGGCAGCTTGAAAGGCACCAGTGGCAAACAGCGGGGAACTGAAGTGTCTGGCATCGAGGCAAGCAGAGGCCATAGTCCCTTTTCTAAACCCTCCCCCAGCAGAGCCCACAAATGGTGCCATATCTGAGACTCCATCAACCTGGTTATCACTGTTGGACCCACGTTGGAGATCTCCAGAGACTCTGTCCCACCCAACTTATGGGCCCACCCAAGCTACTTTTCCATATGAATGGCTAGTCTTGGCTTATGCTTCACCACTTCCTAAATCCTATCAAACAAGCAACAGCCAGTCTCAGTGAGCCCCTAGTCCCCATACTTCCTGCTCAGTGACCCCAGGCCTGGTACTAGGAGCAGCCAGCCTAGATTCACAGCTTGGCTTCACCTGGGAATCTCCAAGTCTATCACAAGTAGCAGCCAATCTCAGATTGCTTTATAGCTCAGGCACAGTGGCCCTGGACAAAACACAGGTGGGGGGAGGTTTTATTGGTTTTATACAAATCAAATGACATGTATCCACAATTATAGTATCATACAGAAGAGTCTCCATGTATTTGTCCCTTTTGTGCTCCATTTATTTATCATTTGCTCTCCTCAAACTTCTGGCAATGCCAGATCTTTTTATTGTCTTCGTAGTTTTATCTTTTATAGAATGTCTCATAGTTGGAATTATACAGTGTGTATTCTCTTGAGATTGGTGTCTTTCATTTCTAATCTTTTGATCATTTAAAATCATATGTTTGAGTTTTAAGAGACCTTTTGAGTATTTTGGGTAACAGTCTTTTATTGGCAGGTGTTTTGCAAACATTTCTCCTAGAGTGTAGTTTGTTTTCTAATTGTTTGACAATATCTTTCATAGAAGTTTTCAACTTTAATAAAGTTTAAGTGATCAGTTCTTCTTTCCTGGCATCATTAAATCCAAGGTCATCTATATTTTCTACTCCTATTCTAGGAGTTTTAGAAGTATCCATAGTTTTGCACTCTATAATTAAATCTATAATCCATTCTCTGTTAATTTTTGTGAACAGTGTGACATCTGTGAGTAG
This sequence comes from Sturnira hondurensis, assembly GCF_014824575.4. Classification (NCBI taxonomy): domain Eukaryota; kingdom Metazoa; phylum Chordata; class Mammalia; order Chiroptera; family Phyllostomidae; genus Sturnira; species Sturnira hondurensis. The sequence continues at coordinate 11,426,364 of NW_028091637.1, forward strand.
ATACTTTTTTATTTTCTTCTCTTTACTTTTACACGTGGGTGTCCACTGTTTTCAGTACCCTTTGTTGGAGAGGCTCTCTTTTTCTCCATTTAATTGCCTTTTGCTCTTTTGTAAAAAATGTGTCTTTTGTGGGGCTTTCTATTTTGGTCCATTGATCTATTTTTCTGTCCTCTCACCAATACCACACTGTTCGTACTGTGGTAGCTTTAAGAGTGTGTCTTGAAGTTGGGTAGTGTCAGCCCTTTGACTGTGCTTTTCTCCTTCAATATTGTGTTGACCATTGTATTACTTTATAAGGACTGTGGTCATAACAAAAAATCCATAGACTGGGTGGTTTTTGAAAATAGAAATTTATTATCTTACAGTTCCACACTGGAAGTTCAAGATCAAGGTGCCAGTGGTTGGATGGATTCCTCTGAGACCTCTCTCCTTGACATACAAAGAGCTACCCTTTTCCTGTCTCTTCACATGGTCTTCTTCCATCTGTGCTTTTCATCCCTGTGTATGCCCTAACCTTTTTTCATAAGGTGCCAATCAGATTAGATTAAGATGAACTCTAAAGACTTTGTTTTAACTCAATTACCTTTTTGAAGTTCTTTAGAAGGAGCTCTGGACGCATTGAGGAGAAAGATCGTGAAAAGAAGCAGCAAGAATGTGGCCATATGTAAGGCAGAGAGACAGGCTTTAGAAGGCAATCCTGCCTTCACTTTGATGTTGGACGTCTAGCCTCCAGAACATAAAAATAAACACTTCTGGTGTGTAAGCCACACAGTCTGTAGTGTTTTGTTACAGCAGCCCCCAGCAAACTAATATACCTTGTATTCTGCAACCTTACTCTATTTGCTTATTAGTGCCAGAAGTAGTGTTTGTTGTTGTTTTGAATGTTTTCTGACACAAAAATTTAAAAACGAAATGTATGTATTTTAAACTAAATAATAACGGACATCCCTCTTCTTTCCTGAATTATGATGTGTGTCTCCTTCGTATAAGTATGTATGTGTTGATGGTAGTATATAGCTAGATCCTAGCACAGGTCATGGAATGACACTCGGTATGCACCTACCATGTGATTATGAATTACTTGGAGTTCAAATTGACTCTTTGCTCCTGGTTTTGTAGGAAATTTTCAGGAAAATGACCCTCAGGGAGATAAGAAGGGCTTGCTGAGGTATGTAGAATGAAAGCTGGTGCAGGGAAAGCCCATCTTTTGCCAACTGATCCCGGAGAGGAAGTCCCCCCATGAGCTCCATTCCACAGGTGGAAGGGCCAGGTTTTATCGAGCATGGGAAACGGAGCTTCCGCCTGACAACCTTTCCAACTAAGCTGTTCTAATCGGTTACTCCATCTTTCATGCGTTCTTGGCCAAGGAGACATAAGCAGAAGACACAGCCCCCTGGCACAAACAGAGAGAAGGTTAAACTCACTCTGTGCAATTTTTCTTATTATGTAAATTGTCTCTATTAAAGCTACATTGTATATATATCCTTATGCTCAGGGCTAATGGTGAAATTGGAAAGTAGCCCATGGTTTGACACATAATTGGCAGGTGGCCCTCAAAATTTTGAATCCATGTCATTGACTCGCCTAATGTAGGAACAATGCCCATTAGGTTTGGACTTCTTTTTTAAAATTATACTTTTTGAAGATATATACCTATTTTTGTTGCCTCCAAAAATGTTCTTCTTTGTGAACAAAGAAGCCTGTTTTTATGGGCTGATGAGGCAGACATCTCATAGTTTGTCACAGATGACTGAAATAAATGTTTGCCTTAATAAGAGAAATTATTTATATGACTAAAAATAATCTAGAAGTTACAAAATTATTTCCTGGCGAAGAAAGACCTTATGAGTTATTGTCGGTTTGAAGTATCTTTACTGCATCACCCTTCTGTGGTTTTTTAGAGAGCAAGAGAGTAAAAAAAATACATGGTGGATTTAATGGCATTCTTTATCTCCTAGACTGACCAATGAAGTTTTCTTGAAATTAAAGCAAATTAAAGCACATTTGCTTTTTGAAGTTGAAGCAAATTAAAAAGAAATTATGGTTAGGACTTTTCTGGGTTAAGCAAATTACAGCGCATACCTGCAGATTTCTGAAAATAAAACCATTCACTTTCTTGGCATCAAACATCTAACTGTATGTGTCTGTGTAAAGGGCCAAGCCCAACTGAACTGTGAAGATGTTAAGACCCTTTTTCCACCATTCATCCTGCTGTCCACCACTGCACAGTAAATATATACTTAAAATCTCTTCTCAGTGAAACTGAGTGCCCACTAAGCAGAAGAACCTGTGTCAGATATTTCAAGAGATGTAGAGAAAACCAAGAGAAGAAACTGAGCACCTCAAGAAACTTACACTATAGTTGGAGGGTCATTTCATGTAAATTTTTTCTAGTAGCAGATACTAGGGGAAGAGCCTACTCCCTGGAGGGCTTGTGAGATTCTCTGGTAGGGCACACTGCGAAAATATGAAATTTCTACTGATTTTTAACATGTATATATATATTTGTGTTTATTATATATGTCTTTTATCAATATACTAGCAAGTGTTAGTAATTTTTGATAAGCCTAAATGAGAGTTGTGGTCTTATTTTGGGGGGCTGTTTAACTTGTGCGTATTAATGTATTTGTGTATTAATATGAGTACTCTTCAGATAGAGCCCCTAATGAGAGCTGGAAAGAACACAGAAGTAAGGTACTTCAATCAAATTGCCAGCTTCCTTTGACATTTGGTTCCCAGGTAGTTATCTTGGCGATTAACATAATAACTATGGGTATGTGATACTAGCTTTCATTTAGATGTTGATCAAGCGAAAGTAATATGTAGACGCAGAAAAGTTGTACTTCAGAAGTAGACTTCACAGTGTTCTCTGCTGGCATCCTTTGCTTGTTTGAGTGTTCATTTGCTTATCTAACTACAGACCAGCTGAGCAAAGCATGATTTGCAAAGGTAGCCTGGAGCTTAATGTTAAGACAGAGAAAAGAAAGACGCATCATCTAAGCATTAGTTATACAATTTAGGGATTATTTACATTAATTTCTTCCTTCTCTCTTCCATCTCTAAGATGCATTCTGACGTTTAGGAGGTAGAGACATAACTGAAAACACTCCCCTTGCTGCCCAATAGCAGCTGTATATTATTTATGGCTGGGTAACAAAATTTACTGACTTAAAAGAATAGCTCTTTATTTAGTTTATGAGTCTATAGATTGGCAGTTGGGGGCTGAGCTCAGCTGAGTGGTTCTTCTGGTATTGACAGGGCACGTTTGACCTTGGCTGGGCTTCCTTGTACATGCATGATCGGTGTGTGGGTCCACCGATGTATGATGGCCTTGGCTGAGATTTTCGGGATGACTGAGTCCTGTCTCCGTGGGGTCTATCACCCTTCAGCAGGCTGGTCCACTCTTATTCACAGAGTGGCCACAGAGTTCCAATTGGAAGGAAGAGAGTAAAGCACAATAAACAAGGGCTGTTCAAGTGTCACCGTATGGGTCATATAAAGCCACATGTCATACCCAGAGTAAATGGTGGGGTGGGAAAGGCACTGTTCTAAAAGGCACAGACATGGAAGGCTCAAGAAATTAGAGTCATTAGGATAATCGGTGGATGATGGAAGCTTCTGTGCATAAATGTAGAGGGAGGAAGTGGAAAAAATACACTATCACTTAGTGTCTGAGTAGTTCAATGGATACTAGGATGTAGCTGCTCAAAAAGAAAAGTCCAGTTTAAAGAAGAATCACAGAAGCATTATAGAGAAATTAGAAGTAAATAGCTCTGATTTTTCACATGAACATTTGATAAGCCAGATTTTATCACACTGGCATCTCAATTAGCAACTTTAAAATTCTGATTCTGGATTTTAGTAATGAGCAAATGATAAGGCAATACTAATATTAGATACTTAGGTTTTAATTAAATTTAATATTGCAACTTATTTTTAATGTTCATTATTACTAGACTGTTACAGGGCATATTATTTGACTTTATTTTAACAGCAATTCTGAATCATAACATCATCATCATCATTATTATTATTATTATTGTTTTCACAGGAGGAAACTGAGGTTCATAAAAATGAAGTGATTAGTTGGCAAATAAGAACTCAGCCAATATTGTTTTGACTTTTTTTGAGTACTTTTAAATTGAAATAATATTTTTATTCTGTAAATGCATACAAAATAGTTTGTTCTAAAATTATCCAAAGTTGCAATTTACAGTTAACTGTATCTACATTGTATCAATAATCAGCTGTGCTGATAAGGCCAAGGTCACTTGCTGCCTAGTTTCTTAAGCTAAAGGGATTGCTGGTCTGAAGGTACAAGGAGATTCATACCTCCCTGGATTAGTTTACTCTGCTAGGAGAAAAATAGCCCCTAAAGAGCAAAAATCAGCAAGCTTTACCATTCTTCTTCATGGGTTACTTTGTTGTTCTTGAAAGGCTAGCAATGTTCTAGGCTAGTTTTCTGGATTTGTCTTGCCCCTGGAATTAATGCCACAGGGTTTCATGGCTTTGTGTCCCCCAGGGTGCACCAGTGATGCCCAGTGGTATGCTCAGAGTCATTCTCCAAGGATGTCCTTCCATGGCAGCCACCACCATGGCCAGTACTCATCTCAGGAAGTACTGGGACATTGAGGAAGCCATACTTAAATCAGTGAGGCAGTTTCAGAATTATTTAGATGTAGTCCATAGTCACATAGTCAGTGAAGAGGATCTTACTTCAGCTTTTCAAAGGCCTTCTCAACAAATGTAGGGAGTGTGGATCTATACCTTGGCCCACTATAAGGAGATCCTGTATTTCTATTTGTACATTCAGATATTATGGGCTCCCCCCCAAATTATGTTGAAGTCTTAATTTCCAGGGTGAGATAGGACCTTTGGAAGGTAATTAGGTCTGGACAAGGTCATGAAGGTATAGCCCTTATAAAAAGAGACACAAGACAATTCTCTCTCTCTCTTTCTCACCCCATCCCCCACCCCCACTCCCAACCACGTAAGGACACAGGGTGAAGGTGGTCTGGCTATCACAAGCCAGGAGCACAGATCTCGCCAGAATGTGACAATCTGGCACCCTGATCTCAGACTTCCAGTTTCCCTACTGTGAAAAATAAATTTCATGCTTAAGCCTCCCCTCCCCCAAAAGAATAATCACCTGTGGACATTTTTGTCTTCAATTTTCAACAAGAAGTAATTCATTCATTTTCTTGTCAGCTGTCTAACTTCTTTTTTCCTTTCTCTTTTCTTTCTTTCTCCTCTCCCTTTCTATAAAAATGTGAGCTGTTTTGACTGATAATGGAACTTATAATGCAATTTTCTTATCATGTGACAATAAAAGCTGCAATTTCCTTCAACATTAGAAAGACAAAATATTAATTTTCCATATATATTTAATTATGTGTTAATTATATCATGGAAGCCAATGTGCTTTGACCCTTAATTCAGTGCTCTTTTTATCATCATAGAGTTATCTTATATTTAATATTTATTCAACCAAAACTTAGTTTGTCTTCCAATGATCTATATATTCACAACCAGCTTTGAGGCTACTGCATGCCTTCTGCAACATATGTTCTGAGCAAGGCTCAATTTTCCCCTTCTCCTGGCTCTTTTAACATTTCTTCATAGATAGCTTATATAGCAAATGCTTATCACTTCATTTTATTGTTAATTTTATGTGTATTTCTCTGCTTCATTTATCTTCGTGCCAGTGCCTGGAAGAGTGCCATAGCAGGTACTAGATGGATACTTGTTATTCACTCTCCATAACCACACAACAATGCTGATTAAACTCAGATTGGCTCGTAGCAGTACCATTAGTCATCAGAGCCCAGTGTAAGTATCTTCTGAATACAAGCCTGGTCAAAGCAGGAAAATGGAATAACATTAGAATTACTTTCAATGGTCAACAATAGGCATGTGCTCTCATCCCCCTAAAATATTGCTATTTTTCAAGGGTTAACTTTAAATTAATAAAGATTTATCCACAAACAATCCACCTGTGAGGACTACAGTTCAATGAGCTTTATTATTTGGAAAGGTTACCACATGAAAATGGATTATTTGACATTTCTCAGGGACTAAATCAGTCCCTGAATATGTCTTGTGAGTAGTCCTTTAAATGTAGAGTAATAGAAACTGAAGTGGAGATGAAATACTAAATATATGTTAATAAATCAACACCATTAATTTTAAATGAGGATCTCCAACCTTAACCTTATATGAGATATAGGAAGTTAAGACAAAAAAAGGAAAGTGACGATAGGGAAGAAACAGTGGGAGGAAGGAGCCAGGACTGTGAAGGTCACAAAGTAAAAACAAGAAGAGAATTTAGAGAACGTCTAGTTCATCCCTACATTATATAGTAGTTCTCTCATATCTGAAGGAATATGTTCCAAGTCCCGCAGTGGATGCCTGAAACCTCAGAGAGTACTGAACCCCAAATATACTATGTTTTTCCCTATATATAAACACTTATGATAAATAATTTATAAGTTGAGCACACTAAGAAATTAACAACAATTCATAATGAAATAGAACAGTTGTAACAATATACTCTAATCAAAGCTATGTGAATGGCTTTGGGCTGTTCATTTTATTTAAGTAAAATCAGGGTTAGATGGACACAGCCACTGTGATACCATGATGGGAGATCTGAAAACCAAGGTGGCTACTAGGTGACTGGTGGGCAAGTAGCACAGACAATGTGGATATGACAGACAAAGGGATGATTCATGTCTTCAGTTGGAGGGCCTGGGGTGCCATAAGATTTCATCATGCTATTCAGAATGATATTCAACGAAAAACATATGGATTGTTTATTTCTGGGATTTTCCACATATTTTTGAGCCATGATTAACTTTTGGTAACTGAAGCAGTAGAAAGTGAAGTCGCAGATAAGTGGGGACCACTGCTCACATATTAAAAATGGCCAGTCCTCTTTGAGCTCCCGCTCACCCAATCCCAAACTTGGGGTCCATCAGGCAGGGGGTATTGAACATCTCTGAGTTCAGAACTAAAGTCCCCCTTCATAAAAGCAAGGACAGCAAGCAAAAGGCAGTTCTGAAATTTCAAAGGTGGCCCGGATAACTAGTAGGAGGGATGGTGGAACACTGATAATATTGGCAATGGCCAAGGCAGGCTGGCTTCTCCTGGATTGGTGCTGGCTGGTTCTTCTGCCTTAGGAGCCGCAATAGAGCTCCATGTCCACCTTGGCAACAGTTAGACGGGTTGGCTCCATCGAACCTAGAGACAGGGTGTGACGGGTTTAGGCGCTACTGCGTTACAGATGGAAGATCAAGCCTCGCTTCCTCTCTTCCAAGTTCCCCCTTTAAGGTCCAATCAGCTCTACTTTTAAGTCCTTAACCTTATAATAAACAATATTGTCTTCCTTGTCAGGAAAAAAATACAAACAAATTGATCCTTTAAAAAACTTAATATTCATCATGTAAAAGTCTGAAGGAGAAAGACTGATTGGGAGGTTACTTGGTATTTTATTTTCTCAGATGTAGCTTGCAAACCGAATGGTTCCCCATTCCCTTTTGCATGGAGTTCAGTTGCTTGAAAAGGTTTTTTTTTGACTAATTAAAAGTCAAAGAGTATTAAAATTAAAAAAATTATTTAAACTGGAGTAACCTTGATTAATAACATTATATGAGTTTCAGGTGTACAACTCTATAACATATCTGTATATTACATTGTGTGTTCGTCACCTGGAGTCTAGTCTTCTTCCATCATCGTATATTTGGCCCCTTTTATCCTCTTCATCTCCCCGCTCCCTTCTCCCCTGATAAGCACTATCCTGTGCTCTGTGAATTTGTTTTGTTTATTTTGTTTGTTTGTTGCTTTCTGTTTGATATCCCACATATGAGTGAAATCACATGCTTCTTGTTCTTTTCCATTGTATTTATTTCACTCGGTGTGATAGTCTCAAGATTCATTCATGTTGTCACAAAGGCATTACATCATCATTTTTATGGCTGAGTAGTATTTCTTTGTATCTATGCACTGCACTTTCTTTACCCATTCAGCAATTGAAGGATGCTTAGGTTGTTTTCATGTCTTGGCTGTTGTGAATAATGTTGCACGGACCATAGGGGCATATATATATATATCTTTAAAAGTAAATATTTTAAAACATTTTAGGGAGATACCCAGAAGAGGGATTTCTGGGTCATGTGGTAGCTCTATTTTTAATTTTTTGAGGAAACTCTACACTGTTTTCCATAGAGGCTGCACCAATTTACATTCCCATCAGCAATTTACCAGGGTTCCCTTTTCTCTACATCCTCTCCCACACTTGCTATTTTCTGTCTTATTTATAACCACCATTTGAACAGGCTTGAAATGGTGTCTCATTGTGGTTTTGATTTCTATTTACCTATAGCTAGTGAGGTTAAGAAACAGCACACATAGGGAGTAATGCACCAAGCGTGAACACACAGATTAATGAATTATTATATTTCCACACCCGTGTATTATGATGCAGATTATGAAACTTGTCCATACCCAAGAAGCCCTCTCAGTGCCCTTTATAATCACAATTTTGTCATCTAAATTGCCTTTTTCTAAATTGGCAAATGCCCCCAGAAGAAAGTTAGGTCCCCAAATCCAAATTGTGTAATCCTGCCCTATCATGTGAAAGCGTTCAGATGTTTTCAGGCAGGTGTTTTTGGTACGGGTTCAAAGTCACTTCAAATGGTCTATCTAATAGTTTATTATTTAAATGAAACCCATACAAGTCTCCTCTTCCTGGTATTTATTCTTTTTTTGTCTCACAGTGATTCTTCTCAAAGATAATCCAGTTGTCTCTCTGTCACCTATATGCCTGTTCTGCTCGGCCAGTATCAATAACATACATTTTAATTTATGATTGGGTTTTCAGTCACCTGGAGAAAAGAAAATTGATGTCCAAGGAGATGTGGTAAAGTCTCTGTTTTCAGAGAAACTCATATTTTCTGATTACCAGGGGTCTCCTGACACTGTAAAAAATCAATCAGAATTTGAAAAGTGAGATTAAAATAGCTGAAGTAATTTCAATGATATTTCATTTCTAGCCCAACTCCAGATCCATGGAAAAGTCAATACTACTAAGAAATTTTTCATCGCAATTTTCAGGGAAGGGATATGGATGTGAGAATGTATAAATAAATAGTGCTTTACAGTTTCATAATACACAGAATTTTCTCTTTGTCCATTTAGACATCAGGTATCTTGGGGATTGTGTGGTCCCACCTGGCCTAGAGACAGTGTGGGGATAGACTCAGGCATCGTCCCTTTGTAGATGTGAAATTAAGCCTAGCTTCCTCTCTTTCCAAATTTCTTCTGTAGGTTTCACCACCTCAACTTTTAAGTATTTAACCCTAAAATGGGTAATTTCATCTTCTTTCTTTTCATGGACTTAACATATACAACAAAAAATATCTGGAGAAAGAAGGGATTGCAACATGGAGACTCAGTGATTGATTAACTCCCAATGGCCCCAGACACTGTGGCGGTGAGAGATAATGAAGATTGCCTTGAGGCAGGGCATGAATAGGGGCCCTGGGTGAATGTGTTCACAAAGCCAGGGAAGCGCATGCTCACACACCAGCCGAACCACATGCACAACTTGAAACTAAAATACCCCACAACGTGGAGCTGGAGGAAAGGTCAACCGCGGGGGCCTGATGGAAGAAGAGAGGATAGAGGCAGACAAGTCTCCAGAAAAGACTTGGCAAATTTCAGGCTTTGCTTTCCCAAGGAATCCCAGTGACTTTTTACCTCATGGGGAAAGAAAACTAAAACATTATGAAATCTTTCATTTGTCTTTGGTCAACAGGAAGCTTAGTGACAAAGTTAAAGGTAACTTACTGCAAACCATGTTGTAACCTGTGACTTGCATATCTATTCTATTTCCTCTTCCTATTTCCCTGATTTGGAGATTTAAAATGTCTTACTTTTTATATATACAATATTTGTTTCCTGTAATCTGTATATCAATTAAAGAATTTTAAAATTAATATTATAGATAAATTGTCATAAAATAAGACCAAATTGAATGATAGGGACAGAACAGAAAGTTAAAAACAAAGAAGAATAAGTAGGAGGGAGAATTGGGCATTTATAAGGAGATTTGTGGGTGCTGCTTGGAACCTGAGCTGTAGCCCCATTACAATGAGAGGAAAGCGAAGAATTGGTGCCCACACCGGACATGAGGAAGGTCATGAATTCTTGTGAAGGAATCAGTAACATTAGAGGTTTGGAGGGAACAGAAAATGGTGGATTTGGGAGCTGCTGACTATATGAAGTACAAACAGGGCAGGAGAGGGTTTCTTGGGAGTTAGACAAGGGAGGGCCTTGTGTTGCATCCTATAGCTGATGAGGACTACTGAGCTGTAAGAGGGAATGATCTAATATGTGCTTAAGTAATGGTGCGCTGGTAGCAACCGCAGGAGGAAGAAAACCACAGGGGACTAATCAGGTTAAAGGGCCATTTTGGTGTTTGTAGTTGCTGTAGTAACATCTCTATCCCCTGTTGAGTAGATATGAATAGATATAAATATGTACGTATAAACATAAAGAGATATTGGTGTTTAAATTGTGCTCAGTATTTCAGGATATGTGTCAGCATGTAAAATATAGTTGTATGTATCATGATTTTAATTGAATAAGACAAAATAACTTAATTTTTAAAGTCATACTTGTTCATTAATAGTAAACAATAATAGTCCTTTTCTCCATTCTCAACCCCCCTGTCTCAGTTTGTAGAGGTGACACATACAGAGTGAGGCAAAACTAGGTTGACAGCTGTTCGTATGAGAAAGAATGCAACAGTTAATAAACAATAACAAAGATAATAAATAATAAATTAATGTCTCATTATTATAAGAGTTATTAATAATAAATAATAATAACTATTAAATAATAAGAGTAAACTCTGTTTCATGTACTGACAATTGTGAACCTACTTTTCCCCAACCCATATTAACAAGTTATTATGGATGGCTCTCAGAATGTTCTAGACATATAAGAATGTGTGTGTAATACATATATACACAAAGAAACACACAAAGAGCATGGGTTCTGTAACTGGATTGATTATGAATCCTGGCTTTCTCTCATCCTATGTGATGATGGAAAAGTTAGTTAATTTTTCTATGCTTCATTTTTCTCATTGGTAAAGTGGCATTGATAACCAAAGTAATCTATTATGAGGACAAAAGGAATTCATACAATAAAGCACTTTGGACCCATTTAATCACACAAAAAGCACTGGATAAATATTAGTTCTTAATGTTATTCAAAACAATTGTGAGAATCTGTTGCCATTTTCTTCACCAACAATATCTACATTTAAACTCTTACCCTTTACCAATTTAACCTTGATAAAAGGTGTAAAAATTTAAATGGCAATTTTAGGATGGGTCAAGCTATGATCAAGGGCTTGTAAAGAAATTGTCACTTTATTGTTGAGTAGACCTGTTTAATGGGCACTGTCTATATGCTCATAATATTTTATTTAGTATAACCTAAAATGTGAAAGAGAGGGTGATTGAGTTAATTCAAGATGAGATGCATTTGAGTGTATGTAAGAAAAGAAAGAATGAGAGCTCAAGAACAAAGGAAAGAAAATAGTCAAGGAGGACGGGATGCCCATGGTAATACCATAGTTAAACAGATTTATTGTGAAGTGTAAGCTGGCTGGAAAACAAGATGACTCTAACTGAGTCTAACTTACTGCTACTAGGGGAGAGATGATGTAACTACAATATTATTCAGGGTGTGATAAATGTCATAAGCAGTACATACCTGATGTTTTTGGAACACCATTGACCAAGGATTAATGTTTTGTCTATGGGGTAGTACTATGGGCGATAAGAGAAGGGCAGGAGATCGTGTGTAGAATTTACAGTGACTTTGGCAGTGTATATCAGTAGTTTAGAACAGAGACCTCTGTTGAGTTGGAGTCGGCCACAAATATGTTCACTAATCATTCCTGCAACAAATATTTACTGAGCATCTACTATGCCAGACACTTTTCTAGTGATTGTAGGAGAATATAGTAGACGAAGAAAGCCCATTTCCATGCAACTAATATTATAGTAGAAAAAACAGACAATAAATAAGATTTACAAAATGTATTAGATGGTGTGAAGTACTAAAGAGAAAAAAGGACCAAGCTGGGAAGCGAAACAGGGCGTAGGGGGTGGGTGATGCAAGTGCATCCCTGTGTAGATCCTGCTGGTCCTGTCATGTCAGGTGATCATAGTACGCACCTTCAAGCTGATGATTCTCACGACAGTGCAGATGCCTCATCCTGATCGCAGCCCCAACTTGAACTAGAATTTTTACTTTACTGTAGGAAATGCCCCTAGGTGTGGTCTGAGCTAACAGAAAGTATTTTGAAACGTAGTCACATATTCTCGGAATGACTGTAACCTATTAAAATGCGGACCCCTGTGTGCACCTGTGGCACTCTTTAACCTCAGAGCTGCAGACTGTTAAAGATGGAAGGAATGTTAGCCGTGACCTGACTCAACTTTCTCATTTCAAATAGTTTGTGGGGTTAAGTGGCTTGCTTAAAGGTACACAGAGAGTGGGTGGCAGACCTGAGGCTTGAGTCTAGATTGGCTGCCTCCTGGTCCTCTTCTGCTTCCATTAAATCAACTTTTCACTTTGCCTCGGGCAGACCACAAACCTCAGAGAGAGGGAGCATGACCTTGAGGAAGTAGGACTGGGTGGTGCACTAGCTGAGAGCGTGTAATAAGAGGCACAATTCCTGCATTGAGTCAGGCACAATTCCAGAATTTCTACTTTCATTGTCTTATTTTGTCTTCATAACAACCACTTATACGAGGCTTTGTGATTCTATACCTTCTGTCTTTTTTTTTTCAAGAATAAAAATGTGACATAATAATTGAAGACTCTTGGATACCGATCTTCAATTCCACATCCTTCCTTTTCCAGAAAAAATAGCTACCGTTTTGAACTTGGTATTTTTTTAGCCCCTGAATGATTTTATATTATTATGTTTTACAGCTATACGTTAAAACATCAAATAATATTATCTTTCAATTTTCAAAATTTTATAATAACCTTACTCTCAGTGTAGACTTCTGCAATAACATTTTTCCTCTCTCGAAACTGTTCTTGACAGTCATCCAAATCCACACATGAATTCAATTTTATTTATTTTTGCTCTTTTTAAGTAGACCTTTACTTCTTAGAGCAATCGAGCATCACAGAAAAATGAGCAGAAAGTCCAGAAGGTTCCTGTGTACTACCTCACCCACGCAGGCACAGCCTCCCACTACCATCATCCTATAACAGAGCGGGGCTTTTGTTGTAACTTATTGATGAAGTGGTATTGGTATATTAGTTTTAACTGAAGTCCCTGGTTTACATTAGATTTAGTCTTTTGACAGACATGTAATGTCATGTATTCAGCACTATGGTATCAGACAATAGTTTTACTGACATAAAAATATTCTTTGCTGGATCTGTTCATTCCTCCTTCTCTCTGCCCCAAACTCATGGCAACCACTTGTTTTTTTTTTTACTCTCTCTATAATTTTTGCTTTTTCCAAACATCATATAGTTGGAATTACACAATATGATATAGAACAGTATGACAAGGCAATATTGGTTCTTTCACCTAGGTTCCTCCATGTCTCTTTTTTCTTTTTTTTTTCAATATTTTATTTATTTATCTATTTATTTATTTAATTTTATTTTTAAATTTATTTAATTATTTTTCAAGTACAGTTTTCTGTCTATTACTCCCATCCCATCCCACCCCCTCTGCTTCCCCCCTCCCTCCCATTTCCACCCTTCTCAGTTGTTGTCCATGTATCCTTTATATATGTTCCTCTAAATCCCTCCCCTATTTCCCCTGATATTCCCTCCCCTCTCCCCTCTGGTCACTGTCAGCCTGTTCTCTATTTCAGTGTCTTTGGTTATAGTTTGCTTGCTTGTTTGTTTTGTTGTTTAGCTTCCTGTTAAAGGTGAGATCATATGGTATTTGTCCTTTAACACCTGGCTTATTTCACTAAGCATAATGCTTTCCAGTTCCATCCATGCTGTTGCAAAAGGTAGGAGCTCCTTCTTTCTTTCTGCAGCATAGAATTCCATTGTGTATATGTACCATAGTTTTTTGATCCATTCATTTACTGACGGGCACCTAGGTTGCTTCCAACTCTTGGCTATTGTAAATTGTGCTGCTATGAACATTGGGGTGCATAGGTTCTTTGGGATGGGTGTTTTAGGGTTCTTAGGATACAATCCTAGCAGTGGAATTGCTGGGTCAAAAGGCAAGTCCAATTTTAGTTTTCTGAGAAAATTCCACACTGTTTTCCATAATGGTTGTACCAGTCTGCAATCCCACCAACAGTGGACCAGAGTCCCCTTTTCTCCACACCCTCTCCAACATTTGTTGTTTATTGCTTTGTTTATGATAGCCATTCTCACTGGTGTAAAGTGGTATCTCATTGTGGTTTTAATTTGCATCTCTCTGATAGCAAGCAATATTGAGCATCTCTTCATGTGTCTCTGGATCCTCTGTATGTCTCCTTGGAGAAGTGTCTGTTCAAGTCCTTTCCCTATTTTTTAATTGGGTTAGTTGTCTTCTTGTAGTGAAGTCATGTGAGTTATTTGTATATTTTGGAGATTAAACCTTTGTCTGAGGTATCATTGGCAAATATGTTTTCCCATACAGTTGGTTTTCTTTTTATTTTAATGCTGTTTTCTTTAGCCACACAGAAGCTTTTTATTTTCTTTCCTCGTGTCTCTTTAGTACTGATTAATGCTCCATTGTCTGGATGTATACTATATATTATTTATCTATTTGCTTACTGAAAAACATCTTGGCCTTCCAAGGTTTGGCAATTATGAATAAAGCTGCTATACACATTTGCATGCAGATTTTGTCTAGAAAAAGGTTTTTCAACATATTTGGGTAAATACCAGGGAGTGTAACTCCTGGATTGCATGATAAGAATACGTTTTGCGTCATAAGAAACTTCCAATGTGTTTTCCAAAGTGGTTGCACCATATTTCATTTATTTTTGTCATGGTTTAGCATTCTATTATTTGAATATTATAAAAGTTAGTGATCTATTCTTCTAGTGATGTCATCTCCAGACTGAGTTTATGTTTTCGTATATATCTTCTTTAGGTACATTGTGAGGTTTTCTAAGTTATGGACCTGGACGTGGAATTTCTGGGCTGTGAGTAATGTACATCTTTAACTTTATTATATGTTTTCAAAGTGATCTCCAAAGACATTGAGTTAATTGACACCTCCTCTGTCAATATATATAGGGCCAGCACTCAGTATTTTCAGACCTAATTTTTTAATTCAATCTGAGTGCTGTGAACTGGAAGTTCAATATTCTTCCAACTTGCATTTATCTGATTATGAAGGTTTGAGTACATTTTTAGGTATATTGACCACTTGGTTTTTGTCTTCTATGAATTGCATGTTCATATCATTTGGCTATGTTAAAACAGAGATGATTTCTATTTTTCCTATTGATATGTAGGAATTCTTTATATATCCTGGGTAACAACAATAATAAGGAACTTCTTTTGGGTTTTGCTTCTGGTATTTCTGAGTGTTATAAATATGTTAATACAATGATTATCTCAATAACCTTTGGAGTAGGCAGTACCTCCACACACAGGTAAGGAAAGTCAGGTGCTGGAGAATTAAGTGACTCGCTTAAATCCACAGAGCTCTCATTTGTAAATCCATCATTTTTAACCAGTTTACCTTGCTTCTTCTAGTATAAGCCTCAGAAAGGGTTATACGAGAATAAAACTCTGTCTTTTATGTGAATAAATTGGACGCGTTTCCATTTCACTTGCTCACTGGTGTTCCATGCTTATGAACCTGAGCAAGGAATATAGCTGATAAATTTTAATAATTACCTTCCTGTGTCTGGGCCATTTGTGATATGACTTGGGTCTCCAGCCATCAAGAGGAGATGTCCTTCTTGTCCTCATGTCTTAAATTTGGACTTGCAGCACAACTTTGAACAAAAGAATGGACTAGGGAAAAAAAAGGAATGGACTAGAAGTGATGAGTGCCAATTCGAAGCCTAGGCTCCTTGCTCGGGACCCTTGTAATCACCATATGAGCATTTCTAGGTTAGCCTCCTGGAGGAGGACCAACGGGTGACCTCTCATAGCCAGCCTTGGTCTGCATCTCAGGACGCTCTGGTCAGATTTTCAAAGCCAAACATGTCCCAGTAATACTTCAAGTACAAATAAAATTTTCTTTAATCATATTAATGTATACTAGGAACAACTAAACACTATCATTTTGAGTTTTTTTAAATTTTAAAATAAGTAACTTTTTAATATTTTAGACATATTACATGTTCATTAAGGAAGAGAGTACCAAAAAAAGTACAAAAAAAGAACTTTTTTGAAAAGAGTCTGTAATCCCATCAACACAGAAAGAATTTTTTGACATTTAAGCTGACTTAGAGTTTCCAGAAATGGTTTTCCAAATTCAGACAGGTCCATCTGGCCCTGCAGATAGAAATATACTCTATATGTAAATGAGGAAACTTCTGAATATGGTCTGAAAATACAGGTGTGTGTTACACACACACACAAGTATCTCATCACTGTGGTTCCTTGCAGTATATACAAACACACACACACACACACACACACACACACACACACAATTTGTACAAGCAAATTAGAATGGAAGTCAGCAAGAGTAAAAAAGTTATCTTCTGATTGTCAGTGATTTCAGTGCCAAATATAATATTCTAAGTTCTTAGAGTTATCAAAATGTTTGGAATTTTCATCACAAGTTGATCTACAATCTCTAGAAGAACATCAAAAACAATGTTAATGTCTGAGTGCTCATATATGCTGTGCTGAAGTCTCTACATTGGTTATTTTTCCCTCTATATAACACTCTGAGATAGGTATGTCATTAACTTGATCTGAAAGGTAAAAACACAGGACTCAGGGAGGCTGAAATACCTGGGAAGTAAGATTGGAGTTGGGGTTTTATCCATTGCTGGTGTTATCTGGGCAGCTGGTCTGCTACAGAGCTTCCAAGGGCCTGAGATTCTGGAAGGGTGTCATTGTTGAACTCCGTGTGATCCTGTTACAGAAAAAAATATGTTATATATACACACATGTATATGGATGACTCATGCAAAATATATTTAATAAAAATATCTTAATATAAAAGAACTTAATATAAAAGAACTTCACAATTTTTGTAGCCTTTTGGGTGGAGGGTTAATAATATTTCACTGTGGTTTTAATAAGAAATTTGAGCATATTTTATGTTATTAGGCATTTGAATATCTTTATTTATAAGGTTTCTATTGAAAATTTTTAGTCATTTTTTTCTAGCTAACTTCTATTTGAACTGAATTACAAAATTCTTTCTATATATGAATAAGAATACTTTTTCAGAGAGATGTACTCAAATATTTCCTCCCCATCTGCAGCTTACCTCTTTCTCACTTAATGATTATTGAATTCTATTAATCTTAACAAAATCCAATGTATCAATTTTTATAGTTTGTTATATTTAAAAATCTTTGCCTCTTCCAAAGATACAAAGATGCTCTTCTATGCTTTCTCTTAAAATTTTTATTTCTAAACCTCTCACATTTAGATCTGCAGTGTGTCTGAAATAGCTTTTGCTATGGTATGAAGTGGGGATCAAGATGCATTTTTTTTCAACAAATATATCCAGTTCACCCAATATCATTTACTGGAAAAGACCACACTTGCCCCCCCTGTGCTACAGCGTCCCTTATGTCCTAAATCACTTGCCCACCAAAGTGTGGTTCTCAGAGCCCATTTCTGTACCCGTACACCACCCCCATGTACATAATTACTCTATGCACTTGATGGGTCTTGGTAGGGTGCTTCATTATTTTTGAAATTTATATATTTCTAAACTAACAGTGTTGAACAGTTTTTCAAAAATGGGCAATTGACTCTTAATGAGTCACTTACTTATTTCATTTTCTAATTTTCTATTATAGTGTTTATATTTATGAGTGGACTGTAAAAACTTAGGATTGAATAAACATGTTATTCTTTTGGTTACTATATTATACATTGTGTGCCCAGTTTGAGGTTCGTTTTTATTTCTGTTTATTGTATTTCAACATAAGGTGGTCTCCAACGTTTATATCATAAAATTAATATGCTTTTTCTTTTTGTCTCTTATGTGAGGAATGTATTTTATATTCACAAAATTCTTATTTTGTTCTAAATGAGACAACATCATTTCTAGGTTGTAATGGCTTTCTTGTTTACACTGAACTTTTAATCTACCTGGAAATTGCTTCTCATACCACATAAGATGGAAAGACAAACTCATTATTTTTTTCCAAATAGGGAATTATTTAATCCCATAGTAATGATTAAATAAGAATTCCCTTCATTTATCATTTGACTATAAAAGATACCCAAATCATAAATATACATGAGTGTGTGTTTTAATTTTTCAATAAGAATTTTACTACACTTACAAAGAGAAGAAGGAATGTATATCATTAGCGTAAAGGTGAAAGAAAAGGAAAAGTCAGAGGAGAGTAGATAAAAGACAAGATTATCCAAGGTCGAGAATATTATAGTGGCAGAGAACAAAGGCAGGCTTGCAAGTGAGGTTGGGCAGGGACCAAAAATCTAGAGCAGAGCTTCTTAAATTTCTCAGGTGCTTCTTAAATGAGTAGGTAGGCATCACTGGGGGTGTTGTAAATGTGGATTCTGTCCGGTTCAGTAGCGCTTGGGTCAGGCCTATGATTCTGTATCTCTCCCACATGCCCAGGTCATCATACGGCTGCCTATGTGCTGTCCGGGGCTAGGGTATCTGGGCCTTTGAGTTCTCCGCCCTTCCATGCATTGGATCTGTTTCTGCTGCCTGTTTTTGCACCCATGAATTCACTTCTTGGCACCTCCCTGTCACCCCATTTACTTGCACCAACGTTGCATTTGTTTGAACCATAATTGATAGATTCTGTCTTTTCTGACCCACATGACGCTACTTTGTCAACCTGAGCAGGTCTGATAACATATTCTGGCCCTTTCTCCTATATCACTCCATGTTGCCAGTCTGATTCAGCGAAACCAGAAATCATTTTCTGTTTATTTCATATAATACTGGGTTGCGCTTAATGGAAAGGCTGACACGTAATTCTGCTTTTTTCTTTTTTAAAAACAAAAGGTTGTTATTTTTTTAGGTGGAAACATCTATATTATGATGAATTTAGAGAATGCCATAGTACTTGAAAAATAAAAAAGGTTAGATACTCTAGTAGAAATAAACAGTACTACTATTTCTTTAACACTGAGCTTCCCAGCTTTTATATTGTAGTTAAGGTTGTTACTGTATAAGCTTTTCCTGATATTTTTGTCATTATCCTTAAAATTTGACCCCAAACTCACTGTGTTAATATGTTATTAAGCAAAGAAATATAGAGCTCATTGCATTTAAGTAAGGATATCTTTTGGAATTAATGGGATTATTAGTATGCATAATCAACTCTTTCCAGATTTGTGTTTTCTAAATCTTTATTGAAGAACAAAATGGAAAAAATAACTGTCTGCTCTTTAATTCAGTAATAATTATTGTTTTTATTTTTTGTTTTTTGCATGAAACAGAATTAATTTTGGTATCAATTTGCCTTCTCAGAGAAAATATTTGTGTGACTGTTAAGTAATTCAGGCTAGAAACAACTATTTTTTTAAAAAATGAAATACCTGATTCCATCCAGTAACCTTGGTTTCAACATAGGCAAGGATGGATTGTGATTAGGAGACCTCATGTGGTAGTGGCTGAATGGTATGAACGAGATTATTTTCCCTGAGTCAGATCACTACTGCTAATCAGAACCAGAGCCAAGAGACCTCAAGAGAGGTGTGCCACCAGCCTGTTGGTACCTGAGTTGGAAGATGTGATCATGTTTAAGGACCAGTTAAAAAGTAACTAATGAAAGGACTTAGCAATCATCCCAAATAGCCTCTTCAGACTCATTTCATGAACATAAATGGATTGCATAGGAACTGAATAGAGGAGTACTGTTGCAGAGATAGGGGCCTTTCTTTCTGACTATTAAGTCCTGCTGGGCTAGGGTTAGAAGTCCAGCTGAACACCGCCTCTGGGTGGTGCTGGGGTTGCTGATAATGGATTCATCTCCCATGCAAGTCTCTGACTGCTGTCATCTCAGAAGTTCTGCTGGCGAGTCAATTCTTCTTTTATGGATAAGTCAGCGACACAATATTGCAACGACCAATGCAAAAATGAAAACATGGATCTCCTTGTTTAAAATTAAGAATTATGTGAGGGTTCTAACAGATCGTTAAACTTTATGTGGGCCCCTTCTGGGCACAAGGCACAGGGTGTCAGTGAAATCACCATTCTTATATGTGAGTCCAGCTTTGAGTATAAGTTGAAGAAAAGTGATTTAAATTTTTAAGTGATCCACAAAGAAGCCTCAAGATGGCTGACTCAACTTATGTAGGTTTTTGTTGACTACTTCCTGGTTTTCTCTCATGGGACTGGAAGAAATGCTGCTGGTGGTATTTTCCCAAGGCCACGCATGGATCTCTAATCATGTTCTTCTCTTGAAGCACTTTCCAAAAAATATGCAAAATTTCAAGACTTTTGGCTTTTACACCCTTAATAATACATGTTACACAAATTTTTGCCTTTTGGGAACACCTTGGGGACCCTGAGATAGCTTGGCCTTGGGAATCTCTTATGCACCTTGGGAACCCTGATAGCTTGGCCTTGGGAATCTCTATAAAAATACACTAATGAGGGATGATTTTCAGTAATGCTTATTTCTCTACTTTCAGAAAGAAGAATTCCTTCACTTTCACATAGAAATTAAAGTTGCTTCCTTCATCCTTTTTCTTTTTTTTTTTAATGATACACATTGAGCTCAATGTGATACTTGCTTCTAACTGGCACCATTCAATGTTATGCGCTGGTGTCCCTCCAATTATTGCTGTATATTAATTTTGATTAGACAGGAGGTGGCTCTGTGAGTCTTGACTTCCTGCCAGTACAATCAAATATGAGCTGTGGGTATGGAAAGCAAATGTTACTTCCTATACCCTGGTGAGGAGTGTATTACTTATAACTTACTTAAAAAGTGACTTGTGTTTCAGTTAAGTGATTACAAAGTCTTTATTGGATAAAGGGTCTCCAGTTAATATTCTGCTCCTCCTAGGTCTATGAATAATGCAATTGCAAAGTTTTATCTTTCAACAGCACCATTGTTAGGGATGGAATTGTGTTCACCCCACAAAATCCATATATTGAAGCCCTAATCCCCAATGTGAATGTATTTGGAGGTGGGGTTTTTAGGGGGATAATTAAGGTTAAATGTCATAAGGGCGGAGCCCTAATCTATAGTACCAATGGCCTTTAAGGAGATGAAAAGGGACCAGATCTTTTTCTCTTTCTTCAAGCATAACCAGAAGAAAGGCCATGTCAGAACAGTGTGAGAAGGCAACCGAAGTCTTGTACTTTTCCCTTGTTGTCTAATCACTCAGTCTGAGGTGTTTTGTTATAGTAGCCCTAGCAGATAAATACACACATTTTATTAATTTTGGACCAATTCTTCCTTTCAGAAGAAACTATTGTGAAAATTTGGGTTTGAAAGCAAATGGAAATGAAAAAAATGACTGTCTTGATGTGCGGATTGACTTGTTCTTCAGCCTTGGCTTGTAATAACGTGCGTCAAGCAGGAATGAGGAGACCTGTAGAATCATGGCGGTTGCAAACCCGGCTAGATCACAGGCTTTTCTCTTGTGCTGGGAAGTCCCTCATCCTCCTGCCTGACCACGTATGAGAAGTTAACTGTGATTTATAGTCACGGTGTGTGTAGTATAGTCAGACTGAATCCTCCTAGGATTCACTAATACGTTTAAATAAATTTTACTTTGGACCAATTATTTTTAACTTATTCATGTATCCACTACCACCCCCATGGGGGAAAAAAAAACATAGTTGAATACACTTAAAACCCTTTTTGAGCCAAAAATATGTTCCTTTTGTTTTAGTATCCACAGACCTATTTTGGTACCTAGCATACAGGAGATTTCTGATATGTATTTGAGTAAGGAAGTGAGTTAATGAATGACTCATTCCCCAGTTACATCTCACAGTGACACTTCGAAGTACGTTACCTCTGTGAAACGGATACAGCAAGAAGTACGGTTTGTCCAGTTTCAACAATTTGGTTAAGTCCCTGTGACCTAGTGCTTGCTACGTATCCTATTCCACCTGATGTTTATGCTGAAACAGCCTTGATTACAAAAGCCCTGCAAATTAACTTGTCAAAGGCTGGACAATTTATATATTTTGTCCATGTTCAAATAATAAATTTTGTTATTTGTGTAGTACTGACCTCATGTCAAACGATTCAGTCAACCAGGCAAAGTTCCTATTAGTTACAGACCTCATATTCCCCCTAAAAGATTTAAAGGATGTTCATCATACCTGAAGTAAATAACAGTTCCAGGGGACTTCTCTCACTGACTTTCTGTCATTTGTCTTTGTCTCTCTGTGTCTCTCTTTATGTTAAACAGAAAGCTCTCAAGATGCTGTCAAGGGAAACAATTAGGTTTCCTGCATCCAGAATAGTATTGCCATACTAGTTGCAAATTATATTAGGCCTGGGACATCAACATAAATCAAGCTCCCCTTTTTTCATTATGAGACTGTAATGTACAATTAAACTTTGCATTTTTTTTTTCGCTCCAGTAGAATAAATGCTTAGGCTTGTGTAGGGCTTCTTTCCATACTATTAAGTTACACTCATTTAAATTTTGTTTTAAATGAGAGATATGGTCATTAATACTTGACAAGGGAGAAGTTGACTAGAGAATATTGAATGTCTTTCATCTATCTGAAATCTCTTTCTCTGAATATAGCAATGGAAATTCATCTGTCTTAAAGAGCAATACCCAGCAGGCTCTTTATACGTGGTTAATCCTTTAATCCTCATACCAACAGGGCAAGTTACATATAATGATCTCCATTCCAAAAATAAAGGACTAACCTGGAGGGCAGTGTGCGTGTACTCATCCAGACAGAAAATGCTGGAGTTGGGATTTATATCCAGGTTTTCCTGGCATCCTTTTCAATCCAAAAACCTGTAAGAAATATTTGAAGTACAATGAGGTATTTTTGATATATTAATTTTGGTAATGTTTAGATGTAATGAATTTAAAATAAATATTCTCCCTTTTGCTAATTCCCATTAAAAATCGAGGACTAAGAATAGATTATGACCATAAATTTGCTATTTATTATTTTTTACTAAATACTTTTGAATTTTATTGTTGTTCAAGTACAGTTTTCTGCCTTTCCCCTCCCCCGTCCCCACCACCCCAGCCCTCCCCACCTCCCTCCTCTGTTTCCACCGCCCCTTGTTTTGGTCCATGTGTCCATTATAGTTGTTCTTTTTTGTGTGCCAGAAAATAAGGTAAGCTCTTTACCTGTTTTAATTTATAAAGTCCTCAGAAGAAATGATGTAGGTGCTATTATCTATGAATGGGACCCAGAGAAGATTAGCAACTTGCTCTAGGTCACATAACTCCAAAGTTGGCAAAGCTGGACTTGAACCAGGTCTCTGGTTCCAGAGCGGCATCCTTAACCATCTGCAACACAAAGTCAGGTTCCGCTCCAAGACTAGTTATTTCGGGTTTTATGAGTGGTCGTAGGCCAGTAAAGGGAGCTAAGGTAGGACTGAGTTGGAGGGGGGGAGGGCTGTGACAGGGCTGTGTTTCTACTAAACATGCAAAATGACAAGAGCTTGACACTATGGAACCTAAAGCAGTGTGTATCCCATTGTCAGCATGGATTGGGAAAGCCGTTTCAACAAGGGCACACATGCAGCCTTGAGATCTCTATAGCCATAGGGCCATGTCGCTTCTCTCTCGAAAGCTAAGAAATCCATTTCTTGGTAGTGGGTAGTCACCAGAAATTCCAAAATATCCTTTGTCCTCATGCACTTCTGGAGAGAATGTTCTTGGTCTTCATTCCAGGAGCAGAGTCATGTTTGATTTTTTAAAAACTTGTCTGTTTACCAGGGTTACGTGACCATTTTGCAACGCCACTGTAACATCTTTGCCATGTTCAGGAAGCAGCCTCTTTGTAGAGGTACTTGTCAAGAACAAACTCTGCTTTGTCACTGAACTCTCATCATCCACGTGGGGACTTTTCAGATGATTTCCCACCAACCTCCCCATTCATCCCTCCCTCAGGCATCATCCCCACGCTTATTTTACTCAGAACCTTGATGGTCAGACGCATTCCTTTGTTCTAAAGCAAAGTTTTGGGCTGCCCGGTAGACTAATGGCTATCCACATAGGGCCACTTACCTTTGAATGTACAAGGCTATATAAAATTAAAAATTTATTTT
Organism: Sturnira hondurensis; assembly: GCF_014824575.4. Taxonomy (NCBI): domain Eukaryota; kingdom Metazoa; phylum Chordata; class Mammalia; order Chiroptera; family Phyllostomidae; genus Sturnira; species Sturnira hondurensis. Next base: position 11,450,765 of record NW_028091637.1, read on the forward strand.
CTCAGTTCACTAGCTACAGTGAATGTGGCTAGTGCCTACAATATTAAACACTGCAGCTGTACAATATTTTCATTATCGGTGAAAGTTCTTTGGGTAGTTCCTCCTTAGGGCCTTGATTTCCTAGGGAAGATTTCTCTGAATGAACGTTGTGGTAGATTATATTAATTTTCATGGTCCCTCAATTGCATGTTTCTTCCTAGGGTTCCCTACATACAGTGCTATCCCTTGCAACAAAATTACATATACCTTTGACCCACTGCCACGAAGTTTGACCCTATGACTTGCTTTGCCCGTCGAATACCTTCTCAGAGGGAACTTGAATAGGCCATGTGTGCTTTGCCAGGAGATCTTCCCCTCAGTAATGATATAAACTGTGTTTGAAAATGAGACTGTTCCCGGGGCCTTAAGTGGAGGTGATGTGGAGCAGCACGGAACACATGCACCATCAGTATTTCATGTGAAGGAAAAATAACCTCTTATTGTTTCCACTCACTGTTTTTAGCGGCATTTATTTTCGTATACTAACTTGACTTAAGCTGACTGGTACAAAATGGACTCCCTTTCAATATTCAAGAGATGACACCGGGGATACTAAGTGATTTTCATTAGTGATATTCTGTACAGGGCGCAGCTGGAAGCCAGTACAACAGGAACTGGCCATAAAGGGATGCAGTTGGCATCAGGTTCACCAATTGTAGAGAAAACACAGAGGTTTGCCCCTGGGTGTGTTGGTTAAGCCACATAACAGGACAAGTGCTGATATTTCTGGAGTTCATTCTATCATCGGGTGCCCAGCCCCCAGTGTTCTCTCTAGTATGCGAACAGCCCTCATTTAAAGAGCTCTCTGCACGGAAAGATGTGCTTTCTGCAGTCCAGTGGCTCTTTTCATTTATTCTAATAACCTCTGGTGTCTGCAGGAAGGAGACTTTTCTCTTACTATTTCTAGGATATATTTTCCATTCCAATGCTCTGTATTTTGTAGTTAGATCCGTGCAGTAATAACCCATGTGACTGCACAGTAAGGGATTGAGGATTGTGAGATAAAGTAGGCAATAAGTTCACTTGTTCAACCCGAGGAAGAGATGTGAGAAGGAAGTTCTGAGCCTGACATTTTATTGTCATTTTTTTTTTTTACTTTTGTACTTCAATTCTTGTATGGACTGAAAGAAAATTTGAAAATCCTCATTTCCTTGGGGATAGAATCCTTGCTACTCATAGTGAATAAGCTAATGTTTATTTGACTAAACATTTGCTTATTAATAAAGAGTAATAGAGAGAGGCTCACATTTGAATATCTTATATATTTGGGTCAGTAGAATTTTGAGATCCTCACAGATACATGTCTGTAAAGATGTATTTTTGAGCTAAAATACCACAAAGAAAGTCATTGTGGCATGTGACTGAAAGAGCACTGACCCAAGGATACCATGTCAGGGGCCTGGTACTAACAGGATATAAAGATTAAGGGGAATTCCTTCATCTACTTTGCTCCACTGCCTATAAACCTAATGCTTTGCCCAGGTGACATAACTGCCTCTAACTTGTGGGTGATTTTTAACAAAATTCTTGACACAGTTTTAATAAAACACATATTATGTACTTGGGTATATTTTTAAAGAAAACTGTGTGTAAGAATTTACACACAAACTGTAAAAGTTTATTGATTCATCGGAGCAACATTTTTGAATACTACTGAAGTAAAGAGAGTATTAATATGAATTACAGTGAAGTCTCAAATGATAGTGCAAAAAGCTCTGGGTAGATATTCAAAGTAATATGTGATTATGGCGAGGGACATGGCTGTGATGAACAGCTGCAAGTCACAGACGGTGGAGGAAGGGTGCGTCACCCTGAAGAAGGATGTAAATGGAATACCGCAGTACACCCTATCAAAAGGATGCATACATTGATTACATAAACACTGTTTATGGGGGGACTATTATGAACCAGGAACTTCCTTATGCTTTTGATTCTAGCCATTATCTCATGAAGCCTGCATTATATAGTGGTAGACATGAGATACATAGGCACAATGGAGGGACCATTTTCATACTCAGTATTTCAGGGAGTGTTTTCAACGGAGGAAATCTGAGTTTGTTTAGAGAAGACAATATACACTGAATTTTGGTAGATGGGTAAAACTTTGTTGAGCAAACATCCTTAGAATGACACATGGAACAAGGAAGCATACAAAGGCAAGTTTGTTGTTTCTGCATTTGTGTTATTTCCAGCCATTGTTCATTACCACAAACACTAGTTTCTTAAGAAATCATTTTTCTGTGATGTATATTTGGCATAGAGTAGGTGCTTGATAAATATTTCTGAAATAAATGTGCATAGTTTGAATCAACATGAAAATATCATGTCAATAACAAACTAAAACATTCCTTCAGTTTGAGGTGAGCAGGAGCATGGAATTGGTAGGTCAGTAGAAAGCTGATGAAAAGTCTGATCCTGTCTTCTGGGCTCTTGATGTTCTCAGATAGCTAATTACAGCGTGTGCATTGTAATTCAGCTGGCTTTTTGTTTTTAATTTAGCAACTCTTATGTGAATTGTTCTCATTAAACTGAATAAAGCTAATGTGTATTCAGTGCCATCCATGTTTTTATGACTCGGCAAAATAATCAGTGCCAGGCTTTAAAAATAATAAAGCATTTTGCTTTGATTTTTTGTTTGTTTTTGTAGTGACACCATGTTTGCTCTGTGAATGTGTTGCATAAAAAAAGGATAAGAGTTTTCTACTCTAACCTTCTTAAATGCAACAGACTTTAACAAAGTAAATCAGAAGGCAGTGCATGGTACATTTCATGGATTATGCAAGCAATGGTGTTGAGTAGAGGGGAAAGTAAACACTACTACTGTTTATTCTGTAATGGTTCAGAAAGCAAGAGTGTTCTTCACTTGCTCAAGATTCTCCTCCATTTTGGGAGCTATTAGTATATATAGCTAGAAGAGGTGGACAAGGTCAAATTTTGGAAGTTCTTACATACCTAATCTAGAAGACAGGAGTTTTGTTCCTCAGACTATTATGTCCTTCAGATAAACAATAATGACTTCTGATTGGGGTGGGGTGACAATGACGATGGTCAAGTGATGCCTTGGAGAGCTTTAGCGGGCTACAATACAGGTATTGGACCACCTGAGGCCAAAGAAGGGAGGGATACCAGTAAACAAGATAAAACCAGGAAACACATGATGAGAACTTTTATAAGTATGGCAGCAAAGAAAACTTAAAGATACTTATATAAACAGGGAAGATATTAGTCTCTGGGTCATTCCATTCACAAGCAAACAGTTCCTTTGACTTAGGACTTAGGAGTAGGCAATAAAAGCCTCATCTTCTAAGTCTAGAACTGTAAACCAGTAAACATATCCAGAGAAAGCAGTAAGCCAAATATAAGGATTTAGCACCACCAATGTCTACAATTGGCTTGAGTACTTTCGTGCAACATGTTATGAGAAATGTGATGAGATAGGTGGTCAGTACCTATAACATGAAGAGTATTTTACTCCAGAGTGAAGAATTTAAATTGTATTTTGAGGTCTCAGGATTCCAGCCAGATAATGATATGGTTAATCCAAACTTTAAAACTTCAGCATTGTACCAGTAAAGAGCAAAGAGTGGGCAGCTGCAGAATCATGGTAAGAATTTCAAGAATCTTAAATAACCAATGGGCAGTATAGAATAAGAGAATAGCCCTCTGTCTAAGGTGTTAAAAAGGAAGAATGCATAAGACTAGGTGAATGATTAGATACCAAGTGAAGAGAAAGGGGAGAGGGGAGGATGAACTGGACGTTCATCAAATCGTTCTAGATGATGAACAGCTAGATGTCCATCAAACCGGTTCTTCTTCCTTTGTACAGAGTTCATCAATGTTTCTTGATTATTTTGCAGTTGGGCGGAGCCACATGAAACGTCCTTTTCAATGGAATGTCAACAGAAGTGACTGTGGGCAGGAGAATTGAAGAGGACTGAATGAGGTCAGGATGACCCTAGAGCCATATTTAGAAGATGGCAGATCCATAGATGAAAGAACCTCAAATCTTCAAATGACTGAATGAAACACAGACCCCACTAATCTCTACTGAGTCTAGTCTGAATGAGAGATAGCATAGGTGTGTGTGTGTGTAGTCATTGAGGTTTTGAGTTGTATTTTTTACAGCAGCTAGAATTACCCTGATTAATGCAATTGTCATTCACTTTTATGGCTTGAGAATATGGGCAGATGAATAATATTTTCACCAAACTGTGGAACACAGACAGATGAGTTTTTAGGGTAGCAGAGGACTTTAGATTTAATCAACTAATTTTGAGATGACTGTGGTTAATCAAAAAGTATATGCCAATGCAAAGTTTGGATATAATGCAAAGTTTGGATATGATGCTGGAGCTCAGAGGAGAAGATAAAGCTGGAAGCACAGTTGCAGGAGTTATTGGCATAGATTAAAACTGCATCTGTGAGCGAGTAATGATATCTAAGAGTTGGCATGTTAGGAGAAAAGAAATACTGTCTAGGGCCAATACCTTAGGAATATGAACAGTGAAGAAATAACAGCAGCAAGAAGACCCTGCGAAAAGTTAATGGAGGGGACAACAAAGTGGTTAGAAGGAAATCCAGGAAAATGAAGTATTGTATAAGGAAAGAGCTGCACACAAGAGTTAACAGCCAACAGAATCAGTGTTTGCTGAAAGATCCGGGACTAATCAGTCCATCAGATTTTACTGCTAGGAGGTCTCGTGTCTTGGCCGTGTACTCTATTTGTTCAGGGTAGTCCAAGTTGATGCTTCATTATTTTTATTTATTTATTTATTTTATTTCTAAAAAGTTTTTAAAATTGTTGTTCAAGTATAGTTGTCTCTCTTTTTTTCCCACCACTCTCCCCCACCCCAGCCACCTTCACTTCCCACCCTTGATCCTACTCCCCTTTGGTTTTGTCCGTGTGTCCTTTATATACACGTTCCTGAAAACCCTTCTCCCTTTTCTCCCCATTATCCCCACCCACCTCCCCTCTGGAGACTATCAGTTTGTTCTCAATTTCACTATCTCTGTTTATATTTTGCTTGTTTGTTTATTAATGGTGTTTTTTCACTCTCAAAAGTGCGCTGGTTTGGGTAATAAGCTGTATGGTCACATTAGTCATGAGAATCTTTGCTAAGAATAGTTTTTGTGGTAGTGAAGTGAGTTTGCTGTAGGTTGAGGAGTTCGAGGGGGAGGAAGGGAGGAAGGAGAGTCATTTTTAATAACCTGACTGTGAATAGAAAGGAAGAGAGCATTGAGCTAGTTGGTTGAGGAATCAATGGAGGGAATTTTGTTGTTTGTTGATTTTCTTTTCAATTTAGAAAGAACCTGAGCATCTTTGGTGCTGGGGGGAAGAAAACTGTGGCTAGGGAGAAATGTCAGTTTTTTTCAGTCATGAAGAGTGCTTCTAACAGTTAGGTTCTGAACGCAGGGCAAGATGGTTGTTCATCTGCTGTGCTAGTCAATGGCTTTCACTTTGCCACCCAGGGTCACAGATATTGCAGGTGGTGTGCCTGCATGATGAGTGGCACCTCTTGAAAGACAAAGCCTGTATTTTAGCAAAGGCAGCGTCTCCGTGCTCCTGCAAGAGTTCGTGACTTCCTCAGCTTCAACGTGTGTTCTGATGCTTTGTCATTATTTTCCCATTCCAATCTCTGTAATCAAATCATGGGCTATACTGTTAACATGTTTTATTTAATACCTGAGGTATAAATAAGGGGCTGTTTATTAATAAATGCATGTTTTTCTACTCTCTTAGGGAACATAATCACTATTTAGTCTCTGGATATGTATTTATGCCCTTAGAAGTCTCTAAATCTACACAATTCATAGTATAGAAGTAAAGAATCACTTATCCACAGTATGCTGCTGAATAATCAATGTTAACTGTACTAGATTTGAGGAAGAGGTCAGAACTGAAACTGGTCAGATACAGTCAGGTGAACCACAATTAGGATTTCTGTTTCCCCAGGAGAATGAGAAAATGCAACCTTCAATTTCATTGAATCATGCACCAACTGTAGGATATTTTATTCAGCAGAGAACTTTATTGCACTAAGAAGCATTTTTAAATGAAAGAAATTCTTCTACTGTGGGAAAAATGAAAAGATTTTAAAAGAAAATCCTTTTTTGAAGTTTGTAAAGGTACTGCTGCATGAATTGGTGGCAGGCTTATGGGCAAAGCAGGAACTAGCTCAGTGGCTCATGTATAATTGCAAGCCAGGAGACTTAGCCGAGAGTTGAAGTTGAGATCTCATTATAAAAAAGAACTCACTGCTGTTGAAGGTCTGTTCCACCAGAGTTAATATCTGGCCCAAGAGAAGCCATTTTTCAGAGGACATCAGTAATAATTGTGATTTTCCCAAAGTAGCAACATCATATATAGATGATCTTGTCTCATTTCCAGTATGAGACTGCCATTTTAAAAAATATTTTCATTTAAGAAGTGTCTGACTCACCTCCTACCACAGTCAAGCGGTGCTTGTATTGGGCTTTGCTGGCTCCTTTTTTCTCCAGGTCTCTGGGAATTTAGATCTGTAGGAGAGTACGCATCTTCTCATAGAGATGAGTAAAATGTGAAGAAAAAAAGGAGCAGCCTAGGCAAAACTAACATGATTGAATAGTACCGGACAGGAAGAAAAAGTGCATGAGTGGGCAGGAATACAGAAGTTGACACACTGGGGGAGGCTGAGATGACAGGCAGTAGATGGTGAGAGTCTAGAGAAAGGAAGCAAAGAGAAACCAGGCTGACCCACTCAGGAAACCTAGACAGGGGGGTCACAGGGTATGGGTGTGAAGCACCATTTTTCACATGAGAATGGAGCACTGTGTTTAATATTAGGTTTCACTGTAGGTGGGTGGGTGGCTACCTTACTAATTCTTTGTTTCTATAATCTGCATTTAAGATCGATTGTAGATCGGATGTTTCTGTTCCAGAACTAGTTTACTCTTTGCATTCAACTTGTCTTCTTCCAGTCTTGTTCATCTCATTGAATGAATCTACCCGATTCCTAATTCCTCTGTTCCTTTCTCTTGTATAACCAGTCAAAACCCAAATCTGGTAAATTCCATTTCCTGTAAGCATTTAAATCCAGGAACCCCTTGCCTCCTCCGTTGCTACCACTCTGGTATATCCTGTTATTTCTTAACTGGATTTCTGTGACTCTCTCGTATTTATTCTTTTCTTCTACAAAACACTCTCTAGGTAACATTTATTCTCCATACAGCAGCAAGGGAAATTTAATGAACAATGTAAATCTAATTGTATCACATTCCTTTTGAAAGCTCTTTAATTGTGGTCCATTTTCTTCATGTTGTTTTGTAACATCCTTACCTGCACGGCCTTCAGGAACTGTCTGTCTCTGAAACATTGCCCTCCTTTTTGTGCAAGCTTTTCAGCCAGCCACTCTATACTTACCCTTCGGGCTCCATCCATAGGGGAAATTTTCTCTGATGTCACTCAAGCTAGGTAAGAACCTCCTGTTTCATATTTTTTAATGCTCTCTCCACAGCATGCATCACAGTGTAATTAACTATATTTGTTACTCGTACAGTAATTGGGTTGGTACTTCTTCTCTGGTGGACTGTAAAATCCACAAGGGCAAAGTCTGTGCAATGCTGGATTCCCCAGTACTCACACCCACACCTGGCATTGGTAGGTTTTCATTGTTAAATGAGAGAATTAATGAATATTTGGCTAAAGAAGTTAATACCAGCAAGACATTTTGTGATCTTAGAATTATTTTATTGATGTCTAGCAGCAGTTGCTTTGACAAGAATTCAAGATTAATCTTATTTATATGTAAACAATGTCCTTCTAGTGTTCTCTTAGGCTGGATTTCTTAACTTGTTAGGATGAAATCACATGTATTTTCTCATCCTAAAAGAGCTTCTTGACTGCTGGTCAAGCTACATGTTCCTTTGTTAGGTGTGTATGAATGCTAAGAGTGGTTTTCCTGGATTTTCCCAGGGTTCTGTCTGTGGATAAAAAGATATTTTAGAAGAGAAAGAGTGAAAGAGCACCTCTGTCAAGCCAGTCACTTTTCAGAAGTTCCATTACTTGCTCAAAGCTAAAAAAGATGGTTATAGCATTGTTTCTGTGGTAATCTGACTCTGTTGCTACTGTGTTATAAAATGTGGCTACACACAAATGTTGTCAATAAATAGAATACTAATTCCCAAGCCAAAGAAATGTCATTTGGACATAGTTGTAGAAACCATGGTACAATTGTAAATATTGGAGCAAATTGGCCTGTTAAAATGGAAAAGATTGTGGGCTTGAAATCTTGTACAGACTGGGCACATGTCCTTTCTCTTGGCCACATTCTTTTCTGTTATGTTTCTGTTTTTGGCATTCAAATACAAAGGGGGTGTTTCTCATTCTCCTTAGTTTTCAGCACATTATTATATTTGTCTAGTCAAGGTGCCTCTTTGATTTCATTTTATTTCCTTTTTTTTCCTCTTCTTTCCTGATCCCTATGCCCACTCTGGGCATTAACGGGTGCGTTTGATGGGTCTGTAAATATGCACACTTCTTAAGTAAGATGAGTATTGTTTTGCGTTTGTTTTAAAAGTATGTATTGACATTGTGCTGTGATTCACATCCCTCTTCTTTTTTAAAAAAGTATTCAGGCCCTGCTGGGTTGCTCGGTTGGTTGGAATATCCTCATACACCAAAATGTTGTGGGTTTGATTCTTGGTCAGGGCATGTGCCTAGGTCGCAGGTTTGATCATTGGCCGGGGCGTGTACAGAGGCAACTAAACCGTGTTTCTCACACTGATGTTTCTCTCTCGCTCTCTACTCCCTTCTCCCGTCTCTAAAATCAGTAAACATATCCTTGAGTGAGGATTAAAACAAAAGTTTAGGTCTATTTATCTTACTGTTTGTATATCTAGTCTTTACCTCTAAATAGTGGTTTTCTATAATATAAATCTATCACATTTTATTTTTTAATAAGCGACAGGAACTTGGTGTCTTCCAGTGTTTTGCTATAAAAAACAGTATTATAATAAAGATCCATCTGTGTGCATCTTTATAGATCTCTGAAACTATTTATTTAGAATATATTTATACATTCAGGTGAAGGATTTCTGGTAGTATGTATGCACACTCAAATTCACTTGATTCTTTCATAATTATTTTTAGGATAGCTAGATTAGTTCACATTACTTCTAATAGTACATGAGAGTTCTTGTTCACATGTTTGCTAGGTCTGAATATTACCAACCTTTTTAATCTTTCATAAACTCAGAGATTTCATATCGTATGTGTTGTTTTTTCCTCATTTTTTAAAATTGAGGTATATTTGCCTTCAACAGAAAGCACAGATTTCAAATGTGCCGCTCAGAGTCTGACAAAGGGATAATCCTGTGTTCTACCAACTAAATCAAGATATGTAGCATTTCCATCATTGCAAATATTCCTCTTGATTCCCTCTCTTATGTTTTTATTTGAATTTCCATGGTTTTTAATGGGTTTCTATATCTTTTCATGTTATTATAATATCTCTTGATGTTATAGCTTCTATGTTAAATAATATCATATTTTCTGGTTGAGTTTTGCTGGTGTTGAAGAATATTTATTCTAAGTTGATCTTAGATCTGGCAACAGTAATGAACTGTTCCATTACTTTGAGACTGTTTTTTTTTTTCTATTGAGTTTTCTATGTAGAAGATGAAATCATCAACTAATAGGGAGTTTTACTTCTTTCTTTCAAATTTGACTCTTCTACATGTTTTGAGTTTTTTAGCATTGACTTAGACATCTGATATTATGTGAAACCACAACAGTGTATAAGTTCATTCTTGCTTTGTCATCTTAAGTGGAATGCATCTGAAATTGATTTGCTAGTTATTTTGCTTGATGTAGGTGGGGTTTTTGATCACTATTAAGTTAAATATTTTCATTTACATGACTAGTTCCCTAATAGTTTGTTTATATACCATAAATAGGTATTAGATTTTTTAACTTGCCTTTTAAGATGGAACTATCTTTGTAATTCTGAAATAAGACTACTTGATCAAGATGTATTATATGTTTAATCCACCACTAGATTTAGTTAACTAATATTCTATTTAGGATTTTGTACCCATATATACACATAGATATGTGTGTAAATATATTTTTATATATATACATATATCATTATGCACACACACACATGTACACACACACACATGTACACACACACATATGCCTGTCTGGGAATAGTTCAGCCGTTGTTAATATAACAAGAATGGTTTGCACCACATTAATGAAGCCTGGCAGCCAAGGACAGTGGACTGAAATGCACATGAATGATCAATGATGACTTAACTGTACTAGTTAGTGGGGGTGGTAGATGCCATTGAGTGAGCGTGTGTACTGTGTGGCCATCCCATTCAAAATGACTGAGCAAGTAGAGCAATGAATCTGCATCAAATTTTGTGTTAAGCTTGGACATCCCTCCACGGAACCTCTTTGGATAATTTAGAAGGCCACAGCTATGGGCAACAGCAATGCACCTGCTCATGCATCACTTCTGAAGATTTTTTTTTTTGGCAAAACATCAAATTGACAAAGTGACCCAGCTCCCTACAGCCCTGATTTGGCACTTTGAAGCTCAACTTTTCCCAGAATGAAAATCACCTTTGAAAGGGGGGAGATTTCAGACCATTGGTGAGATTCAGGAAAATATGACAGGGCAGCTGATGGCAATTGGGAAAACTGTGTGAGGACCCAAGGTGTCTACTCTGAAGGGGACTGAGGCATCATTGTCTTATGTACAATGTTTCCTGTATCTTGTATCTTCTTCAATAAATGTCTATTTTTCATAGTACATGGCTGGATACCTTCTGGAAAGACTATATCTGTATCTATATCTATATGTTCTGTTCTTGCAGAACTATCTTTGATTTGCTTAACTTTCTCTACCATTTTGCTTGTTTGATCTATATTTCACAGATTTTTCTCCTTTAATTTTATCTTATCCTTCCAACTCTGTTTTTAATTTGGTTTTATTAACTTTACAACTTCTTGAGTTGAAGGCTTAGCTTATTTGTCTTTAATGTTTTTTGGCTTTAGCTAAACCTACTTAAAGCTAAATATTTCTCTTTATGCGCTTTTTTTAGCAATGTTCCATAACTTTCGAAAGGGTGCTGAACACAGTAAAAAGTTGGGCATATACTCTGATACACATCGTATCTCAAACATCCACTGGTTCTATGACTTTGCTCAAATAAAATTCTGATGAATAGTTTTTTCACCTGGAGCAGGGGTTCTCAACTGACGTGATTTTATATGAAAAGTGCTGTGGAACGAGTGTTCAGTAAAAGGCATTCGTGCTTTGCTGCTGGCTTGTGTACAGACAGTATAGGAAAGAGCTAAACAGAAGCATTTCTACAGCTGCAGTTGTGCTGTGGAATACACTGCCTGCTGAATAACTCAGCAACTCCAGTTATGTTACTTTTGCCACAATGAAAACTGAAGAATTTGAAGTGACCTTGTCTTTAAGAATACAGAGTGGGGCAAAAATATGTTTACAGCCCTGTGTATGGAAAATAGTACAATAGGTAGTCAGTAATAACACAGGAATGAAGTGTGTTTTGCAAACTCAGAACTGCAAACCTCCTTTTGCACTACCCTGTATTCTATCACTAGGACTTTTTAGCAATTAACGCCGACCTGTTAGTGAGGTCCCACTTTGATCATTTTACTTGGATGTGTCTGTTTTGTCCTGTGTAACTGGTAGAAATAAGCAATACATAGCATATATATATATATATATATATATATATATATATATATATGCATACATACATACATACATATAAATGTATATATATATTATGTAGACTTTGTCTTTTCCATTGGCTATAGAGTTTTGAATTCATCAAGTGGCTCATTCATCATTACCTTCCTGGCAATTCGCACACATAAGGAGACAGAGTCAGTCCTGCAGGGTAGAGGTCATAGTAGGGTACTTAAAGAATGAAGAATAGGAAAATATTAATGACAATGAGAGTTCTTGTTTAGGGAGTGGTTGCAATATAATACTGGGAAGTCCAGATCTGGACAGTTCACAGAAGGGTGTGAGTATCAGGCAGGCTAAGGAGTTGGAAATGTACTTGACTGGTTGATCAAATATGAGTGAGTTTGAGCAAGGGATTCACGTGGTAAAAAGTAGGTGTTTGGAACAATTAAAGTGACTGCAGGATGCAGGATGGAGAGGGAGGGGGAGAAACTGAAAGAAGAGCAAGTCAGGGGGGACATTCACTCAGTCTCACATGAAGCTGCCAGTTCAAATCGTGGAGAAGATTATGAATTCAGGGGAGTCCGGTGGTGACAGAGGAAGCAGTAGGTCCTGGTGACTGATGCTTATAACAGAAGGGAAAGAGCCTCACTTATGACTCCAAGTTGTACCTCAGTGACAGTGGTGCTGATGACAGATATGGAAACTAAGTGTGACTTTTGGTGCAGATGCTAAAAAATAAAGTAATACCAATGAATGGAATGAACATAATTCCGGTGCCTGTGTTTTCAGGCACTGCATAGATAGTTTATGTAATATACTTCCCCCGGAGAGATAGTTGTATTTCAGGAATTTTGAATTCCATGTATTAAGTAATCATCTATGTGGATATTTATAGCAGCTAAATAGAAATGTGGTCTAAAACTTGGATATGGGACAGAGTCACTTAGTATAGGAGTGATAGTTAAAGGCATAAGCATAGATTAAGACTTCTCAGGTAGAATATACAGAGAGAGCATCTCCAAAAGTTGTACTGAATGTTGTGAAAATTCACAGTTGAAAGAGGACTGGGAAGGAGCACAATATGTCAAATTTATTAAATAATTACTACGAACCATGTGTTGAACTAGAGCCTTATATAGGACTGAGTCTATTTGAGTTCAAAATGTGTGTTTTTTCTCGTATTCCACATTGTCACTTTGGATAAGGCTATTCCAAGATAGGAGGGAGTTTATAGTAGGAGAAAATGATCAAATATGTAACATGCTAGAGAGAGGTAGGGAAAAAAGTAATAAAATTCTGGAGATTTGATGGTTAACTGCTAGTTCTGTGTAACTGTGGTATTGTTCATCTCCTGGCAACCAAACACGGGGGAGTCAAGGCCAAAGGAGCTCAGAACCCAGGACTGGGGGGCGTGCCACACACACCCTACACCTCCTTCTGGGTCCCGTCTTTTTGTTAAAGGGCTGTATCTTTCAATATGTTTTCCTGTTATGGTGGGAAAATCTCTGTCTTAGTTTTATTTCTTTATTTTGCACTTGAACAACAGTTTAACTGAATGTAAGATTCTCCTGTAAGAGTTATTTTCTCTTAGGACAGTTGCTCCTGACATCTGGTGTTGCTAATGAGTGATCTGCTTTTATTCCAGCCATCATTTATGTGCTTTTAACATGTCCTTCTCAATTTGAGTGCTTAAGATTTTCTCTGTGAGATGATATTACACAATGTCACTGAGATGTGTTGGGTATGGACTGTTTTTTTTATTCTTGTTCAAGAACAGTTGTCTCTACTTCTCCCCCCAACTCTCTCCGACCCCATCCATCCCCATGTGTACCGATAGGGCACTTTTTATTTAGGAACGTATATCTTTATTCCGTTATAGGATTTTTAATATATTTTATTTATTTATTTTTAGAGAGAGGAGGAAGGAAGGAGAAAGTGGGAGAGAAACATCAATGTGTGGGTGCCTCTGAAGCACCTCCTACTGGGGACCTGGCCTGCATCCCAGGCATGTGCCCTGACTGGGAATCGAACTGGCGACCCTTAACTTCACAGGCCCATGCTCAACCCACTGAGCTACACCAGCCAGGGCCCATTATAGGATATTTTAAACCTTTTTTTTTAACTTCTTTCCTTTTTTAATTCTTCTAGAATTCCAATTACTTATAGATTGGAGATTCCTGGTTTATCTATTTCAACTCTTCACTTTCATATTTTCTAAATCTGTTTTCCTATAATACATTTCATATGTACTTCTTAGTTACATTTTTCATTATGATAAATCATTATTGATTCCTGGCTAAAATTTTTATATGCTGGGAATTTTAACTTTGAACTTTTCCTGTGGTAATATTTTATACATCTAGCTTTTTTATTAAACCTTTTTCATATTCATCTGGACTTGTTTACCCTTTTTTATTTTCTAATAAAAACATTTCTTCGCTTTTCTGCAAGCACCGGAATACACTTATATTAAACTTTGCTGGATATTTCAATGAAACTAAGTTCATTCGAACTTAATTTATGTTTAGATTGTTGACATTTTTTACTCCCTTTTTAAAAATGTGCATCAGATATTTTAGTTCACAGGTCCTTCTGAAGGGTCATCTATAAAACCTGAAGAGTTTCTGTTTTCTGGCCCTTGACAAAATCATATTAAGAATAATATAAAAAACAAAGACAGATCCGTAGCTTTTACATTTTGAACTAAAAAACCCATAAAAAGATAGGACTTATTTCTGCTAAATATGAAGAATTGATTTCATTGCATATTAATTAATGAAATGAGTATTGCTTAAAGGGCAATAGCACAGAGCACCCAGAAACAGACTCAGTTAGGTATGAAAGTTTAATGTGTGACAGATGATACGTTATGCAGAATATACCACTCCATACATTGTCTGCAAATGCTGGCTATCTCTGTAGTTCACATGTGCATCTTTGCTTTATGTTCTATGCCCAAATAAATTCCAGTAAAATATAGGTTCATTTTTTTGCAGAAACTAAGGAGAATGTGGGGGCAACTTTGCCAGCAAGTCCCCCTGTCCACCACGGATGAAAGTGAAACTACTAAGACATGATCTGCTTGGGGAGGAGAGGTGATCAATCTCTCAGAGGAAAAAGACCTAGAACCTCTTCTACAATGGTTTTTATTAGGTTCAGAATGCATAGGAATACAGGTAAAGCTCATCAATCAATGACAGGCAGCAAGGATCAAACAGTAGATACATTTCAAAGAAATCTGAGGGCTTCAGAGTCTGAGTCAGTGTCTGTCAGGTAAGGGAGCTACAAAAACTTTGAGAGACATACTCATTTCCTGCTTGGACCCTTATCATATGAATGAAAGCACTCTTAGCAAAGCAGGCTTCACAGGACTTTGTGAATTCTTTCTTATGCCTGATCACCCTGGAATCCGCTCTAGCCAGCGAGGGGCTGCACTGCCTTCCCAGTCAGAGGTTTTTAGCCTTAAGTGGATTGGAGTCAGGAAGCTTCTCCTGACGGAAATGGGGACTCAGGCTATGTCAGAATAGCCAGGGTGGGGACGAGGGTCCATCACTCCCTCTTTGTCACAGCCTCTCGACTCCTTCCATGATGGCCTCCCAAGTGATTGTGTCTGGCTTAGGTTGCCCCTCCTCTGAGGGGTCTTACCCATCACTGACTAACTGACCAAGCATTGGGGGCAGGGGATGAAGCAGAAGCAGCGCTGCTGCCTGAGACAAGCTTTGTCTCCCTAGTGGCTCACAGTCCAGAGGTCGCTCACTCAGCCTTAGCCATGGGAGCAGTTACAACTCCTGAAACCAGGCACGGTGGTTCCCAACAGGAGAATATTGGGATGGTCCTGAGGTGGAAAATGTTTCTTCAACAGGACACACACACACACACACACACACACACACACACACTCTTACGCTGCCACCACAAAGGAAAAGGATGGTATATCCTATAACTACTGCCTCAAATTTGTCTCAAAAAGACATCATAAAATAAGGTTAAGCAGGAATTCACAAACTATACAGGGTCTTTGTAGCACATATAACCAAAAATATTATTTAGTATCCTTGATGTTAAAAGAACTTCTAAATTTATTGTGAAAAGCAAATAATTTACTTAGAACAGGTATATTGGTTATGAGCAAAACAAAGAAGAAAATTCATGAATGTTATGTGTTCAGAGCAGCAGAAATTCACAAAAGATGAATTTTCCTGTGCCATGTGTGGAAGTTTCCTAAACAGAATCAACAGTAAACAAGTGCTAGAAATGGCTCCTACTAATGGAGGCATAACAATTCTCTCCAACCCAGAGGAATAAAAAGCTAAAGAAAGCAAAGTTAGAAGAGGCACATGATGGAGGATGTTTTATTCCCTTTGGGTTTCTGAGGGGGTGGCTGTGGGGATATTTTTTAAATCAACAAAAGGCCAAATGTTCTTCGAAGTTACCTTCTGGTTGAAGAGAAACAGATGAGCGAATGTGAGGCCAGAGCAAGAACAAGTCTATGACAGCTGCTCAGGAGCCTGTTATGACCATGAACGAGCAGGACCGGAGGCTTGCTGTTGGACGATGATGCTAGGAATGGGAGGTAAAAAATTATAGCTGGTGAAAAATGTGGAGGGCATAACACGGACCCGAAGGGGAGACCAGAGTTTGGGGAAGCACAGGTTGCTATGGTTGCATTGCAAATGCCCATGTTTGGTAAAAAGGCAAGCATTGTTCAGACCCCCCCCATTTCCAGATATAAGACAGTCTGCTTCAGAGTGTCACAAACTCTTGCCAGGGGATTTCTCCCAAGTGGATTTTAAGTTTCTAGGTAACAGACTGCTGTGCAACTAGAAACATGGAATCATGTAAAAAATAATGAAACATGTCTTTTTTTTTTACATTCTTTTTTTCCTCTAGAGATTCCTTCTGTAGCCAAGGACACTAATGTGCATCCCAGTCAGCATTTCCAAGGTAGGTTTTGAGGAATGTGATCAGGTATGTTGTTGTGTATAAGGGGAAGGATTGGGGGAACTGATGAAAAAGTTGCCTTGGAAATATCTATAAGAGCCCTTTCCTTGAGGTTCAAAATGAACACGAACATGTTGACATTCTTTTTTCCTCCAACTTTTTTTTATTGTTGTTCAAGTACAGTTGTCTTCATTTTCCCCCTACCAATCCTCCCACCCCAGCCATCCCCACTTCCCACACTTGGTCCTGCCCCCCTTTGACTTTGTCCGTGTGTCCCTTACACGTGCCCCTGACAAAATGCCTGCAGTGAAGAGACGTGTGTTTCAGGATGACTTTGCAGCAGCTAATTTTTTTCATGGAGGAAATTAAGGAATGTTAGAACTCTGGTGGACATTTAAGGAAGTACTGGTTTAGATTGTAATTTATGTTCTGGAAACACTATTAGGGCTCAGGAAGTGTCGATTATATTTTAAAAATCTATATTTAGATTGTTAGCTCCTGCAATAATCTCATTTGTTTGGGGCCTTGGTTTAGGTACAGGGGTGTCCAACCTGTGACCCATGGGCCACATGAGGCCCAGGATGGCTATGATTGCAGCCTAACACGAAATCATAAATTTTCTTAAAACCTTTTTTGCTCATCAGTTTTCCTTAGTGCTTGTATATTTAATGTGTGGCCCAAGACAGCTCTTCTTCTTCCAGTGTGGCCTAGAGATGCCAAAAGGTTGGACACCCCTGGTAGGGTATGGATGGGTGAACAAAGATTGGCGTTATAACTCACTGAATCTTTGGAAGCACGAGGAATATGGAAACGGTGGAGCAAAGCACTCTGGGTGAGGTGGAAGGAGCCGCTTTAGTTTCGGAGGGAGGAGCCTTCGATGGTACCTTCTGAAGACAAGGCACGTGATCTGAGCAAGAACGTGGGTGGGTGCAGGGCTGGCTTGGATGACGTGAACAGAATAGGGTGGTCTGAGCATAGAGTATACTGCTATTTTTTTTTCTATTAAATAATTGATTGAATTGATGCCACGATGGCCCTTACTGTAGTAAATATTGTAATATGGCCCCCAAAAGCACAGCATTTTATTTTAGTGGTAGTCCATGTGGTTTGAGTATGTAAATAATAACATAAAGAACACGACTTCACAACATAAATCAAATTTGAGACAAAAATGGAATAAAAGGCGATTTTTGACTTACGGTGTGACTCTGTACCAAATCCAATAAAACATGTGCTGACTTATCTCACAAGTATTAGGAGTCAACATCAGAGTGCTATTCATGAAGTTGTTGAGGGTTTGCACTGTGTAGATCATCCGTGGCAGGCAGGTACGTAGCAACATGGTGAAGGATGTGCGAATCCATTTAATGAAGATACTCACTTATTATGATGACCTGCTGACACTCCCCCTTTCTCAAACAGTCTCAATTCTGGACGATCACTGGTAGAGCTCTCGTTTATCAGAAAAAAGAGCCCAGGGCAGTGGATTGTTAAGTGACGTGTTCCAAATTTGATGATGTGTGCAAAGTTCTTCCATCCCTTAGCCCACACCCCACAGGGACTGGTTGGTGAAGGTCAAGGCCCAGGTGTTATTAAGCCATGCTTCATGTGACATATGAGAACTGGGTTTAATGCTCTGCTATCACTATCTTGAAACTCTTAATGAATCATTTTTGAACCAGGTAAATTGCGTTTTCACTTTGCACTGGACCCTGAAAACTGTGCGCCTAGTCCTAACCGTGATGTTTCCAGTGTACTTTCTTTATGTGCCTAGGGGAATTAAAAATTCTTGAGGCTTCTTTGAGCCTTCTTTTTATATATTCTTTATTGAATATCAGGCTTTTGGGTTTTCCCTATTCTCATGAGCTTGGGATGATGAGAGAGGCCAGGGGCCCTTTTTCAAGATAGAGAAATCCAATAGGAAGGGAAGCCAAACCCAGGAAGAGAGACAGGACAGACCAGGCTTACAATTGATCAGGAAATGAGAACCTGTCCTGGCTGGTGTGGCTCAGTGGATTGAGTGTAGGCCTCTGAACCAAAGGGTCACAGGTTTGATTCCCAGTCAGAGCACATGCCTGGGTTGTGGACCAGGTCCCCAGCAAGGGGTGTATGAGAGGCAACCACACATTGATGTTTCTCTCCTCTTTCTCCTTCCCTTCCCTTTTCTCTCTCTCTCTAAAAAAATAAAATAAAATAAAACAATAAAATGTTTTTAAAAATTAAAAAAATAAAGAAAATGAGAACATTTCAGAAATCCTAAGGTAAGACTCTTGAATCCTCTTTGGCCCGTTCAAGTCTCTGAGAATGCATAAGAAAACATTGAGATTAGTCTAAATGTCTAATATTACTGAATCTTTAGACCAAACTCCAATGCAGGTCTCTCTCAATCTGGAATAGCACAAGTTCTGATTAACAATTTAATCAGACTCAAACCTGGTTTTTAATCCTTAAAACCCAGACTCAACCTGAGTGTTTCACTTTGGAGAAATTACACATTTGTCAGTATCAAAAGAAATATGACAAAGCAGTTTTATTTAAAACTCATTCAAGAATGGAGCCCAGTCAGTATTTTGCATTCTGACCAATGAGAATGAGGTGAATGAATTAGGCAACTCAAGGGAAGAATGTTTTTCAGTCTCTCCTGTGGAGACCAGAATATCGTATTCTAATATCCATCATCTTTAAGAGCTCCAGTTGTTATCAATAATAAAAGTTTCATAGGTGACTGCATTTCTCTTCTCTTCCCAGTTTAATAGGTATAGTCCAGAAGTTGGAGCTGGTGTCCCCAAGGGCTAAAACTGTGTGGATCACCAAAGCAGAGTGTTTGCTGTGAAATGTAGTGAGCTGAAGCAATTTACAGCTTTCATTCTCCCGTTCCATAAACGACACTTCATTGCTTCTCTTTGGGCTGGGGGGAAATGGGTTTATTGCATTCATTTTAAGAAATATTCCCATACCACTTTTGTGGGCTTCCCAACAGTTCCAGTTATATTTCATCTTCTAAGAAGTTTGCTAAATGTAGCTTCAAGCAGCTCACTCTGGTAGATGTGCTTGAGCCATTATCATCTATTTTTCAATAAAGCTGTGGGTGAAAGTGTCATTGATTCTTTTTCACTGGGAGAGAATATTAGCTTTTTATCCTCATCATATTATCTCTCTGCTTGACTGATAAAACTGTCACGCTAAAGGAAAGGTCAGGAACTATCGAGTGGGTGTTCTTTTAATTCATCTCTCACCTCCTCTTTCCAACAAATGTATTGGGAGTATAACAGAAAATTTGTGTTTATGAAATGAGAGTGGAAGAGAGAGATAAATGGATGAAGTCCTCGTGGATTAATGACTTCATTTTGTTACCTAGAAATATGTGTGAGCTGTAAAGGGTCTTCATTTATAACTTACACTTTCCTCTTATCTCATTTTCTTATTTTGATAGAAAGAATTCTCAGATGACTTTTAGCGGAGCAGCAAGACTCCTGTGATGGGTTGGAAATTCCTGGCCAGGAGAAGGGGAGGGAGACTAGGAGAGGCCAGATGGTTAGCACAGCAGGGAAAAGATGATTCCACTTGCAGTATTCCACATATTTGAGGCAGTTAGAATTAGCGTGTTACTTCTAATTATATTTTAAATTCCAGGTAGGGTGGATTAATGCTGTGTTGAGAGACTAAGAATGAGGAGGGTCAAAACAAAAAAGCTTTGTTAGGCTGCTAGTGGGCAATTCAGAGGAAACCAGACTGTCACCACAGGTAATGAAAGTAATGGGCTGGCCCCAGGTACTCTTCTCTTCCCATGACACGTTATTTTTTTGTTCTGCCCTTTATTCTTCAGACGGTCTGATGCGGTTGGTAGTTTAGCGTTTCTTCCCTCTCACTCTGTGCCCCTTCTCCCTAACTCTGGAACACCTATGTTGTTGAACACTTTGGGGGAAGTGTGATTTTTTTTAGTCAGCGAGATGTAGTTCGAATCCCAAATTAGTCACTAAATAGTTACGGGACACTGGGTCAAAACTCATTTTCACCGGGACACATTAGCCTGGAGGTTGCCTTCACAGGGCTGAATGTAATTTCAACTCCTTAATACTTAAGGAGTAGTTACATTTACACAGTCCTAAAATTATTTCAGCCCTTTGAAGGCAACCATGAGGCTGACGTGGCCTGTGGTGAAAATGAGTTTGACGCCCCTGCATTAGGTAAACTAATTGACTTCTCTGAATCTCCCTGTTTTTGTGATAAAAAGGAGAGGGGGTGAGAAGTGGTTATTCTACTCAGTCCCACTTTTTCTCCGAAGCCCAAAACTCAGAAGTCACCCTTGACCCCATCCTGTTTTCCATCCCTCACATCTAATTGGTCAGCAAGACTTTTGCAGTTCTAGGCACTAAATTTCTTTGGAGGCTGTCATTTGCTCATTTTTTTATACCATTACCTTAGACCGGACTCTTGCTATATTTCACTTGAAAAATTGGAATGACCTTCTGGTTGCTTTCCTTTCAGCTGGTCTCACACTTCTTTCCAATTTGTTTCACACCTATTCAAGACAGTATTCTTCCCAGCTGCATATTCGATATGTTTCCTACCCCCTCACAGTAACTATAAAACTTACAATAAAGTCTAGGTGGCTTGTTGTGATATGCAAACTTTCCCACAATCTGGCTATTGCTTGCAACTCTGATTTTTTCTCTATTTATGTTCATTTAATTCTAACCTTGTCAGTTGAACTAATTGTTTTGTACACGTGCATCCTTAGGCCTAAAAATTCTATTTTAGGCATTTCCTTCTTCTTTGAGTTGGCATCTCCTTATGTTCATTACTTTATATTCCTTGATGAAATCCACCTTAAATGTCTCCTCTTCTTAACCATCCCTCATTCCTTTGAATAATCTTTATAGTGCAAATATATTTCTATTGTTATGTTTATCACGCTAAATCCAATTGGTTTTATATATACCCATTTTTGCATTCTGCACCTAGATAGTGGTAAGTGTAGCACATGAGCAAATTAATTAATAGAGCCACGAGTATTTGATGATTGTATAAACCTTCAGGGTCATAGTCCACATTGGGTGCCCAATAAATGTTAGTCTCAGTTTTTCTATTTTCTTCTTTCTTAAAGTCAGTGTTTTCGTTAAAGACACACGTCCAATGTCCTTGAGAAACGCTTGCTTTAGGGAAAGTGGGTAAAAGATAATTTCCAAGGGAAGGAGCAGCGGACTAGATGCACAGAGGCCACCGAAGGTGAAGTGAGTGATACTGAGGCAACTAATTCACTTGGGGTAATTACTCACTAGTATGACTCTTGGTAAGGAAAGAAAATAATCTTCTGTCTTTCATCCCGGCATTCTACCAAACTACTGGGATTTCCCTGGGCGTGTGTTTCTGTACATTTCTCTTTCTGGGATAGTTTCTCCTTTTCTTCAGCCAACTGTTTCCAGTCTGAACTATAAACGAAAACCTCCTTTCTCTGGGGAGAGCTAACATACCAGGGCTGCTTTCCTGACTTCTGCTCTGTGTTCTCCTATTCCCTGACCTTCTACCGGCCCCCTGGGCTCGTAATCGCCCCTTTGTGCATTACTCTTCCCCATCTGACTGTTTACTTCCTGGAGACAGGGTTGGAGGGTTCACTGATCCCTACGTTCCTGTGCTCTGTACACTGTAGACATTCACTAAATATGCCAATGAATTTGTGAGTGAACAAATGAATGAGTCACTGAAGGAGGTCTTTGCCTGCATTGTTTTATACATGTCCCTTTCCAGAGAATCTTCTTTGCGCTTTGTGTGCGGAAAGATGCCTTGCCTGTTATTGAGACTGACTGGAGGTAAAAGCCAGAAAGCCGGAAACACTTAGTCCTGCACTTTCCCGTCCAAGAGAAGTAGATGTAAAAAGATTTCTCTGGAAAGACTCAGGGATGCCAGCTTACGCTGTGCATCTTGATATCCACCTGCAAACATTTGCAACGTCCTTCTCTTCTTCCCTGTCTCATAAAACCTGCAGAAATCATGGGGAAGTGAGGTGCCTCCTGGCTGGCACTTTCGCCTCTTTCAAGTCTGCAAGTTCTGACTGCTTGTTGCCCTCACTTGGGTTAGTTTACCTCTCTGCTAGAAACAGTCTGTCCACGGATGCCCCAGCCCACCCCCACCCCAGCCTCCCTGTTTGCATTTTTAGAGGGCCGTGACATTTAGGGAAACTTCTCCTGATTAAAAAGGTTTAAAATGAGTCAAGATGGCAAGTTAAAAATAACTGGAATGCTCCTGCCATTCCAGTTATTAAACGATGGCCTTGCAGTTAAAACCTCCAGGCGGTGACTCCGGTGAACAGAGCCCCGCGCCTCATCATTATCTTCCAGAAATCCTTGGGTCTGCTGGATCTGCCTCCATTAGCTGGCATGGAAAGGTTTTGACCTGTCATTCAGATAAGAAAAGTCGACCAAGCCGAGTTCTTCATTACAGGGAAGATTTTTAGTGTCATAAGAAATCGTGGCTTTTTTAATGTATAAAAGGATAATAGGAAGGCAGCCTAGTGCTCCCCCTGCCTTTCTGCCTTTCATGCAGGTCGGTGCCAGTCTGGATTAGGTGTCCCTCCCCTATGTTCTGCAGACATCTGCAGGGCATCTGTGTTGTAGCTCTCCTCACCGTGGGAGGCACCTCAGAGCGGTGGCAGAGTGGGCAGCCTGTGGAGTCCCACTGCCCACGAGTGGACGTCAGCTCTTCTACTTACAGGCTGTGCAATCTTGGACAAACTCCTTCATCACTCTGTGTTTTGGTTTATTTATTAATAAAGTAGACATGATACAGTCTCAGCCTCGTGAGGTTATTGTACAAAGACTAAATAAGATAAAACATGCATAGCAATGTTAAGAGTACCTAGGACACTATAAATATTTCACACATATTAACTGTTATTATTACTACGGTGCTATTTTTATAATTACTATCAGTTTGTCCTTTATTTGCACAACTGCCTTTGCTACTAGACTGTAAATATCCTGAGAAAGGGACTTCTGCTGGCTTGTGGGTGTGGCTAGCAGCAGCAGGCAGATTCCAAGTTACTTTACTATCTGACATTACCATTCAATGACCTTATGATGGGTCTCCTGTGGGAAATTGTAACATTTCTGCAAGGGACAGAAGGCACAGACTCTCTGGGAACCCTGGCTCTTTGGGTACTCAGAGCTTTAGCCTCAGGAATCAGAACTTAATTTAGTTGCAAGGCTAAACATAGTCTTTGAGAGAGACATATCTGGATTTGAACGTGGATTCTGCCACTTACACACTATGTGTTCTTTGACCAAATCCCTAAAAGTTGTGAGCTTTAAAAGTGTTGTAAGCTTGGCCCTGGCTGGTGTAGCTCAGTGAATTGAGCACGGGCCTGTGAACCAGACAATCACGGTTCGATTCCCAGTCAGGGCACATTCCTGGGTTGCAGGCCAGTTCCCAGCAGGGGCCAGTTCCCAGCCGGGGATGCACAAGAAGCAACTATACATTGATGTTTCTCTTCCTCTCTCCTTCCCTTCCCCTCTAAAGATAAATGAATAAAATATAAAAAAAAAACTCAGTACATGTGGCAACAACACTAATACCAGAGATCACTGATATAGATCAAATAAACTGTAAAAAAAAAAGTGTTGTAAGCTTGTTTTCTTTTTTTTTCTCACCTATAACACAGATGTACCAACCTACATTCACAGGACATATATTAAAAGAGATAATATATGCAAAATGCCATCTCTGGTCAGGGTACCTGGTAGGGACCCAATCCATTGTCCGAGTAGAGAAATACATGTGCAAGAGGGAATGAAACTATGTAGCCAGGAAGTAGAAGTTAAAGAGAGGAGGTATTCTGGACTTAACATGGAGAGTAGTGTGGGGACACTTAGATGTGTGCGGTAATGGAATACCTCTCCCTCGCAGTGGTGCGAGTCGCCCTGATGATCTCCTAAGAGAGTGTAGATGACAACGTACCCGGAAAGACAAAGAGGCAAGACAAGCTCTAGATGTCAGGGATGCTCCATTTGCTCGTTCAGGTCTTCCAAGAAGTAGATGATAAAATGGGATTAAACATACATAAAATGTATTCCTAGTGTTGCAACCCAGTGGGACCCTGGGCTAAATTAGATTAGCTTATAAACTGAGTCTCCACTCCGTGTCAGACACTGTATCTGGTGTGACAAACTAACAACGAACAGGACATGGGCCATGTGCTTAGGTCACTTAAAATGCTATCACATAATATGGCTTTTGTTTCCATCTGTGCCACCTGCTGTCATTCCTTCTATGAAGACACTCTACAAACCATAAGTCAGGGCCCTTATACTGGTAGCCCAATATCTCACTGTAAGGTCCATCCACACCTCCCTTCCCCTTGCAGCGAAGCACGAAGGAAAAAGCATAGGCTTTGGAGGGAGAATCCAGCTTTCTAACTTGGGTCAGTTACTTAACTTCTATAGCTTTCCATGCCCCTACCCTGAGAACTAGAAAAAGAGCCCCACTTGGTTGGATTTTCTGAAAATTAAAGGTAATCTATGCAAGACACCTGTCACAACCCTTGGCACAGTTCAGAGGCTCTAATTATTGCCGTAAATACTACTTTTGTTCTTATAAAATGTTACAGGATCTGCCTGGACCTACTCCTACTTCTGTGACAAGGGATTAAGTGGTTACTTGTCACTAATAACCTGCTTGCTTTTGCATAATTGCCTTGTGAAGTCGCAGCATTTGTGACAGCAGAATCGAGCAGTGCAGATGCAGGGCTCCTTAGAAGACTTTGACTTTGAAATCTATTAAATCATGACTGCTTCAGCCAGTCCTATTCACAGGTCTGACTCTTCCTTCCTTCAGGTAACAGGGACAGTCACAGTTGTTTGTTTCTCTCACGGTGTTATGACAATCCTAGTAAAACCTGCAAATGATCCAGTGTGATCATAACCATGTCTTCCTGTGACTAACCTGATCTTCTAATTGGCTTATTGATTGGATGGGTTTCAGTTTCTATTACCCTCCACTATTTCCGTATCATTTGACACTTTAGGGAGGACTCCTTCCTCCTCAGGACACTCTTTTTTCTTGCACATCTGACACTGAGAATCTCTTAAAATTCTTTTTGATCACCTCTTCTCTATCTATCCCTAAAATATATGGAACCCATGTGATGCTGTCAGGTCCTCTCTCTCTGCATCCTCTCTGTGGGGAATCTCATTAGATTCTTTAGTGTCAAAGATCAACCATATATCGAGCTCTCTCTGGTGAGTTCCTTCTCACATATCCTGAAACTTATCAGGGATCTCCAAGTGGATGTTCTTATTGATGCTTAGCAGACAAAGACCAGGCCACAAAGAATATACCTGTACCCAAACACAGTTAGATTTATTTAGTTTGCTGTGGCTGGGGAGAATGCATACTGGAGGCACTGTGGGAAACCATTGTGAATGGCGTGCTGTCAGAAAGCAAGTCAGAGATGACGTATCCTGGAAATTTTTACCTGGGAAGCAGGATAATTAAAGAGAAGTTCAAGTCACCATTGGTAAAGAGCAGGCACTCCCATTACTTGGGAGTGGGGGTTGTTAAGTATTTTTATGGTTGTAGAGTAACCTTGACTTTACCTCGTCTTAGACATGGTCCCAGAGTGTTTTTGTCTAATGATTGTTTATAGGGTGTGAGCGTAGTATGTGCTTGGTTGGGGAATTATGGCTTAGGTGTCTGCTTCATCATGGCAAACTGAAAGTGTCTACTTCCAAGTCTCCAGCTCTCTCTTTCATTCCCACCCATCCAAACCAACAAATGAAAAATTGAGCCTCCTACCTCCTCATCCTAACCACTATTGCCTCAGTTTAGAAACTTGACTCTTCCTACTTCTTTAATGTAAAAATATTTTAAATAGTGCTCATATATCTCCCCGTTTGTTACTGTAATACCCCTAATTTTTTGGATTATGCTAATGTAATAGAACTTCTAAATATGCATTTGATCATGCCACCAGATTGTTTAAGCCAAATTCACTGGCTTCCCTAGCACTTATGAGACTTTCCTAATATGGTACTTGCCAGTCTATTTTCAAAATATAGAAACAATGAGATAATACTGCTTAGCCCATGCTCTCAGGCAGCTGCCAGTCTCCAGTCCACAAAGATGGCTCCTCTTGTGTGAGCTGGTTCAAGTCATTTCTGTTAGACCAGGAACAACTCATTGGCTAGAAGAAAGCATCAAGGAAAAGAAAAAATGGAAAGATTAATAATGAAATTTGTAATTGGGAACAGACTTAGAGTAGGAGGTAGGAAATAGAAAAGAGAAAAGTTAGGTTGGAAATTGGAAGATAGAGAAAAAAAGAAAAGAAAGAATTTGAGAAAGGTTGAAGGGTAAAACATATAGAAAAGTAACCAAAAAAATAGCTATACTTGTGTCTCAGGCGTATGACCATTCTATTGTGGCAGATGGACATTTGTTGTGTCCCCACCCTATTGGATAGAAGGATCGTAGCAGGCATTGCTACTGACTGCCCCGGGGTCTGGGGCAGGCTTCCTTGATATCCAACTTTTTAATATAATGGGACCAGTCTTCTTTAGCACTTGCTGTGTAGATTCTTTGTAGCAGTTTATACTGAAGCACTCAAAAGAAGGAAGGTGCTTTGTACTGTGCTATGAAATGAACCAGAGGGTGCGTTCTGCTGGGTTGGTGGGTTTACTAGTAGGTGGGTTTAATAGTCCCCAAATCATTCAGACAACATGTTGCACTGTAGGTCATTATTAGGCTTTGAACAAGACACTATTTTTCTTCCTATCTCAAAAATCGTTTGGTCCCCTAAATAAAGGGAAAGTGGTGAAATGGACTGGGTCACAACTGCTAACAATATGTTAATCTCTTGAACATTTTCCCATTCTGTCAGATTCTACGAGATATGTGCTGAACACACCTCTGAAAAGAAGGAACATAAAACCAGCCAGATTCTAAAATCTGTGATGTGCTATTGGGTGAAAAAAAAAAATCATTGCACCTCTAACAAATGTGTCACTGATACTTAGTTTGCATTCACACTGGAAATAGCAAGCATGATGCAACTGAATATATAGGATTTGATGCTGTTTCATCTACTGTCACCGTCAACAGTGCAGTTAGTATTGAAAACTGAAACTGAGCTGCTAATTGTCAACTTTCATGCAGTATAATCTTCTGTCACTGAAAAGTGTACTTCTTGGAAAGATGCTATTATCTTTATTATCAAACTTTAATAAAATGAATACAATTAGTAAATAGATGTTGCCGCACCTTCAGTAGTCTGATGTGGAAAAGTTCCATTCCATTCATTTTATTACTTATTATCTGAAAACATTCTTCGTTAAAAATGTCTTATTTTTCATATTTTTTTATTATTGTTCAAGTATAGTTGTCTCCATTTTCCTCCTACCCCAGCCATCCCCACCTCCCTGAAAACTTTATGCAAGATGCAAAGTCAGGTTATGATGAGGAATACAGAGCTCTTCCAAGGAACTTAGTAACTCTCAGATAGATACTCAAACTCATAAATAACCAAAATTGAAAAAACATTACAAGACATGAGACAGACAAATGGGCAATGGGCTTCCAAAGGAGACCCTCAGTTGCTACGGTAGCATCAGGAGGGACTGAGATAAGACCTGCAAGACAGAACCTAGGGTGTATAGGACATTGGAGGTGAAGGATAGTGGGTGGGCGAAGTCACCACTTTGGAATCATACCCAGGTATCTGCTCCTGTGATTACGTCATTCACATGGACTGCTTGCTCTGACATTTAAAACTAAACTCCTTGAAAAGGAGCTTACAAATTAAGATAAAACAAACACTGTTCAACTCACAGCGTGTTTAGTAAACTGAAGGGAATCAATGCACAGAAAACGTCTAGTAGGTAAGGAGAGAATTGTGGCTCAGAGAAAATCCAAAGTTCTTTTCACTGATAAGGGCTCTATCTTATTATTCATTTCCCAAGTTTTTAGAATTACTGTGACACTGGGTAGGCACACACAAACACTCACTGATGTTGTGAAGTAGTCTTACTCATATCCTGGAAACCACCTGGGACTACGGTAAATTGTCATGTTTTACTGACCAACCAGTTGTTCTCAATCAAACTGTCTCCAACATTCTCTTAATCCTTCCACAATGCCCATTGAATCTAAACATACAGCTCCCGGCCACCACCTTTTCCAGGGCCATTGTTGCCGAGAACTTTAGATCTTGTTCTTTTGTTCTAGATCTTATTGTGACTTTCTCTGCCTCTCGGTTTAACATCAGAATTTCCTTCAAAGGGCCTGACCAGTATAATCTTCCCTTCTTGTATTCTGCTCTATTATTATCTTATGTGAGTGGCCACGCCCACTCCTGTTTCAGAAAAGATAACAATAGCTACTTTGATAGTACTTTCATTGAGGTAGTTCTGTGTTTGACACAGAGAGAGGGTTTGGGGAGAAACAGCAGAAATTGAAGATGTTAAGGCATTCGATGGCTATATCAGAATAAATACCATAAACCATGTTAAAGGGTTTAAGTTTTATCATGGGGACCATTGAAGAATTTTAAACAGGAAGATAATTATAAGTAGATGTACATTTTTTGAAAGATCATCTTATATGTGAAGTGAACCATTAAGAAGGTAAGGGGGGGGAGTGCACACTTAAGTGTAAGAACTTCAAGAGAGCTCCTGTGAAGCACCGATGTCAAGTCAACATGGCATTTTGCTGGCTATCACTTTCCGGACACTTGCCTGGATGTTGGCCTGTGGAGGTGAATAAATCATGATACTTGCCCTGGAATCGGTCGCCAGACCTCACAAAGGTGTCTCGTTAAGCTTTTAAACAATTTTATGAGATTTGCTTCACTATTATAATTTCAGAAATAAGAACGTTGAGGATCCTAGAAGATAAGAAAGCCACTTATGGTCACCCAGGGTGTTATAGTTAGGAATCTCATCTGCATATGTCAGACTGCAGGGACTGTGCGTTTTCAGTGTCATCACACAGATTGTCCCTTAGTTCCAGAAACTTCACCCCGGAGGCAGGGATGTGCTCTCGCCTGCTGACCCTTCTTGCCATCAGCTCCCTGCTTGTATTTGTAACTCTTTGGTTCATGAGGTTCACTGCTAAATGTTTGGGGTTCCTCACATCCTATCCCCAGCTCCTCTTAGCCCAGCATGTTTCTTCTGCCTGTCCCATTTTGAGTCTATCACAGTGTGTTTCATGTGTCCCAGTGGCGTCCTCCTGAAACCTACAAACGTCTTTCCCCCCATTGATACCATACATGCTACATGCATTAACATTGACACTGAAAATTACCCACTGGTAAAGTTTATACTCAATAAGATAATCAGATTTTTCTCTGAGGGAATTATTATTTTTGCTTGCATTGTAGAGTCAGGCAATGGAGTCAGATTGCTGTGTATTTATATGTCCTACAAACGTATGGTAAGTGAGCAATAAAACAACAATACCTTTAATAATGCAAATACTTTTCTCACAAAAGTAAGGATTTCATCTTTCTAGGATCCAAATTATTTTACCAAAACTGTGAAGCACAAATTTTTTTTAATGCAGTACTCAATTTTTCTATCATAGTAGGCAAAAATACTTAGGAAAGAAATGATTGTACTTCCTTAGAAGTTGTCAGAGAGAAAGATTTAATACCTACTTATTGACTTCTTTTATTTATTCATGCATTTAAATATTTTACTTAAACATACATAATCTTAAAGCAAAGTCAAGAAATGAGTGAGAACTTTGCATAAATGAGAAACACTATACATCCATATATACACAAATTTGGACAATGTTATCTCTGACTTTCATTTTTGGCACAACCAGAATCATTAACCTTAACCCCTTGAATTGTATGCTACCTCCTCCAAACTGCCGGTATTGCTATAGGATGCCTAGAATACTGTAGGGAATCTTTCCATAAAAGACCACGCTCCCACGTCCAATCAGAGACTGCCTGTAAATGATATTGGAGAGATCCTGGAGCTTTATTACAACGGGTTTAACAAGAACTTTAAAATAAGACCTGATAAATTATTTTCTATTATCAACTATGATCCAGAATTAATATGTTTTCTATTCAAAGTGCAATTGCAAATAAATTAAGAAGAAATAAACACAAAAATAAAAAGTTATAAAGACATGAAGAGATAAATCACAAGAGAAAAACTACAAATGATTGATGATAAAAATTTAAACTTCATTTCTAATAAATAAATGTATATCATATGCCCTTGTCACACTGGTAAAATTTTTAAATTAAGCCTAATTTCTATTGCTAAAAGTAAACTTACACATTTATGTAGATTCAGTGGGAATGTAAGTATAGTATATATAATATATGCGATAGTGTGTTATATACAATATGTTACATACATACATTACATATACTATATTACATATATGTAATGAGTACTATATTTAATCTATTAAGTATAAACATAGGGAAAGAGAGTTTTACATATATATATATATAATATATTATTCCTAGGTAGTAATTTTGGAATATATATCAAATGTCATTTTTTACATTCATACTCCTAGGAAGACATTAAAGTTATATGTTTGAAGTTTGTGCTTAACATGAGGAAGATGATGTTTATTTGGTGTTTGTTCCATTAAAGCTGGCAGGAAATAGCCTTGTGTCTACAAATAGGTGCTAGCCATGAAGAAGGAGGTCAAGTACGTTAAAATCACATATTACAGACGAGAGAAGGAAAAGGGAAAATGGGGTCACGGCAAGGGGTGCATTGATTCTTGAGTCACTACCAGAGATAGTGGCGTGAGGGTCCTTGGGATTTGTGATTTACTGTGTGGGCCCTTGCCCTGTATTTGAACTTTAACCCTTCGAGTGTGAATGACTCTTCTGTCATGGAGGTATCCATGCGCCTCTGATTCTCTTTTCTCTCACAAAGATAACCAGAAACCTAGAAGTCATAGGATTAGATTGCATCTTCTCTACAGTTTAATGTGGCCCTTCATCTAATGCACATTCTTCAGAAATTACAGCCTTGGCTATGGCCCAGATGCCGGGTCTGGGGCTCCTTAACACTTCCTTCGCCTGTACAATGGCCACGCTGAAAAGCAGAACCAATGAGGAACACAGCTTCTCGAAGCCTGCTGTCAGAAACCACACCTCTTTTTTTATGCTGCTTTTCTGTACCCAAATTCAGGTGGCATTTCTTTCAGCCCTGACTCTGTCTTAGGATATACATTGTGGCCTTTTTTCAGTGTTGCCACCGGTGTGAAAAATGTGGGAGAACAACCTTCGTGGATTTCACAACACTGATGCCTTGCCAGTGTCAGGCCAGCATCTGCTTTTGTACTCAGGGTGGATGTCAGTGTTCAGAGTGAGGAAAGGAAAGAGTGAGTGATGTTGTGGGTGCTGTGGACCACTTCCTGTTGGAGGGGAGGCATTCCCTGGGGTTAAGAAAATTTGGCACCTAAGGCCAGGTAACTGGGATCTTGTTCCTGGTGACTATAGTGGTTGGTCCTCAGCATTCCTCACTATTTCCTGTGTTCTGTCACTCACAGCTTTTGTCGTTTTCCCCTTAGACTTTTTTTCTTATATTTTACCTTATGATCTTTCTCTCTCATTTGTAATTCATTATTTTTTTAAAGCAGAGTCATTATCTACCATATAAAATACTGTTTGGAACGTTCATTCTAGGGTATCTTTAAAAATTGGTATACATGAAACATGTCCTCAGACTATTTAATTGTATGGAAATATCATAATTTACCACATCGTTTTCCCAGGAGTAAAACCATTGCATCTGTGAGATTCTTATGTGTAGCACAGAATTTCTCGCTGACTCTCACTCACCACGTAGGAGTTTGCCTATTTCCCAACACTCTTGCCTACACATTTAAAAAATCTTTTTTAACGTAATAAGCCTGTCAATTAAAATACATTCAGTTGCGCATAACAGAAATAGCCAACTAATATGGTTAACACAGTATAGAATTTTATTTATCTCTCTAGCAAAGACATTTGGAAATAGTCCACTGTGTGTAGACTGTGTCGTGGTCCACAACTCCTAGTGTTCATCTTCACAATTGTAGTACTTGGCTTTTCTCCTCCAAGGTAAAGTATAGTACAGAACAGTCTTCTCCAGCCATCACCTTGGCAATGAAAATTGGAAGGAGGGAAAACAGAGAGGCAGAAAAAGAGCACTTTCTAGATGATTTCACCTTCTTTTATTTGATTTTTTGAAAATTGTATTTATTTTTTATTGTTTTTTAAATTTTTTGTATTGTTCAAGTACAGTTGTCTCTATTTCCGCCCCCCCCAACTCTCCCCATCCCCAGCCATCCCCATCCAAAAATTCCATGTTAAACATTCAAATCTCATTGGCAAGAGTACCACATGAATATAGTTAGTTGCAAGTGAGATTGGGAATCGCAATTTTTTTCTCAATGACAGTATGCTCAAGTAAAAAGCAAGACTTTACTGGACTAGGTGAAGAGGAGAATAGACTCAGGTTAGACAACTAGCGGACTCTGTCACAAGAGAAGATAAAATAATGTTATTACAGTGTGTTATCTGATAGTCACTGGGTTATTAATGATGTGAAGCTTTTTTTTCCCCATGTTTGGTGAACATCTGAATTTCTTTTGTGGATTGCTCAAACATGTCTTTTGGCCATTTATTTTATTGGAAAGGAACATGAAATACTCTTGTGAAGAGAACTTGACAACAAAAATGGATATGAAAGGTGAATGCACAGAACCAGGACTGATGGCAAGCACTGAATGTATTTAAAAGTAGAACAAAGTCTGAATACCTTTTGGGGATATGCTTGCTGAAAGTAAATATCAGGAACTCTGACAACATAAAAAGAAATGTGACAAAAGCAAAACCTGGATGTGGATGATAAAGGGAATGTGGGAAAGTGTGCAAATATCCTTATATATTTTTAAATAGTCAGCTAATAGCTCCTGCTTCATTTAGATACACCTAAAAAGGGAAAAGCCAAGGTACAGAGTATACCAGTGGAAAGTAAGAAGAAGAATATGGTAATAAAAGCAACAATAATAAATACAAAAAGCAAGAAGAAATAGGGACATAATAGGAGGTGTAAAGTTCTTATTTTTTTACCTGCGCTTATAAGTTGCACAAAAATGACTTAGTTTATTGGACAGTAAAAAGTAAATTTAACCACTGAGAAATCATCAGGAGACTATAGATCTACTACAATATAAAAAGGATATAAAATCACACACATACCCCCAAATGTCTTATAAGTTGCATATCCACAGAGCAAAGAGACAGAAAACATTAAGGGAGTTATACAAGAAGACACTAGAGAGACTGATTTTGTTAGTTCAATAGAAAAATAGTGTAAATTTTAATCTACTGAAAACACCAAAGGTTCAAATTGCATTTTTCAATGTCCAATATGCATTGCATACAAGAAACATAACTAAAACAATGTGACTCAGAAGGTTAAGTATAAAAACATCAAGAACCTATAATGACATAGCAAAAGTAAGAGGATGATGAGAGAAACTGACATCAACCTAAGGATAGAGGAGTCTTTAAGTCATTCATATTAGATGATACTTCTACAATTGTTTTAACTATACTTAAAAGTTTAGAAAGAGTACAGCAATTATAGGAAGGTATAGACAACTTTATGAATATTAAGTTACAACTCTAAAAATTACATTTAAGACAATATAGTTTAGTGTATTTTATAAATACACCATGATCTGAATGGTAAGAGTGCGCATGTATGTACTTTTACTGTCAGAATAATAACAAATATGGTAGGTTGGTTCATTCAAGATGTGTGCCAGCTTCCTCAGAGTGAGCTTGTCTACACTGAAGAGGCTGAACAGCTAATGTGTAATATGTGTACGCATTCCCCATCGCAGAGAGAGAGCATGACTAACACTAGATGTTAGCTGGTAAGATGAACAATTATGAAGGTGCTGGCCTTCTATTCAGACTTCAGTTTACATGGTCATTTCCTCAGGTCTTCAGGAGTGCAGTTATTTCCACAGCCCCCTCAGGAGCTTCCTCAGTGTAATCTGGAAGCCACTGACAGACTTAGAATTTTCCCGGTTGTCTTGCTTCCTAGGATGGCTAAGGTAGCAGCTCCTTCGGAGGGTCAGCTCCTCACAATTGTTCTGGAAGGACCTGGAGGTCCAACCTGGAACTGGACTCCTGGTTTTGATGCCTTTCCTCTTAAAATCATGACATTGGTTTCTGTTATCTGCAACTCTCTTCTGATGAAGACACAAATAGATAGATATAATTCACCGTATTTATGTATCATAAGAGAAAAGAACATATTGTCTACAAAATGCTAAAAGAGCATTTTGTTTAAGAAATTCCTACGTGTGAGCAATATTCAGGCAGAGAAAATAAACACAAATTATGGATTTAGCAGTCAAGTATATAAACAATGCTTTTGTATACAATGAACAAAAAGTATTTATATGAAGAAAAGTTTAAAATGATGCTGAAGTAAATACACAGACATACTCACTGGTGCATACACTTATGCTCACAGTTCTATATAAATAGAAAACAATTGCACTTGCATAAGAATGATCATTATTCATTAATGTTTCCCTAAAAGTTCTCCTGAGTTTTCTGATTATATGTTAAAGTTGGATTTCTGCTTTGTTTTTTATACCAAATAACTTCCAGTCTAGTCACATTTTAACCCTCCCAGAAATAAACCACAAAAGTGTTAAAATTATAATTTATATATTATCTTGAATTTACATATTATTTTGAAATAGACAAAATAGCCTATTATAGGATGCAAAATTGGTAAGAGGTAAATGAAAATAATAGTAAAAGTGAGCATATATTGTAAAAACTTTGCGCTCATGTTAAAAACATCACAAAATTAAAATGTAAATGAGAAACTGGAAGGTAAATACTAATAACATTTTATTTAGACTATAAAATGCTACTAAAAAACCTAGTATAATTAATAAACCAAAAAGCATCTTAACTGCTTGACAACTAAGTAAATAGAAAAGAAAAAGTAAATGAAAATATGCTAAAATATATACTTCTAATTAAAGACATTTAAATTAAAGTAAAAACGAGATAAACTTTTTCACCTACTCAAATGGCAAAAATCTTATATTTGGTGATGCCCATACTAAAAAGATCCATAATATATTATTTCTCTTCAGAGGAAAATAAAAAAGCTCAGGTTGTGAATCAGCAATTCCAATCTTTTGATTTATACCTGGAAAAGTTGGCCAAGTTATTGGAACTAGAATGCTCACCACAGTTTTGTTTATGATATAATAACAGAGAACCAGCAATATATTTTAGAATCTAAGTAACTATTATAATAGACTTCTCATTACTATTAAAATCTATGAAGAGGATTTGTTTATGATATAATAAACAGAGAACCAGCAATATATTTTAGAATCTAAGTAACTATTATAATAGACTTCTCATTACTATTAAAATCTATGAAGAGGAGATATGTGTACATATATATATGCTGTTATAGAAATCTCTAACATGTTATAAAGTCCAGTAAACAAAGATCATTAAACACTATTATCTCTTATGTAAATATGAGTAATTCCCTATATATTCATAAACAAGTATAAACTGATACACACAAAAAATTCCCTTGAAGGAATTACATGGGCCTATTGTCTTGGTGATTTTGGACTAGAGGACTTGAAATGTGGGAAGGACACTGTGTCACTACTTTTATTTTTCTATATTATTTGAATTTCCCAATCTTGACCGTGACAAGTTTTCTTTAGAAAATTTATCCACAAGGAGTATATGAAATGTGAGATTACAGGCCTTTTTGCCTTCTTTTTTGTCTTACACATAGCTTCAAGAGCCTTGTTAATGTGCACAGAGGGCCAGAAGCATCCAGCCTTTCCAGGCGGTCATCAGACAGTTTTCTGAGACCTCTGTCTTTAACCAGTGCCACAATGATGTGACTCATGTGTGACTGATGCCACCACTATATGTGTGAAGACTCCCAAACAGAAAGGCCAGTGGGGCTTTGCTAATGTGACTGACCCACAAAGTCCGAGAAGGAGGAAAGGTTTCAACACACACATTCTACTCTCATGGTGTAGTCCTTCTGCTTCTCTTTCATTTCTTGTTATCCATAAAAATAGATTTCCTTTAAACAATAAACAACACATTTCTAATGTAAAGAGGTGTTTCAACTCCAAGAGTGGATGAATGGTTAATTTTTGTCCGTGAATAAAAATGACAGGTAACATGCCTAAAAGGACAATGCATTAACCAGAAAGAATTATCCACTGGTACAGCATGAGGAGGTGTGTGATGTCTCCTCTCCAGCAACTCACTATGCATAAATTCAGGAAGATGAACTTGACACTCTATGTAGAAGACCTTGTATTGTCACCTATTATAGCTTCCTTAAGGTTTGACGAGCTTTATTTTCCAAAAATAGAAATAGAGGATTGATCCTAGTCTGAAGGAAAAATTAACAGCCCTCTGACTTTATCATCTGCTTTTCTTCTTCCCTTTCCAAGGACCCTTTCCTACCTCACTGTTTCTTTTTCAGTAATGTCTCTCCTTGCCTAGTCTTTGCAAGGGGCAGTGGTCAAGGTTGGATCAGAGTGATTAGCAACTCCTGTGTGTAGGTGAGGGTGATGATTTCATTTGAGTCTACATTAGAATTCTGTGGAAGGGTTTATTTGTGTTTTAGAACATTCTCTTCTCCCTCATCAAAAGAACTTCAGGAAGAGGGTGAGGATGAGGAGTCCTTGCTTGGACCTGGAGCCAAGGCCCCCATGTGGGCTGAGGCCATGAGACTCTACAGGCTGCTTCTGTCTAATGAGCAATTGTTTTCACTTCAATCTTATTGTAGCCCCAGTATGGACATTGGGGGATAAAACCAGGCTTGACTGAAAGACTATGAAAGAGGGTGGAGACTAGATATTTTTATTTAAATAATTAAAAAATCTTAAATTACAGTTTGCATTCAATATTATTTTGGATTCAGGAATAAACTCAGAATGAATTATAGACTTCAGTGTCAGACTTGAAACAAAAAAACTCCTAGAAGAAGACCTAGGCAGTAAAATCTTGGACAGTTCTCTTAGCATTGTTTTTTCTGATGTATCTCTTTGGATGAGGCAAAGAAAAGGAAAAAATAAATGTGGGACTATATCAAACTAAAACACCTTTTCACAGCAAAGGTAACCATCAACAAAATGAAAAGGCAACCTACTGAGTGGAAGATGATATTCACCAATGATATATCTGATAAGAGGTAAATACTCAAAGTTTAGTTGAACTCATACAACTCAACACCAAGAAAACAAACAATCCATTTAAAAAATGGGCAAAGGACCTGAATAGACAGTTGAAATAAAGAGGACATTTACAGGGCTATACATTATAGCCCTGGCTGGTGTAGCTCAGTGGTTGAATGCAGGCCTGGGAATCAAAGGGTAGCTGGTTTGATTCCCAGACTAGGGCACATGCCTGGGTTGCAGGCCAGGTCCCCAGTAGGGGGTGCGTGAGAGGCAACCGTACATTGATGTTTCTCTCCCTCTCTTTCTCTCTCCCTTCCCCTCTCTAAAAATAAATAAATAAAAAATAAAAGATGACATATAGGTGGCCAGTAGACATATGTAAAGATGCTCAAGGTCACGAATCATCAGACAGACTAGATATTTCTTGCCTTACTTGTCTCTGTGCCCCTCAGTCTCATCTTTATCTTCTCTTCCCTCTACCACAGTATCATCTAATGCCACCTCTTCCAAGAGGCCCCTGCCTCACTTGGGAGAATCAGGAAGCGGGACTGGGAGCTGTCCTCTGTAAATTACCATCCCAGTGACCTTCCAGACGCAGGGCTTTTCCTATGCCCTCTTGCTCAAAAGCCTGCAGTGTCTTCTATAACACCTCCTAGGTCTAGGCTGGATTCCTCAACTTGACAATCAACACCCCCTCCAGTTAGGCCTTCCCTGGCCCTTTAGCACCAGGTTCCTCTAACATGCCGTCTCATCCTCACGCATCATGCTGAACCCTTGAACACCCAAGTGCATAGAAATGCCTCCTGCACCAGGTCGCTCACTCATCCCTCAGGGCTCCTTCTATTTTCTTCCTCCTAAATTAGTTACATTAAATTGACTCTATAAATCCACACAAATCATCAGCTACCACTTGATGAGGATGTCGAACCTCTCCCCTCGGGATGCTGCGGTCCAGTTTCTCCACGGTGGTTCACTATGTGTCTATCACTATAGACCATGTCCGATGGTCACCACAAAGTGTCATTTCTCTTCTAACACACTGCAAGTTCCTATCTGGTTCATGTGCAAATTCCACTCCCCTTCTACCAGGGCCTTGCACATGGCTAAAGAAAATATTTGTTCTTTGGAAGTGATTGATAGGAAATACAGAAGCTCCTTGTGTTTACTGGGGGCCATATCGTGTATGTCTTCTGCATACAGAAGACATTCATATAAGCCGCATTTTCGGAGACTTTTCTCAATTTCAAAAATGATGTCTCATTGTCACATCACATGTGTTGATTCCTGGATTAAAAATATAGTGACGTCAGTGTATTCCATTTCTCTTCATGAGAAACGTAACGCTCAACATGGGGTTATGATTTCTACTCAACTCAGTACAATGTGATCCATCTCATGAATTGTTCTGGATTTGTAGTCACTACAACTCACATGTATGGAAACGCACAAATGGGTAAAAACACAATTTGGATGTCAGTGTTGTATCTCCCGTGAAAAAGACTTTGAAATAAACCCAGCTTCTCCCTTGACCATCTCGAAGCTCCTTTGCTGCCATTACTTCTCATCAAGAGTGCTGTAGGTCTTTCTCTAACGCACATCTCACGTACGTAGGGAACCAGCCTTTCCAACGCCTGGCATACACTTCTGAGAACCAGAAAAAGAAAGAAGGCAAAAGTGACTACAATTAATAATAACAGTTTCATTTAAAGGTTTTCTAAAGTCGAATATCTGAGCATCTTATAGAACCCAAGATAGGATGAAGAGAATTTTTTTCTCCCCAATCCCCAAACCGTGAACTTAATGAGGTTGAACAATTCCCACAGATCAATACCTTAAAACAAATGTCTTGTGCTAAATGTGAAAATGGGTATAATTCAGTATTTTTTCCTTTCCCCAACCCCCTTCCTTTTATCCTTCTTGTCACTCAGCTCCTGTCCCCTCCCCCATCCCCAGCTGTGCCCCTTTCTTTATAGGACTGCAGCAATGAAGCAGCACAGATTTTAAAACAGAATTTAGGGCTTGACACAGGACAGGATCCAGCTAACTCTGCAGAGAGAATCTAATTAGGTAGATGGGATTTGAGAAGCTGGAGTTTTTCTAGGACACCTGGCTCACCCTTCTGTGTAATGGAAGTTGTCACCAGCCCTTTGCAGGCAGCTGAGGCATCGGGACATGGGTGTCACTTCTCATCTGAATTAAATGCTGCCTCTAGCATGACGTCTCAGGCAAACAGGAACTGCTGGGTGCTCAGGCATTAGGATCTTTACCTGAGGTCCCGTTCAACTCAGAGACACTGGGATTTTGCACAGGGAGAGCGCTATTAGCTCGAGATGAAAAAGAGCTTTCCCCAAATCAGAACTACCAGTCATCAGATAGACTGTGTGATGGAGTAGTGGGCTCTCCACCACCAGTCAAATTCAGGCAGAGAGGCGGCTTATGGGGAGGTGAATGTAGGGTCTGCTTCAGAGTCGTAAGACTTGCTAATCTCATAAGACGCAGTTCCTCACCCCTGAAATGGTGGGTACAATATTTATATATTTACATATTCAGTAAATACTTATTGGGCATCCACTGTATGTGAGGTATTTTTTTCTGAGAATGGTTAACATCAGAGGCATAGTCCTTGCCATCAGGGAGCTTGCATATTAGTGTGAAAAGGCAGAAAGCAAGCAAATTGGTGACTGTCTGCCATGTGGTAATAGTCGTAT
Source organism: Sturnira hondurensis (assembly GCF_014824575.4). Lineage (NCBI taxonomy): Eukaryota > Metazoa > Chordata > Mammalia > Chiroptera > Phyllostomidae > Sturnira > Sturnira hondurensis. The sequence continues at coordinate 11,491,395 of NW_028091637.1, forward strand.
AATGAACAGGACAGAGAATGAGGTTGGAAATGTTGCCAAACCTGTGGAATTAAGTGAAATTAATGAGCAATAAATGAAATAATAATGACTGATATTTAATAAACATGTTCTGGTTTCCTGGCAGTATGCAAAACAGTATGCCTTAAATAAACTGCATATACATGAGAAGGAACATTCTCATTTTATAGATGCTGCAACTGAGACTTTGTGTAACCATATAACATGTCCAATAAACCTAACTAGAGGGAAAGCTGACAATGGAATTCGGGTGTGAGCATCTGACTCACAGCACACGAATTGTTGTTGATGAAATGTGTGAACATTACGATGCTGTTGAGCGATTATGAAGCTTATGTGAAGTTGAAATTAATATATTTAACAAATACCAGTTACGCAATGCTCAAATCTACAGTTTCTGTAGGGAGACATAGGAAAAACCTTTACTCTAACTTTCCATCTGGTTGGGGAGCTGTCTCAGGAAACACAAAGCTTAACACAGCATGTGACTCAGGGTTGCAGTAGTTCTAAACAGAAGCCGTTGTTGTTACTGGCAATGGGAGATAAAAGGAGGAATGCAGCGGTGGGGTTCTCTGTGGTCTGGAAAGACCTCTGGGTTTGGGCGAGGTCTTGACAGCGGTGAATAAGTGATGTTTCAGGGGGGAGATGTGTCAGTGGTATGAGGTCTGGGCTGGGAGAAGGTAGACTGCAGGAAAAGGAAATGTTAAGGGCTTCACTGTGTGCCCGGCTGGCATTTTCATCATTTGCTAGATGATGGGACGGAAGCTCAGAGAAGCTGACTTGCCCTGGGCCATAAGCTGATCATGATGGGAGCTGGGCTTTTGGGTTCCAAAGCCCAGATGTTTTGCACTGTGCTGTATTTGTCCCCTGAGGTCCTAAAGTAAGGTGAGGTGGGACAAGCCCACCTGTGGAGTCCTGAAAGTGGAAGAGAGGAAAAGTTGTCAGTACTTAATATTCAAAAGGAAGATTGGAGGGCTTTGCAATGCATGTGTCTAGCTATGTTTTCTGTAATTCATTCATGTAAAGACCGAAGTTCCTTGAGCACAGGGCCACTTCCAGGTCTGCATGAACATTCCATCCCACTTTGACAAAGGCGGACTACGTCCTCTCTGAGATTATGTAGAAAGTTGTCTGCTCACCTGAAGCATCAGTACAAGAGTGCAAGGAATATACAGAGGTATTTGCATATAAGAGATGCTCGGCCGCAACACGGGGACTTTCCTGATGAGATGTAGAGAAACAGCCTGATGGCTACGATAACAAGTCTGGACATTTCATTTGCTCTCTTTCTCTCTAGGGTTGATATAGTTTTCTTGAAGGGCGTTATTTTTAAAACTTATTTTATTTCTCTAAATATAGCATAAAAGCATCAAGCTAGAAGAATAATATTATTAATAAAACAAAGTCCCCCTGACAAATCCAAGTTCTTTGCAGTGAGGTAACTGTTATTTTTATTTTTGATACGTATCCCTACCATGTGCTGTGCATTAACATACATGTGGATCTACCTACAGATATTGTATATAACATGTAACATAGACATAATTGTTTTGGTAGTTGTTTCAACTAAAAATCATCAATTTTAAGGATTCTATAGCTTTCTTTTTTCATGCAATAGTATGTATTGGGGAGTTTTTCTTCTTAAATAAACAAACATCATTCAGTTGTATTAGCTGGAAAGCATTCCTTAAGATAAATGTGCTTTAGTTTACTTAACTCTTATCCTACTTATTTGCTGCTATTAGAAAAATGCCAGCATGGAATAGCCTTGATCTATGCTTCTGAGTGCATGCTTGTACTTTTTTCTCAGAAAAATTCTAAGAAGTAAACTTATTAGATCATATTTAAAATTAAAATAATTATACGTCTTAAAACTTACCTGAAACATGGCTGAACCAATCTTGACATTGATAAGCAACATACACAAGTGCCTGACACACTTCACAAATACCTGACTGCATAATGCTTTGTTTTGATTCTTTGATTTTCTTAGCTAGTAATTGTATTATCAGTTCTATTATTACTGGTGCGTAGAAGACACAACTCTTGTCCTACGGGAGCTTTCAACCAACATCTCAGTCATTGACAGGAGTATAAGGAATATAAGGAGGTAGTTAAGAAATAAAGACATTGATAAACTTTCCAGAAGAACAACAAAAAAGAGGGTAATGGTCATAAAGATTTTGATGACTTTCTGACCTTTGATGGGGCCTCTGTCCTCTGGCCCTTGGGTCTGCAGAAACGAGTTGTCTCCTGGGGATCTGCGTGACCCCCGTGGAGTCAGAGGCATTCCCATGGACCCGCAGAAGGATTGCAATTAAGCAGCATGCAATGGTGACAACTCTCACTGATGGGGCTACTGGGTCCAGGTTTCCTTTAGTCAGTGCATCGTCTTGGCCACACCATGTATCTTTGGTGAGCTTTAGTGTCCTCACTTGAGAAAGGGAGAACCCTCAAGTGTTCTTAATAGATATAAAATTCCATTATCTAAAGAACCAGTGAAATATATATTCGAACAGGGAACTTTGGTGGGCTTCAGAGTCACCAGGAAGATGTGTAGAAATGTAGAGTTCTAAGTCCCACCCCTGGAGGTCTTGGCTGGGGTCTGGAAGTTTTCATCTCTTGCCTGTTCTTAGGGGGTGCTGATGGTCGGCAGGTCTGATGACCACACTTTGAGAAACAACAGCTTTCATATGCTCCTCGGGCACCTAAGGGTTGCAGGTTGAAAGAAAACCTGAAAGAGGAAGAGATTGTTACTGGGGATTTCTAAAGGATAGAATGATAGGTCCCAGAGGCAGTGAGGATGAAGCCAAATTGTGTTTTCAAAGAGACTGGAGGCTGTAAGAGAGGAGTTGGGCCAGAGGGAAGCCACCCAAAGAGCAGGCTTTTGTTGTAATTCAAGGGAGCCAGGAGCGGGGTTTGAACGAGGCTGATGTCGAAGGGGGAGGGTGGGAAGAGATGAATTCAGAGTGATTCAGGAGATAGATCTGGTTCTATGTTGAGAATGAAAGCGAGGGTGCAGTCTTCGATGACTCACAGTTCTCTATTTCGGGTAGTAAGGTGAATGATGGTATCATCTGGATTGTAAAACTGGGTTAGTCAAATGTGTGTAGTACTGTGAGGGGGTAGTGTCATGGGCAGCTTCAAGTTCCTGCACAAGGACCAGAAGAAATCTGTGGTATCTGATAGGACTGCTACCTGGAGGCTTAATGTGACCTTGAACTGAGAATTATTCTTCCAGAACTAACACCAGAAAAGGAAGGCCAGGGAGAAAGGTGCTTGAAAATGGGGCTGATTTTATTTTTAAGTTATGTAGTCTTTTGTAAGGATTCTGAGAAGGATTTCAAAACTTAAGTAAATAAATAATAGCAAGGTGTGGGGCACCTATAAAAGAACTATAAAGAGGGAACTGTAGCCCTAGCTGGTGTAGCTCACTGGACTGAGTGTGGCCCTGCAAAGCAAAGGATTGCCAGTTTGATTCCCAGTCAGGGCACGTGCTTGGGTTGTGGGCTAGGTCCCCTCTTTAGGGCATGCAAGAAGCAACCACATATTAATATTTCTTTCCCTCTCTTTCTCTCTCCCTTACCCTCTCTCTAAAAATAAATAAATTTTAAAAAGAGGCAACTCTAGCAGCAGTAGTTAAAAATTCACAAGGATAAAATAAGAGTCCTGAATAAGTCACAAGCACACACAGACATGCATATGAACATATGAGATGGAAATAGAGAAGAAAGGAAGGCTGATTAAATAGTCATAGCTTATATCTTAGATAAATAGCAGCAGCTTTAAAATATATGTAGAGAGAAATAGATGAAATAGATGAAAGACCAAAATAAATATGTTAATGCATAAACAGTGGATCTATCTGGGTGTTAGGTTTATAGGCAATGTTTCTTTTCTTATATAAACCTTTATTTACTCAGTTTTCTATGATCAACATGTTCTATTTTAAAAGCAGGAAGAATTATTTAACTGTTTTCTTTTAAACTTGTTTTTGATAAGTGGAAGGCAAGTACATGATGGAATTTTTTAGAGAACAGATTAGAACAACCAGGTTTTCTGGTCCTGCTGTCTCTGCTTCCCAAGGCAGTTTCTGGCAGTCCCATCAAGAACAGTTTAGATCCCTCACTGCTGAATGGATTGGCAGGCTGGAGCCCCCTGAATGTTGCAGCCTCACAGGCAATGCGATCCATTCTCACTGGGAAGCCTGGGGCTAGGAGACACTATTTAGAGTAACACAGCGTTGAAACCGATTTGGAATACTAAGAAAAACTGTTAGTGATACAGAACAGCCTCTAAGAGACCAGGACAGAGAGAGGCGCTCTGGCCAAATTCAAACTTTGGGAGTTCTTGGCCTGCTTCATTCCCCAAGACTCAGAGGACTGGGCACCAAATAGCCCAGGCCAATAGGGATGGATGCTGATAAAAAATGCAGAAAATTTAAACAAATCATTAAATAAAAAACAAGACATAAAATCAGAAGTATAATAGGACTTATTTTAAGAAGGACTTATTTTATGATGAGACATTTTTTGATGAGACAGGGTATTCATGGGAGAAGAAAATAGCCCATTGATCGCTGTCTTTCCTTTCATCCCTTTGCCTGTCAGATTCTGTGGCTCTGTGACTTGGGAAATGGAAACATAAGGGTTCACAGATACATGGAATGCCTTCCTTTACTGATCTATGTTCTTCTTCTGCCTTCCTTCTCTCTGGAGGAACTCAAGCCGTTAGTCTGGCTTTTGTGAACTACAGGTTAATTGCTATCTACAAACAATACATTCTAATCCTCTCCTTTCCTCTTTCTCTCGTATTCTCTCAAAAGTAACCCGCAGAGTATTCTTAAAACTTTACTCATTTGTATTGACTTAGGTCAACATGGAAATCACCCTCAGCCTTTATTTAAACTCTCTATTTCTCTATATTGTACACTTCATAGAGAACCCACACGTAATCCACTGTTATTTGTCCTTCAGTGCGATCATCGTAGTTGTGAAGTGGCTGTGATCACACAAGAAAGGGACACTGATGTGGGGAGTTGCTTGTCTACTGCTCTACAAACTTGGAGTCTTTCTAAATCACTCTGGGGCTCAGGCTTGCCTTTTTCATCCCAGCAGGTTCTCTCTCATTGGGTTAGGGTAAACAAAGGCTGGGGAGAAAGTGATTACCAGGAGGAAGAGAGAGAGCTGTAGTCCTAGATGTTGGTGTGTAGGAACACTGCTGATACCAAGAGCCACGGGAAGGGAGCCAGGTGACTATATACTACAGACTCCCCCTCCTCTTCCATGTAATTTCCAGGCAGTGACATGCATTGGCCTGCACCAGTGTTTAGAGCAATTTTGCTGCATATTTGTACTCACATACATGAAAGTGCATGCATGTATTTAGCTATATAATTTTATTCTGTGCAAAGATTATTATATACTATCTCTCTCTCTCTCTCTCTCTCTCTATATATATATATATATATATATTTGCAAGTTTGTTTCTCCTCTTAATAATCCTTAAGAGAAACCTCCATAATCTCCACAAACCCGACCAGGAAATACTGATAATCAGTCTGTGAACAAAGGTTTTATTTGTATAATATTATAAGAATCAACCACCACGGTACGTGTGAGATCAGTATCTACATCTGTAGATATTTTAAGTATCTTTAGTACTTTAGTATCTAAAGTATCTAAAGATGTAAATCACAGGAATGCTACAGAATGTTATAGTTATTCTGCAACTTAGACCATTTTCCCAGTTAAATAAAGGGAAACTTTTCTGGCCAAAAAGCTCATCAGTTTTTTTCACAGAAGCAACTTACAGAAAACAAGGTGAGACGTAATTCTGAGCTGGCTCACACAGCTGAATCCTTTCTAAGGAGGCTTTTGCAGGAGGTCACTTAGAAGATGTGACGACCGGTCCACTTGGAGCTGGACCCCCGCAATCAGAGGTCCCGCATCTTCTCACCATTCCTTGGAATGGAGATTGCACCCACCATTCTCACGGTGGGAACCATTTTCAATGTCGGAACCATTTTCAATGTCGGAACCTTAGGAGAGTAAGTGTTGCTGAGACCATCTGGACCGAATACGTGGCTGAACCACACGTCAAGGCCGCTCTAGGGACCCTGACGACTCTGGCGGGCGGTATGGAGACCTGTTCCTGGTGGGTGCCCAGGAGGCAAAAATCTTGTAAGTTCCCCGCCTTTTAAACCTTCCACCTACCAGTCTGGGGTGACCCGGTCTCCTTTATACCCTCCCCCACAGTTTCAGGGCCCCCCGCTGGGCATTTTCAAGTTTGCAAATCAACAGAAGCTACTTGATTTAGGGAGAGAAGTTACCTTTATTTATCCCAAAGTAATTTGAGAAGGAGTAATGATTTGACACTTTTAGTGGGTGGGAGGAGGAATTACGTAATAAACAGATTACGCCTTTTTCTCTGTTGAGCTTCAATGCCCTGTCTCAGTCATCACAGTGTTCTAAATGACTGGGTATTATTCCGTATTAGGTAAGCACCATAAATTTATCCATTGCCAACATACTGAAGGACATTTACACGTGTTTGAGTTTTTATTCTAAACAGCATCAAACATCCTTTTAGATATTTCATCGTGTCAGTAAGAGATCATATACACAAAAAGTACATTAATATATATGGAATTGAATAAGTTATTAACTAGGTAAATAGTTCGAGGAACAGAATATTGGAAGTTTTCCCTCATATTCCCTCCCAAGCATTTCTCTCTCTTCTCTGAAGTTTATAAGTATTATGGTTTCTAACGTTTCATATTAGTTCCTCTAGTTTAAACCTCACACAAATGGAATAACCCTGTACATAATTGCATGTTTATGTCATTTGATCCAAATTGTTGGGTTCATTTGCTTTTTAACAAGTGGTTGTGGTTTAGCATTCTTATTGTTGTACAGTGTTACATTGACCGATTGTTTGGAGTTGATTGATGTTTGTATGGTTACTAGTGTGTGGCTATTGTGATTAATACTGCTATAACCTTCTGTACACATTCTCATATACACTAATGCATTTCTGCTAGATATTGCCAGATAATATGTTCAAATTTAATTGGTAATGCCAATATGTTTCATAAAATGTTTGAAGCAAATGCTCAGGATTGATAAGGATGCCATTGATTACATTCTTACTGAACCCATCAGAATTTTTATTTGTAGGTATTTTGGTGAATGTGAAGGGGTGTCTAATTTTATTTTTCATTTTACTGATATGAATATGACTTCATATAATTATTATTCACTTTGTGAAGTACCATTTCAGTGTCTTTGTAATATTTTTATTCAATCATTTTACCATTTGTAATTGATTAAAACTTAACTTTCTTATTGATTTGAAATCATTCTTTGTGTGATTTATAATCATTAAATATAAATGATTTATATTTAAATCATTTACCTTTATAGGAGCCCTTCTTTATGTATATTTCAAACACCTTTTCCTACTTTGTGAATAATTTTTTAATTGTTTGACTGGAATCTCATGTTGAACGAAAGTTGACAGTTCAGATATCAAATTTTTTCTTAGAGTCAGTCTTTTCCTAAGGTTGGTCTCTGTTTTCACAGTTATATTCCCCAATTTACTTTTCATCTTTTGCATTTAGAGCTAAGATCCACTTGATATTATGGAGGAATAGGGAACAAGACTTCTTTGTCTCCATGTGGGTATTCAGTTCTCCAAGCACCCCTGTTGAAAGCCGCCCTTCCCCTCGTTGTTGAGTGCTGCCATTGTGAAATCAAGTGGTCGTGCTTGTGTGTCTGTTTCTGTGCTCTCTCTCTTTCCACAGGGTCTATTTTTCTGTCAAATATTTATTTTATAATAACTATTTGTCTGACAAGATTTATTATATAATACCTCTTGGAAATTAGGAGGTTAAGTCCTTTCACTTTTATCTTTGTTCCACTTGCACTTCTTCCATACAATGTCTTGGTTCTTCTGGCCCAAAAGAATGTTGAATAAAAGTGATGTGGGTGGCTGGACATAAATGTCTTATTTTCTGTGATATTAAAAAAATCTTTTATACAAGTGACCTTTACACCGAAAGTTTTTTCCCCAGTTATTATTTCATATTATGTATGCTTTACAACTTTCCTTCAATTTTCACCTTGCTAAGATGACTTTTGTAGTACTTTTTCTGCATCTTTTGATTACTTATATAATACTTGAAACTTATTTTGTTAACACGAAGAATTACAGTGACATATTTTTGTGTGTGTTAAGGCAAACTTTCATTTTTAGAATATTTTAAATTTGGTCATAATATATCCATAGGTGGAGATATAAATATAGAGATAGAGATAAATTGATAAGGTTTTTTTTGTTGTCATTAAATTATGTTTTAATGTTCTTTGTAGCCATATTTGTAAAACTAGAATTGTCCTTTCTCTTAATGCCTTTATAAGGCTGTTCTGTCAGGTTCACACAGGCCTCGTACAAATGCCTGGGAAATATTTCTTATTTGTCTCTCTACTTGAAAGTGCATCCATAAGATTGGTTTTTGTTTGTTTTTGATGCAGTTGGTAGAATTTACTAGTAAAACAATCTGCACCAGGTATATTTCGTGGGAAACTATTTTTTAAATCTCAGAATTGATTTTCCTTACTAGTCATAGAACTATGGTATATTTCATGATTTTTTGTGTTAACTTTAATAAGCTGCATTTTCCAGGAACCAGTTAATTTCATCTAATCAATACTCAGTATCTTAATGCTTTTCTCAGTCTTCTTGAACATACTGCCCATTTATAATAGCTGTTTTATTAATATATACATTGTAATTCTATAAACTCTGTCAATTCTAGGCCCATTTTTTTGATTAATTTCCCCCCCCAGATATAGACATGTATTGCTAATTTATATGCCTGATAATTTTTTTCTTTATTTAATTGTTGTTCAAGTACAGTTTTCTGTCTTTTACCCCCATCCCAGCCAACCCCCAGCCTTCCCCATTTCCCTCCCATTTCTACTCCCCCTAGTTTTTGTCCATGTGTCCTTTATACTTGTTTCTGTAAACCCTTCTCCTTTTCCCCTGAAATTTCCTCCCCTCTCCCCTCTGGGCACTGTCAGCCTGTTCTCTAGTTCAGTGTCTTTGCTTACATTTTGCTTGCTTGTTTATTTTTTGTTTAGATTCCTATTAAAAGTAAGATCATATGGTATTTGTCTTTTACCACCTGGCTTATTTCACTTAGCATAATGCTTTCCAGTTCCATCCATGTGTCAAAGGGTAGGAGCTCCTTCTTTCGTTCTGCTGCATAGAATTCCATTGTGTAAATGTACCATGGTTTTTTGACTCATTCATTTACTGATATATGCCTGATAATTTTTGATTGAGTTCTGGACATTTTGAATTTTATATTTTTGGGGTGCTAGAAATTTTTGTATCCCTTGAAATACTGTTGGATTTTGTTCTGTCATGTCATTACTTAGGGTATATTTATCCCCAGGCTTGCTTTGAAGCTGGTTTTATGAGTCTCCTCTTCATCCTAGGGCTAACTCAGTTCCACTACCAAAGCAATAATCTTCTGAAGACACTAACCAATGTCACATATTACGATGGTTTTCCACTCATAGTGTATTTGCCACAACAAGGGAACCAATGCTGGCAAATTACTATTAAGTGAATACCATGCTTCATTTGGGTTTCACAAGTTGTTTTTTGTTTTTATTTTTCATCTAATGTCCTTCTGCTGTTCTAGGGTACCGTGACAGTTTTTGATGACCGTGACAATTTTGAAGTACACCAGAAAGGTGTATTTTTATAATCTCCCTTATTTTGGGTTTGTCTGATGGCTTTCTCCAGGTTGGACTGGCATTATGGGCTTTGCAAAGGAGATGGCAGAGGTAAAGAGCCATTCTCATCACGTCATGTCAAGGCGCATCCTGCTGACATGATCCATCACTAATGGCGTTAATCTTGATTTGCTGACCAGGGAGGTGTGTGCCAGGGTTCTCCACTGTGAAGTCACTTCTCCACCCCTTTCCACCACGGGCTGTTTGGGAGGCAGATCACTAATCCCAGCCCACAGTTAAGGATGGAAGAAGTGCATTGATCTGGAGGGAGTACTACATACATAAATTATTTGAAAGTCTACTTTTAGGATTGTTTCCCTTCTCCTCACTGTATGTAGTGATTTTATAAATATTCTTGGGTTCTGTGTTGGTTTATTTGCTTCACTCATGGTGTTTTGCTTCTTTGTGTGTTTTGTAACTTTATATTCCAAATGCACTGAGAGTGGAATTTTATCTGTGATAATTGTATATTGCTTGGCATAAAAGACACCACTTATGCTCCACTTCAGAGCCTCTCAGCCTAAATTGCCTCTTGTTCCCATTGCCATTGTAATCACCAGCTCTTCCTGGGTTCCTTTGACTACATGTGGACACAAGCCCACATCACCTAACCTCATGCTCTCACCACTTACCTTTTGACTCTTGCCCATGGCTTCCCTTTGATGCCAAACTTTGGAACCTCAAAGACCTGAATCAGTAAACACTGGGGAAATTAATGCCTCATGGGGCAAATGTTTGACAAGTGAAATATCAGAGCCCGGAGATAAAATTCACTCCTTACTTTATCTGGAAAGACTGCTGAGATGTAGTTAGTGATTACTTGAAGGACAGTCTCCATGGATTCCTTGTATTGGAGAATTCCTTGTATTCACTCCTTCATTCCCAGCTGGGCTTCTTTTGTCTCTCTGTCATCTTAAAATAATTACTAGTTTTATCCATAAGTGCTTTGCCACAGGCTCTGCCTACTAAGGAATTCAGACTAAGTTAACTGTTTCTGCCTGATGCTCCCACGATATTAACACCCTGAGACCACCTTTTGTCTAGAAACCTGGGGGTGACCTGGACCACCTAGGCATTGCAGATTTCAAACTTAAGTTCTTAGGAGCAGAGGATCATGCTGATTAATTCTTAGGGGATATTTTGTTTCTTTTCCCTTATTCAGAATTCATAGCAAAGTAGAAAAAGTTTTTCCCCCTTTCTTTTATCTCTGAGGTGTCAGTAAAAACAACAACAACAAAAAATCCTGTCTATCTTATTACTGAAGATGAAACATTTTCAGCATCACAGATTTCTATGGGATCTTAGTATTTGCCCAACTACTTTTCTCCTAACTATGTATGGCTGCTAAAATTTTAACTCTGTTATTGAGCTCAATTTCCCTCAAAGTGGCTGAAACCTCAGGGCCTAGTCATGTCTGATTTCAGATTCTTCTTCACTTTCGGTCCTTCGATATTTCTCTTATATTCTTTAGAGCTCTACTCTGCATTGAAAGTATGTTTATTCTTTCTCATCCAAATTTTCTAGACGTTTTTAGTGCTAGAACTTTTACGTTGTATTATCTGCCATATTCCCAGAAACAGAAGCACTGGATGTTTGCAGTTTCGCCAAGCTTGGTGATCTGGTTTCTAAAAGCACATCAACTTGAAAGCGGCAATTCAAGAGAAGAGTTTACTGCTAGCAAATGCTTGCCTTTCCTGGGAAATGGCAAGGAATGAGAAAATGCAGAAGAAATAGATATAGATCAAAATAGTATGCATTGCAGTCCAATAATAGTGTGGGAACAATCATCTCTACATATTTCAATAAACCCGAGGGGCACCCATGTCCTAGACCTAAATTATAATTAATGTTAATGATGTTGACATCAAGGAAATGCAATATTTTAAAGATATTCACCATGTTGAAGATGGGAACACTATATACATTATAAAGTATTTTTTCCTGAAATGATTTTAAATGTTATGTTACTGTTTTAGAGTAGACAACAATAAGATAAAAATTATAATTATTACCAGTTATTGAGTTCCAAATAGGTATCTGCTATTGGGCTCTGCATTTTACCTAATTCTTAAAACATTAACTGAATTCCAACAACAAAATTGCAGGATAACTATTATGAGCTTTGCCTTATAATAAGTACATTTGAGTTACATTATTATTAAGTGGCCAGGACAGAATGAACATTTCTCTGCTATTTGTATCTCACCATGATGCCATTCTTCTCTATCCTGAAAAATCTCTTACCCTATAGACACATTCTAAGACTGTCCCGCATCCCGGAGGCATCATTGTCTCTTTGGCAGGCACGTCCCTGACAGTTCTGCAAGAGACAGCATGTATTTAGTGTCTATCCTTTGTCCCTGGTTTATGACCTCCTTCTAGCAGGTTCTCAGGATGGTCATATCCTCTCTCTGGAAGAGCCCGTGAGGGAGGTGATTTGGCACACATGCCAAATACGTGGCGTTGAAACCAGTGGGGAGACGACGAAGGGAGGGCTGGGTAGTGAGTCAAAAATGACAGAAACAGCAACAAACAGGAGGGACAAGTTTTCAAATACGATAATGCTGTCTGGACAGTTGGCAGAGAACAAATGCGCTCTCGCTCCCTGTGGAAACGCTGATTTTAAAAAGCAGACGAGGGCAGCGTTAGACAATTATTTAGGCCTTTTAAATATTTATGAGTTCCAGGGTGCTACATCCATTTTAAAGACAGTTGACAACTGCGCCAGCGTATATCATCTTGTTCCCTCTGCAAGCTAAAAATAGTTTTCCTTTTTCACGTAAAAAACAATGCATTCTGTTTGGTGTCCACAAAATAAAAGATTGTAAAGTACTAATTCACAGGTGTGACAGCAAAGAATGCTGTAAGAAATTCTTCTTGTAAACTTCAGGTGGGTAATCTGATCTGTCACTGTTTCTTGAGAGAGGTCTTGAGGGCCTGCAGCTGAGGTTGCCGGTCTTTAACGTGGGCACTGGGACCTTGAGGAACGAGCCCAGTCACAGCCTGGAGGGGTCAACTTAGAGCCCATTTAGAGATGAGGACCAAGCTTGGGATGAAAGAGGCAAAGCATGGCAAGTGCAGGAGAAAAGATTAGGGAAAAATGGGGGAGAAAAGCTTGCCAAAAAGCAAGTTGTGAGCATTGTTTCAAATCAGTTCATATTTTTAAATATTATTCTTGGGGGCATACAGGTATGTAGATGAGTCTGGCAGGTTTAATGGGATAACTGGGCACCTGTGTCTTGCGGAGACAGAAACATTTTATAGTTGCTCTCAGGGCCCCGTTCTGATCCACATTATCGGAATGTACACCCAGCTACTGAGAGTGCTGGCTGTTAGCATCCCACAGGGACTCCTTTTCTCCAAAGAATTGCCCTTGGCCTAGAAGAAGCTACTTGCCTGACAGGTTACCTACTCCTTGAATCAGGACTTGATCCATGGTTAACTAACATGGGGTACGGAACGGCAGCCCCGTTGCCTCAACGTGAGACTGACCCTGTGGTGTGACTCCTGCTCCAGTGCTCCCTATGGGATCAGGCCGAAGTTCATGTTCAGCTGAAACCACACCTGTGCTCAGCTCCTTCCCTGGGCCATTGTGCTGTTATTACTGCTTGACACGTTTTGCCTCAGCATCCCCCCCCAACAGATCATTTAATGAGAATCTCCATCTCAGGTCCTTTTAGAAACTCAGCTGAGTCAGGACAGTAAGTTGGACACTTGTTCTGCCGGCCTAATGGGGAAACAGAATCTCGAGCATGGGAAGTGGCATCCCTGTACTACACCCTACAAAAGGCATGCAGTGACTGGATCGGCCAGAATACGGCCCAAGCTTAGCGGGCCATTCTCCACGCTCCAGGAGCTGTTCTCGTCCCGAGCACTCTGCTCATGCTTTAGGGCTCAGTCCTCATGTCACTGTCTCAGCAAGTGGCTTCCTGCTAGGCTTCCTCTCCCCCCGAGTGCCGTGCTGATCCAGTGTCTCCTTCACTCGGGCTTGCGTGGTGCTTGCATTGCGCTCTCTCATCGACATTTCGCAGTGTATCATGAAGTTGACTCTAACTTTTATTGAGCGCCCTCTAAATGCCCTAGCTTGCTGCAGCTAGAGAAGATGAGGCAAGGAAAGGTTCTGTACCCAACTGTGGCGTTTTCTTTGCGCTGCTTCCTGTCTGTGAGGGCACTACACTCTCCACCCACTACCTGCTTCCCACTGCCTGAGGGTGGCAGGAATGCCTAGTGTAACAGCCACTACACTAGGTCTGTCTGGACATAGTGTCTCCAAGACTCCGTCTCATAGGGGGTATAGTGTTAGAGGGAAACTGAGATGATCGTGGGAACTCAGCATGTCCCCAGACAAGACTGAAGGTGAGGGGTAGCTTCAGGCCATCCTCGTGAGCATCAAGCATCTTTGCCGAATTCTCTGCACAGTCACATCAACAAACTATACAAACAAATAAGCATGTTATCCACTGCAGAGCTGGCTGTAAAATTGCTAAGGTGCCAGGCTGTCTTGCTAACACCCCATGGAGAGTCTTCCAGGCCTCCGAAGTTCTGAGACACGAGATGTGCTGCAGCTGGGCTCAGTGAGTGGACTGCTGAGGGACAGTCAGCCCCACAGGTTCCAGAGCTGGGGCCCTTGGACCAGTGGGCAACAGCTAGCATATTCCCAAGTCCCACTGTGCCCTGAGAGAGTCTGCACATGCCAGGTGGCTGTGCAGAGGCACATGCAGGGGGTGTGCACACTCAAGAGCCTGAACGGAGACCTGAATACCTAAGTCTACTGTATGGCGTAGTGGCGGAAGTCCCTACCAGGGTGGATACATAAACCTTGGACCAAGGAGCTTCCCTTACTTAACCTGTAGTGCTGAGCCCCTGAACCTGTAGGTGCTTCTCACACCTAGGCCTAGAGCCTCAGGCTAAGAAGCTCTTGACCAAACTGGCTGACAAGTTTTAGGTACCTATCAGGGGCCTGCTGGATGGACCAAAATTGATGGAATGGCCCAGAATCACCCCAGGAACAGCTCTTTAGATGGAGGCTGGAGCTTGTTAGTGGGTAGGTGCAGACAAACCTGTGAGAACCCTACATGCCCAGGGACAGGTCAGTCCAAGCCTGATGAAGAAGCCGTATTCTGCCTCGGCCAGCTGGTGCTTCAGATGCAGCCACTAGCCCAACACCTGGGAAAAGGAAAGGAAGAGTTTAATATGTGTGTGCAAAGGAGCTCACAGATAAAATTTCTCATATGCTCTGTAAATAATTTTTAAAAGTTTGTTCTAGTCAACACAGTATGTGTAAGAACTGAAATCTCACTTCTCCATCTAGACAGGGGTGGGAAACTGTGTCC
The DNA here is from genome assembly GCF_014824575.4 of Sturnira hondurensis. NCBI lineage: Eukaryota > Metazoa > Chordata > Mammalia > Chiroptera > Phyllostomidae > Sturnira > Sturnira hondurensis. Next base: position 11,506,552 of record NW_028091637.1, read on the forward strand.
CGAGCACGGTGCTGTATGTTTCAGACCTACGCTTCTCAGTCGGAGACCCATACAGCACAGAGCAGTTTTGCAGGCAGAACCAGAAATGTGGGGATTAGGGTCCCCAGGCCTCCAGGGTTGATAGATGCCGCAGAACGTGGTAGGCTCAGACACTGTGAAGGGACCTGAATGCAGGGGTGAGATCATTTCTTGGTTGGTTCAGTCCTTCTCCAAGCCTTAGCCTCAGCCTGCCTGTAGGCCTCTGCCACTACTGGAAGAATATTGGATTTGGAGGCAGAAGAATGAATATGAATCTTATTAATGAGACCATTTATTAGTTGTCAGGTTTTAAGCAAATATTAACATCCTCTTTCCTCTTCTGCAGAAAGGGTCCAACAATGCCCATGTTTTGGGGTTATTGGGAAAAGTAAATGAGATCACTCGCAGGAATATAGTTAGCATTCTGCCAATTACCGACTTAAATTGCAGCTGTTTACTGAGCATGCATTATCTGTTAAGTTCTCCACTGAGCCAAGTAGTGTGGGGCAAAGATGAACATGACAACAGCTCTTCCCTCAGGTCTCTCACAATCCTGTTTAGGAAAGAGGGCTGAACCTCGGCTGCGGTGGTCAGATCACAGACAGGTTAGGGCACATTGCATGTCACGGAGGCCCTGGGAGAGGAATCCCACCTAGGCCTTGAGTACAGAGGCCTGACTCTACTCTTCAAGTTCATGAAGTTGACAGTAAACGCAGATCCAAAGTAAGTCCAAAGCTACTCCTTCCTCTCCTTCAGAGACTATTGTTTTTGTAAGCTGAAGATGAACTTAGAGTTTCATTTCTTGACTCTCAGCACAGAGGTATTTCCACTATATCACACTTTTTGTTTTGTTTTGTTTTTTCATTTCTGAGTCTAAATGAAAGCACTGGGGTTGGCCCTTTGAGAACCTACTACTGGACCAAATACTTTTCTTCCAAAGCATCATAAGAGATTTTTTACAATCCAGATCAGAGTTATTTTATTATACCCTAATGCCAAAGCACAGATTCCTAACACATTGTTTTCCATGGTGACCTAGGAACAAAGTCTTCTGATGCATAGATAAGTCCACAATCTGGATCCTTCTCTCAAGAGAGAAAACAGTAACTTTGCATCTGAAAGACCAGCTCTCTGATTTGGGTAAAGGTGATTGATTCTTCCTATCAGGCAGTTGAAAAAGTTGAAGAGTGAAATAGATACCCAGGCTTCTCCTTTGAAGGCTGGGGGCTGCCCACTGGAAATGGGCTGTAGTGTGTCATCTTTTGTCACAAATCTCTCCTTGGAGGCAGAAAGGTCACAAATTCAAAGCAAATCATAGTTGTGGCTGACTTCACTTGGAGAGTTGCCAGGTTGACTGGTCAGTGTTGTTTAACCCAAGCAAGACATCCTTAAGGTCTCCACTCCCTCCCGAGAGGGTTGCTCAGGAGTCGGAAAGGGGTTGACATTCTGATTAAAGAGGGAATAAGCATAGTTTGAACTGATAAAAACAATTCAGCCAAATGAAAGGCTGCCTAGCAGTCTGTTGACATTCACAGGGTATCTTTTGCTTACGGTTATTAAGAGAAATAAACACTGCTCCATGTTGCCACGTAATGTCAAAGCAAATACTCAGTAGGAAGCATAATTCATTTGCCTCCCTGCAAGATCCTGCCACTGAATCAGGCCATGTCCAGAAATTGTGTAGCTCAGCTCCAAGCAACTTTATCAATTGTTGAACTCTAACCCCTAATGCCCACATTTAATAATCTACGCTGGGCCAAGAACTATAAATGTGAGGAAAGAGAGGCTCTTTTGGGTGGGTCTCGCAGCCTAATGAGAAATTTCTGTGATATAGACACAGACAGTGTTTTGTATTTATTTATTCACTCAACCAATATTTATTGAGTAGCTAAATTATTTAAGGTAGGGATCAGTACTGAATGTAAAAGAGCAGTTGCTATTCAATTTCTAATGAAGATATTTGACTGTAGACCAATAAAAACATAAAATATGTAGTGTGATAGAAGCCAGTATGCGATAGTATAAAGAAAAATAAAATGGATAAAGAAAGATACCAAGTGTGGAGTATGAGGTTGAGAGCATTATTTTATATTGAGTTGAATGGTCAAGGAAGACCTCTTGGTTAAAAGACATTTGAGACTCAGAAGGAAAGTAAGGAGAAAGCCACTTGCCTCTGAGGGAAAAGGTGTCCATTTGCTTTCTCTTTTAGGGAGAGAAAGCAAATGAACAGGAAATGAAGGAAGAGTGTTCTACGGGTCAAGGTTCAGCAAGGACTGATGTGGCTGGAGGGGAGTGAACAATGAGAGCAAGGAGAAGAGTGTACTGGGGCAGAGAGGCCAGATCAAGCAGGGTGTGGAAGCGTCATCGGGACCTTCGGTGCTACTCTGCAGGCTTTGAAAGTACTGGAGTTATTCAGCAGAGCCGTGACCTCATCTGGCTTAAATGTGAGGCCGTTTACACTAGGTCTTTTTGAAGAATGAATGGTGGGGTGGTAGATAAGCAGGGAGACCAGATACGAAATTGCAATAATCCAGGCAAGTGATGCTCGTGGATGGGACCAGGATGATAATAAGGGAAGAAGCCATATTGTAGATGCACTTTAAAGATAGAGACAATAGGATTTGTTGATGGAATCATGATAGGCTTTGAGGGGAAAAGAGAATTTAAGAGTGGCTCAAAGGTTTGGGGCCTGAACCAGTGGAAATACAGAGTTGACATTTACTGAGCTGGTGAAAACTGGGAGGGGAGCAGGTGTGGGGTAGAATTACGAGCTTGGTTATTGACATCATATGTTTCAGATGCCATCTATTAATCTAGGCCAGCAGAGAGAGCCACGGTTTATATGTACACTTGGGAGATACTGAAATAAAGGAGTTTTTTATTGTTTTTTTGGTCACCAAAAGATGAGATTGTCCAATGAGTGCATTAATGGAGTGGGAAATGGGTCATTGGTGAATTCTGGGACCCAGTGATATTAAGGGAATGGGAACATGAGACTGACTTAGCAAAGGAGACTCGAATGAAGAGGGACCTGGGACAAAGCTGGGAGAGAGGATAGTGTCATGGCATTCATATAAAGGAAGTGTTTCACATTAAAGAGGAAGACCAAGAGTTGTGTATATGCACCCATCATACAAGTCAACAACCGGCATTCATCGTGTGTTCCACAGGAGTTGCTAAGAAAGAGTGATTGTTAAGGTTAGAAAGAAGTACAGGAAGTTTTATGGAGAGAATCTGATTTAGGATGGGGCCGTAATTGGGAGAGAGGAAAGAATTTTACGTGAGAAAGACTCATTGTTAGCAAATGCTGGAAAATGCTTCCAAGTGCCAGGCACCGTTTTTTTAAAAAAATATATGTATTAAGTGTTTACAACTATAATCTTCTTAAAAATCTGTGCTACAGATAATATTAATTGTTCCTTGTTATAGGTAAGGAAACAGACTTGGGTGGGGTTTTTGCTTGAGATTCCACAAATGTTATATGTTGGGCAATATGACTCCAGAATACATCTTCTTAATGGCTTCATCCTGCTCCACTTTTCATAGGTAAAGGCATGGAGTGAAGAGAAGACCGAGCAGGCTGATAAACAGTATCTAGACTAGTTTGACTAGAGTGGATAATTTTATTATTATTTTTTTTACAAAAGCAAGTGACGTTCAAAAGGAAGGTTAGGGCTATACTGCGGAGGGTTACTAGATCTTGATGAGTTTGGGCTTTATTTTACGGGCAATGGGAAGTCATTTGTGGTCATAAATGTTAAAATTTTGAGTAAATAATCTCCCTGTTTTCTAAAGAGCTCATGACAATTTCACAATCACACAGTGACAAACATTTTGAACATGAAACATTTTTGGAAATCGTAAGAGTACAGAAACTGAGACTTGATGTTTAAATCAGTTGTCTAAGGGCTCACAGGTAACTGCAGGGTCATCAGCAGGAATGGAACCCATGTCCTCTGCCATTTAAACTCACATGCTTACTAGCTAGGACTTAATGATTAGGCAGCAACTAACTTAAAATTGGTCTGGATATAGTGACTTGGGTCTAGTTTTAATTTTGTATTTGATGTAATTTTAATGTTTATTTTATTGTGAAATATTTTAATGTAAGTCATAAAGTAAATTGAACAGATATTGCATTTCAATTTGCAGCTTTAGACCTAAAACCTTAAAGAACAAAGGCAATCCAAGGCAAATCACCTGTGAAATGTTTAGAGGGCACAGCAGAAATAGCCTGTGTGTTGCCCACATTCCCTCTGATCCATGTAAACCAACCGGTCCACATTCTAATAGTCATCCCTGCATTTTTTGTTGAAGGGCTGCCCTGGGTTTGCAGAACCTACTTTCCCATGTGCTTGGCAGGTTAGAGAGGCCTGGGGGTAATACCTTCCCGGGGAAGGTCTTAGGCAGTGACTGCTAAGTGCGGGGTATAAATACCATAGCCCCCTTACCCCTTGACCAGGATGATTCGTTTCCCCGTGTGTTTAAGCTGCGCTTGCCCACTGTGGTGACTGACTGATGCACCCATTGTGATCTCAGTAGTTGTTTCTGGAAGAACTTAAACAAAGCAGATACTACTTAAATGGAGATTCGCGCTTCTCTAGTGCCCTTTTATATAAATAATAGTTCTGTTTTTTTGCTGATTATTGCGGCATTGACTTGAATAGTGGTAGAGAATATGCCAGCTCTGATTTTTAATTTGCATTTTCTGTCAGCCAGAAGATGAGTTCAGGTCTTGCCATTTTCACACACCGTGAGGAAAAAGTCATGGGTTTGTGTCTCTTTGTCATCTGATTTCAGCAGCAAGGGCTCAGGTCACTGGGCTGATGGGGGCACAGCCATTGCTAGCAAGACAAGCAATGCAGTTTCACTCTCCTCATGTTCAGTAACAAGCACACTAGAATAAGCACGGCAACTCTTTCCAGTTTTAACTTAAATTACAGAGCATTTGCATCTTTGGCCAAGCTCTGGTAGCCACTCTCTGTGATCTATAATAGTGGGTTGGGCCAGAGGGCCCCTGATGTTCTGTGTTCCTGTTGTCTCTGGGTAACGACCCTCCATGGTCATCACTGGTAATCTTATTTCTCATCAATGGATCCTGAGATCAGTATGAAATACCACGATATGAGAAAACTACTCTCTGAGAGAAGGGAATGAGCGGGTCTCCAAGACATTAATTACTTAAAGAGATTTTTGGAACAGTAGTTTCATTGTCAATGATTAGAGTTAAGCACAGGTACATGACAGAAATAAAGTTCCGAGGAAGAGAATTAATGTTTCTTAAGCACCTACCTTACGTCATGCAAAGCTTCAGGTTCTTTCATATTCAGGTCTGTCCAGAAGGTAATCCAGCCATGTACTGTGAAACATACAGACATTTATTGAAGGAGATACAAGATAGAAGAAACATTGTACACAGGACAATGATGCCAGAGTCCCCTTCAGAGTAGGCACCCTGGGACCTCACGCAGTTCCCCAAATCACCATCAACTGCCCTGTCATGTTTTCCTAAATCTCATCGATGGTCTGAAATCTCTTCCCTTTCAAAGGTGACTTTAGTTTTTAGCAGGGCACCAAATCTGGGCTGTAGGGGGGCTGAGTCACCTGGATGATTTGATGTTTCACCAAAAAACTGCATGAGATGTGATGCGTGAGCAGGTGTGTTGTTGCGATGAAGCTGCCAATCACCAGTAACCCATAGCTGCTGGCTTTCTAAATCATCTGAAGAGTGTCTGGGGAGGAATGTTCAAGATTAACACCAAATTTGATGCAGATTCATTGCTCTTCTTGCTCAGTCATTTTGAATGCAATGGGCAGATATAACACATGCTCACTCAACAGCATCTACTGTACTGACTGGTACAGTGAAGTCATCGTTGTTCACACATGCATATTCCAGTCTACTGGTCTTGGCTGCCAGGTTACATAGATGTCATGCAAGCCATTCTCATTATATTAACAATGGCTGGACTTTTTCCAGACTGACCTCATACATTATGTTATATATTTGTCCTTAAAATTTAGTGATGAACATAGTGGAGCTCAGAGAGGTCCATTATGTGCCTTGCCCAAAACAGTGTTATTTCATGGTAGGACGAGTATCTAAATAGAAGCCTCTCAATATCTGATTTCAAAGCCATGATTTTTGTAACAACATTGTCCTGCTCAAAAGCAGAGGGTGAGGGGAAGAAATGCCCCAGCACAAATTTTTGTTCTACTTCCTGTAAATTAACAGGCCACTTTGAGTCAAATGAGGAGGAATGGAGTGTTTCTGTTTTCCTCAGACTCAGGATCCATTCAGGAGAAGAAATGAGTGTCCTAAAATGAACTCCCATCAAAGGAGGTATCAGAGGCTGTCCCTGGCATGGAGCTAAGAGGGACAGAGGCCGGAGATCTGTGTGACCAGAGCTCTAGGAGGATGGTCTCAGACCTGGTGTCCCCAGACAGCCAGAGGTCTCACCGCTCTCCAGACACACAGACCATCCCGGTGTCCTGGGCTTGAAGCCCAGAGGGGTGCTGGTGCTCAGGGTCTGTAGGGGACCGGGGGGCCTGCTCAGCCTCTGTATTAGACTCATGCTGCATGAGAAATGATCACAAAACTTAAGAGTTTAAATGACCTTTATTTACCTCAGAATTCTGCGGATCAGTTCATTGGATGGTTTTTCAGGATTAGGTTGAATGAACTTATTTATTTATTTATTTTACTGGGACTCCTCAAGCATTTGCCAGCACTTGGCAAGTGAGCCAGCTGCTGAATAATTCAGGGTAGCCTTACTCGCATGTGTGGCCACTGGCCAGCTCCCATCCAGGATGAGGAGGTGACAGCACCTTGTGTTACTCCTTTTTTGGCAGGTTAGCCTAGGGTACTTCTCCAGATGAGAGTGATGGGGTTCCAGGAGCAGCAAGGGGGGGCAGGCCACCATGGACAAGGTTCCCTCCACTGTGACATCCTGCCAGACCATAGGATGATGTCACAACCCAGATATCAACATTGATACAGTCAAGACACAGCAATTTGATTGCCTTTTTATATCCACACCCACTTCTCTCCTGCTCTAGCCTTTCCTAAGCTCATGACGATTACTGGTCTGTTTTCCATTTCTGTAGTTTTGTCATTTGAAGGATGTTATGTAAGTGTAATCAGAGTATATAGTCTTTACTGGAGACTTATTCAGGCTGTTGCAAGTGTCAGTAGATACTTTGTTTTTAATGCTGGGTAGTGCTAATGAAATTGTAGTTTGTTTAGTCATTTACCCATTGAAAGAACTCTGGGTTGATTTGTGAACAGGTTTCAATGGACATTGTCTTCATTTCTCTGGAATATATGCTGAGGAGTATAGTTGGTGGTATAAAGAATGTTTCAAAATGTTTTCTGGAGTGAACATAGTATTATATATTTCACCCAACAATGTACATAAGTGATTCAGGATCTTCACCTCCTCATTAGCATTTAGTGTTGTCTGCTTGGTGTGGAATGATACATTATTTGCATTTCCCTAATGGCTAATTATGTCGAACATCTTTCCATTGCTTGTCTTCCATTTGTACTTCTTCTTTGGCAAAATGTCACGTTGTCTTTTTCAAATATGCTGTTGGAATTGGATGTTTTCACCTGTTTAGTTTTGACAGTTCTTGATGCAGTCTGCATCCCGGTCTTCGTCAGTTGCGGGATGGGCAGACCCTCTCGGTCCTCGGCTCATCTTCCCTCCTCTCCATGGGGTCTTTCCCAGCAAACATGTTTAATGTCGATGAAGTCCAGTTGGTCGTTTTTTAAACGTATCATCATATCATGCTTTTGGTGTCATATCTAAAACTTCATCACCATGTGTTAGCTCCTGAAGATTTCCTTATGTTTTTTTTCTAGTTTGTCTTCTACTAAAAAAAAGGGCTATGGTTTTGTGTTAAAATGTATGATCCATTTTGAGTAATTTCTGTGCCCCTTGTGAAATTTGGGTCAAGGTTCATGCTCTTATTTATTTATTTAGTTTTGTTTTGGTCTATGAACATCCAGTTGCTCAAGCACCATTTGTTGATGAGATCATTCTTCCCACATTGAATTGACTTCGCACCCTTTTTTTGTGAAAAGCTGTTGGCCATACCCGTGTTGGGTCATTTCTGGGCTTTCTGTTTTACTTCATTGATATATGTCTATCCCGCTGCCAGTACTGCACAGTCTCGATTAGTGTAGTTATAAAGTAGCCCTTACAGTCTGCGAGACTCATTCTTCTAACTTAATTATACTTTTTCAGAATTGTTTTAACTTTTGTATTTTCTTTGCTTGTCTCTATACAATTATATATGTTTAGAATAGCTATTACTCTACAAGAATTCTTGCTGGGGTTTTTATAGTAATTGTGTTAAAACTATATAACAATTTGGGAAGAATTAATATTTTTATTTTGTTAAATCTTCCAATCTATAAACACCATATGATTATTTATTTGTCTGGATCTTCTTTGATTTTCTCATCAACATTTCATCATTTTATGCATACAGGTTCAGGACATGTTTCATTAGATTTACACTGCAATAATTCATTTTATGAGCAATTAAAATGGTGTTGTGTTCTTAATTTCGTTGTCCAAGTGTTCATTCCTAGTACAGTGAAACCGCAGTACTCGAATTTAATTCATTCTAGAAAACTGTTCGAGGAGCAATTTGTTTGTAAAATGAATCTCTCTTGTTTGTCGTCTGAGAGATGCATGACTGATCAGCATGAAAGGGTTGTTGCATACAGAATCAATACCAGAAGTTTTCGTAGACAACTGAGACATTTTTTTCATGAACAGTAGGTTGAGAACTGAATTGGTAGAAAACTAAGACATTCACAAACTGAGGTTTGACCGTAGGCAGAAATATAGTTGATTCCTGAACATTTGGCTGCTGCGTTATGACCGTACTGAATTCGCTCAACCAACTCATTCACTCTAGGAGGCTTTTTTCCCTGTAGATTCCTAGGGGTTTCCTGTTTAGATAATCATGTTACCTGCAAATATAGACAGTTTTATTTCTTCCTTTCTCATTTATCTTTTATGTCCTTTTCTTGCTTTATTGTGCTGGCTAAAACATCTAGAACTGTGTTGAATAAAGGTGGTGAGGCTATACATCCTTGCCTTGTTCCTAATCTTAGGGAAATAACATTCAGTCTTTCACCATGAAGCGGGTTGTATTGTTTGTACATGTCTTTTATCATGTTGAGGACATTTTTCTTTTCCTAATTTTCTCTGAGTTTTTTGTTTTTCTGAATCAGTATTGTCTTTTTGTCAAATGCTTTTCTTTATCAATCACAGGATCATGTGATTATTTTCTTTAGTCTGTTAATATGGGGATTACATTAATCTTTGAATATTGAAGCAGCCTTTTATCAATAAAAGGAGTGGTAGGGAGGGGAAAAGAGGAGAGAGAGAAAGCATCTAACAGGGATGTTAGGAATGGATAACACAGTTGTCAAGAAAAAATATCTCAGCCAGGAGCAGTTACCTTACTACACAGCTGGGTAGTAAGAAAGTGTGTAACAAGCAATGAAAGGCATGGCGGTGTCAAAGTGAACACATGTTTCGTGTGGATGATCAGAAGAACATGGGCACATAGAAGATGCTTTGGCTAAAGGACCCCTTCTGGTTTTTCTCGGTTCCTTACTATGTAGCGTGATGAAAAGGTTTCACTGCTTCCAGGGTTGCAGAGGACATGGAATGAGAGTTAATTTCATGTACTTTTATAAAGAAGTCTGGTGTTTTTTTTAAGGTTCTGGGATCTAGTTTTTTTTTTTTCCACTTGTCCAAATTTTCGCATGTTATGCCTGTCAGTTACTGAGAGTAATTAGAGATAAAGTTTGAGATTTGTTGCAACTTTCCTCTTAAAAGCAAACCTCAAACTCTTCTGTGTCTTGCCGATTTATCCTTTTTTCCAAATGGTGTGTTCTTAGTTCAGCGTGCAGCATACATATTTCCAAACAGGTCAACTTCAAGTGAGGAATAACCAATCTCATCACCATTCTTTTTTCCTGCTTCATTCCTGTCTTCCTTTGGGTTAACTTTTACTATTATTATTTTTGATGTTTAACTCAGTGGTTGGGATTTAACTTATAATAGCCATTTCTTAATCATGAATTACTCACAGAACATAGTGAATAATCTATTATTGCTGACATCAGGTGTAACTCAAGTGGATGGAACACTTTTTGTCCTAAAAGGGCTCAGAATTTAATGGGAAAGTGTAGTATATGGACTGTGTACAATGATGTGTCAGAATGGAAGTGTATACAAGTGTGTTCAAGAAAGCATTGAAACACAGGGTAGGTAGGGTTTGGAAAGGAAGGATGAGAAAGATTTTTAAGTGACATGTTGAGAAATATGGTTCATTTGCAAATGCTCCCATGAAGAAAAATAATGGCATAGTTAGAAACCTCTGATTATTATAACTGGACTACGGTGTTGAGAATATGGGCAATGAAATGGCAGATTACAGATCACAATGTATTATTGTGAGGTTGATTTAGGGAATCACACCTTCATTTTAGTGGCGATGAGGAGTTCCTGAAGGACTTTAAGTTATGTGGGTGGGATGACTGGATGTGTATTTGCAAAAATCACACCAGTGGTCGTGTGATGAGTGTGGGTTGGAGGGAGAGAAGCGTGAGGTCAGAGGAACCACATTCGAGATGAAGAAAGTGAGACTCAGAGGACTGATGTAATTTACCCAAGTCAGTTATTAAAAAGTGAACATGGCATTAACAACCCTGCATCCTAATACATCTTTGATATGGTTGTATTCACCTGATCATTTCTCAAATTGCCTGTTGCAAACTCACATCATAAGTGCTGTTGGTGATACTGAAGGTGATAATATAATACTGTTGTTTTATAGTATGGACACTTTGTATTTGCACTCTCCCACTACACTGACCTGAGGGGGAGAGATGTCATAATATATGTGTTTATATAAATCCTAAAGGGAAGAGGGAAAATGGCAGAGTCATCAGAGTTAGCTGGAGGTGCTTTAAGAGGACAGACTTTCGGTTCCAAACTTAACGAGTAGAACAAATATATTTTTAACCTGTTCCCTGCATAGATTTCATGCATTTGTGTCAGCCAAGTCATTTTAGCTGCTTTCTTGCCCCTCTTCCATCTTAAGCTAGATATATGATTGACTGGAGTGTACATTTGATTGACATATAACAACTTAAATATAAACACTTTATTAACCCTGCAAGAGCATCGTAATAAAAGAACATGATGGGCCTAAGACATAGAAGGTGGATACGCTTATTTGGAAGCCAATCGCACTGTAGCTCCATGTGGCAGAAGCAGTGAATCGAGTGGAATGCTGTGAAAACTGTTCCAAAGATATCTTCTCCACAGTATTTAAATCAGCCGCTCCATGTAAGTAAGCAGCCCTAAAGGATTATGCAAAGGCTTAATACTTCCTTGCCCTTTACTGGATTTTAACCGAGTTTGGAACTCTTTCTGGCTGTTTCCTTCCACATGGGGGATGGCTCTAGGAGCTTGTTCATACTCTGTCCTCAGACCCTGGCTGCCCTCTGACCTTTGTAGGATGACTCAGAAACTGGAGTCACTGTTCCTAGAGGAGTTGATGGGCAAAACAAACTGATTAGATGATTAATTAACACTAGTCGCTAATTTAGTAAGCACTGATCATAAAGCAGTACTGTACTAGATGTATTAACCAATTTAATCTTTATAACACCCAGATAACATGGATAATATATTACCTTTATTTTGTGGATAAGGACACCGAGTGTCTAAGAATTTACATGGTTTGTCCAAGGGCAAACGTCCAGTAAGTTGCAGCCAGAGTTAGAGTCTAGGCGATCTGCTCCAGTTCACACGTGTGTTTTAGACTCCGGGCTCTCCTGTGTACTGGGTGCCGTGCCCAGACGAGTACCTCCGATTGCAGGGCCAGCTGTTGGGCTGTGGGAAATGCACTCACTCTGTTGGTAACCATCTCCTACAGTTGCACATATACTGTTGATTCTAAAACTCTTTCACATTGTGCAAGTTAATTTAATCTTCCTAATACTTTTACGAGACAGTTATTATTCCCATTTCACAGATATGGGAACAGTCTTGGTGGGGTTTTGATAGGTTCACACCCTCTAGTTAGACTGACAGGCCTCCATGGACCAGCACCTTCGCCTGTGCCCAACACCAGCCCTGCACGAGAGGGCATTCGGGAGCGGTGTTAATCCCAGTGGTGGAGCAGTGCCAGGATCCCCTGGAGTGTGAAGCTGCAGCTTCCTGGTGAGGCAAACAAGCTTATGCTCCCAGTTTATTAAGCTCAACGTCTAATCCCCTTTACTCCCTTTTCCTTTACTACTAATGAGCTAAATATTGACGGTAATCTTTCCATTGCAGACAAACAACACAGGAAACAGTGTGGTTCTCACTCCTGCCCATGCCAGCAGGTGGGCAGAAGGAGGGAGCTGTAGCCTGTCGAGTTGCACTTACCTAGAACTTAACCCCAGCAACAGGTAGCTGGAGCAGCATAAGAAATGCTCACCTGCCACCCTCCGCAGACAGATAGTTCGGACCGAGATGGACGGAGGGGTCCCTGGGCTCTGGGCTGTAGCAGGCTGAGTAGAGTTTCTGTCCCCACTGGTCTGGGAGCAGGGAGGGTGAACAGGTCTGGCTTCTGATTCCACAGACTCTCACAGTTTTGAGTTTCAGTATATTTTCTGAAATAAATGTTTCTTCATTTTCCTGTAGGGTCCTTATAAGAGACTTAATTTAAGAAAATACATTTGCTAGCCGTTTCAGTGGGTAGAGGCTCAGCAGAGCTTCTTATGTCGTCCAGTCCGAAGTGGGACTCTTCTCTGTATCATTTGTTACAACTATAGTTACTCAGTTTTGGGGGGTTTAATAAAAAGGAGCGCAGGCATTAAAATGGTATCTTATATTAGTTCTTTGCAAGCTGTTCCTTGGAGGGGGTTGTCCGCAGAAGAGGAGGGAAGAGAGGAGAAGGGGCGGGTGAAGGCCCCGAACAAGGCCTGGGTCTCAGCTGGGAGCCAGCTTCTGCTTGACCCCGCGAGAGCCCCAGAGCGTGATTTTCTACACGGATCTGGCCCCTTCCCGAGACAGGCCAGCCATTCATTACATTCAGTTGTCCCTGAGCAATGACTGCCTCTTTGGGCAGGTGGCCTGCAGATACGCAGGACAATTACCTGGAGAAAGGCTGGCTGTGAGCAATTGGCAACTGACACTGACAGGACTGTGGGGTTGGTACACCCCCCAGATAAAGGAAGATCTGAGTAGTGTAATGCCAGCATCTGTTACTGCTAGGCGTTCATTTAGTCTATTATTCATTTGTTGAAGCGCACACTGTTTCAGGGGTTAGAGATACCAAGATTAATGACAGTTATTCTGTGCCTTCTCTATGTCATGAAAGTGATAGAAACAGCAGATTGTCATGGTAAGTGAGCCAAACCAGGTGAATGGAGGCAGCCCCCTTGGTCCCGTGGCTGGGAAACATGGCTAAATATATAAGACAATGTAAATGATTTGGTAGTTCCAAGGTACCTCCTTCCCACCGAGAAAACAAACCTATAGCATTGTTCAGCATCTCACGCATTGTTTTCTCACTCACTCATTTAACAAAAAGCTATTGTGCACCTTGCTAGGTGCCATTGTTATGAAGAGAAATAAGCCCAGCTCTCCGTTTAAGGTGCTAATTGTGTAGTGGGAAGCCTGAAAAATAGTGCGGGGGGGGGGGGGGGGGGGGGGGGGGGGGGGGGGGGGAGNGGGCGGGGTGTGAAACAGCCTGGGAAGTGCTGTGACAAAGGTCAATCACAGGGACAAGGGAAGCCCAGGGGAGGCGTTGCCTCCTGGCTAAGAATTTGCCTAAGTTCTTTGATTTCTAACTCAGTGCTCTCCCTAAAGTACAGTCAGAAACACCAGAGGGGAGAGGGGCCCTGAGGAATTCCCTGGGGTTTACGTGGACTCATAATCGTGTGAAATCCATCAGCCATCGCGTTATGCCCTGCTCCAGTAAACTCTCTATTAAAATTTACCGTGGTCATAAATAAAAATAGTGTTTTTGCTGCCATCAATTTACCCATTCCTTCCAAAGTAAATATAATTACATTTATTGGCACACTTAGAATGGGTAACCTTGTGAAAATTATTCCTAAGCTGTAAGAGAGACAGCTGGGGAAAGAAACTGAGGGGAAGAATACACTGGATATTATCATAACAATTGAAAAATGTTTTTTATACTTACTAGCAAAACATTATGAAAGCATGTTCTGAAAATCTTCCTTCGAAGCATTTTTATCATATTATACATACACCTCAACCCCTCATAAGTGTTATTACCCATCAATTTAAATAAAAGAAAATATTACAAAAATGAAAATATATTCAGTACAAAACAAAGAAAATCTTTACGCTACACTTTTTTTTCTGTTTAAGTGAAAGTAGGCATTTGCACATTTAAAAACATTTTTTAGGTATTTTAAATACCAGACAGAACCTCCCCCCCCCCCCCTTGGCCATGGAATTATCTTCTGGAGTGGGGCCCCTTGTAGTACAGGCTTCCCTTGCTGGGTGAGTGTTCTGGGAACCCATGTGGGTCAGTGTTGGTGTTGTCGTGAGAGGCTGCTTTTGGCTTCAGTGAGCTTTTTTGAGACTCTTTCAACACTTTTGCCCATTTCAAGATGGGTGATTTAGAAGCACACTTCACCTGTCCACGCCGTGCTGAGGGCTCAGCAGTTTTTGACTTTGTACCTCACCTCCTTACTCACCTGATCTTGCCCCAAGCAACTCTTTTTTTTTGTTGTTTCCCAGATGAAAAAAACGCCCTCAAAGGGAAACATTTTGTGGATGTGAAAGCCGTGAAACAAAAAAAATGGCAGAAGCACCGAAAGGCATCAAAATCGGTGAGTTCAAAAACTGTTTTGAGCAGAGGGAAAAATGGTTTCGTAAGGTATTGCGTCAAATGGAGATTGTTTTGAAGGTGACTGAAGTTTACACATGTAAGAATAAATACACAATTTTTATGAATAAATTCCAGGGATTAAAGGGGGGCAACTCTGTTATCTTATTTACTGTTTTGGAGGGGTTTTTTGGATTTTAAAATATTATTTGATCATTTAGGAAATCTTGAAAATATCAAGATGTATCAATATTTTCATCAGCTGTTTCTAGTGTTTCATTGATAAAATGTTGGTTATTAATTTGACTTAGTTATTCTTTATTAGGATGTGGGAAAATCCTTTTCCTTTTAGTTTATTAAAAGTGCTGCTTTGCTTTTTGTTTACTAAGCAGTTTTTAGCCGAGTTTAGATGAAGTCTCTCAGTCATTTGGGGGGGTGGTGTGAGTGGATGGCTGGCCGGCCCTGTGAACTGACACAGTGAATGGTGTGGCTGCGTTTGTTAAGGTCAGTTTATTATCTGTCGCTAATATTATATTGAGGTAAAATTGACATATCACGTTGTTTCAGGTGTACAGCAAAATGATTGAATGTTCATATATGTTGCAAAGCCTTCTAGTTAACATGCAGAATTACAGCTTTTTTCCTGGGATGAGGTCTTTTTAAGGCATCTTTTAATGAAACTCAGCAACTTTCAACTCTGCAATGCAGTATTATCAACTGTAGTCACCTTGCTGTACATTACAGCCCCATTACATATTTATTTCATTACTGGAAGTTTGTGCCCAGGCCTAAAGAGGCCTTGTATATTTCTCCATGCCTTCTTGTATTTCTGTTACTGCTATGTGAAGCGCATGCTTGGGCCTTTACGCGTAGAAGCAGGAAAAAGAATTAGGTATAAAACGGAGCTGGATCAGATGAGTCACCCTCTTTGGACCCTCCCAAGTCAGTCATCTGCCCTCCAATCAGCAAACACATCTGTTATCTGGCTGCATTAGTAGAAGCATTAAAGAGTCCAGCCTGTATCAGCCAATCCCAGCAGAACGGGAACCACATGACCTAAGCTAATTTTTTCCTTGCACAGCACTGAAATGTTATGCTTGGTTATTTATTATGCTGCATCATTGTGGAAATAGGTCACTGATATATGTTCAGATAAAATGATTTCAGGTAACAGTATGCTTTGTTGCATATGGAAGAAAATTCTGTGTGGCCTAATATATTAAAAGTTTTATAAATGTGCTATAAACACTAGGAAAGACACTGAAAATAGAAATAAACAGCAATAAATAATAGTTGGGGACTTCAGTATTCCACTTTCAACAATGGATAGATCATCCAGATAGAAAATCAATATGGAAATATTGGACTTGAACTCCATGTTAGATCAGATGGGCTTCACAGACATTTACAGAATGTTCTGTCCAACAGCAGCAGAATAGTGTTCTCCCCAAGTACAAATGAAAAAATTCTCTAGGGTAAATAGTTAGGCCACAAAATAAGATTAAGGAGATTCAGATCATATCAAGCATCTTTCCCAAACAAAATGGTACGTACTTAGAAATCAATTAGAAGGTAACTGGAACAATCACAAGTACACGGAGAGAACGTGAGGATCTAATATATAGTGCAGTGATTATAGTTAATAATACCACATTATATACTTGAGAGTTGCTAAGAGAGCAAGTCTTAAATTTTCTCGCCACATAAGAGAAATAGCAATTATGTGGTATTATGCAGGCGTTAGCCAATGCTATAGTGGTAATCATTCTGCAACACGTAAGTGTATCCAATCAACCCACTGTATGGCTTGGACTTACTCAGTGTTATATGTTAACTATTCCCCAATAAACCTGAAAAAAAATACACAAAAGAACCCACAATGAGCTGTAGAAAATTTCTCCTTTCTATTTTATTCCTATCAGTCTAACTTTCCCTTTTTCTTTTGACCTATATATTAAATTCTATGACATGTGTCTAATACTAATAGCCATTTTAATTTTATTATGGATTACAAGAAAAAACATTCTATCCCTCATGAGTACTGTTTTGAAGAAGAGTAAGATGTATTTTTTATCACTACATGTTTTTTCAACTTACAAAAACAGTGTATAGAGAAAAAAGTTTGTGCATGCTGACCTTCAACTATATCTAAGGTTGTGTTCTAAAATCAAGAGAAAAAGTAAGAAAAATAGTTTGGTCTTTTCTTGCTAAACAGAATAAACGGGTTGAGCATGGGCATTTCCTGGGGCTGCCCTAAAAGAGTACCACAGACTATTTGTTTCATGTGCCTTTGAGCAGCAGAAATGTACTGGCTCACAATGTTGGAAGCTAGAAGTCCAAAATCAGGGTCAGTGGGCCGATTCCTCCTGAGGGGCTGCAGGAAGAGCCTGCTCTGTGCCTTCCTTCTCTCTGCCGAGGGTGCCTCCCAGTCCTTGGTGTTCTTTGCTTGTAGGTGCATCATTCCAATCTCTGCCTCCCTTCACGTGGCATTCTCCCCATGGCTTTTATTTAAGGGCATCAGTTATGGTTTGGTTGTCTTCATGATCTATGTTGAAGTTATAGATTTCTTCTGTGGTCATGAGTTTTGTCTCCTTGATGTTCAGGTGCTGTCCTGCTCTGGCACTTTCTTCTCACTGTCATCAGGTGGTGTTTCAAATCGTTGCTATTTTCTGCCAGTAAGATGGTGTCATGTGCATATCTTAGGTTACTGATATTTCTTCCCCCAGTTTTCACTCCTTCCTCTGGGCCTAGCCCAATTTTTTTGTATGCTATATTCTGCATACTGAATGACTAAATAAGGAGATAAAATGCACCCTTGTCTGACACTTTTGCCTGTTGGAAACCATTCTGTCTCTCCGTGGTCTATTCTGACAGTGGTCTATACTATACAGGTTACTTATCAGCATAGTCAAGTGCAAAGGCATGCTCATTTCTTTCAGATTTTCTCATAGTTTTTCATGATCTACATAGTCAGCAGATTTACTATAGTCCATGAAATACAGACTGATCTCCTAAATCTCCTGAAATTATTCAGAGCACGACAGTATCCAACAGATGTTCACATTTAAGTTTCAAGTGCCTTTTCCTTTTTTTTGGATTCAGCTGCAACATCCAGCATTTTTTGCTCTACATGAGGCCTTTGCCACACCACCTGGGTATCAGTTTACCTGAGTGAGAACTGAGACCAATGGTGCTGTTGTTACTGAACTCCTTGGCCTCTCTTTTCTTGGAAATCGGTGTATCTGTTGAACGTTTCCGGTCCATAGGCCATTGTTTTGGCTTTCATATTTGTTGACACACTCTTGTTATGATTTTGAAAGATTCAGTCTCTGTGGCTTGAAGTAATTCTATAGATATCCTACCTATTCCTGGTGATTTTTTCCTTTCCAGTATTTTCAGGGTAGCTTTTACTTTACTTTCTAGAGGTTCAGGCTTTTCTCATAGGCATCATCTTCAAAGTTACCTGTTATTCTTTTGTCTCCTGTATTCATTTTCAGTATACTGTTTCCACCTCCCCTTTGTTTTCTCCTGATCACATATGTCCAGATAAGAGTCTAGGTTTGGATTTCCCTTTATTTCTTGAATCTTTGGATAGACATATTTTGTTTTCCCCCATCCTTGTTCTCTTCGACCCCCTTTATTGATTATTGCAGTAATTCTCTTTATCTGCGCATGGCAGCCATTGGAGACCACACTCAGGACTCCAACTCTGCTTTTGTCACCGTTTACTTTTACCTCTCATCATGCGTTTTGGTTTTTCTTTTCTTTTTACTGCTGGCATTCTCTTTTTTCATGCTTCTCTGATAAGATGTCTAGTTTAAATCTGCAGTTCTTCTGGTTCTCAGTCAATTTAGTTTCACAGAGCAAATCTCTTTTTTTTAATGTGGAGTTTAAATCCATTAGGAATGTTACATTGTATTTTAGCAGTAAGATTTTTTTAGTTTAGTGCACTTCTCAGCTTTATGCTCACGTTTGATACTAACAGTGCATGGTAAGGGCTGTGATCTGCTGCTGGTCTTGTTTTGGTGGAGAGAATAAAGCTTCTCCTGCATCCAGTTACACAGTCTATTTGATTTCTATGGTGGCCATCTGGTGATATCCATACATACCGTCATCTGATTGTTCAAAGTGTGTGCTTGTGATGGACAAGTTGTTGACTTTGCAGAAGTCCGCAGGCCTATTGTTGCTTCATTTCTGACTCCAAGTCCAAATTTTTCATCGGCATTTGAGTCTGCTTCATCTCCTACTTTCGCATTCCAGTCCCTTGTGACTATCAGCATGCCTTGTTTTGGTGTGTGATCGGTTTCCTCTTGGATACTTGGTTTCAATTTCATCTCCCTCAGCCTCTGTAGTTGGAACACAGACCTGAAAGATGGTTATGTTAAGGTCTTCCCAGAAGTCTTTTCGATACTCAATTAGACCTTGCATTGCAGTCCCCACCTGCCTGTGCTACATCTTGCTTCAGTAGTAAAGCCACATCATTTCTTTTGTCATTTCTAGAGTGGCACATTTCGTAGTGGCCTGACTGAAATGTTCAGTTCCAGTGCATTTTGGCTCCTCAGCACCAGGCACTGCAGTGCTTCGATGTTCCACGTGTCTTACGCCCCGTGTTCTGGTGTGTGGTACAGCACCGCGCTCGCCTGTCACCTTGCACACATCAGCCCCCGAACGTCTTTCTGGCTTTTGTCTAGTTGCATCATCAGCAACAGTGCTGTTTGTGCTTGTTCTCTTCTCCTCCCAAGTTACTGTTGGAGTGCCTTTAGGCCTAAGAGTTCTCTCTGGAGGAACCAAGTGCACAAAAACAAGTAAAGAGTTACAGAAAGTTGTGGATTCCCCCCCCCCCCCCGGCCCGGAAGTGGAGGAGCCAAACTACCATCTAGTGAAGCAACCCCTGGGAATCTGTCTTCGTACACGGGTGGTCAAACAGTTTCTTAAAATACATAAACACTAAGGCAAGAACTGCCACGCAGTTGAGGAAAATATCACAGTTAGAGACCAAAACAAACAATGACAATAAGAAAGAGGAAATAGAGATAATGCAGAAGGCAGAAGGAAACCCACAAAACAGAAATACCCTTGTGCGTGTCAGCGAGGTTACAAAGTGGTGCGGCCACCATGGGGAGCAGTGTGACAGATCCTCGAGAAATTAAAATAGAGCTGCCATATGGTCCGGCATTTCTCCTTCTGGGATTATATCCAAAGGTAGTGAAAATACTAACTCAAAAAGATACATGCACCTTCTTGTTTATGGCATTATTATTTATGATAGCTAAGATGTGGAAACAGCCTCATTGTCCACTACTAGATGAATGGGTAAAGAAGCTGTGGTTGTATGTATATGTATCCATATGTATATAATCATATGAAATGATAATGAGTTTATGTATGTAACATGCTCACCGCAACACCTGGTGTAGGGTAAAATACTCAGTAGGTATTTTACTGAGTAGGTATAGTAGCTACACTAAATGAATTGGCTGCAAAAATTTATTTTGAAGAGGCTTGGTTAGAATTCTAAACATATTTTTTTTGCCTAAGAAACAATATTAAAAATGGAATGGCTGGATAACTAGGCTAGATACAAAAGACAGTTTAGACCTGTAAATCATCTGAAGTATAAAATTAGATTCCCTAAGTTAACCATTGCCAATCGACTAGCATTTTGTTAAGGACTGGCTGTGTTCTATAGCAGGTGCCTCTAATTTTCAATATGAGACAGTTTGGAGCTCCAGAGAGGGACCCCCAGATCTGCCCCTATGTAAGTTACTCTCAAAGTGTGGCGTGGGGATGGGGCCTCTGCAGCCTGTTGTCTCTGGTTGGTGATTAGATAAGAACAGTAAGTGAAAGTTAACATTCAGAAAGTTTTACAACAATTTGATGGAGTAATTTTGTCTATTGAATGTAATAACAAAAATTAGACTTGCATTTTAATCTTATTTTTCTTGTAAATTATTTGTATGTATGTATTCTACAGAAGTTTTTGTCCAAAGTGGGTTGGGGGTGGGGAGAGTAGTGGCCCCTTATCACAGACTGGCCACACGTGGCCTGGGAAGCAAAGGGAGTCTCTCCTCCAATCATGCTATCAGGTTGCCCCACTTTATTCTGTGTAGGAATTACCACTATCTGAAATTAACATCTTTGTTGAATTTTTATTGTCTATATTCTCTCCTTCTGCTGGAAGGTAATCTTTTGGAGGGGAACTCTTATCTCTCGTAGTACCAACAATTAGATCAGGGTCTAACTTATACTAGAGACTAAATATGTTTTAGTTGAATAAATACCTGGGTTACATTTCAGCAGCTGTTGTTGTAACAGTAACAATCCTTATCTTACAAGAGGCAGGGATTGTCAGAACTCTGTCTCGGTGTGGTTTACAGATGTGAGGTGAGGTGAGGAGGGTGCAGTCCCTTCTCTGAGCCACAGGATTCAAATCTGTGACCCCAGAAAATCTTTAGAATTAGACAGTTCACCTCTTTGAGTGATGTAGTTCTGCTTTTTGACCAGTTAGCATGGTAATTATGAAGCTTTTTAAGTTAAAGATTTTGAATAGACTCTGTATAGTTAACACATTCGAGTTAAATACTCAAATTGGGGTATTTTAAAGTATTTAAAAAAATGTATTCTATTTTAAAAAATGTTTTCCACCTATTTTCAGACCATTTTCTAATCCAGATCAGCCTCCTCTGCCCTATTAGTGTGGATTACAGATTCTTCACTGTCGTGGTTAAAGGGGAGTGAGTCAATTTAGATCCCTGGATGACTCACACTGGAAGGATATTTTTAGTGGCTCTAATGACTGAATCTTGTGCTTTTCTGCAAAGACAGTATTAGAAGCTTCTGTTAAAGTTAGAATAGGGGTGATGGAGAAGTATATGTTGCGAGGGTTTGGGGGGACATGGAGGAGAGATGGGAAATAGGGAAAATTGGTTTCCAATTATGTAACAGCCAATACCACAGCCGTCTTTACAGAAGGTTGGGAACGCAGCATCCGAAGCTGCCACATAATAGGCAATTCGGTGATAGTAACTAAGAAAACACAAAAGGCAGCTAATCCCCCCCTCCTGATAAAGCTGTCTGAGGTAGATCAGTTTAGTCATGGGTGTTGTTAGGAAATTGCTCTTGTTTGCTGTTCCACCAGCAGATCCTGTAGTTTCCTAGGAAACATCCTTTTTCACTTAAATCTAATTCTCCCACATGGCGGGATCTGATGAGTCACTCAGTCTGACTTTTCTCCTACTTCCCTCTTTCCATTAAAAAGGACCTGCCAGTTGGAAATCTACTAAATGGAATGAATTTATTAGCTTCGTTACCTTGTTCTTTACTTAACTCTTGTGTGTCTCCCTTGTAAATCTAACTGCTTCCCGATGTGTAAGGCCAGAAATAATGGAGGGAGGCATGTGATGTGAGCAAATGTTGAGCATTTTCTTTCGGTTTCTTGGTTATTAGACTATATTTCAGCTTCTAGCTTTAAATGGAAAACATTACATGCATAGAGATATTTTTTTCCTTGTAGTCTGTAGTGGAATTTGATGTCAATTTCATTTAATTCCAGGTTCCCGGCCACCCTTGGCTCTACAGTTATGTGAGAGGGAGAGAAGGAGAGAGAAAGAGAGAGAGAGATTGGGGTGGGTGGTGGGTGGAGAAGACACAACAGGATAGAGATAAGCAGGGAACACACAAATAAGAGAATTTATGCAGATCTTTCCTTAATCCCAGCCAATTAATACAGGCATTACCAAAAAAATCTAGAACCTGAATATAATCAAAATATAATTTTAATTTATTTGTGAAGTACAAATACAGGGATAGGCAAAAGTAGGTTTATAGTTGTGAGTATGTGAAACAGTTTATTCTTGTATTATCATTTATTAATTGTTGTATTTTCCAGACACACAACTGTGAACCTACTTTTGCTCTGCCATATATGCTCTCTATTTTTAAGTTAAAGCAGCATGTTCACCACTCCTAAATACACCGAGTCCGCAGTTAACTAGGCTTGCATATTTTAAGCATGACTGTCTCTTTGGTAACTGGGGAGGTGGCATAGACAGACAAAAGTGGAAGAAGCCTGCTGAGATTCAGCCTGGATAAAGAGTTCTCAGAGCCAGACCTCACGGGGCTGATGGCGGCAGGGAGCCCCAGCTGGGGAAGAGCCGGGACTATGGGTCCCCCTCGCCGCCTCAAGCCCTGAGCTAGCACACTGTCGTCTTCCATTTTTGCTGCACTCCTAAGCTTTTACTGTGTATCAGGAACCATGGTAATTACTCTCCTCATGTTCCCTCATGTGAGATGAGGTATGGTACTATTATCGCCTCCATTTTACAGGTGAGAAAGTCAAGGTGTAGAGACAGTAAGTGCTTTGTCCAGAGGCATGCAGCTTAGGGAAGCTGGAGGACTCACTCTCAGCTCAGAGGCCCGTGACCTTACTCACTAATCTACATTCATGCTCTCCTGGGAAAACTTATTGGTCCTATTTCAGATGAGAGACTGCAGAGGCTATGAACATGCCTGTAACTAAATTCCCAAGCCTCGGTGGGTCTCACCAATGTGGCTCAAACAAAAGCATGATCAATATAGTGTGAGACAATTTTCCAGTAGAATTGCCGAGGGCAGGAAGGTCTATCAGAGACTGACTTACTCAGCATCCTCTAATCCCCAGAGTTTTCCCTCCTAGGATATGAGAGAAATGAACGTCTTTACCTACCTGCTGCGTTGAGGGTTCCCGATGCTGTCCATCATATCAACACAAAGGAAGGGGGCTGTGATAGAGCACATTTCACTGGGTGAAAGGAATAACGCCTCCCTGGGTCACAGCTATAACAGCAACTGGCTTACTTTCATATGCTTCTCATCTCAGGATTCTTAGTAAACATTGATCTGATGAATGGATTCCATTTGTAAACTATTGTAGACCAGTAATCTAGCTCCAAGACAATGCATAAGTCAGCTTTTAGTGCAAAATGGGTCACCATAAAACTTCAGTGACATACAACAGTATCTGTGACTGTGTAGTTTAACTGATGTAGGCTTGATAGACTTATGTGTCTGACACTGTCTGAGTTCTAGGCTGAACTTGGTTGGGGACACTGTCTGTCTGCCCCTGATTTTCTCCTCGCCCTCCTCCTGGGTCTAGGGGACCAGCCTGGCCACGTTCTTTCATCACAGTGGCAGGGCTGTTGAGGGCAGGGTCAGGACTGTCACCCCACTGCCCCCATGAGTTCTCCTGGCCGAGCTGGTTCTGCTGGAGAACCCCCAAGAGGTGCTGTTCCCTGTTCCCCACAGTGGGGAATGCTGCACTGCTGGTGGCCCAAGGTGTGGCTGCCGAGAGGATGAAGAGCCACATGTAAAATTCCCACTAGTGGTGTGAAATCGGTCATTTCTTTATAATCTGAGTCTTAATTTCCTCTTTTGTTAAATTGCATTTTCCCTACCACATGGTGTCATAAGAATTGAAAGAGGAAAAGCGTGTGAAAGTCCTCGATATGCAAATGAAAAGTAGCTGACCCCGGGCTATATCCTTCTTCCTACACTGTCCCACCCACTCACTCACCCATTCATCCCATTCAGAGTGCCCATTTCTGAAATTCTCTCTTCTGATACTCAGGGGTCTTCTTCCTGAGACTGGGAGACTCAATGATAAGATTCTGTATTGTATTTCATTTTAGGCCCTTGTGTGCCATGGTATAAAAATTAAGGCTATACAGCAATTATTTTCCAGGAGGTACAAATGTTGCTTGCCTAATTTGAGAATCCAAGGTTCTTATTGGTCCTATTTTTAAGGTCCATTTCCCAGAAAACTTTTCATGCACAGAAAAAAAGCAACAAATGACTGTATCAGCATGGAAGGACTCACAACATTCTGCTCAGAATTAAAATGTTCAAATCTCTGGAGAGTGTTGAGTGTAAGTGTTCATTTAACCTGCCTTTCAATTGCAATATTTCATCAGTGGAGGAATCAGATCTTGGTCGTCAAATGCTACGTGACAGCTGCTTCTGGAAGCTGCTGTCTGTTCCCATCTCCTTTCGATGTTTGGATGTGGAACTGTAGGGTGGAGTCTCTCCTTGGGTACAAGACTGCCTTTACTAGCTTCAGGCTCAGAACGGCCTCTTCCTTTGCTTTTGGAGGACAGTCATTGTCTAGATCTCTGTGTCTAACCCCAGTGAAAATGTCACACAGCCTTCTGAAATCCATCAGTGACAGCTTCTGTCATCGGAAATGTACAAAAGATGAAGTCAGAAAGACTCAGAAGTTTCATGCATCTTTTGTGAGACTAGCTAGAGCACCTTGCAATCTGGTTAAACCTGGAGTTGTTTTCCTAAAGTTTAGGTGTGGGAGTAGGTTCACATATACTTTCAGCGTGTGACTCTGGATGTGCTGGAGGAAGGCCAGTAGCAGAGAGCAGAGGGTATGGCTCACAGAGCGACTGAGCCACCCCACCCATCCGGGACCTGGGAAAGTGATGCAGGAGATATCCCTGGGCCACAATTGCTAGGGAGTAGGGGGTTGTAACGAGAAGTCGGAATGGGGCATCTGCAGATTCACAAAGATATGTAGTGAAAGGTTGGACATATACGAGGGGACAAGATTGGGACCTGGCTCAAAAACCAGGCTGAAATGCATGCACCAGAGCAGGGATAGGAGGTTAAAACTGGATAGCATGTCATCACACTGTCATTCTCTGTTTTGATGCTGAGTTGCACGGACTGACCTCCGACCCTACCGCACGCATTCATTGGGCAGAAATAGCTGTGCACACACTGGACTGCTGGTAGAGAAGTCCACCTTCTCTACTGGTGGAGAAGTCCATCTCTGGTAGAGACCATCTAGCACATTAACTCCTAGTATTGAGACCAAACTAAGACTTGATCCCTGGTCCTATTTTCATCCTGAGAACGGCGTGTATCTATCTAACAGGGCCTCGAAATAAAACAGAAACCCGGGATTTCAAAGAGAATTTAATTGACTGTAGAGATGAAGTTGGGGGGGGGGCAGAGGTGATGCTGAATGAAGCTCCCAGGGATTAGTGGAAGTGGAAAATCATTACCACTCATAGGCCCAAAGGGGCAAGGAAACAAAAAGAAGGCTGGTGAGAGCTGGGGCTGAGAAACTGAGACCAGCTGGCAGGAATGTGGCTGTAGAGGTGCAGGGTCTGTGCTACAACTAAGACACTGGGAAGGGGAGAGAACCAGGAGGTAAATGCCTTGACCTGTCTCTGTCCCAGACTCCTGTGGGGACTTCCCCTTGGTGGGCCTGGTGAGAACTCTGAGGGTAAGGGAACCCTGGGTTAGACCTTGGGGGCCGAGAGCCTGGTGGAGAAGGTAGGGGATGACTGTGAATGAGCACAAGTGAAGAATAATGGGAAAATGTGTGACATGATCAAGGCCACAGAAAACTGTTTGGTCTGTTACTTCTGAATTTTGTTTTTCAAATAAGTTACCCTCATTGCCGTTAGCCATCTCCTACTTATCAAAGCTGAGGCGGGAGAGGTAAAACATTTCATAAATATATTCATAGCATTTTAATAATTTCTTAGTCTAGATCTTAGAGATTCGTTGTTTGCATTGCTAAAAGAGAAAACAAAAACAAAAACCCCAAACCGAATCTGTGTGTACCGAAATGTGATAGGATCTCCATTTTGTTGAAAGGGAAGCTCAAAGAGCCTGCAGAGGCTGAGACCAGTCCGTATGGCTGGAGTGGGAGCACAGCGAGGTCTGACCGTCAACACACCTCTGTGCTTACATTAAAGTCAGTGAATGCTGTGGGACTGATTACATTCCACGTGTACTGGCCACCTAACATGTGCCAGGCACTGTGCTAGGTGCTTAGGAGGGATGCAATGGCAAATACGGTGTCATGGAAATAGAAATATCAATCTTTCTAGAGACCTGCTTGAAGTGCCTACCACGGGCATACTGCCTGCCACTGGCATACTGCCAACAACGGCATTTTTGTCATAGTGGAGAAACTAGAGGTTATTCATCTCATGACTAATCCTCTTCCTTCTATATATTAATTCTTTTACAACATCCTTTTAACTCCTTCTCTCTCTCCATCTCTTCCTTCCTGTCCCCACCCATCTGCCTGTCCACGTATGTGAAAGCCAAGAGCTGGAGGGTCAGCACTGCCCCACTGGGGGATGACTACACAGGAGAAGGTTGCTCCCTGACACAGGGATTCATGCACCCATTCGCTCTGTGATGCATTGGTCCTCTGGATACAACTTGAAATAGCTGGTTCTACCAAGCATCTCCAGGTATCTGACATGGGAGCAAGCATATTACATACATAACCAATCTCCTTTAACTTGTTGAATTTATTTGCATATACCATTCCTTTGCTTATATTTGCCGCTGCCACCCAAATGACCAATACAGTGAAAATAGCAAAAATTGAGTCATCCTGATTTCTACCTTTGATGGCACTAGTCACAGTCTGCTCCGGTCCACATAGTTCTCACTTGTTTTAAAGTACCAAAGGGTAGTCTAGTATAAAGTGAAGATGGCTCATTATGGGGAGAGCCCTTGAAGGGGTAAAGTGAGGCATGGCACGGTGTGTGCTAGACCAGCCTTGAGTGAATTTCATGAACACCGTGAATGGTGACACCCGGGCAGCATGTAAACTGTGCTAAACACTTGGTATCTTTGCCCCTTCCATTATTCTGAAGCAGAACTCTGATAGGACGTTTTTTTTTTTTTTGGCTTAGCCTGAGCCTTCTTTCCCTGCAAACACATCTTTTTTTTCCTTCTTCTTCTGGTACTTGTTTTCTGCACCTATAACCAACCTTGGCTTTCGGTAGGGTTTTGTCAGCAACTCTGGGAAAGGTTTCATTCAGTTACAGAGCCTTAGAAGTTTAGAGGCAGGAGGCAGCTTAGAGATCACCCAGTTCACCCTCCTCATCTCACCTACTGCAACCCACAGTCTGGCAACGCAGAAATGGAAATGTCCGTGGTAATGGACATTTTCCCTGTCTGCACTGTCCACATGGTAGCCACTAGCCACGTGTAGTAAATGTGCATGTGAAATGCAGTTAGTGTGACAGAGGAACTTACCTCTAGATTTTATTTAACTTTAATTTTAATTTAAATTCAAATAGTCACATATGCACAGAGGACAGTGTAGGTCTGGAAAGTTCTTGTGATGTGCCCAGTGTGACGCAGCTTCTAAGGGAAAAGCTCACCTGATTGCTCAGGACTTTAACTCAGTTCCAGGGATCTTGACTGGTTTTCAAATGCTGGAGTAAGTCAAGAGACTCAGCACAGGACGTAATTCAGGTTAGGGAAGAGAAGGCAGCCGCCTGGGCCATGGCAAAGCAGAGCGAGAGATGTCAGAGCCTGGAGTGGGGGAGGAAGAGGGACGCGCTCGCATCATCGTCTTATGATGTGAGTATTGCAGATATAACGCTCCAATGATGAAAAGACGACATTGGGGTGTGTTTTAAAATTTGTATGAAGACAGCTGAAATTGAAGTTAAAATATTTACAGGACCATAAAAATTAGGAGGTTGGGGGGAGGACAAGAAAGACAAGATGGGATAGGTACAAGAATGCTAAATTTATACCAAGCAGAGGGGTTATAGATAATATCCCAAAAATGGGCACATTGAAGAAGAATCTAAGCATAAACAAACAAAGTCATCCATGAGGAGAAAAGGTTAAAGCTTTTGTCTCTGTGAAGTGGGCCCATGAGTAAGGGGTACTCAGTAGACACACAGGGAGTTAATACTTGTCTGCATTTATTATTTTGGGCTACGTTTATGTTTTTTACTTTTACATAAAATCAATTTCTATGTGCTTCATGGGTTTGGAATTAGAGCATAAAGTAAACTTATCAGAAATATGTACTTTTTAATAGAGGGATGCTGGGAAACAACACTTCAGGCACAATTCAGACCATCATTGCTTTTCTCCATGTATTTAGCCAGACTTACAGAAATGTTTACCCACAGAATCATTTGTATTGTCTAATACACAAGCCCAGTGATTTTTGTCTGGCAATCTCAGCCCCTGGCTGAATTAAGTTAGATCTTCTAAACAATTATTCGACACAGTCAAAGTAAGAAAAATCAGTCTGCATGTCCCAAAGATTCAAACAGGGTTTCTAACACATTCTGAAGACTAACAAATGTGCATGCAGATACAGCCGAATGGAATGCCCCCGGGAGAGTGTTCCTGTACATTGTCCAGTCTGGCTATTTGACACACAGGCAGAGATTGAAATTAGATTCAAGAAGGAGCTCTCATATGAGAATTAGGGGAAACGAGGTAGAGATGCCCAGGTTATGGCAATTAAAGTTTGTTTTTAAGTGAAGTGTTGAGAATCAGGGACATCCAGCTGTATGTTTGCGCTGAGGATGGGCAGCTGACCAGCTGAAGAGCTTTTGCACAGATGCTGAACAGCCACCCTCATAGTTTAAGGAGGACACAGATCATAACAAGGCAAGCCCAGCTGGGCACAAGGTTCATGGGAAGACTGGGAAGACTGATGTGAAGACTGGTCCCCAACCAACCAATGGGTATATAGAAAGAGCTTGCCCAGTACAGTCAGACTGGTAAATCCATCCCTGATCTGCAGAAGCTCACTCTCCAAGTCTATACCCGAGAAGAGGTAAGTGGAATACAAATGCAGTGCAGCGTAACATGACCACGAGGGTCAGGTATGATCCTAGCTGTGATGATAAATTTATTATGCATCATTCCAATTTTAGTAAGCGTGCTACCAAAGCAAGCATATGATGAGTTTATTCTTACATGCTCCTTCTAATTAGCTTTAACATCTCCATTTTCAGGTCTAATTGTATAAAATCTCATCCTGAGTTATTTCACTCTTGAGTATGATCCATGCATTGAATTTCCTGAAAAGCCATTTTGTCTCTGTCTCTGGCTTAAAATGGTACAGGATTCTCTCAATCCAGGCCCTGTCAGGGCAAAAGAAATAAAATGGGGGAATAAAGCAATTTTCTTTGTTTTCATTCCCTATAGGAATTAATTCTGGAGGCAGTCAAGTTGACAGTTTTTCTCTGCCTGATGGGCCTAGAGAGAGAAATGTTTATCCTCAGGATTTAATCCTTCCTACCTAAGTTAACTTCTGGCTCCCAATCTCACCAGCTAATGGACATTTTTCTGTGTCTCCAACACTAGATTCCTGCCAGAAATTCCCCAGTGAGCTGTGAGCTAGCTCTCCATTGCCAGTGGAGAGTGAGGAATCCAGACCTCCTCACTCTCTTCAGTTTCAGTAGATCCTTTCTATCAACTGTGGCTCTTCCTTCCAGAAACCCGCTTGCTTTTATTTTAGGCTTGTGGTTTGGGCATGATGTCAAGAATCACCACAGGTGTCTACCTTACTTCAAAACTGGTTACACAGAGTCATGCCTGCTGTCTTGGTCTGCTCAGGCTGCCGTAATGAAATACCACAGACTGGGTGCCATAAACACCACATTTTAATTTCTTAACAGTTCTGGTGCCTGGGAAGTTCAAGGTCAGTGTGTCGATTGATTTCTGGTGAAATCTCTCTTCCTGGCTTGCAAATGGTCACTTTTTCACTGTGTTGCCACATGGTCTTTCCTTAGTACACGTACATGGAAGAGGAAATAGCTGTCCATCTTTCTCTTCTTATCAGGCTACCAATGACATAATGAGGATCCCACCTCCATGACCTAATCCAACCCTAATTACCACTCAAATACCCGTATCTAGCTACCATTACATTTGAGATTAAGGTTTCAATATATGATTTGACTTGGAGGTGGGTGGGATGGAACAAATACTCAGTTCACAATATTATGTTCCTGGACTCTAAAAATTTATCTTTCTGGCATACAAAATGCATTAATTCCATCCCAAGAGCCTCTAATCAAGTCCAAAGTCTAAAGTCTAAAATCTCATCTACATCTCATCTAAGTGAGATATGAGTGAGACTGAGGGTATAATTCATTCTGAGGCAAAATTTCTCTCCTGTTGGGAATCTCAAACAAGACAAGTTATATGCTTCCAAAACACAGTGATGGGGTAGGCACAGAGTGGACTTCCCCTTTCACCAGGGAGAAATAGGAAATAGGTAAAGGGTGACAGGTCCCAAGAAAGTCCAAAACCTAGCAATACAGATAAGCTTATCAATTTTTTAAATCTTCAAGTTCTGATTCCTTTTTGCTTAACTATTTTGCCTTCAACTGATCTCTTTCCTTTTGCATTTGTCTATAAGTGGTAAGGAGGACCCATGCCACACCTTCAATACTTTGCTCAGAATTCTTCTCTGTTAAATATCCAATTTCATTGCTCACAGTTTTGATCTTCCATAAAACACCAGAACACATTTTAGCCAAGACCTTTATGACTTTATAACCCCTTTCTTTCAGTTTTCAATAACATGCTCCTCATTTCCAGCCAAGATTTTACCCGACTCTCCTTTAGCTTTCATATTTCTAGCAGGAACCTCAAAGCACTTCTCTTATCTGCATTCTAAGTCGCTTCCATGCTTTTAGGTATTTGTTACAGCAGTACTCGCCTCTCAATACCAAAAACTGTCTTACTGTGCTCAGGATGCCATCACAACATGCAAAATACTGGGTGACTCACACAAGGAAAATTTATTTTATTCCAGTTCTGCAGGCTGGTAAGTCCAAGATCAGGGTGCCAGCTGACTCCATTTCTTTTATGGGCTCTTTTCCTGGCTTGCAGGTGCTGCTTTCCTGCTGTACCCTCAGCCCACTTAGTTCCCTAAGGCTCCGTTTCTAAATAGCACCACATAGTGTTTAGGGTTTCACGTATGAATTTGGGGAGACACAAACATTCAGTCCATACAAACTACTTACGTGAGTATGCTCCTTGCTCACAGACCTAGCTGCCTAAGGGTAGATGCAGAAACTATTCCCTTGCTTTATGACCCAACCCTCTGATTAATTCCAATAGGTTTGTCCCACCATATTTCTTTCCCTCCATTTCCTCTTTTTTAAAAAATATTTTATTTATTTATCTCTCGAGGAGAAGGGAAGGAGAGAAGGAGAGAAACATCAATGTATGGTTGCCTTTCGTGCGTCCCCTGCTGGGAGTTGGCCTGCAGGGAACTGGCCTGCAACCCAGGCATGTGCCCTGACTGGGAATCGAACCGCAATCGTCTGGTTCGCAGGTCCGCGCTCAATCCACTGAGCTACACCAGCCAGGGCCATTTCCTCTTAATATGAGTGTTGGAAGTTGGATCACACCATTCACAAGAGGTATTGTCTTGAATTTTGGTCCGCACAATATAATTTATGAATTTAACACTCTGTCCTTTTCCCAGAGTACCTTCAACCTCAAAACCCAGCACTTATTTTTTGTTTCCATTTCACTTACATCTGTGGGCCAGTGTAGAGGTTTCCTTGATTCACTAAGTAATAGTGCAGGACCAGACCTCAAACAGCGCTTGACAGGTGGGTGAAGCTGCTGGCGAAGATGCCCCTGATAATAAAGTGGCGGTGGGGACAGCCACGTAGAGATTTCATATTAAGTCTCAACTTNCGCTCAATCCACTGAGCTACACCAGCCAGGGCCATTTCCTCTTAATATGAGTGTTGGAAGTTGGATCACACCATTCACAAGAGGTATTGTCTTGAATTTTGGTCTGCACAATATAATTTATGAATTTAACACTCTGTCCTTTTCCCAGAGTACCTTCAACCTCAAAACCCAGCACTTATTTTTTGTTTCCATTTCACTTACATCTGTTGGCCAGTGTAGAGGTTTCCTTGATTCACTAAGTAATAGTGCAGGACCAAACCTCAAACAGCGCTTGACAGGTGGGTGGAGCTGCTGGCGAAGATGCCCCTGATAATAAAGTGGCGGTGGGGACAGCCACGTAGAGATTTCATATTAAGTCTCAACTTCAGGTTTTTTCGTAGCTCTCAAGCTGTTTACTATAGTTTCCGATGCCCTGTGTGGTTTGCTTAACTTTTAGCATTCTGACTTCTGCGATTTGACCATTTAAAGTTTGCCTTGACCCAGGCACAAAGCAATTTGACAGTCTAATTCTTTCACGCTACCTGAGGTGTTCTCTGAGCTGCAGCTGGGGGAAATTCAGCACTAAATTGTTTTTGTAATTGTTGATGTGTTGAAGACTTGCAATGCATTTCCTCAAAATCAGAGAGAGAGGCTTCCAGCTGGCTGGGACTTCAAAGAGTAATTCAAAACTTAAGAAGTCATGGACCCATGACAAAATGGCAACTGTCAGTCTCTGCTGGTTGAAGAGAAATAGCAGAAAGGGTTGGGTGGTTTCTTAACAATTCATATGGGAAGGATGCAGATGGGGGAGGCAATGAGAAAGAGATGGGCATGAAAGAGAGATAGCAAGTGTTGTTTGTATAGGAACATTTTCTCATTTTAATAATGTCAGAGTTATAGAGATGCTTTTATTTTACTACTCAGTCTGCCTCTGATTTTAATCATGATTTAAAATTAGTCATTGGTAGTATAGGCACCTCCTCTTTGTCTTTAACGTCACTGAAGCTGTGATAAGGTGTAGATGGACTTGAACGAGCACAATTAGTTCAGGAGGTTGTATGGGAAGTTGTATGGGAAAGTTGTGCATCTGGGGCAACTTGGAGTCAAGATAGCTTTATTCAATTCTAACTCTTTAATTAATGATGGTATATAAATTATTGAAGCTCCCAGAACCTGAGTATTCACACTTACCAATGGAGAGAGTCAACTAAATAACACCTAAGACTTCCAGAAGTTCTAATAGAAGTGTTCTATTCTGTGTTAGGCTCTGCTGTTCTGTTTTGTCCCTCCATGTTCTTAAAGTCATTCAGAGTTGAGAAAATGGTATAATTTATCATCCAAGCCAGGATAATTTTGATATCCTTCAAAGTCATAATGAAATATCACTTTATTAGAAAATTGACCTTTCGAAATGTTTGAAAGCTCACAGGGGAAGATATAATTTCACTAATTTGTCTTAGGAAATTTGGAAATAAAGATTCCACTGCTAATAAAGAACATTTTATTTATACGTGTGCTAACACATCTGCACCCACAGCCCCTGCAGTACTGGGAGCTGTGCCCGGAGTTGCCAGTTAAGGGGCTCCTTTGCTAAGAATCCACTGCAGTGCATCCCTCCCTGCTACCCGCACATGGAGTCCGCAGTCCCTCCTTGGGGCTCCCACAGCTCCAGCGCAAACCTCTAGCACAGTAGCCAGCGCACTGTCCTGTATTGTTGCTTTCCTCGTCTCTCTCCTCCGTGAGTCTGAGGGCAAAACCTGGCTCTTTCATCTCTGTTACCCTAGCTCAAGGGCATCAGGGCGAGACTGAAGAGAGACAAGTGAGGTGCCCAGGTAAAGCAGAACTCATTCTCGGGTTTGTCACTGCAGGGTCAGGGACCTGAGAGTGGGGGCCTCCTTAAACTTCATGCCCTAGGTGCCCTGCTTGCCTCCTTCTGCTCCACAGCCTATTGGGTAGGGCGGTTAGCACATAATAAGCCTTGGGCAAAGCCAGTGCCGTGAATAAGTACTGAGCTTGGAGTCAGCTTTATTTTTAAATGAGGCTTTATTATTATTTTGGCATGGTGAGGCCTAAATAATAGATCAGAGATGACTGACATTGGAAAGACAATTTGTACAGGTCTCATGAGAAGGAGCACACCACACCATGCAGGGCCCCATGGGGGAAACACAGGACAGTTAAGAGGCAGAAGGAACTAGGGGAAAATATGGGCAAAAGCCTTGACTGTGGTGTGTGTGGGAAGGAATGGGTGAGGCAGGCTAAGCAGGTTTAGCATTGGCTGGTTTCAGTGGACTCTTGGGTGTAGGGGCTGTTCTAGTTGTTACCTGGTCCTGGGCTGAGTAGGGCAGGGAACGGTGGCCATGAATGTAAGAGCTAAGACAAATAAGGTGGGTGGGTTAAGGGCTCTAGACTGGTTGGTTTGCATATGGAAGGTTTGCGTGTTGTCCAGTCCTTTGCTGTCTTTAGGAATTAGCTAACGCCAGGGTACGGGGAGGGGGGGGTGCAGTTTCCCCAGGCAGTAAGACCCCAAGAGATTAAAGCACCAGAACAGAGAGATAGGTTAATGCCCTGGCTGGTGTGGCTCAGTGGATTGAGTGCTAGATGGTGAAGTAAAGGGTCACTGGCTGATTCCCAGTCAGGGCACAAGCCTGGTTTGCAGGCCAGATCCCCAGTAGGGGTGATGTTTCCCTCTCTTTCTCCCTCCCTTCCTCTCTCTCTAAAAATAAATAACTAAAATTAAAAAAAGAAAGAAAGGTTAATAGGGGCTTTCCACATTTGAATATGTGCTATCATATATGTGTCTCTTGGCCTTGGGCATATCATCCTGTCTCAATAAATGAGAGTATTAATGCAGCAGCTATGCTGGGTGTCATGAGGATTAGAGCAAAGAGCCAGGTGCATAGTAGGTGCTCCATGAATGATAGACATGAGTCCATATGCACAGTAGGATGTCTGTAACGTGGCATATATACTTATGTACATATGATTAGATAAATCTTGGCAATATACCTCAATTTGTGTAAAGGGAGAATTGCTGTTTTGAAAATGACCTCCATTTTAGGGCACT
The DNA here is from genome assembly GCF_014824575.4 of Sturnira hondurensis. Lineage (NCBI taxonomy): Eukaryota > Metazoa > Chordata > Mammalia > Chiroptera > Phyllostomidae > Sturnira > Sturnira hondurensis. Next base: position 11,541,998 of record NW_028091637.1, read on the forward strand.
TTTTTTTGTTATTGTTCAAATACAGTTGTCTCCATTTTGGGCTCCTTCTTTGAATATCTGAATAATTTTGCAAAATAGACTCACCGCTCCTGGAAACTTCAATCTCTCTTGAGGCTCCTGAAACTTCTTGCTTTGAACAAGGCTAAAAATAACACAAGTACCTTCCTTCCCTGGGGGATGATGGTGCTATAGACTTCACAGAGAAAGTCAGAAGATTCAGGGGGCTATGTATGTGCATTCCAAAGAAAGTTTCTGGAACTTTCAAAGCTTCAAAAAGAAGTTAGTTTTGGCTGCTTTGCAAGTTTCAGAAGAAGCTCTGTCTGGGCTGGTACAGTGACAGCAGCAGCTCCTCTCGCCATCAAATGGGAGTTTTGCTAACACAAGAGCGTGTTGCAGAGAGACCCTGCATACGGTGTATGGAAGCTACGGTGGACCAAAGGTACGCTTAGTGGTCAAGCACCATCTCTCCCTTGCCAGTGTCTGAAGATTGGGGCTGAGAGCCATTACCTTCAGGCCTTCGTCTCTCATGCCAGGGTTACATCAGGGGATTCGGATAGGAGAGAAATCACAAATGATGTGTTGTGTAAGCTGCGGAGAAGAGTCACTGTGTTTGCAGTGGAGACAAACATAGCAGCTTTCTCCAGGGATTTCTGCTCCTCTCATGCTGTCATTCAGTGTGAAATAGGGCCCTGATCAGCAATCCTGTGACAGGGAGAAGCTTTCCCCTGGGCCTCCTTCTGGGGTTGGAGTGGGTCTGTGCCAGGCAACATTAGTAGGCTGACACTGCTTAAACTGAGCCTGAAAATATAGAATGAGACTAGCGTGTGGACAGCATAACCAGACTCTTAACTTCTCTCATTATAACAGTTAAAACAGTTCTTTGGAATCTTCCATTTCATTTCTTCCCGCACTAAGTAGCACCAGTAGTACTTTGGAGCAATTACAGCTAGCCCACATAACATTATGGCCTCAATACCCCAAAGTAACATTAAATGTTAAGTGGTTTCTTTACTCTTTTTAGTTATTTGTGTGTATATCTTTTAAGAAATAGCTTAGGTAACATTTAATCTAACTTTTGCATTGTGGAGTTTGTTGACAGAATATATGTCATGGCCCTGACCTTTGGAAAATTACTTTCCTTAGGAAATAATTTATAACCTGTACACACTATTTGGTGTCTTAACATTTTCTTTTAGCGTCTTACTCTGTCTTCATTTTATTGCGTTAAGTAGACCTGGTGCACAGCTAAGCTTCTAGGATTAAAACAGCTACATATTTTCCCAATGGCTTTGAAGTGGCAGAGAGGAGACAGTGTGCTGAGTTCTGCCCACAGTGAACCTGATGAGCTGGTATTGTTCCGTTAAAGCTGTTAGTTCAGGGAAAGGAGACGGAAGACAAAGAGGAGGAGATAAAAATGATGACAACATTTTTTGTTTGATAATTTACAGAATGCCAGGCATCCTGTTACGCTTTTATGAGTTGTCATAGGTAATCTCTGTCATTGTTCTTTGACAGAGGTATTACTATCTCCATTTTGTAGATGAAGACTTCGAAGGGCAGAGAAGTTAAAAAAATTCTCCAAGGTCACAACTGCTGAGTCATCCAGGAATCAAACCCAGTTCTGATAAAACTGTTTATCTTTTTATCAAATTGTGAAATAGTGATTAAAATCGAAGGGCACTGGAGAACTTCAAGTAAAAAATCTCTCCCCACTCTTGACTCATACTGTACAGACAAATGTTTTACTCTTTCTGATTTTTTCCTGATCTGTATCTCCACATTCCTAAAAGGTGTGACTGCATTGGGTATTTTTACGCGTCAAGTTCGGACCTTATGAACTTCCTGTTATGGTTTATATAAATTTATTTTACCTACACGTGTCCCCAGTCTGATTCTTCTCCCTTCATTCTCCCAATCACAGAGTTTACATGGTTAGTTCTATATAAATGCTGTCTTCTGCTAAACTGAGTGATTTTCTCCTTTTATATAACTTTACATGTATGTTGGAATTAATATTTATCTAATTCTTTGCTTATGGATTAAGCTATATACCTCTTACAAGTTTTTCCTCAAATGTTCTAATAGATCTATCAAACACTGGCTTTCTTGAGAGGACCTGTCAGTTATTTCACCAGCCTCCAGAAATCACCTTCTTTTTACTCGAGAGTGACTGGTTCCCTTTCGCCACATGCGGTGCTGAATACGGTACTCCCTGCTCGCGTCTCTTTCTGCACAGGCTCACTCTGCTTGGGCGGCCCGTGTCCTCCAGTAAGTCCTTCAGAGAGGATAGGGAAAGAGAGGGCTTGTTGCTGTTCGTTTTGGGTTTTCCTTACTTTGCTCTTAGTCGCTAGGCTGTCTGGTTGAGTAAGAATTCCAAGTTGAAAAATCAGAATTTTGGAAAGGGTGCTCCATTCTCTTTTAGTTTCCTATGTGCTACTAAAAGTCCTAGGTCGTTCCGAATCCTGCTCTGCTCCTTGTAACCTATGTTTTCATCTGCGAAAGCCTTCAGAGTCTCCTCCTCCTCCCTGTTCTGAAATATCACTGATGTGCGTGGTGTGTGAGTGTGTGTGTGTGTTTCATCTTGGAACCTCAATTAGTCCTGTTGATTTGATTACTCCTGTCCTTCAGTACTGGAATTTTTAAATTTTATATGTGTAATAATTTCCTGCCTTCTGATCATTCTATTTCTATTCTCCACTTTTGGGATTGTTATTGTTTAGTCGAAATGTTGTCGTTTATGCTTTAATTTTTTCAATTGACCATCTGTGATGTATAACACTGTGAAAATTCCAGGTGTAGAGTGTGTTACTTTCACTTTATTTTCCTGTCATGTCTCTCCTTTTTTCAGTCTCTTTCTCTTTTAGTCTCCTTTTTTGGAAGTGTTCTTAAACTTTTGAGATTTCGAGCTTTCTGCCTTGTAAAAGTGTTCTTGATAAAGATTTCAACATTTATGAGTTTTTTTTAACTATTACTTTTGTTTTTTCTTACATCATTCTGCTCTTGTATTATCTTCTCATCCCTCATGGGGTTTAATAGTTATTGTTTTAAATTTGTTTTATTTTTATTTAATCTAATTCATGCAGACATTTTCCCTGTTTCTTTTGCGTTTCTATGTTTCTTTGTTTTGGTTTCTGCTTCTTTATGTTGACAACTTTATTCAAGTGTTAATACTCTTTGGCTGCCCATTTCCTTTTTAAGAAAGAGGCACAAAAGTGCTCACCCAAAGGTTCTTGTTCAGGCGTAGGACTTATGAACCTTGGGACTTCCGTATAAAGTGGTTTGAAGCAGACATGACTTTTCATTGGGGGTTTATCACCAAATGTCATTGTTAGGGGAAATTTCACGTGGAGGTATTTTGATCTAGTAGGGAAGAATTTCCTCATTTTCTCTTCACGAGTGTGTGGTGGGTGGTTGCCTCAGTGTTCACTTTGCACGTTTGCACAGTAATTCAGTTGCGGTCACATGCGTGCCTCACTCAGACCTTCCTTGTGGCCAGTACCCTCCAAGTGCCACACCTTTCTCGGGACTGAGGGTCGGGCTCTTCTTTCTCAGGGACATCCCCTTCCACAGGGTAAAAGACTCAGGGCTTCTTTTACTAGGTCAACTCTTGTACCAATCTTCCATTCGCTTTCTAACTTCCAAATATTCTGTCAGACCTCTTCTCTGCCATTGCCATTTCTTCCTTTCCTCTTGGTCATGTTGCCTCGTTAAATTCCTCTGCTATTATTTTACTAGAGTTTGTTGCAAAAAAAGACACACACAGGTCATCTGCCATGTTCAATAGGAATCTTTTCTGTTTCTCACTGTCTTTCAGTATATACTCTTTTTTTTTGTTTTGCAAAAGCATTATTTTTTACAACTCCTGTGCTTTCTTTGTACATGTAATGTTTAACATTCCTTTGATCCTTTGCAGTTTGAGAAGCACATGTTTGGAAGCACTTTTTTATTTTCTTCATATGAAAATCCTTGGCATATTATTATATCATTCACATTGGACAGATGGAAAGACCCCCACCCAGGGAGTTTAATTAACACACCCAAGATGACCCAGGCAAGTTGTTCAGGCTTCTTTAGTACAGATTTTTGCATCCCTTTGTTTCCCCATCTCCCAGGCCTAATTCTTGTCAACTTTATATAATAAATACATGAAGGAAAAAAGGAGATGAATTTCAAGCCTTTAGTTTAAAAAATCTCATTTCTTAACTAAACTGTGGAATTTTCAAATTTAGGGTGGGGGTAATTTGAGGATTTTAATATATTATGTGATACGGAGTCACTATCACAGTGAACAATTGAGATTTGGCTGGAATAAATACCATTGTAATGTCTGCAGAAGCATTTAGAGAAGCAAATAACATGTTAGATGCTGGGGGAAAAGTTAACAACTGGGGAGCATAGTTCACATATTTAAGGGCTTTTATACTCATTGTTAGGTAGGTATATTGGGTGGTCTGAGGTAAATTGACAGCCAGTGTCCATAGGGCCTTCTCCACATCTGGACCTGATTTAGGAGCTAATGCATATTTATTGCAGTGTGGTTCTCATTAAATGACAGCCTGGCCAGCAGACATACAATTCCTGCAAGCAACATGACCGGATTTCTGCAAAGGACCTTCTCTGACCACAGAGGCCCTGCTTTGGTGGTGCTGACACCTTCATGTCCTGTGAACTGGAGTGACGACAGGCCGAGCTCTGGCCTTCTGCCGCCCAGTCTCTGGTGGAATTGAGGGAGGTCCTTCCACATTGCTTTCCTGGAGGCCGAGACCTGTCAGCCAGACTGACAGCCGTTTCCGAGGCTTTCTCTTGTCAGAGGTGTCCAACTTCTGTCACCTGTTTTCTAGTGACGGACGGAAGCTATAGCGTTTTTTTTTCTCTGTGTGCAGAACCTGCGGGGCTACAGAGCTGTCTGTGGGGAAGGCAGACCTGGAAGACCTTTTTTGAATAATCCCTGAACAGTACCGACACTCCCACTGGTTCTGAGACGTTTGAGTCATTCCTCAAGTCCCAATCAAGGACCAGTCCTCATCTCGCTGCATATTTAGCCAGTGACTCAGTCAGTTGTCTGCTTTCTTCAAGGCCCTGCTTGAATCCCATCCTTTCTATGAAAAACCTTCTATAAATCAAGAAAGATTTAGTCTCTCTCAGTCCTACTCTCCTAATGTGCTCTTTACAGTCTTTGTGGTACTTCTCTGTGCTTCAGGTGGAAAGAATGACAACGGTGTTGGTGCCAGTGGTGCGGTTGCTAGGACAACATGTGCTTCAGAGACAGATCCGTGTTTGACCTTGGTCCACTTGTTTACTGTCTCAATTTCCTCATCTGTGAAATGGAGACAATAATACTCTCCTTTCCAAGTTGCAATGAAGATTAAGAATGAAAATGTACATCAATTGCCCGACACTAACATCTTTCTTCCCTTTCACTGTTGTGAACAAATTGTTTAATTTAGATTATACTTTTTTGTTAAGTGTAATATTACATTTTACATTTGAGAAACTGCCTTTTTAAACAACCTCCTACTGCACCTGCAGCTCATTCCTAAGTGTACGTGTCCCTCCTTGTGAATTTACCCCCTAGGAAGGACATGCTACTATTTGGGGTTGGCTGCTCTCAGTCATGGCCCAGCATGGGGCTGACTCCTCCCCACCCCCTCCCCGCTCTCAGTCAGCTGTGCACAGCAGTGCTATGATCAATTCTGGCTGTGAGAAGGTATGGATGGCCATCACAACATCAGGGTGAGCCCTCGGAGCTCATGATCTGCGTCCTCTTTGGGCAGGACAGAGCTTTCTGAGAATTAAAGCTTTATTTCCTGATGTCTGGGTCTCAGTGCTTTGTCTTGGGAGAAGGGGCCAGGCTGCCTCTGTCCACAACTCTGATCAAAAGAATAGCTCCATCCACTTGCAGCTATAACTACTACTCAGCCTGGGCTTTGCAGTTATCATAGTGCCTGGAAGGGGCCATCCATCTACTGCAACCCATAGTCTGCCCTGGAGGTGGATGGATGCCCATGGTATAGCTGGGGATCGAGACTCTGAGGTGCATGAGATTAGCCCAAGGGCAGCCAGAAGTGGTGAGCCTGCATCTCTCCCCTCTGTCTCCAAATTGATGCACAGTCTCAGTCTTCTCCACACTGCTTTTGTGGTTTATGCTGCTGGCACCCACTCTCATTTTTTCATACTAATCGTTCAAAGTCAGACCCAAGGAAACTCACAACACACTTGAAGGATGTAACTCATTTTTCTCGGGGCAAGGAGACCAGACTGTCTTCTAGAAAGAACTCCTATCTAATCTCACCCTGGGGGCATGTGGTAGTAATGTAAAAGAGGGTTACAACTTAAAAAAGTATCCTCTGTCATTGTTCTATGTCACCCTCCCTCACATACTTGAAAGCCAAGTCGTTTGAGCCCTGGCTGGTGTGGCTCAGTAAATTGAGTTCTTGCTTGCGAATCAAAGGGTCACTGGTTGGATTCCCAGTCAGGGCACATGCCTGGGTTGTGGGCCAAGTCCCCCTGTAGGGCCTGTGCAAGAGGCAACCACACACTGTTTCTCTCTTTCTCTCTTACTCCCTGCCTTCCCCTCTGTCTAAAAATAAAAACAAATAAAATCTTTAAAAAAAGAAAGCCAAGTCCTTTGAGAAAAGTGTAATGCTGTGCGTACTGATATATATTGATTCTTCCAACAAGCTGTATAGAGGATTCATTTATCTGGTAGGTGTTTGGGAGTTTTTAGGGATTCTTACATTTGACCAAAGGGTGCCATTTAAGCATTGAGTTCTGATATTCTGTAATTTTCTCTTTATCCCTTTAAGAAGGGCAATTTCTTGTCAATTAGAGAAGTTTGCCACTATTTGCACCATAAATATATTCCTAATGACAAAAGGAAGTTCAGGGTCCAGAGAAGATGGCTTAGGCTGAAGATGCTCAAGAAAACTCAAGTCTAGCTTGGAATAGAAGAATGAAGGAGAAGGCCAAACCCAGCCTCTCACCCACGGGGAGGAGGCCTCTCAGGTGGTCAGGATCTGCGTGAGCTGCTACATGTCTGTGTGTGTTGGTGTCCTGGGGGACATTCTGGGTCAGGGTTTAAAGTGACAGCTAGCGTTTGAAGCCCATGTCCACGGACACAGCAAGGGTGTAAGGCATGGGTGAGTTGGCCAGGGGTGTGTAAGGGCTTGGGCCAGAGGCGAGTCACAGTGAAGCCCGCCCTGATGAGACAGGCTTGTTCGATGGTCTCAGTGAGATTGTGTGCACAAGGAATCATGGGGCTGCATTTTAAACAGGGCAACTTTTACATGACCAATAAATATGCCTGCCTGTCAGAAGCCAAAATTGGTCTCAGTGGATGTAATTGAAGTTGTTTTGTGTTTTTGATTTCTTATCACTCGGTTTTTCAGCACAGCCAGGACTTATGGGACATTCTGTTCTGTGTGGTTTGGTTATATACAACTTTGGGTCCTTTAAGGGAGAAAAAAGAGAAATAATTTAATTTGACTTCTGCTGCATAAATGAGAGCTGGCGCTTTGGGAATGTGTTAAGCAGTAATAAGAGACAGCACTTGTTTCCTAAAAAGGCATTGCCTGGAACTACATCAACAGGAAAACTTTTAAAAAATGTAAGCCTGTGGTGACTTCTAGAAAGTTCTGTGAGAGTTTTAAAAGGAGTTTGCTACCTATTGTTTGAATGAACCAGCAAAAAGCAAAAACTTAGCTGAACTCGTGTCTTTGTGCTCAGCCCTTTATAGCCAAGTTAATGTATCCAAACTCCCAGAAGCACAGTCTTTTAGCATTTCCCAGAGCACCTAGTCTGGGCATAAGAAGGAGAGTGGAAATGTGCTTTAGTGAATGAACTCTAAAAAACCTTGCTTTGGTGACCCCTCCCTAGGAATAGCTCCTTATCCCTTCACTCCCTCGTTTTCTGCCAAGAATAGGTCTTTTCAGACATGTTAACTCACTGTCTTCGAACTATACACCCATAGGTGATATAAAAGTCGAGACTTTTACTGAGTCCTTTTGCAGAAGCCCCCTGGGTTGTTGAGAAACAGCATTATCCCACTGTTCTGGTTCAAGATAGAGGAGGACGGAGGCGACTTCAGATACCCATCTTCTCCCTTTAGGTCATCACGTCTCGGCCAACAAATTCTGGGGGCTGACAGTACTGGTTGATTGTTTTCCTTCCTCCTACAATCCAGGTACTGAGATAGCGTCTTTCACTCACCTTGGATACTTTACTTATTTTTACAATGTAATCTATCTTTCCTGTGGGCAGCTGCATAACTGATACCATTTTTTTTATGGATCTTTCCAGAACTCTGCCTTATCCTTTCCTATCTAAGACCAACTCTTCTCAGAAATTTCTACACTGTGACTTTCTGTCCAAAACAGGTACTGTTGAGTATAACAGTCACATTTTCATGTAATGTTGAGCAAATACGCAGGAAGAAGGTGAGGGGGGTTGTACACTTCTAAATGTGGAAATTCAGGTATTTTTAGACTCTTAGGGATTTCTCAAACAGTCTGTGGATTTCCCAGCTGGAATGTTGGTCTTCCCTCTACGATATCGCCAACTCCTAGATGTCAGCTTGGTCTTAGAGCCCAGGACTGGATGGGCTCAGCAGAGAGTTGGAAGCTCTGAGAGGCACTGCACTTACTTCAGTAAGCCTTGGCTGTAAAGGAAGATGGGGAATGCCTCTCTATAGTGGAGACTTCATTACATTCAAAGGCAGTGTTCATCAAATTGCGAAGTGTACACAAATTACCAGGAGACTTTGCTAAAATGCAGGCTCTGGTTCATATCCTGGGTGATTCTGATGCTGGTGGTCCAGGGATCCCACTTGAAATAGTGGCACCTGAAGCCGTGCTGTCTAATAGGGTGGCTACTCATCACATGTAACCACTAAGCCCTTGAAATGTGACTAGTGCGAATTCAGGTATTCTGTAAGTGCAAAATGCACTTATAGAATTTACCAATGAAAGACCTATTACAAAAGAGCACGAGTGTAATATTTCTCATTAGAAAATATACATTAATTGCATATTGATAATAGTTTGGGTATGTTGGGTTAATTACATTTCTTTCTTTTTAATTTTTTAATGTAGGGCTAGGAAATTTAAATGCATATATAGCTCATATTATAGTTGGGTTCCATAGAACTACTATACTTCTCTTTCATTTCCATTTCATTGACTATGGATAGTACTTTACGTATTCTATACCAGTGGTTCTCAAACTTGACTGTCCATCACAGCCCCCCCAGTAGGCCTGGAAAGACAGATTGCTGGCCTATTCTTGGACTGTGATTGAGTAGTCCTGGGGGAGGGTCCAAGAATTGCTGTTCCTGAATTTCCAAGTGGTATCAATACTGCGGGTACATGGGCTACCCTTGGGATGGCAGGAGCCTAAAGTTCTTTTTCCTGTTGCCTGTCTGGTAGCACTCAGCGATGTAACCGAAGTTGTTCTGTGCCCCTCTGTGCTGCAGTAACACGACTGTGAAAATAGCTCCTGCCTGTCTTGCTCATGTCAGCACCCACTCCGCCATGGCATCGTAAAGCCCTCGAAGGATAAGCTGTGCCCGTTCATCTTGGTGACTCCAAACCACTTAGTTCAATAATCAATTTGCTAGGTTGAAATAAATTGGGTTTAATGGAATTAATCATCTTTTTTATTCCTTTCCTGGAAGCTCTGATAATCACAAAATATTAAATCAGGAATGAAATAAAACAGAGATAGCGGTTTATCTGTTAATCTATCTATTGACTTACTAATAATTAAGCAAATTACACTGAATTTTGTTTCTGTTCCGTTTCATCAGTTTAGCTCAGCACGTGTTTTTCAGCATTGGAGGTACTGATGCGTAGGGTAACAAGGGCCCAGTTCAGGTGACACGTGCATCGCTGGCTAGAATGCCAGGAAGACACTGCCAAGTGCACGGAAGAAATCCCCGCCAGCATGTCATGGAACCCAGAGACAGGAGCCAAAGTAGGTTCTGAGATGTGCTGATTAGAGCCTTGCTCCCGAGAGTGTCCATCTTAGACCAGTAGCATCAGCATCACCTGGGAGCCTGTTCCAAATGCAACATCACAGGCCTGAACCTGAACTTACGAATTAGAATCTGCATTTTCATAAGAAGCCCAGGCAATTTGTAAGCACATTAAAGTTTGAGAAATACTCTATTGACAGAAAAAATAGAATCAGGCACCCTGTGAAGCGGAGGTGCCTTCTGAGCTTCTTCCCTGCCTTCCCTAAGGGAAGTCTGGGTGTCTGGTCTAAGACAAGTCAGATGACAGAATGCAGGCAGATGCCCCACACAGATGGAAACACACGTCGTTGGGATGAGCAGACCACAGCAGAAGTCTGCCAACCCGCAACAGCCTTGTTCACAACGGGAGCAAATCCCTGAAAGATTCACGGCTAGGGGACTTAGAAGAAAGAGAGACTTGCAACCCGATGGTGCCGGTGGTGCCGCTGTGGCCATCAACCAGCAGGAGGCTGTTGCTCCTTGACAGCATGAAAGGATGCCCAGCTCTACCAGCCTACCTGTCTGAGAGCCACCTGTCACATGGGAGTGGGAAGCAGATTTACTGCCACGTCTTGGGCAAACTTGCATCGCCCCTCTCCAAAATCATGGGGATGAGATGCGTGGAGTGTGGGACTGAAGTGGCAAGGATGATGTAACCGTGTGAACATATTCCCTAACTTGTCTTCTGTTTGGGAAGAATGGGGCACAGGAGGCGGCTTCGCTAGATCGAAACCCTCGTCATATTGAAAAGTAGCACTAAAAGCTACCGACATGTAAAAGTTGATATAGTTGATAGTAACACTGTATTTTATAGGTTGTTGGTTTGGAAAGGAGTTCATTAGGTCAACCACAGATTTTCTGAGTTATTGGTCGTGTTAACCCTTGTCCTGCATTAGTCCTGTATTCAGTGAGTGGGAGGACAGAGGCCAGTACAGACAGACAGTGCTTTTATATTATACATTCACCCTTGAAGAAAGGGTTAAAGGGGTCAGATATTTTCTCTACATCTTCTAATGCTTTAAAATATACATTTCCCATTCATTCAATCATTGGTTTAATAAACGTTAATTGAGAAGTGTTTAGTCATTAATCTTGGGGTTGGGGAAATACACATGGACAGGCGAAATCCTTGACCTTGAGGCCATGTCAATGTGGGGACACAGTGTGAGGGTGACAGACACATGGACAGACAGCACAGTACTGAAAGGACCAGGGCAGAGATGGGCACGCTGGTAACGCGAGCACAGGTGTGATACGGCGATGATGGTGTGCCATTCACCTGTGTGTCAGAGTGTGCTCCCTTGTCAGGTACTGTGCTGAGCGCCACCCATAACCCAACTCATTTACTTTTTAGCATGATCCTATAAAGTCGATATTATTACCATGTCTGTTTTGTAGGACACAAGTCACAAAGCACAGAAACTTACAGTAGTTTGTCCGAGATCACACAGCTAGAATGGCGGAGTTGGAAAAGCTTCAAAACTGAGGTAGTTTGGTTTGGAAAGAGGCCCAAAGATACAAAATGGAATGCATAAAATGATATTAAAATTAAAATTTATTGAAGGCCCACCAGAAGCAGTGCTAGACGTAGGAAGACAGCAAGACAAGGAAGACGTTGTTTCTCTTATCAGGAATTCAGTGTCAATAACACATATAATCATTGTGCTAAGTTGTGGGACATTGTGGGACATCGTGCTAAGTTTGCTGAGTAAGGATATGGAAGGTACGAAGGGCGTGAAAGACAAGGGGTCGTTAGCTTTATGTGGGTGTGGGTGAGGAGGACTGAAGGGGGTGTGATGCGTCAGCCGGGTTTTGATTTGTGCATGGGAACAGATACCATGTATATGTACACACATGTGCACACATATATGGCATATGCACATATATTTATACAGGTACTTACATATGACACACACATACCATATATAGTCTGTACATGTAATCATACATGTATAATATGTATATATATATGCACACACGTGCCCTTTCTGTTGTACAATATGTGCTCCATTTGGGGAGAATGCACAGTTACTTTATTTCAGTGTTTTGGTCCTTTCCCCCCACTCCCCATGGTGACTTGTCAGTGATGACGTGACCTACCGCAGACTGCTTTCGGAAGCTTGATCACCGGCATTACTCAAGTGTTATGAAGGAGCCAGGAATGATATGTTCTCTGCTCTTAGACAGCCAATATTATGATAAATAGCTCTGTGCTCCGAGGGAGAAAGCAACATTTCAATCCCACCTAAATGGAAGGACCCTAACCTTGCCTGATTCCGCAGATAAGCAGAGGCTGCTTTCTGGCTCTGATGAGAAGGCGCATTTCGAAGTGGAATTAAGTTGCTGACACACACGCCTGAGTCAGACTCACAGGCTTCAGTGATTCGGTTGTAACGGAGTTCCTGTCTCCGAGCTGCCTGTTCACACATGGCCGGGACTCGTCTAAGCAGCTTGTGTCAGGAAAGATGAAACAAATATGCAGGGCTGGACCCAGTGGCCCAAAACAGCTCTTTCTTGGTTTTAAAAAATAAAGATGTAGCTTAGCTGTTTATGTGTAGTTCATCTCCTGACACAATTGGAACAGGGAGAGCAGCTCCATTTCTCTGACGATTTATTTCTCTAGTGCTGTACCCAAAGATTTCAAGCTTCCAATGTAAGGATAGTATTATCAGCTTTCAGGCAGATTGTGATGACATTATTATTTCAGTGAATTAATAACTGGATTATTCAACACTTTCCAAAGTGTTCTGATTAGTTTCTACTGTAGAGAAATCCTGCCTGATACATAACAGCATGGTAAGAGTTTGGAGAAGTTTCTTATTAAAGAAATTGGTTAAGTGTTATATAATTCAGCATTTTACATATATTTTGCTGATTGTGGAGCTTTATGTTTCCCATAAAGAATCGATTTAAAGTTTCTATCACTTGATGTTCTCCAGAACACAATGTGGGAACTCCTGAGATTTATTTATTTTCTTTTCCTGAGCCCACACCAGCCCCCATGAGAGAGGGCCAAGTCATAAAAGGAACATCTCCACACCATTGACTCGGTCATGCTGGAGCAACTCTCAGGTCCACTTGGCCACCAACAGTTTTAGAAGAAAGCTACGGAAAGCTAGATCACAGGGGGCACAGGGTTCCATGCAAAGAGAACTAGTGGGCATCATGATGATATGGAGAGGGGTAAGATGATGTTTTAAGATCCTAAGAAATAAAAGTGTAGAGCTGCCGTCTTGCCTGCTGGCTCAGAGCAGGGGCCCTCTATGTTAAAAGTTAGAGCATGTGACTGTACCTTCTTGCCACGGCCCCTGCCAAGTTATTCAAACCCCTTGGGCCGCGGTTTTTATTTTGAAAACTAAGTGGAGCTGACTTAATATCAATTGAAAGAATTGTTGTGAGGACTAAATTATGAGGATAATATCTGGCACATAAGCATTCAGTAAATATTAGCTGTTATTGGAGAAAAGAAAGAAGTGGCATTGTTGTTGCTGATCTTTCATTTTGGGTGGATATCAATACCTATGTCTGTGGTCTCCAACTGATTGACAATGACTGCTAGAAGGAAATTGAAGATCCCTGGGCTAACACCCATTATTTTATCCATACATCAGTGGAGGCCTAGAAGTGCCTGAGCCAGAAGCATTTCCATCTCGTATACCTAGGATCCCATTCATGGGACTGTAGGAATTTAATGACACAGCAGCAATTTTCATACATAAAATGAACATGTTCCTTTTTGAGCAAATATTGGCTTTTTCCTTCAATGCTCCCAACATCTTGAATAATCTTACATATGGTTTTGAAGTCACACCTTTTTTTCAGTCTATTCCTGAGTTGATTAGTAATGCTTTTGGCGTTGTGCCCTTTAACTTGCATGTCAGTATAAACAAAATATTTCTTCTTTTTGTGAGGGACACTGTGCTCTCATCAGCAGAGTTTTCATTGGCAGTGGACTCTGCTTTAGCCTATCTAGACCGGATCGTTTGGCTCTGTCATCTGTCCTGTGACTCTCACCTCTTCTCCAATTCATGTTTGTTTTTTTTTTAAGCTCTCCCCATCTCATACTAAGGTTCTGTCCCTGTTTGCCTTCTGTTTCAGTGACGCAGTTTTTTTTTCAGTATCAAGTCAACTGCTGTACCCGAAGGTGCACTTCGACTTCAGTTCTCGGATTTTTCTTTTCCTCATACATATTGTTGACCACAATAAATTATTTTTAACTGTCTTCCTTGGCTTTATAAATACATGAATCTTTTCTCTTTAACATTCTCAGGATAAAGTTAAAAGTCCTCAAAGTTGTCTCTTTTTTTCTTCTATAGCTCTTTGGTTAAAATTTTGCTATTCTTTCTCAGTTTTATTGCTTTGTGACAAAGAATATGGCCTTCCTATTTTCTAGTTCTTGGCATTCATTGAGATTTTCCTGTGGTTTCATTTAACTTTATATTTATATTTTAAGAAAATTTCGTAATAATTTTTACTGTGCATGTAGAAAGTACTGTTTAACCATTGAATGAGTATTACTGATTCTCTTATAAAATTTCCTATATTTACATCATTTAAAACATTTTTGAAAGATTGAGATTTATTTGAAAAGTTGCAATTATGATAAATGTGACTATTTCTACCATGTTTTTACTTTCTTACATATTATTTTCAAACTGTCATATAAATACAATGCATTCTACCTTTTATCAAAGTAAACAACTACTCTTGTTTCATATAATAATATATTTATACAAAGTTTACATTTTGATATTACTATTGAAACCACATGCTCTTAGGTTTTTCTGATTCTTTAGGTTTAAACGTTGAGGGTCAGATGAGGGCCTGGATGGCTTTAAGAGCAATCCAGAGTGGAATTTGTCTGTCGAAGCAGAGTCCCATAGAATGGAGGAACCTGCCATCGTTGGCCAGTGGCTCACTTTCACTGTTGTGCTCTCACAGACATGTGCTCTGCCTGGTTTTCTTTTGTTAGCTACGCCTGCCATGTATCATTTCTTAGTAAGTTACATAGTAGTCCAATTAATTTTTGAGGAAATGTTTCCTTTCTGTTGTCTTAGGATAATACAGAGTTTTAAAGGTTGGTCTGCTTAGAAAGTAGCTTGTAGGAATGGTATTGGTGTAAATATAATTAATTAATATATCACATTTCTTGTTAAATGTG
Organism: Sturnira hondurensis; assembly: GCF_014824575.4. NCBI lineage: Eukaryota > Metazoa > Chordata > Mammalia > Chiroptera > Phyllostomidae > Sturnira > Sturnira hondurensis. Next base: position 11,557,168 of record NW_028091637.1, read on the forward strand.
CCAAGGATTCTTGGATATGTTGGAAGAAGTGCAAAGCACTTCTCCAAAAACTTCTCCTGTGTGTCGTTAGGCAAATCCTGTGCCCATCTGGGACTGCGCTACTTCATCTGCAACACAGAGGTGCTCGTCGGTCTGTCTGAACTATGCGGTGTTCCTTCTCACTCAGAGGTTTCGTGACTTTGCACCTGTAAACATATGGCAGGTCCAAGTCCTTGGTTAGGACACATACGCTATGGGAGAAGATACACAAACTTTCTGAAACATAGTTTAGAATTTTGTGTGCCTTATGGGCAGAAGTGGTGCTAAGTCATTTGAATATGTGATAATATGATATGCTGTTGACCTTTTTCTCCTGTGCATTTGTTTTTTTTAAATACATGTAGAAGTTCAATGTGTTAAGTCCAATAAGTGAAGACATTCTTTTTTCTCCCCACGTAAAACATGTATCTCCAAGCTCTAGTCAGTGGCTCATGCATGTGCCCACCAGGGCGTTCAGTGTTAAGTGATTGCCGACTCTAAAACTAGAGTAGGCATGTGCAGCGATACAGACATGAATGAGACCGGTCCCTGCAGACACATGCTTGATAACTGTCACTGTGACTTAATTACTCTTAGAACAAAGAGAAAGAACTTTGGTTTTGGACCTAAAATAATAGGTAGCAATGACCAAGAGGCGTTTCATTAAACACTAGTTCTGTAGGACATTGTAGATACTATATCAATTTTTGTACATATTTATAATATTCCATTCATCTTTAGGAACGATATATAGCATTCAACATACTTGCCAAATAAAGCCTTTGGTTTCTGTGCTTGCTCACTGGACAGATCACCTCGATGGACACGTGCTCCGTGGTGATCCTGGGGAGTGCTTGGTGGGAGCACAGGTCCAAGTGCAGATAGACTGGGCAACCGGCATAACGCCATGGCCACATTCTGGGAGCCTTTTTATTTAAACAAACAAATGAGATCAAGAAAGAGCTATTTAAGGCAAGCAGAAACAACTTTTGAATTATTTATTCTTTTAACTATTTGTACCATAGCTTCCTCTGGCTATGACTGTTTAATGAGAACATAGAATCTGACATATAGGACATCTATGCACAGTTTCTTCTCTGAGTGCGCCACCAAAAGTCTTGTAGGAAAGCAAATTAATATTGCATTTATCTTGCTGCATTTGCAAGACAGGATAGAAATAAAACCAGGAAATACAGATTCTATCATATTTCATACCAGTTCTCAAAATAACTCAGAATAAACTCATGAAAGAAGCTGAACTGAGAAGACAGAAGTTACATGAAAAACCTTTAGACACTGGAAAAAGGCTCTCTTGGCTTTGGCCTCTTGATGTTTTCATCCATGATGCCAATTCCTCTATGTGCCACTGGCCCACACGCTTCATACAGCTCTACTTTGCAGCTGCAAAGTAAACAAGGGGCCAGGAGGGGGAGCAGAAGTTAAGATCTTGCAGCCAGCACCACCGGAAAGTCAGTGATGAATGGATTAATGCGATGACATATGGAGAAGTGAACAAGGCCGACAGAACACGGCCAGTGAACACCAAGGAGAAAGAGTGAGGACTTCCAGGATACGGGGCAGGGCAGTAATTGAGAAAATCGCTTGTGCAGTTGGTTAAAATAGAGAACCTAGTAAGAGATCAACTGTTTTCAAATATAAGTGGAAGTTTTGGGTACCTACATTTGAACCAGACACTGATGCTTCAGTGTGTCGTCAAGTCGAGAGAAGAGAATGAAGCGCAACAAGTGGGTATGTTGATTATTCATGCGATTTACAAAAATAGGCAATACTTCTCGACTGTGTATCTGTCCTGTGGTCAAATATTCCCTGATGCTTTCGTTCACGTATTTTTGAAATTGTTCCTCCCTCAGCAACACAGGAGAGATGTAGGTAGCATTACTGTTGAATGTCAGATATTTGAAAATTTCTCCCTTTTTTTAAGTCCTACAGAGGGTCAGGCATGAAATACAGTGTCTGCAAAACAGTGTCTGCTCCGTTCTACACAGAATCATCTAATGTCCTCTCAAACTCGGTCTTGAAATACTCTTCTGTAAAGTACATATAGCCAGAGAAAAAGAATGACAAATAAAGAATGAGTCAGATGATGACATTTAAAAATTTTTGAAATTTTCTTCCCTTCTAAGGTTATGTACTCTCATGCTCACTGCCCGTTACAAATATGCTTTGGTGTTTAAATGAGTCAGAATGTCTGGTGTGCCACTTCCTCACAATTGTACTATAAATACATTGATTTATGAGTAAAGTTATGTATTTTATATTACATTATGTAGATGTGGTTTTAGCCTTGGTGGTATATAGACCTTTCTTTAGAAATGAATTTTTAAAAATTCCTCTGTAGAAGTTATATAATTATCAGCCGATCTCGTCCCTGCACAAACTGATCTACGCATTGAAACCCTTAACCTTCTTGTACATCTAAGCTGCTCGATAATCTTGACTTTGTTTATTCTCATCCCTCTCCCCATCTCAGGAACAGAAAACAAACACAGACAAACAAACCAACAAACCAAAATACTCCTCTGAGACAAGAATTATGTTATTGCCACAATGTCAACCTCTGTACGATCTTTTGTGGTTGTGCTTGCGACGTCAGGTTTCTCTGCACGTCCAGTTCATCCATGATATTAGGAGAAACAACACATTAGAAGAGCCAGCCGCTCAGTAGTCTCAGCCTCCCCACGCCTCCCCACGCCTCCCCACGCAGGTTGGGTCCTTGTTGCTCTGTAGGTGATGCAGCACACGCTGAGGAGGACGCCTGCTGGTCTTGACTTCAAGGCAGCGTTATATTTATTTTCAAACACTTGAAATATATGAAGAAAAAAGAAGCATGGATTTTTGTCCATTTTCTCTCTTAGAGTCTAAGTTTTCTCGTTTGCAACATTTTTTTTAAATCTAAAGAACTTCTTGAAAATTAAGGAGGTAAAGCGCTCACCCTAGGGCCTGGCACAGAGTGACTGTAATCGCTGCTGTTGGACTCAAGGTCTAGACAAAAATTTCGGGTCACTGCCCAACGTGGCTATTTTTTAAAACATCTTTGTGTCATTGTAAAGGTGGCAAAATTGTGTCATAGGAAAACTGGTAAAAAATAATACAAAAAACAGCTCACTCTTACACATTCCATAATACATAATAACTTTTAGGGTATTTCTTCTGGTCTTTCTTCTTTATCACATGCTATTTCATTTTATCTTAGTAAACCTTCTGCACACACAGTTTGACATCCTTTTATTTCATACTGTTTTCCAAATTGTTTTATAACCATGGACTTTTTTAATACCCACAGAAAACTTCATATCAAATATATAATTAATTTTTGAAAAATCATTTTTGAAATTTCAAAAACTTATTTAAAACAAATGTGCTTGCAACAGTTACCCATAGGTATCTATTAAAAATGAGTTGTTTTATACTATAAGTGGGTATTATTAGGGATGTTATTATATCACATCCTTAAGATAGAACTTGTATATTTTAGTTTTTTTTTTACCAGCATGAAGCAATTATTAAATTACCAAGTGTTCAAAGTGTATTATGTTTGAAGTATCTTCCAGCTAGAATAAATGTGGTATATCAGATAGATAGCACAGAGCCCCAGGTACACTAACGGATGGTTGGTATGTGGAAATGATGGATTTTACCTGGAAGTAAATTACTTGTCTGCCTGGATCTCTGAAAATAGTAACTAAGCAAAAATAGTTGCTGAAAATATGGTAAATTTTTCAGCAGGTATTTTTTCCTTGATAAAAGATGTTGAGACATTTGTTGATCAAAAAACCTTCTATTTCTCTTCCCATTCTTATTGAACACTATCCATTGAGGTGGCTTTTCACTCAAGGTCCATGAGCCATGCCGGGGACTCACGGATGGACACTGGGGAGTTCCGTGAACTGTTTGAAGTTTGTGCCACGTCTAGGGTTTTTGCACCTGTATGATTTGGTCCTGGGAGAGGGACGTTACTTTTGTCACAGGGTACAGGGTTGACCTTGGTGATATCTCAGTTTATTTCCGATGATGAAAGGACTGCATGGTCTTTGACAGTCTGCTGGTTCACTGTTGTGTGGAAATGTACACTGCCATGCTGAACTCAGTCCCACCCTTGAACTTCCCCTAAGTCTGCAGGAAAAGGAGCTGAGTGGTGCAGAGATGGCTGGTGAGCTCTCCATGGGGTTGTGGAGAAATGAGCTGGAGAGCTTTGCAGTGGGTTTCTAGAAGACCAACCACCCCAAATCAGCTCCTCTCCCCAAAGCAGAATGCCCAGGCCACGCACTGTTGGTCCATTACCCCTTCCTCAGATGGAAAATGTAGCCCTGTTTGAAGGGGCTTGCAGCTTCTGAAAAGGCAGGGAGTGTGCCTAGCTATTCCAACATTTCATTCTTTTTTTTATTCCTAGCAAAAAGCCTTGTAACATTCTACCGCCCAGAGAACTGAGCACATACTGATGAATTGTAAATACTCCACATTTTTCTATTTTAAACAATAATATAGTTGTATATACTTAAAATAATATAAATTATTTTCTCTTTTTCCAATTTCAAAATATTAAACATGTTCATATTGCTGAGATAGTCACGGAGGACATTTTCTAAAAGTCACAGCAGCTATGTTGTATTTCTACAGTATACAGTCTGATCAAGCGATCCCCCACTTTTACTTTTTTGGTTCTTAAAATTTCCAGAACTGTGTGAAAAGTACTAAATGTGTACATGCCAAAGTTGTGCCAGGCACTGAGCTAAGAGGATTGCCTACTTTATTTTATTTCATCCCCAGAGCAAATTGAAGATGCTGCTATTTTCAACCCTATTTTATTTATGGAGAAGCAGGCCCAGACATTTAGGTAACTTTCCAGAAACTTTAAAAGTAGTGCCTGGCAAAACAGTATCATCCAGATTTTTCTGATTCTTTACTTTTTTTAAACCTTACCTTTTCATTAGAGAGACCAGAGATTCTTTTCAGATCACATGTCAGAAAATGTAGGGGACCGGTTTGTTTTGGTCTCATGAAAAAAAAACCCCAAACAATAGAAAAAGTTAGAAGACTGTTTCTTTATCATTCCCAAGCTAAACAAATGATTAAAAAATACCCTGACTGCCAAGCCCTTACTAAGACATCTCTATCCACAAGAGTTAGCTCTCGAAAACTAAGTTCTCAAATAATTCGGCAAACAGATATCATTCATTACTCTCCCTTTGGAAAATTCAAATACACTCACATTTCTATTGATACTTATTCTGACACCCAGAACAGGGACGCCAAGGCTATCGGCCAAGGCTGTCGGCTGTCGTTATGGTCAACACACCAACGGAGGTAAAACGCTCATAACAGCCCAAGTCAGGGCCGACGACCCCCAGTGCTTTTCGGTGGGTTAGGGTGTGTTGTACTTTAGGGGAAAAGGTGTCTTTCCAAGGTTGCCCTCTCTTGTGACCACACTCTCTCTTTTTTAAAAAATATATTTTATTGATTATACCGTTACAGCTCTATTCCCCCCTTCATTCCCTTCCACCCTGCACACCCCTTCCCCCACCATCCCCCCTTTTGTTTATGACCACGTGTCTCAAGTTCTTTAGATTCTACATTTGCCCTACTATTCTTGCCCTCCCCCCTATCTATTTTCTACCTACCTTCTGTGCTACTTATTCTCTGTACCTTCTCCCCCCTTCTCCTCCTCCCACTCCCCTGTTGCTAACCCTCCATGTGATCTCCATTTCTATGCTTCTGCTCCTGATCTAGCTGTCCTCTTAGTTTGCTTTTGTTTTAGGTGTGGTTGTTAATAACTGTGAGTTTGCTGTCCTTTCACTGTTCATATTTCTTATCTTCTTTTTCTTAGATAAGTCCCTTTAACATTTCATATAATAAGGGCTTGGTGGTGATGAACTCCTTGAACTTGACCTTATCTGAGAAGCGCATTATCTGTCCTTCCATTCTAAATGAAAGCTTTGCTGGATAGAGCAATCTTGGCTGTAGGTCTTTGGATTTCATGACTTGGAATACTTCTTTTCATCTCCTTCTTGCCTGTAAGGTCTCTTTTGAGAAATCCGCTGACAGTCTGATGGGCACTCCTTTGTAGGTGACTGTCCCCTTATCTCTTGCTGCTTCTAGGATGCTCTCCTTCATTTTCATCTTGGCTAATGCACTCTCTTTAGTAAGCAGAAGCCTTACTCACTCTCTCTGGTGATTGCTGCGCCTCTCGGGCACGAGTCAAACATTTAACAGCCACAAGGGCACTCGCTGCAACAAAGCTACCTGTGATCGGCCACAGGTAAGCTTAGGAGAAAGAGCAATGAACTTTCCTTTCAATTAGTTTTTTTTTTTACAAGCGCCTCTGCACATTCTTTCTTTAAAAGCTGCTTTTTGCAGCCCTTTAGATTCTGCCTTTTCCCTCCGCCTGCCTGTAAACAGAAAAGCAGATAGTAAGTGAATGTTTCAGTTTCAACCAAGCTCCAAAAATTACTTTGAGAACTCAAAGTTAGTTAACAGAGTTGTTTATGAGTGTCTCAGCTTCTTGCCGAGGTACCGAAAATAAGAAGCATTCTTCCCTCCAGCTTAAGATCTCGAATGTTCCTACATAAGTAGAAACCTTGCAGAAGTGTGTGAGGTCAATCCCTGAGATATTCAGGGGCCTCACAGAAAATCTTAATCACAGTAATTTAACTCTCGGCTGGGTCAGAAAGCACGATATAAAGGTTAGTCACCTGGCGCTTCAACCCCCCTCCCTCATGGTCTTAAACATGTGGGAAAAACCTGAAGCCCATAAGCGGGGTTAAGGTACCCTGGGTACCAGGCAGCCCTCCCTGACAGTTTTCACCAACAGGACATTTTTGACCCACCACACTGTACTCCCCAATGGCTAATTACTTAAAGTTTAGAACAAGCTACAGAATCCAAAATGACAGAAATCCAAAGTAAAAAAGAAAACTTTTAACAACAAAAATAAACTCAAAAATAAAGAACAAAAGCAGTATTTTATACTAATTTAGCAGTTTTTTTTAAAGCTGCTACATATCTCCCTAATAAAAAATCTTTAAACTTAATTATCGAAGAAAAGTTAAATGGAAGTTAAAAGAGCACCAGGTGGTGTGAGATAAAAACTAGTGTCTCACTCCCTCCTTTAAAAAATTTAATTTGAAAATGCTAGTTTGTCTGAATTTTATTTTTGTTTCTGTTTTAAAAGTAACATCTCAGTCTCAAAATGTTTTAGTAAATAGAATGAAATCTTTAATACTGTTACATCATAAATATTCTACTCAGAAAGAATTTAAATTGATTATTTAAAAAAAAGAAAAAAATCTCACTTCCCTCAAACAGTAAAAAATACAAAAATAAATACGAGAAAGTGTGTCTTTTAACCATTCTAGATCCTCTCTCTGAAGACCAAAGACGACTTCAGTCCTGAGAACAAGCTGTGCTGAGCTTAGCATCTTCCCTCCCTCTTCTTCAACCTCCCTAAAAATGTTCAAAAACACTAAATAATAAGACAACTCACTTTTAAACACATTGCAAGAATACAGTAATCACCAAAAATAAAAAATATATATTTGCCAGTAAAAAAACTTTCTAAAAGTTATGAATGTATTCATAAATTTGTCAATTTAAAACATGCTATAAGTGAGATAAGTGTGATATATTAAAAAATATTTAAAATCCTCCTTATTTATGCCAGGGCCATGACCTTTTATTGTAAAAATAAAATGTAAATCTGCTATCTCCCAGGGAAAGCTAGCCCTTCTCCATGGAAAACTAACTATTATTTTTTAACTCAATACCTATAAACATTGGTCATTTCCTTAGAAAAGAACTAACTATTCTCCCAGAGAGAAGTTAGTCAATCAAGTCACGAAAAGCCCTTGGCATATAACCACTTTTGTCTGAAACATATTTAAACAAAACCCCCCTCATACTCTCCATTTTCCTTGCAAACTCTAAACTTAAGAACCACCAAGTCCTAAAAACAAGACAGTTAACTTACTACTCCAACTCATTAACAACTTACAAAAAGAACAGAAGGCCTGTCTTTCCTAATAGAGAAAAAAAAATGACACTTTTAAAACTGAGGCTATTTTTCAGCTGACTGCCTGCTACCTATACAAACTGAAAATCCAAAAGTTAAAGACTTAAAAGAGCCCCCCTGAGAGGGCAAAAATAAAACCCCCCAAAATACACACAATAAAAAACAAGAAGAAAATGCATCCGGTGGTGGGCTTCACAGGAATAACACTGGCAGAGACTGGGATGGTTCTGGGAGTCTCAGTCAAGGATGGAAAGATACTGCTAAGCCTAAGCCGCCTTCATCAATGCAACTTGGGGCTGAGGAAAGCAGAAGCCATTGCCTCGAAGGTCTACCAAGCAATGCTCTCACTACCTGATTGGGCATCCTGGAGTTATGCAAATGATTGCTCTCAGAGACTCACATCATCCACGTTTGTCGTGATTATTCTCTTGGCAGGATGGCTGTACTTAGATACCAGGTTTGTTACCACTTCAAGTTTGGACCTAGCAGTGCTCTCACTTCTCTAGAACATCCTTCCGAAGTGATAACTCATTCACTCTTAATGATCCACCTAGAAATTTGTTTAGGGATGACTTCAGCTCTGGGGTGTCAACTGGGACATGGGGATTTAATGAGCACCGAACTGCCAGATCACCATCCATTACAGTGGGCAAATGAGGCACTTTGTCCAAGACCATGCACTGTGTGTGCTCAGTATAATGAGCTCTGCACCGTAACAAAGTGAGCATGTGTCGCCCATGTCAGAGTTGATGGCTGACCACAGCGGCTTATGCAGCGAGGCTGCTGAAAGCTAGTAGGACAAGCTGTCAGAGCAGCCTGGCACCGGACTCACCTTTGTCAACGCTAGACTAAGGACTCTTTGCTCTCATTCTTATGGGGCGTTGGAGAAAAAAGAGTTACATTTCCCTAATAGCTAGTGAAGATGAACATCTTTTCATGTATCTGTTGGCCTTTAGTATGTCTTCTTGGGAGAGGTGTTTGTTCAGGTCCTCTTCTCTCTTTTTTTTTAAAAAAAAAAAACAGGATTGTTTGTTTGGTGTTGAGTTGTATGAGTTCTTTGTGTATTTTGTCAGAGCTGTTGTTTGCAAGTATCATTCCCCATTCATTTGGTTGCCTCTTTGCTTTGCTGTCAGTTTCTTTTGCTGTGCAGAAAACTTTTACTTTGGTATCTTTTCTTTCCTTCCTCCTCCTTCTCTTTAGGCCCTTCCCTTTTCTCTCTCTTCCTTCCCTTTTCTTCTCTTCCCTTCTCTGCCCCCTCCTCTTCTCATCCCCTCCTTTCCTCTTCTCACCCCCTCCCATTTTCCCCTCTCTTCTCTTCTTCTCTCTCTTTCTCTCTTCTTCCTCTTTTTTTGAAACAAATATGTTCATGTTGAGGGTGGGTGAAGGAAAGAAATGGTCCCACCCAGGGGCTGTCACTTCTGTATAGGGTAAGACAGCAAGTATTTTAGGAGTTATGTGCTATATGCTATGGTCTCTGTCACAAATAGTCAACTCTATTGTTTCATAAAAGCAGCCATGAACAATACCTGAATAATGTTCATGGCTGTGTTTCAATAAAGCTTTATTTATAAACACAAATTTGAATTTCATATAACCTTCACACGTTAAAAATACTCTCCTTTGATTTTTCCCCAACACTTTAAAAATGTAAACATTTCTTAGGTCACAGGCCTTACAAAAATCAGCACCAGTGTCTCCGCCACAGGCCAGTTCAGCTCTGGTGTCTCTGTGGCCTCATGCTTATAAACTTGGCACACAGAGTTTTCCTCAAGGATATTGCCTCTGTTCAGTGATTTCTTTCCCAATTTCTATTCCAAGCTTGGAATTCCCAGAATTATCTTTCATTTTTTCACTATCCAGGTTCTTTTTCTCTTTAAAACTAAACTTAATGCATCTTCTTTTCTGAAATCTCTTTTTACCCTCTGTGTTAGTCTGCTAGGCTGTTGTAACAAATGCCATGGACTGGGGAGGGTTAAACGACAGAAACTCATCTGTCGTTCTGGAGGCTGGAAGTCCAAGGTCAAGATGTCAGCAGAGTTAGTTTCTCCTGAGGCCTTTCTTCTTGACTTACAGAGGACCACCTCCTCACTATGTCCTCACATGGCCTTTTTCATGGCATCTCAGCCTTTTCTCTTGAGGACACTAGTCCTATGGTTGAGGACCCCGTCCTATGACCTCATTTAACCTTAGTTACCCCCTTAAAGGCCCCCTCTCCAAACACAGTCACATTGGGTTTTAGGACTACAATTTGTACATTTTGATGGGGGCACAATTAAATACAAAATAGCCCTACTCAGGTGTGCAAAATGTAAAAGGACCAAAGGACTCAGTCACCAAGATAAATAATGTTTTAGTGCAAGATTTTTAAAAAGCCAACTGATACAAAAAATCAGTGATAAAAATATCAAAATTTTAAATGAAGACAGATTCTGTTTACTGATCTTTTTCTCTTGCCTCAGGCTTCACTATGAGTCAGCACCGCACTGACTGAATCCTTGCGCCTTCAGCCTGTCCTTCTTTTCAGTCCCCCGTTACATTTATAATATAAAGCTTCCCTTTATTGATTATAAATTTTTTGACAGCAGATATTGTATTTAATGATGGTACTCATCTCCCCAGTTTCTAGTATGACATCTTGCACATAGTAGGTACACAGTAACATTTGCTGCTTCAATGCAGCCACTATTTGTTTTTACAATCTGTGCCCTCTGAGGGGAACATTATCAGGTTAATGGAGTATTTAAATAGTTGGAGCGTTTCTTTAAATTAGAAATATTTGAATAAATGAGCTGCAACAAACTTTTTCATCATTTTTATGAAAGGCATCATTTCATCATTCAAGAAAGCAAATATATCTGAGATGCGTGAAGAAAAATGGAAGGCGGGGCAGGCAGCGTGGTAAAGGATGGGGTGGGGCCTAAAGAGAGACGGGGAGGAAGGGCATCATGTTTTTGAGAAATCTTTTCTGCAGCAAGTTGTACCTGAAGCTCGTCATAGGGGATAGCTCCTTAGGCCTCACACCTTAGTTTAATTTTATAGGTGAAAAAACAAAGGAGCAGCGAAATTAAGTAACTTATAGCCCACAGCCAATGAGTGGGTAAGAGAGGATTTGAATCACTCTGAATCCCAGAAGAGCTACTTCCATAAAATTATATTTGGGTACACATTAAGGAATAGATATTACTCTTCTCTTAAGGGATTTACATTTACATAAAAGCATAACAAAGAGCGGTGCAAATCGTTAATGGCTTCAGGGTTCTGAAACAAAATGGTCTCTGAAATCGGCCATCCTGCTCTTCCAATTTCTCCTATCGGGTAGTTAGCAGCTTGAGAATATGTACTGTTTTATTCAACCGTGTTGTTACCATGATGGATTATGAGGAGTGAAGATGTGACCATGCCATGGTAGTCACGCATGGGTTAGGGGGACATAGGGGGTCTGTGTTTGGGAGAGAAGTGTCCCAGGTTAGCACATCGTGCCCACCCTTTAGATGTTCTTGGCCGAAGGGTCTCCTGAAGGGCATCCCTGCTGTGACTGTGGTTCCTTCCTCTATACACAGGACAGTGTTATCGTGACTCCATCCTTGCCATCCATCCACTAGCGGCCTGGTCCTGTTTCTTTGTAACCCTGGACTTATTTTTAGAAACATTCTCTCACTTCCAGTCCCCCCAAATTCTTACCGCCACCGCACTCAGGAATCTAGTCTCCACTGCTCTTTGCTTCCGGCCCTGCAGCAGGGGCCTTCCCTGTGCTGCTGGGGAAGTGGCAGCACGTGCCAGCAGGTGTTAGCGTGCCCCATGCTTGCTTCTCTTTCCTTCTTAGGGCTACTGACTGCCCGTCCTTACATGGGGGGGGCGGTCAGACAGAGAGGGATGGAGGAGATCTGAAGGCACCTGCTGTTACGGCTGTGAGGACTGCACGGTCACCCTGCCCAGGAATCATCACCCCCTCACTTGAGTTGTGTGTTTCAATGCTCCACATGGTCATGCTTGTTAATTCCCTAGGGATTCTTAACTCAGTGAGAATGAGAGCCTTCCCACGTGACCTCTAGTGTCAGCAGCTACTAAAAATTCATACCTCTGATGTGTGTAAATATTGAGAAAGAGGCAGGAAAAAAGAGGTTAACTTTGAGATCCCAACCTTCCTTCTGCCTACAAGGATAGTGGGAGCTGGAATATGGAGGCAAAGAACACTGGTCTTAGAGCCAGGAGGTTGGGGACAGAGCCCGCTTGGCCACTCATTGTTTGTGCAGCCTTGAGTGAGTTGTGTTCCTTCATCAGTATGTGGGAGCTCATGACACCCTTGGTTTAGGGCTGTGAGATTTTCAAAGAGAGGCCAGTGCAGCATAAACTCCCTGGCCTCTTGCTTGCATGGGCCTTAGAACTCATTTTACATTTACCATTGTGCATATGTATTGTAGACATACACATTTCAGACCCAACACAATTTGGACCCGTACTTTAAAAAAATATAGATATTTTTCTTTTTTAAAAATTCTTTACAGATTTTATTTATTTATTTTTAGAAAGAGGGGAAGGGAGGGAGAAAGAGGAGAGAAACATCAATGTGTGGCTGCCTCTCATTTACCCCCTGCTGGGGACCTGGCCTACAACCCAGGCATGTGCCCTCACCAGGAGTTGAACCAGCAACTATTTGCTTTTCAGTCCAATGCTCAATCCACTGAGCCACACCAGCCAGGGCTGGACCCATACTTGTTTCAGTATTGCTTATCTTAAAACTCATCATTTAAGATCAGATACTAGGAGAGTACAAGATATTAGAGTAAGAAATGACATAATTTTTAAACCAATCTAAAATAACATAAAATCACACAAGGCATAAAGGAGGGAAGTTGTTTATTTAACATCATAATCTAACATCATAACAAATTATATCCATTTATCCCAATTATATCACAATCTCTGTGTGTGTATGTATGTATAAAGCATCTTTTATATAGCTATTGCTGTGGCCTGTACACATTTCAGCTTTCAATGTGCTCTCCCTGAGTGGACTAGCTAGAAATAGATCTGGAACACAAGAGAAGTTCGCTCTATATAAGAGTAAATGCATCTCTTTGATTTTAATAGTGAATTCGAAATACATCTAACATTTACTAAGCACTTGCCATTTAATAGAGATTGTTCTAGGCAGTTGAATAATGTTCACTCAATCTCTAGAAATACTTTGAGAGAGGAATTCTATCACTGTTTTGAACAAAATGAGGGCAAGACAGAGGTGCAGAACAGGTAAGCACCTTCTCGTTACTCACACAGCCATTGAGTGGGAGAGCTGGGGTTTAAAGCCTAGAGGCCCTGCTGCAGAGGCTGTGTCCTCAGCCACCAGGAGAACTGCCGTCGGTGAGTAAGGAGAAGACACACTGTAAGGGTAGAGATGGGGAAGAGTCACAGGTTTGGGGGTGAGCAATGGTAACAACCCCACTATGTTGTGAATTTTTGACTGTTTAAATAAATAAATAAATTGACTTCTAACGAAAGAGTGATGCCAGGCCAGTGTCAGGAGCAGAGAGAAGATACACTGTAGTTACGCTGGAGACAGGGAAAAAGTGAGTGTACTCAGGAAATGTGGTGGGGTTTGGGGCCGTGCTAGTTCTAGACCTGTGACTACACATGTGAAGGAAAGAACCATCCCTCAGCACTGTTTGGGGGGTTTCTGCAGCCACCTTTAGCTCCTTCAGGTGTATCTATCCCAGGCAGTTATATCCATCCCAGGCAGTTATACTCATCAGGGTTCTTCAGAGAAATAGATCCAGTAGGACATATTTCTCTGTCCTACTGAGAGATATGGACAGGGAAATGTGTTCTATCCATAGAATATCTTTCTATCCATATTCTATATCCTATATCTAGATTCCATATCCCATATCTATACCCTGTATCGATACAGGGTATCGATACAGGGTATACCCTGTATTGACACAGGGTATATATATATCCTGTATTTATATCTATATCTATATCTATATCTATCTATCTATATATATATAAAGAAAGATAGATTTTTAAAAGAAGAATTGCTCACATGATTATGGAGGCCAAAAAGTCCCATGATCTGCCATCTGCAAGTTAGAGAACAAGAGAAGCAGGTGATGTAATTCTAGTTCAAGTCTGAAGTCCAGAGAATCTAGGGGCTGATGGTATGCTTGGAGTCTGAGTTCCAAAGCCGGAGAACCAGGGGTGTCAATGTTGCGAGCAGGAGAAGATGGATGTTTCAGCAGAAGCCAGTGAATTTGCCCTTCCTCTTTTTTGTGTGTGTGCTATTCAGGCCCTCAGGGGATTGGAGGATGCCCACCAGCGATAGTGTGGAGGTCAGGGGGACTTTGTTGCTCAGTCTACTGACTGAAATGCTAATCTCTGTTGGAGGCACCTGCAGAAACACATCCAGAAATAAAGTTTTACTAGGTGTCTTGGTTTGCCTTAGCCAAGGCAACTAAACACATAAAATTAACTATTACATTAGCCACTTGTTTTTATTCATGATTGGCCATTGTCTGAGGAGTACGTCATAATGGAAACAAGGGAAGGGGAATTAAGAGTGTGTGTCAGGTACTGGTTATAGTTCTGGGTCATGGACTCTGCACTGGGTAAGTGAGGACATGGCAAGGTGTGAATAGTTCCAACGGAGATAGAGACTCACTGGAATAGGGGACTAGAGGAGGTGAGCTGGCAAGACCAGAAATAGGGATCTGAAATTAGAAGTCTAGATTGCAAGGCTTGAAAGAGGTGCTGCGTGTGTCGGGAGCTGTATCCATTGTGGGTTTGGACTATTAGTGTGACTTACGTAGGGATTTCTAAAGAAAAACGCTTCTTTTGAGGAGATCAAGGGAAAAAGCTAGGACTTCTGCAGTGATCAAAAAAATGGCAGAAGGAGCGGTTGATGGCGAGGAAGCTACACGAGGACGGAGGGGGACTGATCAGGGAGCGCAAATAACGGCAGGCCGGCTGTCAGACTGACTTCTGTTTCAGAAGATACAAAGATTTGAAGGAACAAGGTAGAACAATTATCCAGAAGAGAATGACCTTGGAAAACTGTGGACTGTGAGCCAAATCCTGCTCACCAGCTGTTTTTGAAATCGTGGTTTATTGGAACACAGTCAGACACCTTCATTTCTGCACCGTCAGTGGCGCTTTGGAGCCACCGCGGCAGAGATGAATAGTTGCAACAGACCGTATCTCTGGCAAAGCTGAAGAGGTTTGCTCTTTGTGTCATGATAGAAAACATTTGCTAACCTCCGATCAGAAAGTACTACTAGGAATATCTACTGCACACTTAAGCTCCAAGAGATGTGGGGTGTAGGGGGGAAACTATTTTTCTTTGAGAGATCTACAGGGAAGGAAAGCAGCACCCAGAGAGTGCCTCCAACTCTTTATTAGGAAAGGTTCAAAGTGGAGACTGGGTGTTGTATCAGTTAGAGTTGTCTCCACATAACAAAACCTGATGTTAAAGAGCTACTGACTCAGGTTCAGGCATCTACCAGTATCATTGCGACCCAGAATATTTTCTGGCTTTCTCCTCTGCCACCCTAGGTAGCTTGGCTTCGGTTTTTTAAGCTTTCTACTGTATGTTTCAACATCAAAAGAACATTCAAATTTAGGAAGCTGGGGGTGGATGTGGGGTGGCCTTTTCCCAAATGTTCTTGCTTTTCATAAGTGAAATCAATTCCCTGAAAGTCTCTTAGAAGGCCTCCCTTACTGACTCAAAGGTTAGAATTGTGTCGGATAGACACTGAAAAAAAAAAAAAAAGGCAGGAAATCCCTTATCTGTCAAAGGTGAAGGTGAATGGTTTGACCAATGTAGACTGGTCATGATTCATTGCTGTCCTGAGCAAAATCGGCATTTGATTCCGAGGAAGAGATGGAATAGAAACCATATATGTGCCACAAACTGTCGGGGTCCTACTGGTCTTTTACACCCTGGGTTTCAGAAAGCACACGGGAGAGGCTGGGTGAAATGGGAAGGGGCGAGAGAGGTGGCTGTTAGATCCACCAACCGTGAGAACAAATGTCGGAGACTTTCAGGGATTCAAAGATGTTAATTTATTGGCCAAGTTTAACCTGCGCAGGGGCGATCCCTCCAAGTGTCCGGAGACACTGTGCCCACTGGGGGCTCGTCCGGGATTCTCGCCTGGCACTTACAGCTAAGTCCTTATATACAGGTCATCAAGCAGGCGTTTTGCACAGAAGCAGATTATTGGCTTACAGGGCCCACACGCGAGAAAAAGGGTGGGGTCTGACTCAACTGAAAGGGAAATTTTGAAACTAAACAGATGGCAATCAACTTACAGGGTGTCTGCTAGGGTTTCAGGCTCCTTGGGGCTGAGGCCATTTTTCTTGTTCCCAACAGTGGCCAGCAACTTGCATGCATGGATGAGGGTTAATGACTGGGGTGGCTTAGATTCGTGGTGCTAATATGAGGGGGTGGGTGGGGTGTGATGAGACTGGTCCAGGTAGGCGCTCAGATGGTGGCAGACAAGCAGTCCAAGTTACTGCCTAAAACAGTGCTACACGAAGAAGGGTGGGCGAATTTGTTACTTATCCACAATAAGATGAAGAAAGTGAGGAATTCTTATTCTTATCTTACATTAAGAATCTTATTTTAGCAACTGGACACTGCTGGACATTTTGACTGTATTTTCCACTAGTATTCATCTACAGTAGACTCAGAGGAACAGAAAGCAAGCAAGCAAACAAGCAAGCAAGCAAGCAACCTTTCAAATACTCTCCCTTCATTATAAGAGTGTGAAGACCAGTTTACCTAGAATATTTATCGGGAGGGTCTACTCAGTACTGTACACAAGGCATTTGGGTCATCTGCAGGTGAGCAAAAATCTCTTCTGGAAAAGGCGATCTTTCATAGCTTGCAACGTTCTGACAGGTCAAGGCAGGGTCTAGCTTATCGTTTCGAGAAAAGGTAAGCTAGGCTTTTGAAATAATTTATACTAATTGGAATATTTTTGTCACCCATCTTTCCATAATTTCCTCTGGCTAATTTTTCCTTGTCCTTAGTATTCCAGTTTGAGTATCACTATTTCTTGTAACTCTCCCCTGAGTCTATAGAACAGATAAGTAACTTCTGCGATGAATCTCCTGATCTCTTTGTAATTGTCGATCACAAAAATGGATGCGGTACAGTTGGAGGTCCCTCAAAAATTGAACAGAATCACCACATGATGCAGCAAATCCACTCTTGGTATATATGCCCCCAAATTGAAAACAGATCAGGCATTTCAACAAATACTTGTGCATGTATGGTTATAGCATTACAATAATCAAAAGGTCGAAACAACCCAAATATCCATTAGTTGATGAGTAATTATGTATAGTATATACATACAATAGGATATTATTCAGCCAAAAAAAAAAAAACGGGAATACAGTACTGATGGATACTACAGCGTGGATGCAATTTAACATTATGGCTAAGTGACAGAAGCCAGACACGAAAGGGCACACATACTGTGTGATTCCATTTACATGAAATATCCATAATAAGTATGTCCATAAAAAGGGGGAGCAGATTGGTGGTTTCAGGGGAAGGGGAAATGGAGGTGCAACTATGTGAAGAGTTTGCTTTGGGCGAAAGAAATGTGACACCATTGGCTCTCCTGCGTGTCAGAACCATCAGTTCTGCCGTTTGGAGAAATCCTCGGGTTTGAGTTACACATAGATGGCTTTATTTTCCATGTGTGTTTGCTTCTTTAAGGATTCCAGTGCACCGTGTGTGTATTAATTCTTTTGCTGTAAGCTTAGTTTTGTGGGCGCATTCCTTATCTCAGCCACACTCTTTTATCATCCAATTGTGTATGCCATATTGCTGCTTTTTATAAAATTTAGTCTATATTTTAAAATATTTCTTTTTTAGCCCTGGCTGGTGTAGCTCAGTGGATTGAGCATGGGCCTGTGAACTAAAGTGTTGCTGGCTTGATTCCCAGTCAGGGCACATGCCTGGGTTGCAGGCCAGGTCCCCAGTAGGGGGTGCACTAGAGGCAACCACACATTGATGTTTCTCTCCCTCTTTCTCCCTCCCCTCTCTCTCTAAAATATAAATACAATCTTTTTAAAAAGCCAATAACAAAATTTTTAATTAAAAATGTTGTTTCTTTTTTATACTATTTGTGGTTCCCAATGTCTTTATTTTACCTGTTTACCTACTTCTTTTATAGTGGATTTCCATTTTGTTTACAAAGTTTCTTCCCATACCACAATATTATAGGTGATAATATTGAGATATTATTCTACTGTCCAGGACAGAGTTCCCAGTTTCATATTTCAGTATCTTTTTCTGCATAACTCATATTTCACATAAAATGAGGGTGCATCTTTCTAGATGCAGCATTTCCAACATGCAGATTGATGTACTGGCTATGGCTTCACTACTTTTGACTAGGCCTCTGGTCATTTCAATTTCTGATTTTGGGAATATTATCATGCATAGTTGCTAGTCCAGCTACCAGAGCTTAGCGTAAGTTTTCTAGAAAGGCTCTGGACACTTGAAGAATTGTCTCTCATCTTCATGTTGTCTAAACTGTAAACTAGTGGGTACATTGAAAAATATCAGCACCAGCATGCATTGTTTCTAGGAATCTTCTCCATTCCACATATTCATAAAATATTTTATTTCTGAAGATTTTGCTTCTGAAGTTTTAACACTACTTTCATTTCTCTGAAAGTGTCCTATCACTTCATTTGTTATTTTCAAAAAGTTGTCATCTCTGAATACATGTAGGTCGATGGGATAAAGGCCTCAAAAATAATATCCAGTCCCCAATTTTTTCCATTTGGTACAGCCTGAGTCAGGGAGCTCTTGGTGGGAAACGGGAAGAGAAGGTGTTTCAGTAGTGAAAGCTGTGGGCCCATCCCAGATGTCCCCTTCAGGACAGAGGCACATATTCTCCCAGCTGTTAGGAGTACTGACTGCTGATGACTCAAGGTCCCTAGCCATGAATTTGCCATCATTGAGGGAAGCTCAACCTTTAAAGGTCAAGTATACTTCCCAAGGCAGCCAGGGTACAGTGACTAATCTGTGTCGGCGCGCAAAAGCCCTGCTCCCAGTTGGGACCATCTCTGTGGAGCCATTCAGGCTCCAGACTGATGAATAAATGACAAGTAAATACCTGCAGTCTAACCCTTTTTGCCTTGCAGGTGTCGCTCCTAAAGACTCTTCCCAGTAGAGTTACTGCATGGAAATTTCCATTCAGGAAAGCCTGACTTATGAATATGCTTTTAACATCTTTCAGCTGGGAAGAGTGGTTTTATTTCTGGAAGCAAAAGTATGTTTAGATTGCTATTTCTTTTTCCCTCAACCCCATTCTGTTGTTACCATTAGTGAAATAGTGTTTGGCAGTGGGTGACCTTTTTGATTTTAGTTTCACTCATGCGAATTTGGCTTTCCTTATGTGCCTTCGTGGTATATTAGTGGGACGCAAGGAGAAGCCATTTCAGGTACTTCTAGCTTTTTGCCATGACAGACTCGTCAGTTCTCTCAGCAGTCTTCAAATGGTACACACCATGTGGGGACTCCTGGCAGTTTAACACATGGGAAAGTATCGAAAAGTCCTAGCCAGATGCTAAGTTTCGTCATTGTCCTCTGTCCTCCTAAATTATCCATGAACGTTCTGAATGCATACTTGAACAAAACACCCACTTGTTTATTTTCCGGTGTTTTAATGTGACCCTGGAGCTGACTAGCATAAACTTGAAACATTAATTGGAGCGTATTCCATATGTATGAAGCCCTAGGCCTTCCCAAGAGCAGTGCAGGGCCCAGGAGCAGCCAGTGTTCTTCCGGAAACACGTTTCTCTGTGTGCAGGGAGGCTAAGCCACCAAGGGAAAAATGGGGAAGAACCGAGTGCAGGATGGGTAATCCAGTGCTTTGGGACTTGAGAAGCAAGAGATAAAATAAAGACCTGGGTTCAGGTTACAAGTAAATTTACGAGCTATATAATTTGGGGCAATTTTCTTAACTTTATAATCCTCCATTTCTTTATGCACAGTAGAAGGAACATTGGCTAATTTTGAGAATGATGTGGTATTAGTCAGGCCCCCACACCTGTAACATTGTCTGATTTTTATTTAATAAGTGTGTGATACATTGGAAATGTACCCAAAGCCTAAAGTTGTGGTTGTATTGTAGACAAATCATTTCACGCTTTGTGACCTCACGCTCTTCATCCTTACACTGGAGGGATTGAGACTAAGTGACTTTATGTTCCATTAGGAACTTTCTAGTGATAAGTTTCCATAAATATATAGTAACTTAAATACGATTAGAAGTACTTTGCAGAAGAGACTTGATAAATGAAACAACCAGGAGATTTTATAGTCGCATAAATAGAAAGTGGCAAAGCTAAAGTTGGAAATTAAATCTTCCAGTTGTACGTCCTTTGTTCTCTACAATTCACCTCGTTTCATGTATACATCGTCTTTTATTGAACAAATGCATATCCTTGTGGATCTGCCTTTATTTTTAATTCCTCATTTGGTTACACAAACCTTCAATCATGCACATCTTCCTGGGAGACTTAGCGACAGTGAGTACAGAACCTTCTCAAAATAGGGGGACCTTGTTCCTTCACCAAAAGCAGACCATTAGCAAAGTCCATTCTGTGACTTGGCTCATCTCTCAGTGCATCACTCTACATGATTTTCTGGGTCAGACAAAACTCCAAGTGACTTGTCTGATTATGGTTTGTCCTGGATGACAACACAAGTGGTGGGGAGACACGAAATAACACAGTGGGGTGCTGGAACTTTTCTCTTTTACCGTTACCCTCGGTACTTCTGGTTCAGGTGGTAATTGTACGAAGCAGGTCTGTGGGATTTGGGGGAATAGTATGTAGCTATTTGCACTTTGACATCTTATTCTGAAAACAGAGGTGTCAAATAATATCTAATCAATTTACCCTTAACTCATAAAGTAACTAATTTTCCTGTTATTGAGGCAATGAGTAAAATGCTGATTTCATTCATTTCAGTGGTGTTTTATTTTGCTCAAGAGAAGTAAATCAGAATCCTAAGAAAAGCTCGAAAGATGGGGCTTAACTGACCCCGCCAACTTCTGTAGGGTGAACACAGCCACCCCTCCCCTCATTCACTGTAATTCAGTCACAGTGATCATCCCTTTGGTCTGGAACACCCCAGATCGTCTCCATTCTGTGGACCTCTGTGTCTCTACTTCCTGGGATCTCCTGGCCTCTTTCCTTTCTAGTGGTACACGGTAAGATTATAGATGCTAAGTATGGTTTGGCATTCATTGCTTTCTGAGTGCCTTTCATGCTGTCTGACATACAGTGGTCAGACATGTTGGATGACATGATGAATAGATGAACAAAAGCACGGGAGAGAAAAAAGAGAAGAAATAGAGAATGCAAAATCAGTCCTCCACCAGCATCTTCAAGGAAGAAGTTGATTCACATGAATTGAATGACAACGCTGTAACATTTTACTTTTTGTAACAGCCATGTGAGATGGTATAACTAGCTCCATTTTATAGAGAAAGAAAAAGAAAAAAGCCCCGAGCCCAAGACCTTTGTGTTTCCTCACAGGTCAAATGGGTGAATTTGAATGGGGATGTGCTGGGAATCGCCACTCCAGCATCTTCAAGTCAGCGGTGGGGATGCTAACCTGTGCAGTCTCTCCGGCATTATGGTGCTGCTTTTGTTTTAACTCTTTTTGTGAGTCAGGGCAGTTCTAGTGGCTTCCACTTGGCCTTTCCCAACAAAATAGCCGTAGAGAACCAATGTGGGGGTATTTTGTGGCCGTACTTAGATATGTGTGTTTTGTATGTGTGTACTTCATTCTTTTTTGTATTTTAATATATTAATGTGCTTCATAAAAATTTTAAGTGAACAAAGGAAGATAGCTTAAATTTTTTTCCTTGTTCTTTTTTCAAAAGAACTAAGAAAAAAGGAAACATCAAATATATGATCCTGAATGAAAGGAATGTTTTTGTGTGAGGTTAGAAAGAGACATGAGAGAGGAGATCTGATAGAATAGTATATTTTAAAACAGTTTTCATTTTGCAGTGGAAAAAACACTTTTAATAACTTAATTATTCTATTCACCTTTGTTTCTATTGAGGAGAAAATTTTTTTTACTTTGACATATTGTGTTATATTTATCATGAACTACTTTTCTAACTGGTTTGATGACTAATTATAAATTCTATTCAGAGACACCGTACCTTAGTCAGTTTACCTTCATCTCCTGGCCCCAATGGAAGTATATGGTATAAAGGAGACCCAGTTAGGGGTTTAGTTCACTTTTCTTTACTTTAGTTTTGAATTTTCATTTGTATATAATTTTTGCAAGCTCAGGACAATTTATGTCATCACAAGGGGTTTTTGCTAGTCAAATTATTATCATCTGAAGTTGATTATATTCACCCACTGAAAAAATAATTGTACTGAATGTATATTACATGTTAGATACTGCTAAAGAATCTGCTAGTATTTGTGTGTGTGTGTGTGTGTGTGTGTGTGTGTGTGTTCATAAGGGGACCAAAGTAGCCCGATTTTCCTTTGTCCAGAACAAGACCAGCCTCTTTTTTAGAAGGAATTTTAGTTTTCCTTCCCTTCCTCCAACTTCCCTATTCCCTAACTTCATTCCTTTCTTCCTTTCCTTTTTTTCTTCCCTATAGTCTTACAAAGCACAGATGACCTAAAGGTATTATGTATCAAAGGGAAAAACTGAATTTAAAGAAGTTCCCTGTTAACTATAACCAAGAAAATAGACCTAATTACGGAAGTATGATAAGGTTCTTCTTATAATGCAGTTTCACTAATTGTAAATAATATTTATGTATTATTTTATGGTTTGAAAGACATTTGCATATACATTTTATCATTTAAATTCAAAGAACTTTGTGAAGCAGATATATGTCTTTTACAAATGGGAAAATCAATGCTCCATGTTTTAAAATGAGTATGTTCGTACTGTTACTAGTGTTAGAAGCAGAACCCAAGCCCTGGGGTTCCATTCCAGGTCTTGTGGTCTCTCTCCCACGCGCTCTTTCACAAAGGGAACCTCTTGGCCTAATGGGTGGGGGTGGCGGGTGGAAGCTGTGGGTTGGAGGTGGGGAGCAGTGTTTCTCTGGGGAGGCGTCGCCCATGTCCTCAGTGATTTTCCCAGGTGAACCTTCATGTTAAATAGTTTTAAGGCTATTAAACTTTTTAAAACTTTTATTTTTAACTGTATAACATTTTATTATAGTATAAAGTTTTTAAAATCTCTAAATCTACTACCAAGAGATCTATTTACCTGTTTATTATTAGTACATGCTAAGACCATCTAAACAGAACATGGACATATGAAGGGAAAATAAAAGCCTTGGTCTTCACATCAGTCATTCTCACCCTCCTTCTGATTTAGTTATGGTTAACGGTTTCTGATGTATCCTTTTAGAAGTTCTCTCTGTGTGTCTGTTTGCCTTACCTTTCTGTCGGTGTATGTGGTTAGTGTGAGCAGATTTAGTACATACTATTTATATGAAAGAGATCATATGCTCAATACTGTTTTGTCACCTTATTTTTTTACTTAGTACATCTTGAAAATCTTTTCATATTGGTCCGTGTTTGTGAGGTCAGTATCAAATCCCTGTTGTGGCTGGCTTGCTCTGGCTTTCATCGTCCTTATTCTTATCTGAAGGACCATCTGATGTTCTCATGTTTGACTTCCTTCTGAGATTTCTCATACTAGAGAGCAAGAGTGAGTTCTTCCCAACATGGCTCCTGCTTCATCCTCGGTCCCATGTGTCTCAGAAATCATCTCTGTGCACTTTGTATCCAGGAGGAGTATTCTTAGCCCCTCAAGTGCCAAGGTTCCTATTTCTAGTACTGATGGTTTATTATAATCAGGAGTTTTGGGTTATTGGGTGGACTTTTCTGGTGGAGGAGCTATTACAAGGTGCTATAGACTTGAATTCAATTTATAATTTACAGGTTGAAACCCTAATTCCCAGTGTGATTTAATCTGGAAATAAGAGTTTTTAGGAAGTATGTAAATGAGCTCCTATGGCTAGAGTCCTAATCCAGTATGTTGGTAGCCTTAGAAGAAGAGGAAGAGTCACTGTTAACAGCTTTGGTGGGCCTGTAAGTTGGGTGGGACAGTCTGAGGCCATCTCCAAGACTGGACAAAAGGTGTCAGTCAGGTTGCTGGAGTCCCAGATGTGGCACTTGCCTGCTGGCTCTGTGGATTTGGGGGGGGCAGAAAAGGGACAGTGGCCTCTGCCTGCCTTTCTGTCTAGGAGAAAATTGTCCCCCAGCTCTCACCTTGATGCCAGATGTTTCAGGTCCTCCCTGTGTGCCACTGGTGCCTTTCAAGCTGTTACCCTAGTGCTGGAACTCAGAGGGAGTGAGTCCGAGTAAGTCAGTGTGTAGGTTCTTTAAAAGGAACTGCTTGGGACTCCAACAGTGTTTTCCACCAACTCAATTTCTGCAGGTTTTTGCAGCCAGAAGTTATGAGACTTATTTTCCTGATACTAGAACCCTGGGCTGTTGGACCTGGTATGGGGCTGAGACTCTTCCCTCCAAAAATATCCCTCCCTAATTTTTATCTGCCACATGTGGATGTGGGACTAGCCTGTTCCACATCTCCACTCCTCCTACTAGGGTGGATGGATGTGGCTTCTTTAATTCTGTAGTTGTCAGGCTTCTATTCAACTCAATTTATGATGGTTGTTTAATATTTTAGGTGTAATTTTGATGTGGTTGTGCAAGGAGGTGAGCTGTG
The DNA here is from genome assembly GCF_014824575.4 of Sturnira hondurensis. NCBI lineage: Eukaryota > Metazoa > Chordata > Mammalia > Chiroptera > Phyllostomidae > Sturnira > Sturnira hondurensis. Next base: position 11,581,962 of record NW_028091637.1, read on the forward strand.
TTTACCTATGCTACCATCTTGACGAGAAGTCTACAGGACACCATACTACCAAGACAGTGAGTCATAACAGCTCTACCTAATCCATTAAACCAAACACAGGGAGGCTGTCAAAATGAGGAGACAAAGAATCATGAGCCAAATGAAAGAACAAATGAACGCTCCAGAAAAATAAGTAAACAAAATGAAATAAGCGATCTGTCAGATGCAGAGTTAAAACACTGGTTATAAGGATGCTCATGGAACTTAGTAAGGACTTCAACAGCATATGAAAGATCCAGTCAGAACAAAGGATATACTAATTGAAATAAAGAACAATTTACAGGAAAACAGCAGTACAGTGGATGAAACCAACAATCATATCAATGATTTGGAACATAAGGAGGCAAAAAACAACCAATCAGAAACACAAGAAGGAAAAACAGTCCCCCCAAATAAGGATAGTATAAAGCACTCTCTGGGACAACTTCAAACATTCAACATTTGCATCATAGGGGTGCCAAAAGGAAAAAAAGAAAGAGCAAGAAATTGGAAATCTATCTGAAAAAATAATGAAAGAAAGCTTCCCTAATTTGGTGAAGGTAAATAGACATGTAAGTCCAGGAAGCACAGAGAGTCCCAAACAAGGTGGATACAGAGAGACCCACTCCAAGAGACATTGTAATTAAAAGGCCAAAGGTTAAAGATAAAGAGAGGATCTTAAAAGAAGCAAGAGGAAAGAAGTTAGTTACCTACAGGGGAGTTCCCATATGGCTGTCAACTGATGCTCAAAAGAAACTTTGCAGTCCATCCCTGGCTGGTGTGGCTCAATGGATTGAGTGCCAGCCTTCACACTAAAAGGTTGAAGGTTCGATTCCAAGTCAGGGCACGTGCCTGGGTTGTGGGCCAGGTCCCCAGCAGGGAGTGTGAGAGAGGCAACCACACATTGATGTTTCTCTCCCTATCTTTCTCCCTCTCTCCTGCTCTCTCTAAAAATAAATACATAAAATATTGAAAAAGAAAAAAGAAACTTTGCAGGCTAGAAGGGCCTAGAGTCAAGATGGCTTTACCCAGCAAAGCTATCATTTAGATTAGACGGGTAGATAAAGAGCTTCCCAGACAAGAAAAAAACTAAAGGAGTTCATCATCACCAAATTATTATTATATGAAATGTTAAAGGGACTTATTTATGAAAAAGAAGAAGATCAAAACTATGAACAATAAAATGGCAAGAAATGCATATGTCACCAAATGAATCTAAAAAACAAACTAAGCAAAGAAGAACAGAAACAGAATTGTGGATACCAAGAGTGTTTTGATGGTTGCCAGATGGAAGGGGAGTGTGGGGGGATGGGGGAAGAGGCAAAGTGATTAAGAAGTACAAATAGGTAGTTACAGAATAGCCATGGGGGTGTAAGTAAAGTATAGGAAATGGAGTAGCCAAAGAAGTTTTATGTGTGACCCATAGACATGAATGATGGTGTGCTGATTGCCTGAGGGAGTGATGGGTCTGGGTGGAGGGGGCAAAGGGGGAAAATCAAGACAATTATAATAGCATAATTAATAAATATAAACAAAATAAAAAGCCCCCCAAAAAGAAGAGGAAGAAGTTCCTACCTGACCCTGTCTCTGTGTCTGTCTGTCTTTCTGTCTCCACTATGTAAAGACATAACAGGAAGGTGGCCATCCACAAGTCAGAGAGAGAACTTTTACCAGGAACTGGTTCGGCCAGCACCTTGAACTTCAGCTTTCCTGCCTCCATAACAATGAGAAAATGCATTTTATTGTTTAAACCACCTAGTCTATGGATTATGTTATGGCAACCCATACAGATTAAGACATCAGGTTTGAAAAAAGTCCTTGAGAAAATCATAGGACGTGGAGTAGACAAAGCAGAGCAGATGAGGCCAGGATGGTGTTGGCAGCCTGCACAGAGGAGTTGGGATCCCGGACAAGAGGTCTAAAAATAGTACTATGTTCCCATGGTGCTAACTAATAAAACGGCTGCAGGAATTAAAGTTCACAAACCCTGGTTTCAGGGGACCATTATTTACAGTCATCTTACCAGGGCTGTAAGGACCCTTTGCCCAGCAGGGATACATGCACAGATCTTTTCATCACATACTCCTACTAGCAGAGAAAAATGACGATGCAGCCCCAGGGTCCTGGGGGAAAAGCTAGAAGCATAAGTAGCTTATTCAACATGGAGGTTTTTAGCCTGGTATGCATATGCAATTTGCATTCTACTTCTACATGTATTAATTTTACATGAAATACCATTTCAGTCTATTTACCAAGGGATACAATTGGTGCTCCAAAAAAGGTAGAAAATAAGCTGTGTTTATTTCTTATTTATGGCCCATTATTGCCCTTATTCCTCCTGCCACATGATGGTTCACAGTCCCTGGAGGTGTGCATCCAGGGTCCAGAAGCCCTATAAAGGAACGACGGCAGGCCCAGGGGACAAGAGGAAGGCCTCTTGTCTGCTCAGAAGGGCATTTTGCTGGCATCTTACAAAACCGAAACAGAAAACAGATCACACTATCTTTCTAGATGCCTGCCAGAGACAGTTCTTCATTTTTTTTCATTCTTCTGACTTTCCTCTTAGTGCATCCGTCACAAAGATAGAATTGGAATTTAAATAACAGCCCCTTAAGAGAAAACACTGCTTGAGAGAGATGGAATGAAGATAACTAAAACACAGGGAAATTATCTGATGCCCTGAAGCTGTTGCTACTTGTCTCCATCAGTTTCCAAGGGAAGATCTGGGCAGAAAGCTAGTTCTGGCATTTAAACAAAGAGCCAGAAAGTATACCACCTTCAACTGTACTAATGCCATTCATCCGGTTTTGAAACTTTACAGTGGCTTTGCAGTATTGATGTGCTGGTGTGTATGCACAGGATTTAGTGTGATCAGAGGCACCGGAAAGATTCACTCAAGCAATGCAGTGCAGTCTTTGTCATTGTATAACCTTCACAGTTGCTTTATCCAGGAAATGCAGTGCTGCATACACTTTTTGTAGAAAAACATTCATAGTAAATGGTATGGTGCATTCTCATCTATTTCAGTTTCATCTAGCTTAGGAAAACTGCACCTAGCATTTTGCAGAACTAAAAGCTCTGATGATTTAGCACAATTTTTTATTAGGTATGTTAGAAAATAGGCACATTCTCAGAATGTTCTGAGGAAAATGCATATTGTACTGTTGTGATGGTCATGGGTTGTGAAGTTCCTTGTAATTCACTCTCCACCCTCAAGTGTCAGCTGGGATTTGGGATCAAAACCAGATAGGCTGTAGAGAATTCTCAGTCGAGGTCTTCTCTTTACATTCAAAGAAATATGGGGAGGAGCAATTTCTTACTTACAGGGAAGTTAGACGGTCTAGACACAGCATCCATCCATCCATCCTTCTGGGCTTTCATTAATGTATTCTTTCATAGTAAATAGTTTATAAAAGTCAGATAAAATTACTTAATGATGTCTTAAATGTGTTTTCCTTGAAAAGCAAAAACAACCCAAAACAAAAATATGAAACAACATTGAAGACCATTGCAAAATCAAGTGTGTTTTAAAGAGAATTACTTTAAGCATTCTTTACCTATGTAACATACATTTAGTACTTGAACAGCGGTTGTCAAAGTATGTTTTCTTGAAATGATGGTATTCAGCTGGCTGGACCAAGGTCATCTATTCGTAAATAATAACTGTCAGATTTCCTCAACTATGTGAATTACTTGTCACCAGTACGTAAGGAAATAAATACAGAAATTCGGAGTAAGCAGTTGGAAAGTTGGTGGCAAAGAAATGGAGTCTGTTTCATCTAGTAATAAAACTAAGTGTGGATATTATTTTATTTTTGGATGTATTTCACTTTTCTAATAGCTCATTTATATTGCATTGTACTCAAATATCAGTCCATGGTGGATTGGGAGTAAAACAAAACAAAGCAACAATAACATCAACAGATAGTATCCATCATCACATTAGTTTGAAAAGCACTGTTCCAGAATTCTCTTGATTAATTTAGAGTTTGGGAAACAGTGGAGTGTTTTCCAAAGCTCTCTCTCTCTCATGACATAGACCCATACAGCATGCTAACTTATCTCAGTGCAAGGCCAAAGGTACAAATGCCTCCTCTGATATGATCTTAGCTTTAATAACGTTTCATATTTTTCTTTTAACAAAGGCTATTCAATTGTCTTGCTTTTTAAAAATGATTCTTTAATATAAAGGGAGGGTGCTTATTTCAAAAACATTTTCTTCTGCCAAAGTATCCCTGGCCCTTGAATTGACATTGTACCACAGCCTATAAGTCTTAATGATGATAATAAGTTTTAATAAAGTTATCTTCCACTTCTCCTGACAGAGTAACAGCATCTTTGCTGAAACTCATGACACGCTGTTCAGTGATGATGCCAGCGAGGGGGCTACCTGGTTTAAAATGCAGAAAAATCTGTTGCTGGAGCCCCCTCCTTGGATGGAGCTCCCAGAGGCCGACTCATCACCTGTGAGCACAGTGTCTGAGAGTCTGTCAAAGCTTTTGCTGCATTTAGGGTACAGGGAGTCTGAGTCCCCTGGGAACCTGAAATTTTTGAACCAGAGCTTCCTGCTGGCCTATTATAAGCAGCATTTCCTCAAGGTCCCTATTAAAATCACAAAGGGGTGCCTCACCAATAAGGCTCTTGCGTATGGCCATGAATAATGACCGCGCTTCAGGCTGAATGTGCAGTGTTTTGGCCAGAGGCATCAGGATTTTTCTCATAAGGATTGGTGAGAGCAGCGCTTGAAGGGCCTTCATCGGGGAGGGTGCTGGAGCCTCTGTTTGAACTCCTCAGTAAGTGGGCCCATCTGTGTTTTCCTCAGATCTTGTAGCGGTCTCCTGAGGAGAAGGCCCACTTTGAAATCCACGAGAGTTTCTCTACTTGATCAGCTTAGTGGGGTGTGGGCCCCTGGGAACCACGGCATGCCAGCAGGGGACAGAAGGGAGGGAGCGGAGCCAACACAGTCCTGTTCTCCACACTGAGGTCAGGGAATGAAGTGCATTGCATTCTCTCAAAATTCCTGTGTTGAGGCCTTAACTCCTAGAGCCTCAGAATGTGACTGTTTTTGGAGATAGGATGTTTAAAGTAGTAACTAAGTTAAAATGAGGTGGTTAGTGGGGACCCTAATGCAATCTGACCGGTGTCCTTATAAGCAGAGGAGATTAGGACGGACAGACACCAAGGATGCTGTGCGTAGAGGAAAGACCACATGAGGACACAGCGAGAAGGAAAGGAAAGAAGAAACCAGAACTGCCTACTGGATGGGTTAAGCTTCTAGAACTGTGAGAAATGAATTTCTGTTGCTAAAGCCGCACAGTCTGTGGAGTTTTGTTACAGAAGCCCTAATAAGTGAATATACTTACATACGCAATCGCAAGTGAAACTGTGCTCTACTTCTGAGTGTCATGCTGTTTGATCTAAAGATGAACAAAATATAAACATGTGTGAGTAAGGATGTAAATTATGAGCATATGTATGTGTGATATGAATGCTAATAACTGTGCCTGGGCCTACAAGCCATGCAAGTGTTTCCGCGCAGATCTGCTGTATGGAGGGAATAGTACGTCTTTGTAGAGTGACTTTTGGCTGATGATTGAAATTCATACCCTAGGGCTTTACCCTTGGGTCTCACCCTGCCATGGGTTTTTATGGACTGCATACAAGTAGGAGAACTGATCTGTAGGGATTTTTCTTGGTGGCTAGTGTTAGGTAGAATAGGTAGTAAACTAAGGCAGGGAGGAAAGGAGACAGCCAATGGCTGTCTCACTCATTGATTCAGTAGCCCTGAGCCTGATTGGATAAGATTGCTGGGCGTTGCGAACATCACAAAGACAGCGCAGGAGGAGGGGAGTCCTCGAAACTCTGTGTCCTGGGAAAGGGAGCCTCTAGCAATTTCACTAAGAAAGAGCCTTTACTAGCTTAGAAGGACAGCCTTCATAGCTGTACATTATTCCCAAGGTTTAGAAGGGGAAGGAGGGGGACCTGGGAGCTAAGGTAAATAACCCCTGGACCCTAGTAGTCAGCACACTCAGATTAGCTGAGTGCCCACTTGTAGCCTTAGCTCAAGTGTATAGGAGAAACTTACTAACAAACTTACTAACATGCTTATTTCTTCTATATGTGGGACATTTTAGACTTGCTGGGTACCTGTCTTTAGTTTTGTGCTTGTGTGTTTTCATGAATAAACTTGCTATCTCATTTCCATTCTCCATGTTGTCTCTCACTTGGACTCATCTCTTGTGGGCAAGCAAGGCAAGAACTGAAGAACAAGCTGGGGGAACCCCCTGTCTTCAGGTCTTGCTCTGGTAACAGGAGCAGTGAAAATAGGTTTTGAAACTGTAGTTATGAAATACAGCAGATTCAAAAGCTGTAACCTAAACATAGTACAAAAGATGGTTCAATATGATCTCAAAATAAAGAGCCTTCTTGTTGGTGAAATTATCTTATTTTCATATTTGTGTCTATAATTTTCTTCCCAGAAAATTGAAAAATTTTGATTTTGAGCCATCAAAAATATATCATAGTTACCATTACTCTAGAGGAAAATATCAACTTATGTAAATTTCCGAGGTCATTTATATATTCACTCATCAATTATTTATTTAGTCCCTAGTATGTGCTAAGCATTATAAATCCCTGGGAACATTGTTTCTGTATTTATGAAGTTAGAATTTGGAAGTGTCTGAGAGGGGTGTGGGAGTCAGGGAAAGGAAAACAGATAAAGAATCCATTGAATAAACACAGTTATAACAGATTCTCTGAAAAGACTTTCTGGAGCATTAGAACTTTTTGTGGAAGGTCTGAATGATGAGAATAGGAAGTCCTCTGATGATGTCAGGGATGGCAGCCCCAGCGATGGGAAACATCAAAGAAATAAGATGCAGATGCGTGATTTCAAGGAACAGCAGGGAGAGCAGTGAGTCTGACATAAAGAAAATAAAGAACAGTAGAGGTGAGGTCAGCCTCATGCGACTGAGCTATAGAGTTCAGAGTTACTCTAAGATTTGAAAACCATGGGAGGGTTTCATGGAATCAAGCTAATACTTCAAAAATTTCTTTCTCATTTGGCAAATGCTTGTGCCATATTATCTTGGTGATGATGCTTGGGAGGGGCTGCCTGGCTTGTGAAATAGTCTGCTGTCAGCCTGCTTGCCACACAGAGGGGTGGGAAGTAAAAGGTAAGTTGTGCAATTACATGCACTTCACCCTTCGTCCCTGGAACACCTTTGTGTGAGCCTTGTGCCAGACTGTCTGCGGTGTTGTCTCGTGATGGAGACAAGCTTCCTTTTCTCAGGGAAATGTCAGTCTACTAGGAAGAGAAATCATAGTTTGGATTTGACAAATGGAGTTCTAAATAGTTTGGTTAACACTAAGATGAGTAAGCTGTGGGTCTAACATTACAGAAGTATATTTTCTCCAGCGACCTTCTCCAGTTCTCCTGGACATTTATTCTTTGATCAGTCAGTGTTTGTATATGGTGAGCTAGGAGCAAACATACTGACATTAGTGGGCAGGCTGCAAAATAAATGACCTTGGCTATGCAGGAGACCTAATGGAGTTTGAGTTCATCACTTTCTTAGGAGAGATGGGTAATCTAATGTATGAGAAAAAGAGAGTGTCAGGTAGGGCCACACTGACCACTGGGACCATCAGGCCTTCTCAAAGGCATGGTCATCCGAAAGGAAAGGGCTAACCCTGGGCTTCTTCCAGTTTATTTCTTCAAGCCGGTCTATCTATCCTTAGCCACACAGCAGTTTGGCAGACTTATTAAGTAACATTCACAGTAATATGTGATGAGAGGTCTAAGAAAGGTATATGTATCACAGAGAGAAGAAATCATATCACTGAATTTTAAAACAAGAAATGGAATAGCTACCATTTTGACAGTGACACAGGAATGAGAGGGGAACATGCAGAGTAACATGTTCAAGAAATATATACAATAGGGGCTAGAATGCAAAGTACATAATAATAAATGGGATTTGTAGAGTTTATGTTATATTCCTCAGGTACTATACCTTCTATACATTACCCTATTTAGTTCTTACAAACTCAGAGTGAGTAGATCATATTAAAACCCCGTTTGAAGAGATAACTGAGATTAATATAACTTATATAATATGTTCACATTCCCCAAAACACTCTAAAGGAATGGCATGGCTGTGCTAAAGAAATTAAATTACATTCAGTAGTCTCAAGAGAGCCAGTAAAAGTTTCAAGTGGAGTAATAACATTAGAGCTGTTTCTGGGAATATAAGTAAGGCAGAGAAGAATGTGGTGGACTAGAATAGGCTATAATGTACTTGGAGAGTAAAGTCAAGATGTTTCAGTAGCTCAGGAAGGGAAGTGATGAGGACTTCTGCTGAAGCTCTGTCAGTGGGGAACAAAATGAGAGTCTGTGTACTAGAATAATTGGAAGGCACCACCTGTGAGACTAATAACAAGGTGGTGGGGCAAGAGAGAGTGAGTGAGTCCCAGACTGGAAACCTCTGGCTATCTTGGCCTGTAGTGAGGCCATTAATAGGTAGTGGGACAAAAATGCAGGAGCAGGTTTGAGTTCAGAAAGTCTAATATGGAGTTATCTCTACTGGGATGCCAAATACACACAAGTATGGCCTAATATATGCAAATATTTCCTGTATATGAGAGCAGGATGGCCATCCTAGCAAAAGAAGGGTTTTACAGGTATTTACTTCCACCTTCAGCATAGCGTTAGTAAATATTTATGGACCAGCGAAATAGTGCGGCAGCTATTCTCTGCAGGTAAGTGGGCAGTTGAGATGCAAGGAACACCGCTTTATCTTACTATTTTCAATTTGTATAGAGTAGGTAGTCATGGCAGGTTGTGTGGAAAATGACCATGAATTATATACCTCCTTACATCCATGACCCTTTGAAGCATTACTCTGCTTCTCTAGCAAAGAGGTGAATGCTATTTTTCTTCCCCTTGAATTTGAACTGGCTGGGATATGCTTGGACCACTAAAATGTGGGGCAGGTTAGTTTTATACCAGTTTTGAGACTAAGCTTCAGTCTTTCTCAGAATTCTCCTTTGTCATGTGAACAAGTATGGGCCAGCCTGTTGAACGATGAGAGATATGTTGGCCGTTCATGTCTGGTAGCCATCAACTACCAGACACATGTGTGAAGTTATCTTAGACAAGCCCGGCTCAGATAACCAGCCAGCTAGCAGCAAATGATTAGGGAGCCAGCTGAGACCACCCACCCCTGCCTGTGTCACTAGAACTTCCCAGAACATGACCTATATGCTTGTGAAAAACAGCAATATATAGTTATTGTTTTAGGTCACTAAATTTTGGGATAGTGGTTACACAGCAATAGATAACTAATACAATGTGTTACACAGAAATACTATAGAAAAATTTTGGAATACAGATTAAAAGAAAAAAGATAATTAAAAGTATCCCTACTCCCATTCAGTGAAGCCATCAGCTCTCTTTTGGTGCAATTAAATCCTTTCACACTGATGTACGTACATTGCTGTGGACTGAGTGTTTGTGTCCTCCAAATTCATGATCCGCAAATGTGATGGAATTTAGAGGTGAGGGCTTTGGGAGGTAACTAGGTTTGACTAAGGTTGTGGAGGTAGAGCCCTGTGATGCAGTTGGTAACTTTAGAAGGAAATGGAGAGACTGAATCTCACCCCCTCGGCTGTGTGTGGAAACCGGGAAGAACATTTCCTCCTGGTCACAGTCATGCTGGCACCCTGATCTTGAACATCCAACCTCCAGAACTGTGAGAAATAGATGTTTGTTAAGTCACCCAGCACATGAAATTCTTGCTATAGTAGCTTGGATTGACTAAAACACAAAATGAAAATGTGATTCCACGATTGGTATTTGGCTTGAGACCAACTTTTTTTACTTAGCATATATTATACACCTTTCCATGAGAATGAATCCGCTTCTTCACATAGCTTACCATTTATACTCCATCCATAGCCTCTCAGTGGACATCTGGAATCCTCTACTTGTCTTACTCTACACTGAATGCAATTATTCTATCAACTCTCTTTCACAGGGCATCGTGAGTCAAATAACTAGTACATTTATGGGGGCAATATATGAAATATCCAACATCTTAGCAGAAACGAGTACACATTTTGTCTGGAGTGGCCTTGGAAATTGTAAAAATGCTTTTAATAGAAGGAAAACGTGACAGGTTACACTAAAGATGTCAAGTGTGGTGAAGTGTGATCTAATGAAGGTCATGAACTATCATAGCTAAGACTGTCCAAAAGAAGCCAAAAGCTGAGCTATCATTTGTCAGGTCAAAGGAAAAATGTTTTCTTTTTCAACAGAAAGGAATGAGTGGGGATGCTAGTAAAAATCCAACTGTTCCACACTTTGGGGTGGTGGTGTAGGCAAAGAATCTAAAATTTGATATATGATATTAGCTCTAATTCTATTTGGTCTTCTATAAGGGATAGCTTTGACGTGAATAATCAGAGGGAAATTGTTCTCAGTAAATGTTTTTTAGACACCCGTCATGTTTATGACATCTTATGAGGTGCTAGAAAAAGAAAAATGTCTGGATTGCATAACTGCATTGGTCTTTTACTGTGTATCAGCAAACAGGTGTTTTACTTATTATCTTACTGAATTCTTCTCAGACCCTTATGCACAAGGCGTAATATCCATGAATTTCACGGGAGGCAATGATTGTCTAGCTATTGATTTGGATGGAAGTAAGATGCTGCAAGGAAAATCAGCCAATAAATAAACCTGTACCAGGCAAACATGGTTACTGAGACACTAGGAAGAGTGGGGATTCATAAAGTATAAGGAGCATATGGGCCTTGAAAAGGTTTCCTGTTTTTGAATCTTTGCAAAATAGTGGCTTATTATTTTGACTGAACTCAACATTTGATGTGCAATATTAATGTGAAACCAGGAAGAAAAGAAGCCCCTGGGACAGCGGGAGGTTTGGGATCCAAGTATGTGGGAAACGACTTCACAGAGGGGAAGGACACTTCCACGGAAGACCCAGGTACCAGACAGGAGTGTTCAGGCTTCAGGTGAGCACGTTCCCTGTTCCCATTCCCTGGTGCTTGCTCTGCCCCAAGGGGAGCCATTGTTGACCCTCTCAGCTGCACACAAAACAATAAAACAGTGCCAGCCCAGCACTGGCGAGCTGAAGCAACTAGAATTCCAGATTATACCAGTGTGGCAGTGGTTGGAGGTGAAAGAGACAGAGGTGAGAGGGTGCTGAAATAGTGGCCCGTTGGTGTGCCCAAAGGGTTGACATGTGTCTATGATGATGATGTCTTCTGCCTTTCAGAAGAGGTGGCAGCAGCTGGTTGTATGTTGCCACTGTCCCTGAAGGGTCACTTCCAGCTGAATCTGAGAATAGCACCCCAGGATTCCAGTAATGCTTTCTAGTGGATTGTCACATAGGAAAGATTGGAAAGAATTATTCTAAGCTTCTAATTCTATGTAGGAGGAACCTATAAGAGTTGATCATCTTAATGTTAAGGAACATCATTAGGGCCTTAGGGCAGAAAGTGAATTCTTAAATAAAACCAAAAAATGTACAACCATTCAGAAACTATTGGTTAATAAATAGAATATTCAAATAAGTATTGAAAAATTATACCAAATGTGCAACATGCACCTCAAATCCTCTCTCTTCTTATATGCAAAATGGTACTAGGCAATTTGAAAGGAGTGAAACCTGAATGGCAAGTACACATGTAAAGACATGCTCTCGCCCTGGCTGGTGTAGCTCAGTGGATTGAGTGCAGGCCTGCGAACCAGACCATCGCGGTTCGATTCCCAGTCAGGGCACATACCTGGGTTGCAGGCCAGTTCCCTGCAGGGGCCAGTTCCCAGCAGGGGATGCACGAGAAGCAACCATACATTGATATTTCTCTTCCTCTCTCCTTCCCTTCCCCTCTAAAGATAAATAAATAAATATTTAAAAAAAGACATGCTCTCTCTCAATATTAATAAGAGAAAAATAAACAGTAAAGATATATCACATTGGCAAATAATAAATACTCTGTTTTTGCAAATATGGATAGTGGTGGGAAATAGGAACTTTTCAGCTTCATAGAACCAGTAAACTTCTGATGTTAGATCCTTAGTGACGTCATGAGTGCTTAATATCTTCAAGTTCTTATATGTCCTGTTACCTGAAATCCACCTCAGACAAGATCAAATATGTGTTCTTTTGGGAATATGTATAAGGATTTTTCTCACTATATTATTTGTGGTAGTGTGGGAGTCAGAGGCTGCCTAGAGTAATGGAAATATGAAATATGGTAGATGCATCTATGAAATATTCTGCAGCAGTCAGAAGCAAGTTATATGTAGACACCATAATAAGAATCAATTCTAAAAGCATATTTTTGAGTAAAAAATTATGAATAAAAATAAGATTTATGGTGCAATAATACATACATAAAATTAAAACACGTCTTCAAAACAACACTGTATATTTTTCAAAGACATGTGCATAGGCAAGTATTAGTACTAAACACCTATGACATAAATTTAAAAGAATGAGGGGACTCTTGACTTGGCTCAAATACAAAGTTTCTCTTAAAAAAAAGAATGAAGGGACTCTTAGAATGGAGAGAAAAATACAATAAAACAAGAAAGAAAATATGGCACCCCCCCAATAACTACTTAGGGGGAAGAGTGCCTGCAATAGGTATAGGGAATGTTACCAATATAATGTCCCACATGAAATTAAAATCCAGCATGGTCCTCGCCTGCTAAAACTGGCATGAAATCTAGTTCCAGTTATTTTTCAAACTATCATTCCCGTTTCTGTTGGTTTTACTGATCCCCTTATGCTTCTGTGACCCAACAGATTTTCTGGAGGTTCCTGGCCCATTAGCTGGCCACCCCTGTCAAGAGCTAGACTGTATTTTTGCTCAGTGCTGTGGCTCCTCTGGGTGGGGAGGAGCAACACGTGCCTTCTGGAGCCTGCCTTATGCTGTCCTTGTTCACTGTCCTTGTTCACTGTCCTTAATGTAGCCAGGAGCAACCCTCTCTGCCTGTTAGCGTAAGCTCTTCTATAGCATTGGTACTTGTTCACCCTCTGTACCCCCAACCAACCTCAGTTACCTCACCTTCCAACGTAGCCCAGGACAGACAAAGATGAAACTGACCCTTGGAGTTTATCAAGGACCTAAACTATAGAACAGAAAAAGCCAACTCTCCTTTAAGTGAGGAAAGGGGGAGTGGAAAAGGGGGAGAACATCACTGTTTAGTGAGGTATAATTTATAGCTACCAGAGCCCGACACAAGATTCATCTCTTCATGCACCTTCCAAGCACAGATGTGAACCAGGTTTCTGCACTTCAGGATTTTTCCATACCCTGTATTGGTTACAGAACTGCAAAGAGGTCTGTACACAACATTTCACAATCTCCCCTGGATTTTTTTTCTTGAAGTGCACTGTAAAACACTATTTGGGGAACTCTGGCTTGGCAATGCTAAACTAAGGAGTTGCTTTACCTCCTCGTAACTCATTGCACGGCTAGCTGCAACTCAAAAAAATGGAGCCACACATAAATTATTTGATGATACAGAATTCATGCATGCCCAAAACAGAGTTGTTCTTTCTAGTGTCATTCCTGTATTATGCACGTTCAGTGATGAAACAATTATATATCTTACAATTTTTTCCAGATATGGCTGAAGAAGCTGATTCTGCCACATGGCTACCTAGGAATCAGTAGTACTTGATCTTATGCAATTCCCTGGTGGTTTGCCCAGTTCTTGTAGAAGCTTGCTGTCTGCTCTGCAGAGTCAACTGTGGCCAGGGTGACCGAGGGAGAAGAGCTGAGTTTTCCTTGTAAGTGAAAGTGTTTTGTTTTTTGTTAGTACTATTATTTATGGTAATGTTAAGTAATAGAATCACAAGAATGGTCCAGCACAAGTTAATATTAAATAATGTATCATTTAAATTTACAATTTTCTTGATAAGGAAACAGGTTTTGTTAGGTTTTATAATGTCTACATCAAATGTAATCTACCTTAGCAACACATTTGAAGGGAAGCAAGCTTAACATGGATACAAATCCTTTTTAGTTTGACTTGTTTATGATAATAATTTTATGTTTACATAGCCTATAAGTTTGTATAAAACAAAAAAAATATGGAATTCTAGACTGGAGTAAAAAATGAGCTTAACTATAAGGAGAAACATGTAAATGTCATAAGAATACTTCCTTAATGGTTCTCCTAGAAGCACCAGAAGCTAAGAGATGTTAGGAACCACTCCATTTAGCTTGTGGTTTTGCCAAGAGGCTAGGCATGAATAACGTACACTGCATGAATTGAGGTATGTGTGGAGGAGGTGATAAAAGGGCAAACATGGCAAAAATATTTGTGTATATGAAATGCTCATTGGACAAACAATTACGGCGCAGTGACAGGATGCTGGCCTTTCCCATTTACCGAGAGATGTGTACAAAGCAACACTGAGCAGAGCAGCACGCCTCTCCAAAGTCAGAAAGCTGGAGGGGAGGGGTATTTTTACTCTTTTTATCATTCTTTCTCCTCTCATGTTGTAAGATTCTTCTATCCTGTCCTTTCTATTTTAGAAAATGTCTTTCAGTCATTCTTTTGGTGGAGGTCTGCTGGTAACGTTCTTTTAGTTTTGTTCACTGGAGAACATCTTGATTTGCCTTTAATTCCTGAATGGTGTGTTCACAGATTTATAATTTTTTCCATTTTTTAAATAAATTTTGGGGGCAACATTAGTTAATAACAGTATATAAATTTCAAGTACTGTACAAGTTTGTAAGATGACAACTGCGCACTCTATTTTGTGTGCGTCGCCTCTCTATTCTTCTCCTGTGACCTTATAGTCGATACCCTTTGCCCTCTTCTCTCCCACCCCCACTGTGATTTACAATTTTGATTTGACAGTTATTTTCTCCCATCACTTGAAAAATATTGTACCCCTTCCCTCTGGTCTGGATGGTCTCTGATACAAAATATTTTGTCACTGGAAAGGATTTTTTTTTTTATCGTTAAAGCATTGTTTCTCTATGATTGCTTTCAACATTTTTATTTTGTCTCATTTTTAGAAGTTTGACTATTATATGACTTAGTGTGGAATTTTTTTGTCTTGCCTTTTGTCTGGAGTTTATTTAGCTTGAGTCTGTAGGATTCAGTCTTTTGTAAAATTTGGGCTATTTTTAGACCCATTTTTTTGGTCTTTTTCAGTTTCATTTTCTCCCCTCTTTCTAAGACTCTGATGACATCAATGTTAGATCTTTTGTCATAGTCCTACAGGTCACTGAGGGAGGCTGTGTTCCCTTATTTCTTTCTTGCCACTGTATTATTTCTCTGTTGTTCAGTTTGGGTGATTCCTCTAGTTTTATCTTACAGTTCACTGACACCTTTATCATTATTGCCCATTTTTATCTCTTTAAACCTCCTTCTTAAGTCTAATGTCTGACTTTTAGACTTTAAAAGTTAGACCTTTTCTGAGACTTATAAGTCACACTAGATTTTTTTGTTAGTCTTACTATCTATTCATTTTCCAACCATTTACTTTTAACCCATCTATGTATTTATAATTAGATTTTTATAAATAACATATAGCTGATTCTTCCTTTTTTATCCAATCTGACAGTGTCTGAGCTATAACTGGGGATTTAGACCATTAAAATTTAATCTAATTATTAATATTTTCTATTTGATCAGCTGTTCTTCTCTCTTTGTGTCTTTTCTAAGTTTTTGTACCTTCTCTGGGATTAATTGAGCATTAATTCATAATGCAATTTTCTCTTTTATACTGACTTATTTATACCTCATATTGGTATTTTCAGGATTTAAAATATCCGTCCTTAACCAGAGATTATCTTCAAATAAGATTATACTGCTTAATGTGTAGTGTAAAGACCTTATAGCAATATATTCCCAAATAATTCCTCTCATCCTCTGTGCTGTTTTTATGAGGCGCCTCACCTTTTCATGTGCTCTAAACAAGCCACACGTTGCTATTACTTTTTGAGACAGTGAGTTTACCTGTTAGAGAAACTTTAGCTGACAAAAATATTTGATTTTCATTCGTGTAGTGCACCTCAAGAATGCTTCCAGTTTTTGTGTAATTTTCTTGATGTTGTACTGCCTTTGCCTTAATACTATTTAAACTGTTTTTTTTTCATACAGTAAGCCCTCTGCCAATAAATTTCCTCAGTGTGTGTGTTAGAAATATCTTTATCTTTAATTTTTAAAGATAGTTTTATTGGGTGTCAATTCTGGGCTGATATTTTTTCCTTTATATTAAAAAGAAAAATATTATTCCATTGCCACCTAGCTTGCATGGTTCCTGATGAAACATGTACTCTAATTCTCTTTGTTTGTTTTTTTCTATGTAATCTGGCTTTTATCTTTGGCTATCTTCAAAACTCTGTTTTTAAATTATTTTTAGCAGTTTGTGTGTGTGTGTGTGTGTGTTCATATTCATGCTGATTAAATTCTCTCTGTGTTATGTCTTGCAGAGAGAACTTATGTCTCACTGGGTTGGTGTGTCCTTCATAAATTTATCACAACATTCAACCCTATCTTCATATTTTTATCTATTGGCCAAAGTCTGTGTCAGACTTTGCTGTCTGTATAGTCTCACTCATAACTGTTCCAATCTCCTGTTATAGCATAAATGCAGCCATATATAATACACACATTAAAATGAGTAGGTCCCCCCAAAATCTTTACTTAAGGATGCTAAACTTTAAAATTAATATAACTCTCACATGGCTTGAAATGTATTTCTTCTTTTGATTTTCCCACAAATGCTTGGACTTTAAAGTAAATCGAGTCAAGAGGTGAGCTAGTTTGGAGTGGGCTGCTGTTACGTGTCGCACTGTCCGTCACCAAGTTCAGACTTCTCTGGAAATAACTGGTGTCGGATGTGGGGGCTGGCTGGCCACCCGTCAGCTCCGCCCCTTCTTTAGGTCTCTTCTTTGTGCTGTTGCTCAAAGAGCAGCTCTCTCCCAGCTCTCACTCCTCACCCTGTGCCAGCTGTATTC
This sequence comes from Sturnira hondurensis, assembly GCF_014824575.4. Classification (NCBI taxonomy): domain Eukaryota; kingdom Metazoa; phylum Chordata; class Mammalia; order Chiroptera; family Phyllostomidae; genus Sturnira; species Sturnira hondurensis. Next base: position 11,598,996 of record NW_028091637.1, read on the forward strand.
TGCTGTTATTTCTTACTCAGCGCTTACTAGTTGAGCATTAGAAAACAATGGTGGAGTGTGTTTTCTCTTGTTCTAATAAAGCTTTGGTCTTAGGCATGTGTCCTTTGGTCTTGGGGTGTGGTCTCCTCTGTACTCCTGCTTCTCTTCCAACTGTCGATCTGGACCCAGCTTGCCTTGTTGACTCTCCACCAGAGATAGCTTTACTTTTTTTCTCCAAGCCGCAATGAGTTTTTGTAAGTACCCCAAGGAAGACAGTGCTCAGCTTAAGGTTTTCGTTTCATGGGAAAGATAGGAAAGAATCACTTGGGTGGACATTTATGTCCCTCCTGGATCGACTGCTACTCCCCTCTCCCAGGTGTGCACAACAAGGGGGTATTTTCGAGCCTTTTTCTTATCTCTTTGGTAAGCACCTACTGGTGATCACGAAGAATGAATCTGCAAGAGGGCGCAGACATCCCAGTTGCTGTGGTTGCCAAGGATTTCTCCGCCCTTCTCACCCTTGGCCACCAACAATTCACCAAACACTCTTGCTAAGCCCTTCTTGCCAGTGGATGGTTTCATCCACCCCAGGAAAGACAATGCTCGTGTTTCACACTGTCTTCTCCTGCAGATGCGCATCTTTCCCTAGATCTCATAGTTAGAAGGAAAGTCATAAGCTTACAGTTTCCCCAGCTTTTCTGTTGATGTCAAAGAAGAAGTGGTAATCTTTCCAGCTCTCTACACTCATAAGTGTAAACTGGAGGATTTCGATATTCTTTTAGTTTTTACTTTCTGATAAGATTTAGAAGGTAGAGAGCAATTCCTAATTAACTTACTTACAATTGCTTTGGGCGACCTGGTACAAAAAAGAGTTCATGATAACACATGGGTTTTATGTTAGCCTTCTTGGAGCCAGGCTGGACTGTTCATCAAGGTATCTCCTGTCTGCAGGAAGAGGGTAGGGAAAATAAATAAAGATTAGTTCAAGCATTCTGTTTGGCTCAGTGTTATTAATGGGATTCTTTAGAGAATTACAAAATCTTGAGACTGATGTGGTAGGGACAAGGCCAATATGCAAACTGTTAAAAGCTAAGAGATTTCTGCGTTTCCTTTCTTGGCCTTTCAATATGGTGAGCCAGGTCTCAGCAGTTACTTGCCCTCGGGGCTCAGAGTCTAGCTGTAGGAACACACAGCAGAGCAGCAAGAAGACAGACACAGAACAGATGAGGATCTTTCTGTAAAGACTTAGCAGAGTGTCTAGCACATATTGAGCATCCAGGGAATAGAGAGAGAAGCAGTATGCCTGGAACAGAAGTTGTTCTGCTTGCTTTTTTTCCATTTTCTTCATGAAATTGCTAACTCCTTGATAAGAGGGGACTGAATCTTAATGGTTTTTGCATCCACATTACCAAGCTAAGGCCTTGTAGATAAAAATTAGTAAACTGAGTTAAAGAAAATGATACGTGATTGTCACGCTCTACTCTGTTTGTCTCCCTGTCACTACTGAAACCTCCATGGAAGCAGAGGTCTGCCACTTTCTTTATTCTAGCCAAATGGCTAATCTCATATGGCAAATTGTAGATGCTTAGTAAATTCTGATGGTTGGAAATAGTCTCTTTGACAAATTTCCTCTGTTTACATATCTTTCATATGGCCAAGAAATGGGTGCTCAAGTGTTTGAGCCTGGATGGTGTTCTAGATCCATCTGCAACTAAAGATACAACTCTCATTTGGATGTGTTTGCTATTGGAAGGGCACGTATTATCCTGTGTTCTTTGTAGTTATTCACTATTCCCTGGATAATATTACATCTGCAGGCAGAATTGCCTATGGCAGAACGGATGTGTAGAGGGACTGAGGACGTCTAACCTAAGAAGTAGGAACTCTGGACAGGGCCGAGCATGTCTGAATGCTCGGGAAGAAGTCATTTACAGGTTTCAAGTTTGCAGCTGTATATTCTCATTAGCTGTAACGTCGGCAGTAGCCAGTTCCACTTCACTGAACTTTCTCAACAATCCAATTTGAAAAGCTCATAAGGATAATTGATACCCAACTCACTGGAGACAGATATTAGGGAAGTTGAAGAATTTAGCAGTTATTTTTGATGAGTTTATAATCTAGTGGAAAGAACAAGGAATATACCCTTGAAATGATATTACGGGTAAGGTTCCATGGAGTGAACACAAACGAACTTTGAACTGTATCTAAAATGCCCGCGTGTCTCCAATCCTGACAGCAGGGTTAAGTGGTGCAAAATTTTTTTGCAGTATAGAAACAGAGAGTACAAGCGAGTGTAAAAGTATGGGAATAGACGATTGTTAGTGGTACTGATGGGATTTCAGACAACTTATTTTTTTCCTTTGACATTTATTTAATAAATGATGCCGTAGATATTTTACATTTGAAAATATAAAGAATGAAGGATTAATAAATATCAGAAGGGATGACTTCCTAAATTAAGAGTATTTGAGGTAGATTAAAAGCATCCTTTTTGTTTTTTTTAAAAAATCAAGCCTTTACTCTATGGCAAGTATTATCCTATGTTCTTTGTAGTTATTGCTCCATTTATTTATCCATAAAACATTTTTCACTTGATTTATTTTTTTCAATATTTTTATTCACTTATATTTAGAGAGAAGGGATGGGAGGGAGAAAGAGAGGAGGATAAACATCGATGTGAGAGAGAAACACCAATTGGTTGCCTCTTGCATGAGCCCTGATTGGGACCAGCCTGCAACCCAGGTGTGAGCCCTGATGGAGAATCGAACTGGCAGCCTTTTGGTTTTCGGGACAACGCCCAACTCACCGAACCACACTGGTCAGGGCTGTTGTTATCATTTTAGAGTGAGGAAACTTAGGCATGAAGATGTTCAGTAAGCAGGTAAGGAGGAAAGCCAGCATTGGCACCAGGCAATCTGAATCTAAAGTTCATGCTCCTTATCACCAGAGTGGAGTTGTCCTAGCCCATTGCCAGGCCTAGATGGATGGTGGTAGGAAAAGGAGGTGATTTCATGAGAACGGACTCCTGGAATAAGGGAGGGAGGGTGAGAAGGCAGAGAATTAAGGTGAAGCTTATAAAAACTGGAGGACACACACACACACAAATCCCAAAAGAGCATTTTTTGGGGCAAAGGCCAGTTGTAGCAATTCAGAGAGAGAAGTTTGAAGGATCCCTGTAAGATCCTGTGTTCTAGTAGGTGCAGGAATCTGGGCTTGGAGTGGAAAAGGTATTTGGGAAGGCTTAACTACTCTGGAATATAGAGATCTGGATTCTAGGGGACTTCTTGTTTAACTCGCTGGATTCAGGTATGTTGTGTGGGCTAGGAGTTGGAAGAATATTCTTGGGAGAATAACAAGAAACCTTTAAAATCATGCGTCAAAATTTGGGGGTTAGGGCTGTGCGACTGGAGCAGCCACAGTTACATTAGTCACACATCGGATTGTTTCAAATTTAATATTCACTTAAAACTATTGCTTGCTGTGTCTAAAGAGCCTGGGAATATGATTTTGAAGGATCCATACTCTGGAATCAAATGGTTGAAAGTAAAAATGCAATTTGGTAAATACCTCATACAGTAATTTACCTAAATCTCTAAGCAAAATTACAAGCAATGAAGAAAGCTATTTGGAAACTTAAGTAAATAGAATTCAATGTCTATCCTGTTTTCATTTTTAAAAGATGTCAGATATCTTTCCACTATAAAGATATATGCTTAAAAGCACTTTAAACCTTCCTTTAAAACTGCAGGAAAAATTAGCCTGAATCCTGCATTAGCTATATATCACAGAACCTCATTGCTACCAACCTGACATTCTGTTAGACGCTCAAGAAAATTAGTCCCAGTAGTTGAGCAGCAGTGCTTGCATTTAGGAGGTCGGACCGAAGCGCTCTCCCTGCTCCCCCGGTTCTCTGCACACTCCAGTGGGACGACAGTGCAGTTTATGTGTGGCCGCATGAGCTACATGCAATGCTGCAGTAGAAGAACTCCGTGCTCCTTTCAGAACAAGCCTGAAGCTACTGTATGGCACGGAGTAGGGTGGCATAGTTATTTCACCATGCGTCTGTTTGCTAAAATGTGGGGTTTTTTAAAGGGATATTTCCTGTATAAAATCAGCTCGTGAAGGAAGGCCATGATTCATGCCCGTCTTATTAAATTCAGTGTCTTCTGCATGAGGCTGTAGCTTGGCGGTAAGGTCTGTAGTTTCTGACACATTTGTAGCTGTTTGATTCAAGTACTTTTGAGTTTCATGTCTTTTTTCTTTTCTCTGGTCGACCTTTTCCCCCTATTTAAACCCTTCAAATTGAACATGATCAAGAAGGTGTAAGTAATTACTGGTTGTTATATTTATTGAAGTGGAATCTTTCATTAGGAGTGAGACCACATGCCTGGAATTTTCACACGTTCTCCACTTCCACAGATGAACCTTTCAGAGAGTCTTAATTTGGAACTGAATAGTGAACTGCAGGGGAGGATGAGAAGTCTTTGAACATACATCGGAGAGCGGTCGTTCAGTGAGAAGGGTGAATGATTAAGAGTCCGTCCCTTTCAGTCCTAGGAATAAACTTGACTTTTCCTAGGGACTGTTAAGCAAAGGGTTGGAGTTTGCTGAGCCTTAATTTGCTCTATTGGAAATATGAAAACTGAAGGCATGACTCTTTTTATCAAATGAGGTTATGTATTCAATGTCAAAATATTAAAAAACACTGTTATTATAGTTATTATAGCCTTATCTATCCAGTTGTGATCCACTGCACTTTATTCAGGTCAAAATGTGACAGTGACTTACTCCTTCTGTAGTGATGTGTGCAAATTTGAGCCCAAAGTTATTCTAGGCCCTGTAGGTGGAGCAGTAACTTCTCATGCAGCTGAGAGCTGTAAATAAATAAAACATTGATTGAGTCACATTTTCTGGTGTGTGAAGTTTCCCAGCAGGGCAAGCAAGGGGCTGATGGAAGTGTAGACTCACCTTCTTGTGTCGGGGGCACCATTTAATTGGAAAGAGAACAAACTTGCACAATGTTCTCCAGGTGGTTCGGGTTAGCTAAAGTTAAAATATAAATGCAGTCTAACTTATGAAGAATAATTGTTAGATGGAATTTGCTTGAGTTGATAACTTATTTCTTTAGAGTTTTGTACAAAATGTCTCATAAGTAAGAATTTCTTATGCATGTTGTATAAAAGTATTTTATCCATTCAGATTGTATATTGGATGTGTACTACGTACCAGACATTCTGTAACTAAAACAACGTCCATGCACCAAATGTATCTACATTTAGTTGAGAAAATAGAGAATGAACAAAAACAGGTAGATGAATTGATACATATTATAACTTCCTGAAAATATAAGTGCTGAAAATAAAATAAAATGCAGATCGTCTACAGCAGGTTTACAGAGGGGCTGAGGATGAGGACCTGTTTTAGATTGGGAGATAAGAACCACTTTTCTTATTGGGTGATTTTTGAACAGAAATGTAGTGAAATAAGTATGAGATATGAAAATGGAGAGCAGCCACATCCCTGGTAGAGGCAGCGGCAAGTAAAGAGGCTCTGAGGGAATGTGTACTTGGTGTTATCAGGTACAGTGGGGTAGTCAGCGGCTACACAGGAGTCACTCCCGTAGAACAGACAGGAAGGGTAGCCACGATGCTGGCTGTGTAGAGAGATTTAGGAAAAGAAATAGGAAAGTCATTTGAAGGTGTAAGCCATAAGCATGAGACGATTGATTTTGGTTTCAGCTCTGATGATATAAAGAAAACAAATTATAAGAAGGGGAAAATGAAGGCTGGGGGTCAGTGAGAAGGCGCTTGGAGCTCTCTGGGAGAAATGGAGGCTGGGCACAGATGGTAAGATGGAGACCGGGAAGAGCGATGGGATTTGGGGTATGTATTAACATGGGCTGATGGCGGCTGCTGTCTGCTGAGATCAACTACTGGAGAAATAGAGAGATCAGCCCACCTGAGGCCTTCCGTCTGCACAGTTGATTGAAGGGTGGTGGGAGGGGCTTCGATGAAAGACTGTGAGAAGAGCCAAGCAAATGTTTGCAGCAGGAGAGGGTGAGATTCGTACAGCCCTTTTCTCTGTGTCTGTCTGCCACTGCCCTGCTGGGGTCTGGTTGTAGCATCCCACATTGGGCCTCGGGGTGTTATTTTATGTAATTACAAAGGCAGTTCTGCTCCCCAATTGTCCCTCCAAGGTGCCTGCACATCTCAAAGTGCTAAAAAAAAATTGTTTGGCACACCTAAGAAAAACCTGAAATAAAAAAGCCTTAAGCAGTAAATGATTCTTTCCTTGAGGAGGGCAAGAAATCAAACAAGAAAGAGAAAGTGGGAAAGTGGGAAAAGCCAAGTAGATGAAGACAAACGTCATGTGTCTCGTGGTTGTGCCTGAAACAAGCCCAAGTGTGAACCACGAAAAGCAGTGCTTTGTCCTCCACTCTGCAGTTGCAACCTCGGGGAAAATCCCATTTTTAACTGCCATATACTCTGGTTCAAGTTGACAGCAAAAGCGGAAATGTTTCTTTGGTTGAATGAACTTTATTTCTAACGTGGAGACAATGTTTTTGCTGTTTAGTAGCACCACGATGTATAAACAGCAAATAGTCCCTACCCCACAGAAAAATTGGAATGATAATAAGATGATTAGAATGCCTGATGGAGTAGACTCAATACATGACAATTTTTTTCCTTTTCATGTTCCTTTTTCTCAACACCCAAAGTCAGGTCTTAGAACACAGCTTGTTCTATTCATCTTTTCACTGTTGTTGCCCTGTGTTTGTTGAACTATCTGAAGGGACTCTCGGGCAACCACAACGATTTTGTTCTGGCTCTCAAATGAAGCAGATGGTGGCTTTGTGCAAGTTAAGGGTAGTTCCTGACCTCAGCAGAGGACCAGACTATGGTGACATTCCGGGGAAGCGGAGGGTTGATGATTTGAGGATCTCTGTTGCGCCCGAGGTTGCTTAAGTCATTTCACATACTTACATATGTGTGTGTGTGTCCAGGAAGAACTGCGTAAAAGATACTGCTGGACTCTTTTGAGCAAAGAAAGTCTGAAATGGAAGGGTCAAGACAAAAGTTTAATTTTCAGTATTCAACCCATGTTTTAAATGATAAGTTCCACAATAGGGTCATTTCACAATGAATCATCAAGTCCATTTTTAAAAGGCCATCTTTCTTCTTCTCTCGACAAAGTAATCCTGGACCTGAGTCCTGGTAGAACATTTAAGAGCGCCTTGTCTTACTAACCATGAGCTCCCTCATGAAGCAGATGGAACCCATCTACAGACTCTCAGACAAACGTGTGAAAGAGCTCAGAGGGCACCTCTAAAGCTCAAGTTTGTCTAAAGAATACTGTGCGAGAAAGAGAACTATTTTTTTCCTTTTTCTGGCCAAGAGAGACAGTGAAAGAAAAAGACAAAGAAATACAGCTGTCAAAGCCCCCCAATTTTTTTTTCTAAAAAATGTAAGAAACCACAAGCTATTGGGTGAAGACAAAAGAATCATAAGCCAAGTTGTCTAAAAATTATTCAGATTTTACTCAGCAGTGTCAGTCACTGGGGCAGCAGGTCCAGCAGGCAAGCAGGAAAGGTCCCTTTGAAATTGCATCTCCAGCCCTCTGTACATTTATTTCTGTTGCCAGGAAATATACATGATGAGTTTGACGTGTTCTGAATAATTTCTCAAAACTATTCAGTATGATATGGGAAAGTAGCTTTTCAAATATACTCTTGTTTTGTCAGGGCTTGTACAAACAAGTTTTAACCACGTTATTCAAATTATTCATGTCCACATGAACTCCGGTGAGGGATAAGTTCACAGGGTCTGCAGACGTTCCGCCGGCTGCAGAACTTGGTCCTTTACATCTTCTGGTGAAATGCTTTCACTGGGGAAAAGCAAGTCCTGCTTTGAACAGTCTGTGCAATGTTCTCCTGCCGGCCACTGGATAAGAATTTACTGAGGCAAAACGTTTTTACTTGAACTTTATTTTATAAAATACATGAAGTTGTTTAAATTTCAGTCTGTCATCTGTTTTTCTTCAGGAATTCAAATGTGCTGTGAATTATTCTCAGTATTGACATCTATAGAGGAGATGAAGTTTTTCCTTTCAAATATTCACAGTTGGGTGTGAGATTAGGAATTAGTATTGGAAAATGGCAATTATTTATACTTTTTCAAATAATTCATAAGATTAAGTGTTGTTATAACTTAAGAATAAAGATGTCCTTGGGGGCATATCTGCTTTGACGGGGTGGGGGGGGCATTTGGTAACCGTGGGGCTCCCTTGCAAAGGTACCACACCTTCAAATCCGAGCCACCAGATATAGGCCATCAGAACACCAGGATGTTCACTCAACACAGATCAGCCAGCACCCTCCCCACACCTGGATGCACACCTGTAGTTCATTCAGTACAGGGGTTTATAAAGACAACGCATATATTAATTTGAACTTAAATATCAAATGAAATATTTTCAGTTTTCTAGCAGTTAAATCACAGACTTACAGGCGTATTAGAGTGTATATCAGGGCTGAATAGCACACAGTCTTTATTAAACTCTCTGAGGTCTCTGGCCAAATGTGTCTCTCTCCTGGTCCTGGTTCCGTCCTTGCTTCATCTTTCTGTCTGATCCTGTTTTGGGGAGCATTTCCTGCGAGCCCAGCCTGAGATGAGGCTCTTGGTTCACATTCCCAGGGCCCACACATTTGCTGGCCAATTGCAGAAGCATGGAGATGGAAATCCTTCCTCAGCCCCAGGCTACAATAGCAATTCCAGCAGCCTTGTGTTACAGTCATTCCAGGTTGGGGTCCTAGAGCTGCCATAAATAAACAGGCATCATCAGGATGGTTTCCAGGTTTATGAAAAAGTCAGAAAAACATGTTCTTCTAGTTGGAAACATGGCAGGTTCGTGTGGGATGCTGATTAGAGATTTGGACTTGGTCTCTCCAGCTTTGAACTAGGTTCCATCATGCCAATGGCCTCTGTTACTTACCTGACTCCAAACAGCTTCATCCAGTCCACTCTCTGAGTGGCCCATACCTCAGATGGACTCCCACGTGCTGAGAAGCAACGCACTTGTCTGTGTTTCTCACGCACAAGTGAGGCTTTTCTCTAGGGTTGGTACAGTGGTATTTCATTCACTCTAATTTAACTCTCCTCCCTAACCCCCAGTCCTTCCAACAGGAGCTATAGAGATACTGATTAAGCAGCAATTAAATATCTTAACACTGTCATTATCTTTCCTGAAGTAGCCACTTCAGCCAGGAGGAGAGCATTACACTGAATCAGAATTTAATTTTCCAAGGGTGTAGGTAGGCTTTCAGTTTTCCCGATTCTGGGTTTCTCAAAAGAAACAGAGAGCCTTGTGTTTATCGTAAGAGGCTCTTCAGATTGAATTTGGAATTCACGGGGATGCAGTTTCTGTCTTTAGATCATAATATTTGTAAAATATATTTTCATCCAACAGGAAAGCGGTGTCTGCAGGGAAGAAAACACATCTTGTACAGTCTGTTAACATTCTGTCGGGTCAGCCTCCATTGGGCAAGCAGGCAGTCTCCTGAGCAGTAGGGACTCAGACAGGGCCCGCCGCCTTCTCAGGACAGCTCCCCTGTGTTTCTCGGCCGACTGGGAATTCTGAGACCGCCCCTAGGCTGCTGTAGAGACACATCTGCTCAACTGTCTCCCTCCTCCTCTAGCCGGAGTTCCCCAGTCTAGTTATCCCTCCACACTGTTCCCAAGGTGGTTTTCTCTCTCAAATATTAAATGGCCACACTTCAACCAGGTAAGGTGTTACCAGTGCCAGGAACTGCTTTTCCCAGACTGTGGCAATTTGGAAGCCTGAGATAGCCTATTAGAAAAATAAAGGGAAATTTGATTTGCACAAACTGAGGTGATTTTATTCTGTGGCATGGTCCCACCTACCTTTCCCAACTCACCTGTGCCTTTGATCTTTTTGCCAGCACCTTTTAATCATGAATTCTTTTGTCCCTGTTACTTACCACGATGGTTCATATATTAGGGCCTTTGTATACACCATTTTCACCACCTGATATAATTTTCTTTCTTCTGATCTTCCCATGTCTGGCCTGTTCCTTTAATTCAAATATTAGCTTAATGTCTTCTTAGTGACACTTTTCCTGACCCTCTGAAAGTCACCACCTAGTTCTATGGCTTTCACTTATTTTTTGCATTTTTTTGCCTGAATAATGTTTAATTTTGCTCTTATATTTTGATTTCCATTTTTAAAAAAAACTCAAAGGAATTTAATAGCTGCCCTTTTTTTTCCTTCTGTAATGAATTCAGAATAAGCCTAGGACAAAAGATTTCCTGGGTTTATTGGCAAAGCTCAAACAGTCCTTGGACAAGATAGATACTATTGCAGATGCTTTTCGTAAGTGAATAAAAGGTGAAAGATGCTCCCATCCATCATCACTAGGAAGAAGGCCTAGATCTCGGAGACCAACGTTTCATGGTCAGAAAAGCTAGACTGCTTGTAGCCAATGTTGTTGGGTCCCTCAAAATGATTTGAGCCCCTAAGTTGGTTTTACGCCCTGTGTTCCCCAGGGCCTTATCTAACATAGACTCTTGAGATCACCTGAAAACCTTCTAAAGAAATTCCAGTATGTAATTTGACACAATTTAGGGAGGATGCATCATATGAGCAAGGTCCTGTAGGGTAATACAAACAGGGAGAAGACGTGGCCTCTGCCTTCTGAGAGTTCACGGTCTAGTGCAGGAAACAGTCCTGTAGATTCGTGATCGGGAGCACCAGGCACATTGTAGAACACGAGTTCTAACCAAAGAGTCAAGGAAGGACAGTCAAAGCAGAGATGGATTCCAGATGGTATGTCTGTTTATCATGTTTATTTATGGGATATATTTAGGGAAAGTGACTTAAAGAAAATGTCACTCATGTGCCATTGTTGGAGAGGTTGTCAGTCTCTAACTCAGCATTTCAAATACTCATAGCTTCTGATGAGCTTAGTGTTCTAAACATTAGGCTCAGGATAGCACAAGGCAGACAGTGATGCCTGAGATCAGGGCTCTGATTCCATTGCCAGAGAGCAGGACAGGAAGGAGACCCTGTTCCAGGCCATCCTCAGAAACAGACAGTCCAATACTCCTCCGTTCAAAAAGCTGTTGACGATTGCAGTCTTTAACACAACAATATCTTTCAACAAATTTGGGAAAAGTGGCCTTTACCCAAATTAGTTTACTCTCTTTCCACATTCTTATCATTTTTGGTTTCCACAGTTTCAAAACATTGATTAAGAATTCTGTTACTAAATCATTTGGCAGTTTCAGTATATCAAAGTTGACCCTACTTGACCAGCACACAGAAGGTGCTTCACTTCATTCATTCTCTTTCTATTAAGGCTAAGTCATTGGCAGTGATATAATTACAGCAGTTTTTGGATTCTTGCCATCCACCTAGTGTTTTGTTTGATTTGGGTTTTTTTGTTTTTTTTAAATATGTATTTATCATATTTTTTCCAAGAGGTGTTTGCTCCTCTATTTCCTCAGTTGACTATATGTTATGAGATTATTATGCAAACAGACAAGTAGATTTGGATGTTGTTACCTGAGAGCTTTTTTCTCTTTGATTAGCCTTTTCCTTCTGTATCTGTGCCTCCTAGTAGGATGAGACAATGCAGAGATCCAGGATGCCCAATGGTGGTGTCCAAGGATGTTAATGGTACCCAAGGATGGAAGCAATGGGTTCCCTGTGCATGTCTTGATGGAGAAAATAAGTTAGAAGTACTTATGCCAGAGTTGAGTCTGGGAAAACAATATAAAATTGTGTATTTTACTTTGGCAAGTAAACTATCAGTTGTATCAACAATTAAATTGACTTTTTATTTTTCTTTTTAGCATGTTAGGAGTTTGTTTAAAATTTAGTAGGAGATATGAAATAAAGTTGTCTTAATATGGTGTCCCTAGATTCTACTGAATTTTATGACTTGCTGCAAAACATCTTTCATTGTCATGACTAATCTTCCCTGAAGAGATATGTTGTCATTATCTTGCAGGAGCACAGTGCCCAGGCCCATTTCTTATGTCACTAGAAATATTTAGGGCCCTATAGTGTCAAATATTCTATGAAGTGCAGTAAGACAGATTTTTTGTTGATCTGAGAGAATAATTGGGATAATGTTAATCAGAGGAACTTTGAATGTAATTCCCTCTTTCATTTGAGTACCCCTTGTAGCTTTGCCAACTGTGGTTAAAGGCACAATCAAAGCAGGAAAATGTAAGGCACTGGGAAATCTCTTCCTAACCCACTTTTCCCTAATCTTGCCTTAATGGGAACTTGTCATTACAGATCTAAACCGTGCGTTTGATTCTTCCACAATTTTTGTTCATGTTCTTTTTTCACTTTAAATAAGTTTTGCCCTTTATTTTATTTCTCCAGGTATAATTTGTTTGACATCTCTATAAAGCTTTCCTTTGATAACCCCAGGCATTCCCAGTCTGTTCCAAGAGCACTTAGCTCAGATACTGACATAATACTTATATTGAAAAATTGCTATTAGTTTTATATTGTTTACTTTTGTCCCCTGCTAACAGGAAAAATATTACCTGTTATGGAAGAAGAGTCATCTATCATAGTAAATAACATTTCATGCGTTTGTTATACCTGTGTATATATGTATGTGTATATGTATATACATATGTGTGTATATACATACATATATATATAAATGTCAAAGTAATACTAGTTTAGCTAGATAAATGATTTTCATATTAAGAAGTTAAGCAATTCAAGGAAGAAATGATATTTGTAGCCATTATATAATTATTCAGTCCTAGATTTAGATGAGGACCGTAGAGATTGTATGGACTGTCTTCATGTCCTTCAAAATAGAGACTCAGAGAGGTAAAATGGAATATGATCTCAAGCATGTGCATAATTTTGATTATCAAATAAATGTCCTCAATAAAAAAACAGCTATCATTTGAATAGTAACCTCTTCTCTATATCACCGAAATTTCTATACAAGTCTGCTGTGAATATTTCCTCGGGGATGTCTGTGAGGCCCTCAGATATCTGAAACTGACTTCATATTTACTTCTTTCTTTAAAATTTTTTGCCTCTTGTATTTGTTTAGATAAGTTGTTACCTTAGTGCATTCACATTCTCGATCCAAAAACCTGAGTTTCACTCCTGAACCATCTTTTTTTTTTTCTGTTGTAGGCAATGGGTGATCAGTTCTCTGCATGTTATTTCCCAGATTTATCTTTTCAGTCTTCACTCATCCAACCTTAATGTATTCCCATTTGCTTCTCTATGACATAGATTAATTCAATAACTTCTAATTGTCTCCTTCATCCAAACTCTTCCATCCAGTTAATCTCATGCATTGCATTGAAAATAATCTTTTGTGACTTTACTGCTTCAAATGAAGGCCAAATTCCTTAGCATAAGTTTCATGATGTCGCTGTATCCAGACCCTTTAAAAAAAATAATTTATTTATTTTTAGAGAGAGAGAAGGGAGGGAGAAAGAGGGAGAGAAACATCAATGCGAGGTTGTCTCTCACCTGCCTGCACACTGGGGACCCGGCCCACAACCCAAATCAGTGACCCTTTGGTTTGCATGCCGGCGCTCAGTCTACTGAGCCACATCAGCCAGAGCGGACTCCTTTCTTATCCCTTATGTGTACTCTGTTAGCCTCATGGTGTCCTGACCTCCTAGTTTCCCAGACATGCCATGTCCACCGAGACATCCCTTGTTGAGGACAGTTTCTGAGTCTTATTCATCATTCTTTACTAAAGGCTTTAACCTAATTTATGGCACATGATAGGATTTAAACTAAGTAAGGAGTAGGGGAGATATGTCGAAGACTGTTTCATTATATTGTGTTACCAGTCTGGCATTTGAAGTCACTTCTAGAGAACATTCAACTCAATTCTAAGTATCCAGGGACATGGCATTTCCATTTTCAGATCATCTAGAACGTTTTGTTCCCACATTCCTCACTTTGCCGTGCTTGCCTTTGGGCATTTTCAAGGCAATGAGAGAAGGCCTGGTATAATATAATATAATATAATATATTTTTGTCACAAGGTCATTGGTTCAAATCTCAGTGCTCAAACATATAAGCTGTATGATCTTAGACTTATAGATAAATGCATTTGAATGTTATTTTACTTATTAGCAAAGTGATATAAGGATACTTACCTCATAGAGCTATTTAAAAGTTAAGGATAACAACACATGTAAAGTGTGTAGGATACCAAGTACACCCAGTAAATGTTTGCTTTCCTTTTTATTGTTTTTTGGTCATAGTCTAGTTTGGTCAAGACATATGAGAAACTCTGGACCAAGTTTTGTTTGAGATGTTTGAACAACTTCTGAAAACAGAATATCAAAATATGTGGCTTTTGATTATTCATTCTCTTCTGTCCCTTCCATTGGTGTAGGTATTCACATATGCGTCGCCCAATGCACCTGAGGGTGGCAAGTGGGAGTGAAGGAACATCGTCTTAGAGCAGCATGAACCAGTCTCCAGTGCTGTGAACGTTCTCCAATGCTGAGAAAGCAGCATTGGGTTTAATGTAGCATATTGGAAAGTACACTGGTCATGGAAGTTGGAGGTTTTATCTCAGCACTATCATTACCTGAGTTTGGACACGTCTCCCAGTTTGGAGGGCTTGATTACTCCACCTGTGCAATAAGATAAAAGAGTAGATGACAGTTGTTTAGAGAGACCTTATGTAGCTCAAACATCTAAAAACTCTTTGATTCTTTTTTTCACTTTCATTGAATTTATTGGGGGACACTGTTGAACAAAATTATACAGGTTTCAGGTGCACAGTTCTACAACATATCATCTGTACACTCTATTACATGTTCACCACCCCAAGTCAAGTCTCCTTCCACTGCTCTTTACCCAATTCTTTAGTGCTGGTCAAATGAAGTCAACCATAGGGTCATCAATGATTCTTCACATGATTAGAACATAGTAAGATAACACGGTAACTGTGATAGATGATTTCTCTTTCCTCAACAACTCAGAGGCATTTTAGCTAACAGAGAATACTTTATTAAAGTTATCTGGATAGCTATAATCACTGATCAAACTGAATTGAAAGGGGTGCTGGGGGAAAAATGTTTACTGCAGAAAAGATGCTGAGTGAATCAGGTTTTAATGGAAGTGAGAAAAATCCCTTAGTGTAATTAAGAAGACAGTACTTTATGTAGAACACTTTGCCACAGCTTTATTTGGTCCATTTTCTAATTTTGAAAAGAAAAACATATTCAAATGAAATGAATAAACCACGATGCATGCCCTATGACAGTTAGAATGATGGATGGGCTCCAAGAAGCAATAACCAATGTCCACAATAGGCTTGTGATAACAGAGGGAGTCCTTGGTTTTTTGTAGCCAATAGAAATGCGAGTGTTCAATGATCCCCTTTAACAAATGAGTAATTTCCATTATCTGTCACTACCCTTTGTTTTCTCTTCTTTACATTATTCTATTCAACTTGGCTTCCACTTTTATAATTAGATGTCCTTGAACATAAGTACAGGATACAGAGAAAAATCGGAAAAGGGAATAAATTTGTAAAGGAAAGAGTTGCCTTTCAGAAAATTGAGAAAATGATCACTCTTTGCAGTATGGAAAGAAGGCATTTTGATTGAGTGATTATGGATCTGTCTGAATATAATGAAAGCTGTTTTTTCTTATTAAAGAATGCAGCTTTTCAAAATTTTAAATAGAGCTTTTTATGCCCTTTGATCAACGGAGTGTTGCTTTGCTATGCTATGTGGCATGCGCTAAGCTAATTTCCAGGCAGTTCGTAAAGCAAGGGGAATCTGATGAGGCAGCCTGGGTGGAGGAAGGAGACCTGGTTGAAGGGCTTGCCTTAAATCATGTCGTCATTAGGCCAAAACCAATATTCAAAGAAGCATAGGTATGCTAGGCTCTGGGCGGTGTACAAAGGAGATCCAGCCTGGATGAAAGAGAGCCAGGAGGTTTTCAGATAGAATTCAGTTAGAATTTGAAATTACCAGGTACTAATGTCATGGTTCTGAATGTTCTAATTAATTGCAGTAGAGCCCTACCCTGCACCAGACTGGAGAAGAATGCATCCCCACAGAGATGTGCTGCTTACCAAGCTCTTCTCCCAGCTTCAACTCCACCTTTCTGTACTCTGTTTTGTGATGCAAAGGTTGAGAATTTGCAAACCACACTTGTCCACTGGAAGCTAGGTTTGTGATTCTTCCAAAACTCTGGCCAAATTAAAACGGTAAATGCAGAGTCACCAACAGTTGCACTGGATACTTTATCTTGACTCAGATGGTACCATGCAGAGACTCCTATTTTTTTTTTAAACGTGGGAGTCATAACTATGCTGCCAGGCTCTGTGCACATGGAGAAGAGTTATATTGTTCTATGTACTCATTTCTGATTAAATACCTTTCCGGCGTCCTTCTTACTTCTGCTCCCCATAATGAACTTCATGTTGGATCCAGAGACTTTCTGGATCCCAAATGACATGCCTTGGGCTTCTTTGCAACTTCCTCATAGTAGCATTCTTCTACCGGTGGACATGCTCCCCTTCCGTTCTCTCTCCGTAGTCCAGAATTTTGCTGAACTGTCTCATCTGTTGTGGACTGAGGTTCTTTTTACCATTATGGGTTTAACCCCTTTGAGAACTCTAGACTGTTATTTCATTTGAATATTGGTGTGAACGAGAGGTGAATATATATGTGCTCTATCCTCCATTTTAAACCTAAAGTTTTACATTTTCTTAAATAAATTCTTAGAAATTATAATTGCTATTGATTTTTACTCTCATGTCTTATTCATTCAATGAAAAGGAGTTTGATGATGTCTTTAATTTTTCAGTATTGTCATATTGTTTTCAGATAAATAAATCATTACTATTTATTCAGAAATTGCAGATAGGCTTTGCAAGAAAAATATGTGAAGACAGTGCATGGAATAAGCTGTAAGCGCAGATCATTTTTGTATTTGAGATTCACGTCTCACTTGCTATTTGGCCTGAGCAAGTCGCGTAACCTCTCTGAGCCTCCAGTTTCCTCCTGTGTAAAATGAGGGTAATGCTGTTTATCTCACAGACTTATCATAAAAATTCAAGTGGATAATATATGTACTGCAGAAATAAATTACCAGGCAACCAGGGAATTTTGAGAGATAATGTATTAATTAAGATCACACAGACTATTTTTATGGTGTAATTGTAGATATAAAGTGATAAATGTGGTTCTAACTATGCATATCTATTTCACTTAATTAAAGAAAATAAAGACCTAGGAAAGTTAAATGCACTATTTTCCATATACAGCAGGCACTTACTGGGAGTGGAAGAAGGAGCAATTACCTAAGAAGTTTGAAAAGGCTTCACATATGTGACGAGTTTGGGAAAGGATTTCTGTAGTTCAAGAAAGAGGTCAGAGCCAGCCGCGTGGGTCTGACTGTGTATGTTGTTGGAAGAACAAGCCCCCAAAGAGGTCCATGTCATAGTCTCTGGAACCTGTGAATATGTCGTGTTAGATTGCAAAAGGATCCTTCCAGATGTAACTAAGGTTATGGACTTAACACAGGGGTGACCGTCCTGGGTTTGCCTGAATTGCCTAATCACATGAGACTTTAAAAGCAGAGAACTTTCCTCAAGTCGAAGTCAGAGATGTAGTGGAAGGCAAAGTCAAAGAGAAGATGGAGGTGCCCGAGCATGCCAGTCTCACAACCACACGGAACTGAATTCTGCCAACCACCTGCATAAGCTCGGAAGTGGCTTCTTGCCCAAGGTCGCCACAGAGACGTGGGGCCCTTCAGACTCTAGTGAAAGTGCTGGCTGAGCCTGCCTGGACTTCGGACTCACAGAATAGCCAGCTAATCAATGGATGTTGTTTTGAGGCAATACATTTCTGGTATTTTTTAAAGCAGAGATAGAAAATTAATCCCGCAAAGGGGTGGGCAGAACGTATATAGCAGTTTCTGGCTCTCTAGGGGAACCTATTCTAGGCTATGTAGGACAGTGGCTGGAAGGTGCAATTTCAAATGACCAGACATATAAGCAGGGTAAAATTTTTGTCATTGTTTTAACAATGAAAAGCTATTAAAGAATTTTAAAAAGAGGAGGAATGAGATCAGAATTTAGTTTTCACTCTGTTGGCAATGAGTCAGGGGCTATGCCATTTGCCAGGAAATAATTTGGGGGATATATGAGCATGGAGGTGAGATCTGGGGATGTGAGGAATGTTAGAAAAAGATAAGAAAGCTAGAAGGTCTCTAACTTGGTCCTCGGAGTCAATGAGGTGGTTTAGTAGGATAGAAAATGCCAAGAAAGACACCTTTGTTACTGAGAGCAGTCTTTGTTGTAAAACTACAGCTAGACATTTACTCACTTTGAGCCTCAGTTGTATGAACATGGGTACAAATTGTATTAATATTATGAGCATAACATTAGTGCATAATTGTTAGGGTAGTGGCAATGAGGACTAAGTGAGATGATACACATTCATCTTTTGGAGTTATTGTATAATTAGATGAGGTGATACGCACACCATTTCTATCACTTTGCTGGCACCTAAAGAACGGTACATTGAATTAGCGATCATTCATTTTTATTTCAGTGACTCCTGCAGCTAATTAGGGGCAAAGCATGGCTGGTTCTCCTGACATACACTCTCCGCCTTCCCTCGTGCGATATCCTGCTTTCAGAAGAGGATGGATTAACTGTCCTTCTCTTTTCTTAAAATAGGCACATTTTCTTAAAATAGATTCTCCAGTTACTCAAGTTGTCTCCTGCAGTGGGAGCTACTTTTTTTTTTTTTTGCTGCAAATCTTAAGGGTGCTGGCTAAGAAAAGCGATGGCAGATTCTTTTTCAGATAGTAATAACTCAGTAATACTAAGCAGTTGATTAACTTTTTTAAAATGTCTATACTTTTTTTCTCACTCAAATTTGCATCAGGTCTCCTACCATTAATTAAACTATCTTTGCCAAAAGTCCTTTATTAATGAGCTGTTGTTCAAATGCAAATGGTGGAGCCATCACCAGGGAACTTGGACTTCGAACCCCAGCGGGAGTGTGTGAGAGGAAGCAGATTCAGGGAGACACAAGGCTCTGACCACCAGGAGTACCAAGCCTGCTGTTCTACAGAAGGAGGCATTTCTGCAGTACGGATCTTGAAGTGTACATTCAGAATGTTTCCAAGTCAGTTTTGAACTATTTTAAACAAATTATTTTCAAGATGTTAGTCATGGATTTTATTTCTTAAAATACATGTGTGAAAAGGGATGAACAGTGCTTATTTCAAGATGAGGAGGTAATTTGGGACGAGGGGTAACATTCGTTCCTTGATATTGGTGGTTTCACAAAGTGCCAGGAGGCTACACAGAGCTTTACAGCTGTCGACCTTCTTACTGTGCTTTTACAAAGTTCCCAGGGATTTAGATCTCCCCGACACACTAAATTCAATTTTGGTCACATTTGCTTGCCTATTTTTACTGTGTTTACTTATTCATAACCTGACGTTCAAAAATAATTCAAAGTGCCTTACAAAGATGCCTATATTTGAGCAGAATGAAAAACAGAAAGAAGTGAAAAGTTTGCAATAAACTGAAAAAATACAGCAAGTGGGGTAGAACCAGCTGATAGATAAGCAGCCACCTCGAAACTTAAATGCTTTGCTCAGGGTCCCCGACATTGGATCTGAGCTTGGCCCTGGAAAAGCACAAGCCCTTCCTTGTGTTGAGACCATAGGTGAGTGTCTTCTGTTGGTCACCACGAAGAGAACACTACGCAGAACCATGGGCACCGTGCTCACCGCGTCCAGGTAGGCAGAGCGGCAAGTTGCAGACCACTGGTTCTCTTGATTTTCTCGACCACGGGCAGCTCTCTTCTGTAAATGCTGCCCCCGCAGAAAACCTCCAGCAAGCTACCCAGTTTCCCTCCTTTGCCCCTTCGGTTCAGTCACATTCAGTTTAGAGATCCCTCGCAGCCCGCCATGCTTCTCTGCACAGCAGTCTCCCCTGATGATTTCAGCTCAGGCCTTTTCATCCCTGTATTCCCAAAGGCATAACTCATTATGCTTTCAGTCTTTTAGAAATTCCCCAGAATGGCACTATTTCATTTCTTTTCTGTTGACCAGCTTAATATCAGATCTAACTTTTTCTGAAGTCCCTTTTCTGTCATTTCTCATGATTTTGTGTGGGAGGTAGGGAGATGTGTTCTCAGTCTGCTCTCTTGATCCAATTTCTGCTTTATTCTCTGAAGAAGCTCTCATGTCAAATTAAAATGCAATTATTTTCTTATCTTGATAATACCTTGTAATTTCTCTAAAGCAGTTGCAGAGGAATGATAAAAGCAAATGGGTATTGCATCTCCTGAAAGAGCCATAAACCAAGGGGAACCGAGTTGCATATGTCAAGGATTTAACTCTGATATGTGTTATGCCATCTTGAACTCCACCAGGAAACATCATCCTTCCTCAGTGAATTTCTGGGGACCAGCCATTTCAATTAAGTTGTTTGTATTGCCAAGCCCATTTGTACAAGCACATGCTCAGCTGCCCTGCACGACAGCATAACGGACAGTTTAAATGATGGAGGTAAAGCTTTTTGTCTAGCCGAAGTCCTTGTGTGTGTGTGTATTCACACACACACCTAGGTACATAAACTTCCCTTCAGCACTACACGTGTTTCTTCAGGACTTTACTTTCACGCACTATAGGAGGCTCTTGCTGTTCCCTCTAAGATCAGGTGTGTGCCCTTCCGTTGCACTGGGAGCATGTTATTCCAGTTTCTATGGCTCATATACCCTGCAGAGAATTTTTTTTTCTTTGTTTAACCATCCCCATTCTCTCACCCTTCACAGAATCTGAGCTATTCGAAGACAGGAGTAGGGGATGCTTATTTCTTCATCCTTGTCTTTCGAAGATGACTTGCAGTGTTTTGTCACATAGTGGGTATTATAGGCTCAACTAGTATATTTTTAACATTGACACACACACATATGTGCACAGAGAGACAGAAATTCACATGTAACGCCAACTATATAGAACTAAAAAAGCAGTTGTCACAGCAAACAGTTTTGTCTTGCTTAAGTTACTTGACCACATGTATAGTCAAAGCTATTTGTTTCTAGGTATGATCTGCACATATTTACAGAAATGCGTCTCCTGGGCCGTCCTACAAAGCGTGCAGACTTCAGCTCCACAGAGTGGTTTATCTTGATAAGTTTACATATTTATAATACAGGTTTTATGGTCTATATAAACAGGCACACATAATCAGTTTGTATATATGTTTGTATGTTTTGGCTGTTTTGATGTTTGTTTACTTATTGTGAGTGTGTGCACGTGTGGATTTCTTTTTAAGCATCAGGGATTGACAGAGTTAAGGAGGAAACATTATAGGTTTTGACAACATGGGACCTTCGCATGTAGTGTAAGGCGTGAATTGTGTGTATTTATATGTGTCGTGCATGGTTGGGTCCACTGTCAAGTTTTGAGTTCTTTTAGTCAGGGGAGCCAAATAATTTATTCAAATGAGTCCAAAGGGGAATCTTTTATGGTATTTGCTGACTGATTTCAAAAACTTTTTAAAAACTATTACATCCACATAAAAGTTGGGTGGGAAAATGAGAAGAACCCAGAGAAGTGAGGCTGAAGTAGTCTCTTGAGAAACAGGAAAAAGTTACCTATATACTTTTGATGTTTGAAAATAATACTTCGAATAAATGCCTCTAGATCTGTTTATGTTTTTTTATTAAATACTTTTGAATTTTATTGTTGTTCAAGTACAGTTTGCTGTCCTTTTCCCCACCCCTCCCTACCACCCCAGCCATCCTCACCTCCCTTCCCTGTTTCCACTCCCGCATGTTTTGGTCCATGTGTCCTTTATACCTGTTCCTGTCAACCCTTCCCCCTTTTCCCCTGTTATCCCCTCCCCTGTCCCCTCTGGTTACTGTCAGTGTGTGCTTCATTTCGATGTCTTTGGTTATATTTTAGGTTAAGCAACCATACCTATGAACCATACCCATGATAATCTCTGAGTTTGATCAAGATTATGCCTCAGAAAAGCTCAGTGACCCTGAAAATGGGTGACAGTGAATTGACATCAGCCTGTATCTTAATGTCGTTAAGGGATGGACTTCTAGTGTTAGGTTCAACTATTTTGATATGTGTTATTAATGCATCTTCTGTTCCTAGATTAAAACATCCAGTAATTTCCCAAAGCTTTCCGAAGGTTTTACCAGTTATTATGATTGTCCAGTCCAATACATAAGCTGTATTTCTCCTTCACCAACAGGATGCTTGGGGCCTCCTAAAGGCCAGTGCGTGTGGCAACCGTGCAATTACGCATGTGACAGGAGCTGTATCAGCTGCACCTGCTACCCCAGTTTGTAATACAAAAGAAAAAAACTTGATAGGAAAACAATGTCGCAGTTACACATACCTTAGAGCAAAAGGTATGTTCGAGGAAGGTTTTTGAAATCAGATACTGTATAGTGGGCATTATGTATTTCTTTGTTCTTTGTTGTAGTTCTTAGGATATTATAATCAATTAGCTAGAGCTAATGATCTCTGCCGATTAAAACACTGGCTTATATCTGTCCTCGCTACCTATTAAGTATCCACTCTGCGTTTGACAGTTGGAAGCCTCTGCCACTCCTGGATGCCATCCTTGCGTTGAAATAAGATAGCGGACTTCAGTGGCAGTATTTCTTGATGCCGTCCCCGGTCTGTAGAGGACAGCTACCCCAATGGTCTCCAAAGACGCCTCTGTGCCCTTTGTTAAATGCAGCCTTTGATACCTTTGTTCTGGCAGGATCCTCTGAATCTCCCCTGGGATGTGTGGGGCAGGTGGCTGTGTAGGCCTCACATGAGCAGTCCCCTCCAAAATTCCTACCATTTGGAACCTTGATATTTTTTACTCTATTTTTTTTATCATGGAAAGTGTGGCACTTCATCTTTCTTTAAGGGAGTAAACTATGTTTTAGTCAACTAACTAAGCAAACTCTCAAGCTATGCCAGCTGCATAGCTAAGTATTAATTTAAGAATCTCTGATATGGAAACCCATTTCGATATGTTCATCCTAATCCAACATTCTGTCTTCCTTGATATAACATCCTGCACCCATATGCATATGCCCCGGTTTTTCTACAAATATAAATTACCAAAATCTTGTAATTCTTTTGCTATTCAAGCTACCTCTTTCTTGGACCTACTTTGTACATTTGCCTCTGGGGTGTGCTACACTATGCCTGAAATCAGAGTCTCAAGACAACGAATGGTGTAGGGTTCAGCATAAGGAAAACAACTTTGTTTTAAAAAAAGTACTTGTCTCATATAAGGTTTTCATTGATCTTTAAATAAGAGAAGGCTGTTTTCCTCAGGCATGGTGAGGGAAGCTGAGGGAGATTTGAGGATTGAAATACAGTTTTCCGTATGAAATCTTCCCAATTAGGGCCACAATTCACATATAAGCATTATGAAGCTGTGAATTCAATATGCATTTAAAATGTAAACATGTCTGATATTATCTATGTATACACTATGTGCACTACAAAAATGACATTACTTGGGGAATTCTGTGGAAGCTCTGCAGTTCCCTGGCTACGTTTCGAGCCCATGGCCATCACCGTCTTTTCATGAATTCTTTGATGAACCAGAGGTAACAGGCCATCACTGACACCTTGAGTCAATGTTATAAAACTTGAGGATAAGACATGTGTGGTGCCTCCAAATTTTGTCTCAATGGGCACTTTATCTCAAGTGGACACAGGTGGTTAATTTGTTATTTTTTGAATTACTCAAGTATCCTGTTCACTAGTGGCCATTGGGTCATAGTTGAACTTATTGTCAATCGTTTTATTATTTAATTCAGAATCCCACCTTTGAAAGGTGGTACTCCCTGGTACTAAGGAAGTATTTATTTTCTCTGCTTCCTGGTACCAAGTAGTTCGTCAGTCAGGGTCATGACTGATACAGAGACAACCTCAGTTATTTTGAGCAGAAGGAATTTAATATGTGGAATTCATTACATACTTGTTGAATACACTGGAAGAGCAAAGGGTAAAGAAGAGAACCATAGAAAAACAAAACTAACAAACACGAAACGAAGGAAGAAAAACGCCAAACCTGCAATCACGCTCACTTCCATTACTCTTTCATTTTTCCACATTTGCTGTGGTTTTTGTAAGTTAACCAAGGCTCCACTTCCTTTGTAATTACCAGCAGCTTCCCCCACAACAAGCCACATGCAGCCCTGATCCTGTTTATCCTTGTATTTCTGAGTTAAGGACGGCTACCATTGTTAGTCCTCGATTCCGTTCTCTCAATTTCATGGGTCGTACCAAACATTTCTCAGATCAGCTTTTTTATGATTGCCGTAGCCTGTCATGTCAACAGGTCATTTGGGGGATAGGGTTGTTCGGGGCTCAAGATCTTTAAAAGTGTTTTTTCACTTTTCTCTTTCTCGTGGCGTATAGGAACATCTGAGTAGGGCTGAGTGCTTTATAGACTACTTGGCAGGCCTGAGTCAGGGAAGCAGGTGGGCACACTGCTGACTACTTCCTCAAACTTGATTGTCAGCTCAGAGGGTTCAGGAAACACTGTCTTGCATGCACTCATTTTATTTCTTAGGAAACAGACATGTTTGAGGTTTTCCCTTTTCACAGATTTAGACCAGAATTATGGACTAAAGTTTTGGTCTTATAGGTCAGGATCTAGAGTATTAATGTGATTCTGCTGGTAGCCCTCTTTATAATGCCTGGCATCATTTTCATTTGACAGAGTGACATGATAATCCCCACTTTACTGATGAGAAATCTGAGGCTTCAAGAAATTACGTGGATTTTTCTGGTTCTATGTTTCACATCTAATAAGCTGTGTTACTTCAAAATAAAGCCATGCATTGTTTTCCAGTGTGTACACACACACACACACACACACACACACACACATACTTCACTAGGGATTGGGCAAATAAAATAGTTACATGCAAGGCTTTACTTACTGTATTAAATTGGAAGTCTACAGACTCAGTAACTAAAGTGTTTACTAGGTACATATAATAGGTGCACACATTTCAGAAGGAAAAATAGCCTTCTAAAGAATAATTTAAATGCAAATATGGTTATAAATTCTGCTTGTGAAAATAATTCTTAGCTAATCTTGATTACAGGTATAAAGTAATCCTGGTTTATGCAAACTTTGTACTCAGTGACATTTACATGATAGTTACTTTGAATTAATAAAAAGTACTTCAAAAGTATCCATCCTTCACTCAATTATTGACATATATATGCATTTATATGTATTTGGATGAATTTTCCTATCTGAAGTGACATAAATAAATAGGCATGCTACTAATAGTAACTTCTTTTGTGATAAATATAAGCTATTGCCACAATAATGTGCTGTCTCGGGCGTTTGTGATCATATATAACCGTTTTCTTACTGGAAGTACGTGGTAACCATCCATCACTGTAAATGACACCACCCTAAATTCCAGCTGCCGTCTGGGGGCAGACCAGAATGTATCATGTGTCTTCTGAGGGGGAAATTCTCACTGCTAGATGACTAAATAACCTTTAATATTTTGGCATTTCCATCTAGTTAGTTATTATACCTTATGATCTAATTAGCATTTGGTATTTGATACCTCCAGTGACTAACAAGACCATCTAAATGAAAGCATTTCGAATCTTAATGTCTTGTTAGAGAACTCTATTAAAATGGGAGAGACACAGTGGCTTCCTTCATTCCTCATAGTTTACTCTCAGGTTTATTGGTTAATGTTTAATTCTCTGTTGAAAACTTAATGATCTTGGAATGTCACATATTACGAAGTCTCAGGTTGCTCCTTGCTGTGTCTCATCTCTCAGCTGAATTCTCTGAGGACTTTAGGAATCTGAAAACTTCAGCTTCAGTTGTTTAAAAAAGTGTTTTAAAACATCGAGACAATATTCAACAACCAGTCCTTGTAAGCCATCATTATATAGGAAGCAATAAAAAGTTCCCTAATTATTGTGAAATTTCAAATTTATAATTATTTGAAATCAATTATATGTAGTATTACATGATCCATGGATATAAACACATATTCTGAACTTTGAATAAGGTTTAATTTCTTACATTTTATTTCCAGGTTAAAAAATGTAGATTTTTAAAAGAATTGTTACAAAGCTGTGTTGCAAGGAGCACATCCAGGAAGAGAAAGAAAAGCACTTTACATAATATGCTAGGAATTGACATTTTGTTACACTGTATACTGTAACTAACACACACACATCACCAAAAGAAATTAAGCAGTTATCATAAGCATATTTTTTAAACTGTCAGGTCTTTTAAAATTCAGTTTGGTTTAAAAACTTGTCCCAGAATCTTCTTAGATTTTGCCACACTTTCCTAAACATCTGCAACTTTCTTCAACAAATACTCAGAAAAATCAAAACTATTAGATACGTATGGTATATAGAATAATACATGTTAGTGATAAAAAAGAAAGGGGAATGAAGTACATATACATTTTTAAAAAGTTCTTGCCCTCAGAAGTTTATCATCCATTGGGAGAGGATGCAGAGGTCAAAGGTTACACACATAAAGGGCGTTAAAGAATTCAGTGGGAAAACTTTCCCTCCCAAAGGATGACAAACTAGTCGTCTACCCCCAGCTATACTTCAACTGTGGGAGAATTGCTGTTGAGGCCAAGAAAGTCTCCAATAGCAATTCTGATGCTATTTGGAGCACTGGGTTTGCCTGTTATTTTTGTAAGGAGCAATCAGTTTGCAAATTATTTTCTTCCCTGCAAAAGCAAGGTGGCCATTCCACAAGGTCAGGTAAGGTGTGTGTTGGGAATGCACAAGTAACAAAATCAAGATGTTTGCATAATTAGATAACTGTGTAACCACCATCTTTGGCAAGGATGTGCGTAGTGTCGAACGTGATCAGAACTATCACATGACACAGAAGGTCTTTGTGAAGATTTTTATTGTTCTTTACACAGTTTTACCCAAAGATATATTTTTTCTGCAGTTAGCACAGGCACTGTGACTGCAGGGACCAGAAGTGGTGAGCATGAAACAGGGGGCACCGGTACACACGGTGGGATTAGGAACTGGTGATGGAATCCCGGCACAAGTGACAGAAGACGAGGCCAGGCTGCCACACGTCCTTTAGAAAGAAACTCCTGGCTAACGTGCCACTATTCCAGAAAAAAAGGTTAACAATTATACAACCATTCTATAGTTATGGCTCTTGGTTTCACAACTGCGTATTTGTTTATGCCTAAATTAACAATGAAATTATATTAATAGGAAGGTACAGTTTATTAAATATGAGTGATGTATATTTAGTCATTTCCTACATTTATGCAGTTCTCAAACAATCCTTGTGTTAGCAGAGTAAAAAGGTTAAGCAATGCCGAAACACATGGGCCCTGGAGAATGAAACCCCTGGCTTCACGCAGCATCTCCACCACTTTAAAGAGGTGGTCATCACCAGGAAAATTTAACGAAATGGCATGTGACAAAAGTTAGCAGTGCCACACGCGTAGCTACTATTCAAAATGCTAGCACCAAATATTACAATTTATTTACACAATTCTTTTATGAAAGTATTAAATTGCATGTAAAAAATTGCAAATGTTTACCACTATCTGGACTGTTTTTTTCTGGCCATATGGAGGCATCAAACTCTTTTCTCCTCTTGATGTTGGGCATGGCCAGGGGCCCAGTGTTGGCCAATAAAATATGGGTAACAGGTGTTACTGTGGGGATGCGGCATTTAAAAGCTGCTGAGCGATGCTCTCTTTTGAGGCTTCCACCATTGCCTCATTCCCAATAGTGGGACCTTGTCCGCCTGGTCCTGGAGAGTGACTGAGCCTACTCCTACTCCTGTTCCAGGCTGTGTAAGGAAATGGGGGCAGAAGTAAATCTTCATGGTTTGAGTCACTAAGACCTGGGGAGTTGTCCACAGCCCAAGAATAACCTAGAGCGTCCTGACTTGCAGCACGAGGGAGCTCAGATTACACCTCCTGTGAGCTAGAGAGGACGTGCTCTTATGGACCATCTTTTTCCGTCATTCTCTGTATTTGCATCTTGCCTCTTCTTTTAAATCAAAGAAATGAGGATAATACAAGTTTTTAATCATAATCAAGAGGGCACAGAGTGAAGCCAAAACTTGTTTCATGAATCAACTGACCTTGCACCCAGCTTTGATCACAGCAAAATATTTTGTCCCACACTACGTCATGCCTACGTGAATATGCAGCAGAGTGAAGTGCAGAACTAAGGTAATTTTTCATAAGGCAATGCATTTAAGAAAAGACTTCTTGTATATTATTTTATTGTATTTGGAAATTTAATCCTTCTTTTAATCGAGCTATTCTTCTGCTTATAAACCAGTGATGTGAGGTCATTCAGGGTTAACTCAGCCATGTTTTCAAAACAAGTTTCCTTCCTTCTTCTGTGTGGAACTACTGATTCGAATTCACAATGGCCGAATGTAAAATGCGTGCGATAGGAAATCATGATTGCAACAGTAGTTTTCTCGGTATCGTATTTGTTGGGCCAAGAATAATTTAAACCACCAAAGAAAATGAAGGTACACAGGTGTTGTTATTGCATTTACAGCCCAGTGTGGCTTTTAAGGTGGTTGCTATGGTAACATGATTATTTATAGACTATAATCCCATTAGGAAAAATAATGATAAAGTAAGCTCATTATAACAGACCTTATATTGCTTCACTTCTGGTTGGGTTTGTTTTATGGCAGGTTACATTAGTAGAGCTACTTAAGAAACACACACAAGAATATCACACTTAGTCATAAAATATTTTTGGGCAGAAGAATTGGGGATTTGAAAATGACCAAAGGTGATTATTTTAATGTTAGCAAACGTGCAGACAAATGCAAATTATCCAGTTTTAAAAGACTAAATACCAGAGTAGTGAAATACGTAATACATAATAAATGTATAATATATACTATTTATTAAATATTACCCATTTCACTACTTTTCACATGTCAGTCCTTTCTCCTACAACATGCTCTTAAGATCACACCTCTGCATATACAGGCCAACAGGTTATTTATACAAAGGAACCTGGGATTCAGAGAGCATCTGTCCCCATTTCCTAGCCCAAGAAGTGAATGGATTGACTAGCCAAAATTTTTAAAGGGAGGTACTTTACTCTTATGTTTATTTTCTGCCTTCATTTCATTGGAAAATTGTTTCATTGCTCAGAATTATTCAAAATTTTTTGTAGTCTTAAATTTCAGAAATGGTATTCCTACTAAGTAAACTTAGATTCTTGTCTTCGATTGAGCATACGCATTTCTACGTAAGAAGATACAAGA
Organism: Sturnira hondurensis; assembly: GCF_014824575.4. Taxonomy (NCBI): domain Eukaryota; kingdom Metazoa; phylum Chordata; class Mammalia; order Chiroptera; family Phyllostomidae; genus Sturnira; species Sturnira hondurensis. The sequence continues at coordinate 11,628,319 of NW_028091637.1, forward strand.
AATTAGTCATCTGGTTAAGGGGGTCTGTGATGAAGTCAAGTGAATTAAAAATCTGGGCTGACTTTAATTATCAGGAAGATGGAACAGGAAATATCTTTCTTTATTTTTTTCCACATAATATAAATCAAAACTTGGGACATCATACATAAAAGAAATATTAGAAAAGTCTGAAAGGTGGAGAGAGAAAGCTGACCACCCAGGGATCTCGGGAGAGTGAGGTGCCTAGGTTTTCATTTTTTCTTACTTGTCTGAGCCTGGAAGTGGGAGGAGCCAGCAACTTAGAAATGCAAGCAGTCATGGACCACAACAGCCCAAAGAATAGCTTGTTTTCTCAGTCAGTGGAGCCATAAAAGGAAAAGCAAACAATCAGAAATACCTCTTAGGCAATAATTGCTCTACTTGTATCAAATGCTGCAGCAAAAACTGTTGCCCACTTGTGCCAGCAAAGAATGAATGGGGAACCTAGACATCACCATCACTGTTGCCAGGCCATAACAAGATGCCAAGCAGGCCAGGAAGGGGACCAGAACTTTCAGCTCCTGTGGACAGCGACAAGGACCGGGTTCTTCGTGTGGGTGGAGATCACCTGGGAGTCTAGACTCTGACCCCCATCCAGCAGGAGTGAGGTGCAACAGAGAGAGGTCAGGGGAGGTGAAGTGGGAAAGTCAGAACTGTCACCACCAAAGAGCAGCGAAGAGGCCAACTGTTTGTGCTGTAAGAAAGACCGACCACATAAAGAGAAGTGGAAGGTATTTCTATCTTTCCTAGTCAAAATAGCAAAAAACAAAACTTCCACCTTTTCGCAGCAGTAATAAGGAGTCTTCCTACCCCGTGGGTGTCAGGGAAGGCAGTTGCTCTGGCCTTGTACCCCCAGGTGGTAGTAAAGAGGCGTGACCCTCGCCTGCCTGAGGAGAGGATGTCACCTTGCCTACTGGATAAAAATAATTTGAGTAACAACAGTTTTCTCATCAGAAACAAGGGAGGTTATAAGGAGGCAAGAACATTTTTTTTGAGCGCTAAGGAAAAGAACTGTTAAGTCAGAAAAATGTCCTTTAGAAGTGAAGGGAAAATCAAGACATCCTCAGATGAACAAAAGTTTACATACTATGTGATTCCACTTATATAACATTTTTGAAATGACAAAACTGTAGTAGAAATAGAGAAAAGATTAGCATTGTCCTGGATTCAGGAGGAAGTGGGAGGGAAGTGGGTGTGGCTATAAAAAGGCAAGAGGAAGGCTTCCTCTCCTCTTGGTGATGGAATTGTTCCGAATTTTGGATATCCTGGTTATGACACAGTGCCATAGATTCATGAGAGGTTGCCATCAGGGTGACAGGGCGGAGGGGCATGGATTCTCTCTGTGTTATTTCTGACAATAGTTAAATTGGGACTCTCTATTATCTCAGAAAGTATAAAAAAGAAACAAGCTTATGGAATCTCAGTATTCTCTTTTATCCTGGAATGGGGGGTATTCTTACTTTTGTGACCAGAGAGACGTGCATTCTGTCTGCATTGAAGATGTGCTCTGATTGTGGATGTGGAAGGCGGGCTGGGTGGGGGTGGGAAGTGGGAAAACCTGGGGCAACTGTAATAGCATAAGCGATAACACTTAAAATAAGTAAATGTAAGCACTCACCTCCTTAAAAAAAAAGATGTGTTCTGAGGGCAGATCACGTGCAGCCTTGTCTCAAAAGTACCTTTGTACTGTGGGCCAGTGCTCAAGGCAGGCTGTGAGTATGTGTCCACTGACTGCATCAGAGAACAGATCACTAACGACATCACTCTCTCAGTCATCTTCAAATGGGCTCTGTTATTAGATATATGGATCTCTTGAGCCAGACATTGTCATCTTATTCTGCTCCCCATGGACAGCCCTCTGGGATTGGATACCATCCGTTATACCCCTTTGTCCTCTCCAACATTTTTTTTTTTATTATCNTATTATCTCAGAAAGTATAAAAAAGAAACAAGCTTATGGAATCTCAGTATTCTCTTTTATCCTGGAATGGGGGGTATTCTTACTTTTGTGACCAGAGAGACGTGCATTCTGTCTGCATTGAAGATGTGCTCTGATGGTGGATGTGGAAGGCGGGCTGGGTGGGGGTGGGAAGTGGGAAAACCTGGGGCAACTGTAATAGCATAAGCAATAACACTTAAAATAAGTAAATGTAAGCACTCACCTCCTTAAAAAAAAAGATGTGTTCTGAGGGCAGATCACGTGCAGCCTTGTCTCAGAAGTACCTTTGTACTGTGGGGCAGTGCTCAGGGCAGGCTGTGAGTATGTGTCCACTGACTGCATCAGAGAACAGATCACTAACGACATCACTCTCTCAGTCACCTTCAAATGGGCTCTGTTATTAGATATATGGATCTCTTGAGCCAGACATTCTCATGTTATTCTGCTCCCCATGGACAGCCCTCTGGGATTGGATACCATCCGTTATACCCCTTTGTCCTCTCCAACATTTTTTTTTATTATCTCTTGGTTGTTTAGCCATTGCCTACAGGCAGAAGATTTTTCATATCTTAAGGAATCTGGTTATCTTTCTTTGAAGACTCTCTGATTTGTCAATATTCCAAATAATGTGAGACTATAACTAACCATGATACGTAAGATGTAGTCTAGTGACATAGGCTGGAGTATAGGCTTCCTTTTATAGTTTTTAACTACATATTTATTAATAGTTAAATTGCAAACAGCACAAAGAAAACATTTTAAAAAACTAAAGTAGCTCATACTTTAAAAATTCAGAAACCCATCTGACTTTAAAAATTGAAAATAATACAATCACATTATTATTATATTATGTTACAAAAACTCCATGTCCATAAATAAATGCTCCTAATGGCTTATTCCTTATCATTTCAGACCTCAGAGTATGTATACTGGCAAATGTGTGTATCCTACATATACACAAAATACATGTGTATGAATTCATATACACACAAATATTTACAGTATATATATATTACATATAAATATATATAAATTTCCTTAAGAAGTTTATGAAAAGGGTATAGTTAAGGTCTAATGTATTCTAGTTACAGACATGTATAGTGAAACCAGGAGAAATGAAATAGCTTGTCCATGGCACCCTGTGTCACAGATCGGCTTAAGAGTAGATCATGATATTAATCTCTTCTAACAAGTTCAAAGAATGATCTTGAAAATTAAGTGGTACAGAAACATGTTCCAAAATGAGAGGAGAAAAAGCAAGCTAGTAAGTAGGTAGTTCTCACTTTTGTAATACACAGATTTTTGAAGCAAATTCACAATTATTGCATGTCAAACTTTGGCCAAGGAACTATAATTATTTTTACTTCTTTTTCCATGTTCATATGTATATAAAGTTTTATCATATATATGTATTAGTTTTTAACAAGAGAAAGTATGAGTTATAACAAACTTCAAATAATAGATCTCCAGAAAGTTTTATGTGTAAGATTCTGAAAGTCACCATCACATGTAATAAAGTCCAAAAATATTTTAAATGCATAAAAAATGATAATTATAGAAAATATTTTGCATATTAAGGCTTATTAAGTAGTAGTTATTCAAAAGTTATTTAAAAGAAATATTTTTGACTGATAAATGTTTAAAAATAAAGTAAAATTTCAAAAGCTCAAACATTTTTTCTACTTCTTTCCCTGGCAAGATTTTATCAAGTACAAATTTAATATGAATAAATAATTGAATACAAATATAATATAAATATATATTCCAACATATGTTTCATATACCTGCTAAGCATGAATTCAAATATTTGACTAGTAATAGTATAGATAGTTTTGTTTTCTTTTATATAATTTTCTGTTACTTGTTTTTGTGTCATGAGTATATATGATGTACATAATCAGAATAGCAATCCAACTAAGCTAGTATTTCTGGTCGTAAGATATATCAGTGGAAATTATTGTTTTAACAGAAGCAAAATGAAATTCTCTGAAGCCTAGTCTTTTTCTGTGAATGAAATTTTGTTTCACTTTAACTTGCAAAAAGTCTGAGTCTCACAATGTAACACTGATCACAGTGCTTTTTAAGCACCTCACCTATGTGCTGTTTCGCACTAATTCGTATGACTTGATACGATACTGTTTCATGCTATAATAATTTCCCACTATTTCCATACATATTTCAGAACTGGAGAAGCAATATCCTTCTTTGACTTCTGAAGCTGCTCTACTGGAATATTTAATCTTCCACTTCAATCTCTTATGTAGGGAGCATTTTTGAACCTCTGTAAATTTTTGCTGGAAATTTTCTCATTTGCCTTCCTTTCACATTTCCATAGTAGGCATGCCATCTAACCTACTGTTAGGAAGCTTCCTTATGAAAGATGTTTTTTTAACTTTAAAATGGAATTACTACAGCTGTTTTCTTTAACACTGAAATCCTTGGTGAGTGGGGGTGCTCATTAAAACAGGAACGGAAAATGAGTATGTCCTGTTTGCTGAACAAACATGGTATTTCTTTGCAAGAGTTTTTTAAAAATATATATAAAGGACATACATACATTCACTTCCTTCAGCTGGGTATCTAAAAACCAAGCAAACAAATGACCCTCATTTAACGGCACAAAACTCCTGCAAGTAAGTATGCAACTTAGCTTTTCGCTTTCCAGATGATCCTCTGTTAGCAGGTACCGGTACCCCACGGTGTCCCGCCCTAGAGCAGGTGATTCGGTTAGTTACCACCCAGCCTGAAAGACGAGTGCTTTGCCCTGCATCCAGGGCTCTCAGGCCCACTCTCACCGCTGATTTGCATGTTGAAGCTCAGACCTGTTTACTGAAAGCAGACAATTTTGCATTCCTCTGAACCTTCCCCGCACTCCACATGCTGGACAGTCAAGGCTGGGTAATTTCTCCAGTTGAAGATAAAGTTATTGTCCACAAATACATGTCAAGTCTTTTGCGTGACTTAGATCTGTTAATATCTAAAGAGAAAGGTCTTGTAATGGGGCAAGTTTTGTTTGTTTGTACACTGTTGGAAGGATACTATTGGGAACTCTAGTGGTCTGGATGATTATCTTCCCTTCTTCTGTTTTTTTAGGAGTGAGAGCAGAGAATGCTCTATGTTCTGTAATCCAGAAGGTCTCGTGATATGTTATGCTTGCTTGAGGAGGTCATGTTATTTGGCTGTGGAATATGCTGTAAGGTTTCCCAAAGTGGGTTTCATACTAGCCGAGAATGATGTGCTAAGGAAGACGTGTCCTATTGTATCATTATTTGGGGAGAATTTTTTTTATTCATGCCCTCACACATACACTCATACCTTCGTAATACATAATAGTATATAGTATTTATAACATCAAGAGGTTTGGTAGTAACAAACTTGCTTAACTTAGTTTGACTTTATAATCCCTATTCATTCACACACAGACCCTGTTTGGAGTCATATTTTTATATCCTACAGACGAAATATTTATTGAAACAATTTTGGGAAATCATTACAGATTTCACAATCAGGAGTATATATAAACATCGTATGAAATATTGATTCACAGCACAGACCTCGACCTTACTTTGTGTATAACAGCTTCTTCCAATGTCTCACATGCGGACTTGCTTGGGGACATTTATTTTTCACAATTTGCTTTACAGTTCACCCATTTCAGGACAATACTAAAGTGTATTCCTCCTTCTCATATCTTCAAATCCCAAAGCATGGTACCAAGAAAAGAGCTTGTGATAAGGTACAAAGTATGTCAGATATAGATTCAAACCTTAGGTTCAAGTCCTGATCTTGCCTTGAGATATTTGGTTTCCTTATCTGCAGACTGAGAATAAGGACATTGATTAGCAGAGAGGAACATAAAGGCGAGTAAAGGAGAGAGATGGTGAACGTTCCCTATTAGAAAGGAGAGTTAGGAATGTTCTCCAAGGAGGTGGTGTTTTAGGAGAGATTTGAATTTGATGAAAGAATGAATCCTATAAAAATTAAAATATTCCAGGTAAAGTAAATAATAAGTGTAATGCCCCTCAAGGAACACCATTTGGATATTTGGGGAAGAACAACAAGTTATGAAACTGAGTGTGAGAAAATGACATCAGAGAGAGAATGGAGGGTCAGATTAGACAAAGCACTATAGGCCATGATGAAGATTTTACATTTGGTTTCACGTGTGATGGGAAGCCATTAGAATTTGGAGCAAGTTAGGGAAATCATGGAATTTATGTTTTAAATATATTCCTGGGTTCTATGGAAAAGAGATAGAGGAAGATAAGGCACTAACTCCTAAGGCATTAGTAGGAGTCCAGTTAGGAAGTCATTACCCCAGTTCCTGTGAACAATAGGTAGCTTGGACTGTGTTCAGGCTGGGGGGATGGTAAAGAGAGGTCATTTCAGGGCATGTTTCAGAAGGGTGGTCAACACGTAGATTTGTGATGAACCCAGAGAGGGAATAAAATATGATTCTAAACACTTTGGCTAGAGCAATGGGTAAATACTAATTTTAACTGAGATGGGGACATTTTTGGGAGAAAGTCAAGAGCTCTTTTTTGTGCATGTTATGTTGAAAATATGAATTAAACATCCAACTAGAGAAGTCAAATAGACAATCTGGGCCTGGAGCTAAGGGGAGGATGAAGAGATAAGAGAATTATTATAATGTAGTCAGTGCCGTTCAAAGTGCAGGTGTTGGCCAGATGAGAGTGCCAACTGTTACTGAAATCAACCTGAAAAGGGTCAAAACTGCATTACTGGGTTTCTTTAAGATCAGGTGGTAGTCATGCATGGTGCTTGGGTTACAGAAGTATCAGTTTGTGATAGATCAAGAAGCTGTGAGAAAAGCATTTCATTGCCATTAAAGATTTCATAGAAAGAAGAGCATACAGAGCACTGATACAGGTGCTTTTTAACTGTACAGAGCACTGATAGAGGTGCTTTGTGTGATCTAAGGATTAAGCATAGGAACAAGAAAAGGACCAAGGACTGAGCCTCGAGGCACTCCAAATTTTAGAGATCAAGTTGAGGAGGATGGACCAGCTAGAAACTGGAAAGGACTAGTTTGTGAAATAGGAAGATATAAAGAGAAGCCAGACAGAGGTGTTTCAAGGGGAGACCATGGTCATCCACGCCAAATGTGGCTGAGGAACCAAGTGAGAGGCATAACCTCCTCAATTTCAGATATCTGTGTTTATGTATCTATGTCCATCTCTGCATCTGTATTTATATCTGCATCTGATTCCATCTATAGCATTGTCTATCTGTCTATGCGCCTCATGGCCTTTTCCACATTCATTTGCACAAGTAATATTAACTCTCACTTAAATTATCGTGGTAACGTTTTAATTGCTCTCATTTCTCTCAGGATCTTGTTCCACAGTGAAGCCAGAGTTTTTTCTGAAGCTCACTATCAATCATTTCTCTAACCTTTTAAAAATCAGCCTGTATCCAGTTGTCTAATAAAAATGCTATCATTCATAACATTGCTAAAAATACCCTTTGGCAGCTGTCAGCTTCTTCCCTCTCCAGCCCCAAGGCGCGTGCAGACAGTGAGCTGTGATGGTGACTGCCACGTCCAGGGTTTGTGGGCAGGGGCCCCAGCGCCACACAAGCGGCGGGGCCGCTGCATCGTGCACATGCTGGTTCACATCCGCTGTGACCGAGGGCAGAGCAAGGAAAAACGGCTCTGCAGGCTCGGAGGATGTTCTGCCTCTACAGCTTGGCTCAGTCGATTCTCTTCTAGTTCATCCCCTAGTAGTCTCCTCCACTGTGTGCTAGTCGGTTCTCCCCCAGATGCCCCCCCAGATGCCCCTCTGAGGCCAAGTGAGCTCAGGCTTCACTCTGTTTCAGAGTGTTGTTTATTTATTCCCCATGAAAGCACTTCTGTCTCTAATGTCCTAGTCCAAGTGTGCTTTTGGCTTATTTCACACTTGCATTTACCATGATTAAAATAGTTTATTTGGACTCTCTATACCATCTCTAATTGTCAGTAATACTTTGGGGATCTGTATGTGTTCCTCTAAATTTATTGGCTGTGTGGTTTAGATTTCTAACAAAGTACATCTGGTTTATCATTTTGCATAATAGATTTCTTTTTTAATAATTATGGCTTGACATCAGGAAAGGGAAGTATCAAATCTGTGTGAGAGAGAGATTATCACAGCCTCGGCACATTATCTGGCTTATGTTTTCCCCATTTACATAGAAAAGTAATGTAGAGTTTAGTTGTGTCTGAATATTAAATAGTTTTTCAAAATAATAAACCAGATTTCCCAGTCTCATGTAATAAACCCAGAAAACTTTCACCAGTGAATTTAAATGTCACCTGCAATTTGTTAAAAATGTTAGACATCTGAGCTTGTTTGGGGTATTATTCTGTTCCATTAATGTCTAGTACCAGCTGGATTCTGGCACAATATGCAGTTCTGATTTCTTGAACTTCATATATTATATAACAATTTAATATTTATCTACCTTTTAGATTTAAAAAATATAAATCATTGAAGTTTCTTCATGTTTCTTGTTTAGATATTATTAGGTACCGGATTTTATAACCTACGTTATCAATGTAAATAGATGAATATTTTCACTTTTCCCTCATTTGTAGAGAATGTCTTGATGTTTTTAAATTTATAACTAATTATCATTCCTAAATTACTGTACTTTATTTTAAAATATTTTCATTTTACTTTTTAATTTAATTTAGATATTTAAAATTCAGTTAAATTTTATTTTAAATATTTAAAATTCATTATTTTGTTTATTTAATTAAAACGTGTAAGACTTTAATATAACTGTACCTTATATATTTATTTTATTTTTCTTGATTATCTTGAGCATTCAAATCAATGTTTTATTATTTTAAAAACTTTTCTTTTAAAAATACTTATACTTTTAATTTATTTTCTTGTAGTAAGAGTGGGAAATCTTATCTTTTTTTAAATTTAGTAGATATTTTTCTGCATTTTAACTCTTATATGTGCCATTGGTAAATACTTTGAATATATATAAAGGAAATCATCGATTGTATTATAATATACAAACATAGGGGAAGTATATGTATATGTGTGGGTATATTTAGTTCTAAAAAAATCCTTTTTTACATCTATTGGAATGACTTCTTTGTTCATTTTTTCAAGAGTTACATTCATACATTTCTCTTTTTAATAAATTGTTAGTACTTTTATAGTGAAATCAAAGCCCTACACACAGATGAACTCATTCATCTTCACAGAAGCTGTAGAACAGGACAAGTATAACTGGTATTTTGCAAATGCATGCTGTGCTCACCTGAGGAACTTTTAACAAAAGCTGTAAAGATATTAAAGTAGAAAGTTGGTGAGGCCAGCAGCACATGGTGACTTGCCCTGTGCTCTACGTCCGTTCGGCCACAGCTTGCGGTGGGAACCTGTGTCTGGGCCAGACATCTTTGCCATGTAGGGAGATTTCTTAGTGCTTGTCCACCCGAGAACTCATAAGTTCCTTCTGTGTGATCGTGCTAGGGCTTATCTTAATGTATTTTTGTTCCATTTATCCCTCCTCTTTATATTTAAAAGAACATTTAGAATGCATTGTTCCTCTTCATAGGGGCAAACCTACAAATCACACCCTTAAGCTTTCCCGAAGAATTCCTCCTCAACAACTTCTAGTCCAAATCATACGGTTTCTGTTTAATGAATAGCACAAAACATCCAAGCATTTATTCAGGAGTTAATCCATAAATTGACTGCAATTTTGACTTTTGAAGTCTCATTTAATAAATTGAACGGAAACCAAATGTAAGACTGAGAAATATCTAAGTTGTCACTTCTAAAACTCAACCCTTGTACTGTAGTAGGTTATCAGAAACCAGCAGACATTAACCACATTCTTTTGACTTTCTGGAGATGAAATGGTATTCTGCCACCATTTTGACTAAAGACATATCCCGTTGACATGAATTACTTGTGATATTAGAAATGATTTAAAATAAGAAGAATCCTTTTGGAGAATATATATGCATCGTTTAAAAAGTCTCAAAACATTTTACCTATTGTTGAAAAATAAATAAATAAATTACCCACATGTCATATTTTTACATAACTTAGCATGTTGGAACATTTTGCTTCTCAACATAGGCTTGACATTTCTTAAAGCAAAAGCACTATTATTTTTATTTGTCGCATACCCAGAGTCCATCTGCATTTACTGTCAAGTTCAATAACTAAATTTTTTCAAGTAGTTGCTGATGTCTAACTTATAACTTTACTGTTTCATATGTAATTCATTATATAATGTTTCAACTCTCTGTTTAAATGAAATTAATATCTCTCTGGCCACCTGAAATTCATAATGCATGCAGTTAGATTACTACGAATATATGAATTCCTGATACACCAAAACACTCATCATGTACATGGGTTATTAAGAGCTATTATGTGATTCATAGTGTTTGAGATGTTACGGAAGAGCCTGTACGTTAACTGAGATCTATGCCTTGCCCTCAAGGAGCTTTAAATTGTAACATGACAAGTGTATTTAGATGTCAAGTTACATGACATAATATCTAAACACTGAAATATTTTGAAGAAAGGAGAGATGGGTAGGGTATGGGTTTGCCAGGGAAACTACCATAGAGAAAGGAAGACCTTGGTTGGGCCATGAAGAAAATAAAATAGACTCAAAAGAGGTAGGTGATGGTCTTAGTTGAAACCACAATGGAAACCAAGGTCTCTGTGTTCTTTGCTGGGCAGTGTGGATGCGCAGGCAAACATTTATATTTGAGTGCATTTCTGGTGAGCTGAGGACCTTGGCCTTCCTCTGAATGCTGCCCATGACAGACCTCACACCATGCAGTTCTGGTTAAGTTAATGAGTTGGGTTTTTTTTTTTTTGAATTTACTATATGTCAAAGATCGTCATCAGGCCATTTTATGTATTGCAGAATTCAAAATGCAAAGTAAGGTTAGTTTTAGTGGGAAACATCTTTTTTTATTTGGACTTGTGGGTTAATTTTACGAAGGCTGTATTTGTTTGGTTAGGAAATATTGGTTTCCCTACAGCTAAATTTTTAGCATTCAGTGAAAAATAAATTCCATGTGGTATTTCTCTGGCTACCCATCTCAGGTGTGAGGTCGTGGGAAGCTCCAGAAGTTTCATCTAGAAGAGGGCACGCCACAGAGAAGTAGAAGGAGCCAATATAAGCTGGGTCTGAATGGCTCCCAGTCGTGCTTGTCTGTGTGTTTGGTTTTGCTGTGACTGCACTTTCAGGCTTTCACTGTTATATTCGTCCTTCCCCTATCGTCCCATTCTTCATGACAGATACCAAAGAGCATAAGATCATTGGGAAGGAAGAATAAGTCTTTTGTTTCATAGCCAAACAATCTGCAAACTACAGCATTTGTTTCCTGTGCCGATTCCATAAGGGATACCCTAATGGACTCATAATAGAGTGTCATTATCACATCAGCAAAAAGTAAGGTGCCTTCTGTAGAATAAACTATTATATCACCATTAAGTCCAGTAGACTCATTGGTACTTCCACTAAATTATACCCTAATGCTTGATTATGAAAATCATTGGAGGGGGGACTATGATTAAAATATGTCCCTGTCTTAGCAAGGAGAAATGCTTCAAAACACAATATGGTTTCACATATGAACTTTTAGTTTTATGACTCAGGGAGGATTTTTCTCAGGTGGAAAGCACACAGTTTTGAGTGCTTACTATGCATCAAGGATCTGCAAACAAAAAATACACCCGCAACTGGAAACGGTCCTTTTCCCGAAGGAGAGGTGCTTCCCGCAACGGCAGATCAGTGAACATTTACCAGTCACTTGATGTGCCTGGTGAGAAGTAGGTGCAGGGTCCCTGTCTGATCCCACAGAATCTGCAGAGGTTAGAAAGTGGTGATTAAGAAAGACTTTCTAGAGACAGCAAGGCTGGACTTTATATTTGAAGATGTGTAAGGATTTAATCAGGTCTGGTGATAATATTTGCTCGTCAAGAGACTGGATGGACCCTGACAATCTTTCAAGCCAAGGAAGTCAGCATTTTGAAGTTGCCTTAAAAAAAGGCCTGGCGTCCCTGGCTGGTGTGGCTCAGTGGATTGAGCGTGGGCCTGCGAACCAGGGTATCGCGGTTCGATTCCCGGTCAGGGCACATGCCTGGGTTGCAGGGCAGTTCCCAGCGGGGGACACACCAGAGGCAACCATACATTGATATTTCTCTCCCTCTCCCCTTCCCTTCCCCTCTAAAGATAAATAAATAAAATATTTTTTAAAAAAGGCCTGGCGAGATAAGCTAAGAACAAGTGTCCCATTGTGGTGAGCACAGAATGTCAGGGACACCGTACAAAGAGGCCCTGCCGTCAGAGGAGCCGAGGTTCCCGGGTAAGGACAGCCCCTGTTCTGTGGACAGTGGGGGCTGCTGAAGGATTTTAAGCAGAAGAATGGCAAAGCCAGGTTTTTGTGTTGAAAAACAGATTCATAGTCCCTTTTTGAGCAGAATCTCATTACTCATCTTCAAAAAGGTCATGATTGACTTCCTAATGACAGTGGATCTCCTCGTAAGAATAACACTCAGTGTCTTTTCTAGTGGTTCATAAAATGTCCAAATGGACATTATGAACATTCTGACCTGATTTCTTGGAACATTATCATGATTTCAGTCACTTTGCTGTGTTTTTATGCCCTCAAACTCATATTTCTAGCTGTGTGTTTTTACCAGATATATGAAAATTGTGGGATTTACAGTAGGAGAGCATTTTCAAACTTGAGATAAAATACTTAACTGGGCTCCCAAAATGAGTGCTTTCACATAATTGCCAAATTACCTAGAACTCAAGATTAAAAGGAAAAAAATCAAGCCTCTTCCTTTGAAATATGTGAAGAGGCACATTTAATCCGATCTCTCTAATACCTGTGCTTTTGGAAATGTGATTTTTCAGGCTCATACGTTCCCCATCTGACAATTTACAAATTACCTTCCAATAAGAAAGAGGAGGCTGATTCCTTGGCCCTTGCTAGTAGCCCTGTGAGTACATCACATAAAATAGCTCAAGTTGCTTATGTAATGAAGTGGTGATGTCTGTGCTGCTGTATGACTTTACAGAAAGACTAAAAATAAACATCCAAAGTCATCGTTCTTATTCATCCCATTTTGCCAGTGATATCACGTATGTTTTTAAAATACCAAAGTGAATATGTTTTTGGTCATGGTAAGTAATTTCCTTCCCAGACAGTTGCTGGGGAGTACTTTATTTATTTTCTCCTACTAAAACCTTTATTCATTGCCCAGCATCTTCCAGATTCATTGCTTTCTATTCCTCTCTCTCCTCAATTCGTTTGATTATAACCTTTGTTTCAAATTACAGTTGGCTCTCCATATCTGCACTTCCGCATGTACAGGTTCAACCAACCACAGAGCGACAATACTCAGAAAAAAAGGGTATACTGTTGCGTGCCGTGTGGTTAGGCCTACGGTGGTTGGATCTGTACTGAACATGTACAGACTTTGTTTGTCGTATCACTATTCCCTAAACAATATAGCATAACAACCACTTGTATAGCATTTACACTGTATTAGGCATTATAAGCAATCCAGAGGGATTTAAAGCATGCTGGAGGATGTGTGTAGGTTACATGCAAATACTGCATCATTTTATATGAGGGACTTGAGCATCCATGGATTTTGGTATCTCAGGATACCCTGGAACCAACCCATTGGTACTGAGGGATGACTACACTCAGGAATGATTCTTTCCACATGCAAGGAAATGAGGATGGCCTTGCCTTTTAAGCTGTTTGGAGATAGGAGCTGCAATGTTTTGCTTCTAATCTCTCTATTATAGACAGAAGCCCGTGTTTAAAAGTGCAACATTTCTCAAAGTTACCAACTATAGTTGTAGAATGCTTATCATGCGCAGTCTGCTCTAAGCTGTTTCTATATTAAGTTGGATAGTTCTCACAGTGGCCTTAGGGGGGCGCTATTCCAATTATCTGCAATGGAGAGGAGAAAACTGAGGTATAAAAGTTAAGTAACTTGCTGAAGTCTACTCAGAGTGAGTAGAGAAACTCAGAAAGTAGCTTCATAGTTGGGGCTCTTAATTACTATTCTAATACAGGTATCCCCTGTTTTCCCAAAATTCATAAGCCACTTCACTTTTATGAAAGACCTATGAGTAGCACCTGTTTTTGCTAACTGAAAAAAATTCAAAGATTACTGCTTTTAGAAACAATGACAAAAAGCAAAAATTGCATTCAATGTTTGCTTTGCAGTGAGCCGATACAGAGTCAGTGTGCTCCCGGGACCGAAAGAATTGCCCCGCCACACTCCTTCCTTGTGAGCCACGCTCAGCCTCTCCATGCCAAGCAGCCGTAGCTCTGAACTGTGCGAATATCTGTGCTTTATCTCAATTTACTTTGTGCATCTGTTAGCAAGATGTGCCCTAAGGTATCAGAAACCCCTAACAGAGTCCTGACCAGTGTGGTTCAGTTGGTTGGGCAGCGCCCCATAAAGCAAAATGTTGCCAGTTAGATTCCCAGTCAGGGCACGTGCCTGGGTCCTGAGTTTAGTCCCCAGCTGGGGGCACGTACAGAAGGCAGCCTATGAATGTCTCTCATATTGATGTTTCTTTCCCTCTCTCCTTCCCTCTCTTCCCCTCTCTCTAAAGTTAACTGTTTAAGAAAAATGTTTTAAAAAGAAAAGAAAACCCTAAGAGAGGTTTGTAAGGTTTTACCCTTAGTGTAAAACTGGACATGATTAAGTGTCCCTGTGGTGGTGAACAAAATGAAGACACTGTGTGCATATTGAATTTTAGGTCTGGGAATGCTCAATGTTTTTCATGTAAATTAATGGTAATTTCTTTTTAGCTTCATGATATTTTGGCTCACAAAAATTTCATAGGAATGCTTCCTTTTTGTATACTGGGGAAAACCTGTACGGAAAAATAAACCTATTGTTACCTTCCTATTCCGAGATATGGCATCTGTCTGTATAAAAAGTATATAAATTCACATTTGCACTACTTAAGTGAGATGATAACTCTGGTGATGTGATTCTCATTTCACTGAAAGGAATCTGAGATTGTTCTGCTCCTGTGGGTCAGAAACCCCACATTTGGGACGACAGAGGAGACAGTGCTGTCTCTTGGGGTTTCATATCTAGCAATCAAATATTGTTACCTGACCCTCGAGGGTGGGTTGAGTCAGATTCAAACAATTATGTCACTCTACATGCCGATATGTTTTCCAACAAAATCCACGGTAAATCCATGACTACACATGGTGTGCATTGAGTAGGATTTAAAAGTTAAATATTGGAAATAAATGTGGTTTCCACTTGTCTGCATTTCCCCCCAAAGTTATTCACAGGCCAGCTCTTTACTCAAGTCTCCCTATTGAATATTTGCTCCACAAACAAGGAGAGCAGCCCTTTCAATGTTCCCAGATCCAGGAAACTAGACCATTTATTTTTTCTTTCCTTATCTGAAAATTTATTCTTTCTGTGTTTGTCCCTTGAAAACATCCTTTGTGCCTGGTACTTTTCAAGCATCTGGAGGGCACAACAATAACACAAACAGACAATTTTTTCCCTCACTGGAACTTATATTCCAAAAGGAAAGGAAGTGACAGGCAATAAAGAAGATCCATAATAGACCATGCAGTGATAAGTGCTAAGAGAAAAAATAAAAGCATGAAAGAGGAGGAGCATAGAAAATGATGGAGGGTCACTTCGCCTGTGAATTGAGAACATACTGTGAAGAACCAAGAAGGAAGCAGGACAGTCCTTTTGAAGGGGCTGCTGTAAAAGCGAAAGTTGAAGGTGGAGCTTGGGCCAGGAGGTGGCAGTGGAGGCGGTAACGGGGGTTAGTCCTGGTGGATCTATTTTGTGTGGAGAATAGACAGTCTATGTTACATTACAGAACCAGAGGAGTAAGGGTTATGCCATGCTCTTGGTTTTAACAGGTGAAAGAAAGGGGAAAGAACAGAAAAGCACATTTATAAAGGAGTATCGGTAATTAGCTTTCTGCAAACAAATAAATGAACTCTTTGATGAATAAATGAGCCAGCTGGATTTAGATTCAAACACAAAGAACAGCCTGGAATAGCAAATAACTTCCTAGGAGACAGCATAAAAGTTGTATGTTGATGAAGACAGGCACTATCTGGTTTTATATTCATGATGGTAGAGACTTTAAGGTTAATTAGAAAATTATTGCAGGTTTGTTTTGGGGGGAGTGGCCTTATTTGCCAGCATATGCTCCTTTGCCCACCAACATTCCAGTTGTTTTCTCATTGTTTTAAACTCAGCATGTGGTGACAAATAGAAAAAGTCTGCTCTCGGTTTTGAATAAGAGAAAACCTGTACGTGTTATTCTAAACAGATTGGAGCTAAAGCAAGAAGTTACACCGGTTTGAATGTTTTCTTTCTCTTGCCCTTGTCTAAGTCTTGAAAATTTTCACCAGACATGAGTGGAATTCAATCAATTAAGGAGTAAGAATTAAGTTAGGAATAGAAATAACTAATATTTAATTTGAGACACACAACATAGACATGAGATCACCACTAATACTTTATAAACACACATACTATATATGCATGTAACTCTTTATTTGCAATGAAATTTCCTATGAACTCTCTGAGGTCATTTTTGTCAATAACATTCTTGACTAGACATTGAAGTTGTCATCCTCTTCCTTTTACATAGTTGGAAACTGAAGTTCCAGTAAAGGGACTTTTCCAAAGTCACCCACTAAATGAATTGCTAAGGCAGGACGGGAACCCCAATGTTTTAGGTGCTAATGTTCTCCCACTGCCGTGACATCTCCCCAGCATAGAAATTATATAACCTCTAATTTTGTTTGTTATAGTCTCATAAATTTCTTCCTTTCTTTTCTTCGCAGAACTTAGAGGCTGTCTGGAGAGCTCATTGTGTTGGTTTTATCTCCTCCAGTGGCCATGCTTGACCAGTGGGTTTTCATATAGACTTTGAAGGTTTGGGAATTTGAAGCACTTAATTTTTTATTGTCCCAAAGATGTCTTTTTGTTTCACCTGCTATCAAAATCTCATCTACTAACCCTTCAAACTCAGATTAAAATCTGTAATGTTTAGTTTATTTTGAAATGACCATGTAGGTTACCTATAGGATAATAAAGAAATTGTAATCTCTAGTCATTACATCTTAAGAGTCATGTTGTCTATTGCATTTGCAGACAGACGGTTTTCTTCTGATTGGTTTATCTGTTTGTTTCTCTTAGCATCATGAGTCGACATCCCGTGGTCTCCCTTGATTTTCTTTTTCCTTTGGTTATTCCTGTGAAAAAGGCCAGACTGGTATGGAAATAGGCCATCGAGACTGTTGTAATCCGCATAGCTGATTTCTGTGTTTGAAACACGATTATGGGAGCAGTCAGCTCGCTGATTTCAGAGATCTTTTCCATATGGAGTAATTCACCATGGTTTTTCAAATTCGGGTGCATTGGTCCCTGCAGTAAACATTTCAGCTTATTAATAAACTGTTGTATCTGTCGTCACCAGGGCTGTTCAAGATATTTCTTGAAAGATAAGGGGAATTGCCTGGCATGGGGACATCATTTCGTTATAAAAATGGAAGATGCATTGCATTGGAGAAGGTGGGGGTCATAGCAATGTGTACAAAAATATGTTGGGGTTTTGACGTTCAATGATATTGAGTGGGCGTAGCCAGGGCACCGTGGGCCACCCAGGGAGTGTTCTGCCCTTGGGGAATGAACACAGAATTCTTGTCATTTCCTTTCTTGCCTGAAATTTGTCACTGAGGTATTTTTAGTTCAACAAGAGTGAGCAACTCTGCTCCCTGAGCGAGGGGCTCACATGCTATACTGTGGAAAATGCTATTTATTATTGATACCGCTATGCATATTCTATGGAATATAAAACACTCTAAAATTTCCACTGGTGCCTTGGGCACAATTGAGAAAAGAACTTTTTGAAAGGAAAACATTGCCTCACCTACAATAAATTAATAACAACTCAATATGAGGTTTTTAAAAGTAACTAAATGCATTCTAACTATTTTCAAAGGGATTTTAGGCTATATGCAAATACACAGCTCTAAAAATTTCAATTTGGGGATTAGCATTTTGATGCTTTCTCCCCCTTAGGTTATGCTTGCCCTACCTAAAGTGTTTATACTCTTTCTGAAATTCTGTATATGAGCAGATAGAAAATAATTACCTCTCATTCGTAATGTGTTATATAATTTGCAATTTTGTATTTTGTTGTTTATATCTATTTTCTCTTGTTAACTGTGGAGAAATGTCATAGTCTGGGTTATTAATCTGTGTTCCAGATACAAAAAATACTGAATCCTGGAGAAGCTGCTGGTCAGGCTGTGCCATGAGCTGGCTCACCTAGAAATGAAGATGTCATTTATGTCCCAGCTTCTTTGAGATTTGTTTTGGGCTCTAACTTTTATCTGCCTGTTGCCTCCCTGCAAAATCTCCTCAGATAGATACTTCATTCGGCCCATCTGTTTCTTAAGCTCTCCTTCTGAAACTTTTCTGTTGGGCTATTTCTGTGTGTCCTATTTGCATTTAGATTCTGAAACTTCATTCCTACTCCTGATCCTCAAACTGAGCAAGACAGAAAATTTGACATAAATCAAATGCAGAAAAAATAATTCTCTATCTCCGTATTGTCCCCCTGTCCTCAGAGGTATATCAGGAGAAGACGGAACTGTGGTATCCCTATGCCTGTGTCTGCACAGAAAGGTGGGGTCCCAAAGCCTTGGGTTCATGTCATTTTCTTTAGCATCTGCTGGATGGATTAATATTTGCAAGTCATTTTAAGCACTCTGGTTCTCATTCTCTTGTTAGAAAAATGTCGGTAACAATCTCTCATTTTCTGACAAAGCTATTATGAGGAGCAAATGATCTGTGAAAGTGAGTATTTTTTTGCTTTGTAAAGCTCTGTGTAAGGATATGTCAGCTATTATAATTATCATCTCCATGGGCCTGCTCAGAGTAACTGGTGGCAACTGCTGCTGGTAATGAAAACAAGCATTTGAAGCCATAATGAAATATTATGCTCTCCTCTGTGACAGGTATGAACCTTCAAGAAGAAATTCAGATACTTGTATATGAAAAATTAAATGTTTTTGTTCCTTTAAAATAAGTTTGGATCTCTGTTTCATCCCTCCGGATGGGCACAATGTTTTAAAACACGCCTAAGCATCGGAGTGGTCCCTCTCATGATCAATCTGTCTACATGTGCACCGCTTACAAGCCCTGCTATATGACCATTCATAAGGTGGGTTGGGTGGCTGTACTATTTCCTTGTGAGGCACAAGATCCTTCAAGATTCCAGAAGATCTCAGCATTTTGAATCTAGTGGTTTTAGGTGGAAAAGCCAGTCATCCCCAAGAGGTATTAACACCTTCCTGGGTGCTTCTCGAGTTCTAGTTTAACTGCTAGTGTACAGGTCTCTAAAGTTGCCAGGGTTTTTCCAGAGTTAAAATTCTCTTCCTCTCCAGACTCTCAAAAACACTGCCTTAATTTCCCTCCCCACCTAGAACTGTCCTCCCCTCTTTGAACCATTCTTTCCCTTTGAATCAAGTTCTGTTTTGATTTGGAAAGAATGCTAAGGAAAGGACATGGAGAGAATCTGACTACCTTTGTATAATGGTAGAAGCAAAAACCAGAGAAGGTGAAAATAAACGAATATGTCAGTAACCGTGTGTGTAATGAGCAATGTGGGTATAAATGTTAAGACACAAAATAAGGTTGCCTGAACGGCATCCTGCTGTGCAGAAAGGGACTAACCAGTATGCTGACTTGATGGTGAGCTCCCTGCTTATTATACCATTTTTTCCATAAGTTTTCTGCTACACAAAATAGGTTAATATTGCATGTGAGAGTTCAGCTCGTTGGATGAGAAAGTTAAGGATGGGAGAGGGAGAGGGAGGAAGAGGGAGAGAGAGGCTGAGAGACTCGAGGGAGGGAAAATGGGGAGGGGAGAAGGAGAACAAAGCGAGTGAAGGAAATCAGTTAACGCATATAGTAAATTGGTTAGAAGAGACAAGTTCTGGTTGGTCTTCAGACAAGAGATGATTAAAGAGTGGTAATCTGTGGAAAAATAGCTGTTTTATAATCCCAGTCTTTCACAGAGATAATGAATAAGTAAAGACAAAGTATGAGGAAAAAAGTAACACGCATCCAAAAAACAGCATATCTTAAAAATGCTTTAAAATGTGTTTAACTTATATTTTCCAGGTTATAAAAGCTACAAAGATTCATTGTAGAAAATGTGGGAACATAATGAAGAAAACCAGCATTACTCATAATCTATTATAAAACATGCATATATAATAAAAATGGCTTCATCAATTAACTTTATATATATATAATTTTTTCATGCCTTGGGAGTTTTTTGAATTTTAATGGTTATTAATATTCCCTTCTATAAACATATCATAAGCTGTATAATTATTCTCTTTTTATTGGATATTTAAGTTGTTTTCATTCCTTTAATTTTATAAGTTACACAATTAAGAATTCATGTACATAAACTTTATTTTCATTTTAATCATTTCATTGTAAAGATTTCAGGAAATTAAAATTTTTTCATCAGAGAAACAAATATATTTGTTACTCTATATGTGGTGATAATTGTTTCATTGATTAATTTTTGAAAAGTAACTTTTAACCTATTTCTTCTTCTTGATCATAAAAAAAAACTTTTTTCATGAATTTAATGGTAGGAATCCACTTGATTCTCCCAATGTTATCTTTATGAAGACCATACGGGCCTCTGGAATCAGCCATGTCTTAACCTTACATTATTCTTGTTTCCTGGTATTATGAGTAAAATTTGATAAAGACCATACGGGCCTCTGGAATCAGCCATGTCTTAACCTTACATTATTCTTGTTTCCTGGTATTATGAGTAAAATTTCCTAAGCAGATATCATGATTACTTTCTCCTGACTGGGCATAAAATTCAGTATTCTCTCACTTGCTGCTAATGTACCATGAGAGAGAGCACCGACTTCTAGACCGGTCATATGACCTTCTAGAAAGGTCATATCTCTTTTGGAAGTCTGAGTTCCAGGGACACACCAGGTAGCTTTCTGACGCATGTCCAGGCTCACTGTGGGTTAAACCCAGGTGGAGGTGTATTGAAATTTGATACTTTGCAATGAGAAACTTAACGCTTTGGTAATCGACATACGAGTCTCTTTGCCCTATGTGAAAGTCGGCCTGTTTTTTTTTTTTTTTTGTAATACTTTATTTATTTATTTTTAGAGAGAGAGGACAGGAAGGAGAAAGAGTGGGAAAGAAACATCAACGTGGTTGCCTCTCATGTGTCCCCTACTGGGGACCTGGCCTGCAACCCAGGCATGTGCCCTGACTGGGAATCGACCTGGCAACCCTTTGTTTCACAGGCCTGTGCTCAATCCACTGAGCTACACTAGCCAGGGCTGAAAGATGGCCTGCTAATTCAAGTGTGGAGAATTCCTAACACCTCATTGTGATCCCGTCTTGCTGGGGGTCTTTAGAAAGCCACCTGCGACTCCCCAGTGCTTCTGACACACAGTAGGTAAAAGAGCTACCCTGGGCAGGTGAGACTTGACCCAAATAAAAGTCAAAAGACTCAAAAAGTAAAGGGGAGGAGCAATATTCAATCCAAATTTCACTTTAAGAATCAGAATCCGAAGCATTTTTATTCATGGGATCTGTTTCCTGAATATTATGGGCTGCCTTAAACAAGAGGAGGAGCTGTACCTACATGCCATGAGCCATTCT
Organism: Sturnira hondurensis; assembly: GCF_014824575.4. Taxonomy (NCBI): domain Eukaryota; kingdom Metazoa; phylum Chordata; class Mammalia; order Chiroptera; family Phyllostomidae; genus Sturnira; species Sturnira hondurensis. Next base: position 11,650,030 of record NW_028091637.1, read on the forward strand.
TGAAAAGCACTGGGCTTGTCACACTCGTTTCAGTGTAGAGGCGTTCTAACGGGCCCCTAGCCCTGTGGCCGTAAGGCCATTTAACCTCGGAGGGTTTTCTCTGTTAAAAAGTGGTTAGTTACATCTTGGAGGATTTAATACGATACCAAACATGAAAGCATTTTGAAATCTGCAAAGTATCAGAATATAAACGGGGACAAACATGTAAAATACAAACTTTGGAGTAAGTCAACAGACCAGATCCTGGCCAAAAACAACAATGACAACAACAACAACAACAAAATGTGATCTTTCAGGCCAGACCATAAACAATTCCAAAGGCGTTTTACTTGGCTGATCTCAAAGAAGAAGGCTGCCCTCCTCATCCCAGACTTGGGCACAGACAGCCCCATACCCTGTGGAGTCGGGGACTCAGGGCCACCTGGTGTATCCTTAGCCCTGGCATCTCCATTTGGGGGTTTCCTAGTGGGGGAGGGAGGGAATTGAGGACAGTTTTGTGCACACTTAGTAGTACTCAGTGCTTTTCTGCCCGAGCCCTTGCCCATTTCCCTCTTCCTGGCCCCAGCAAGAGGGCTGTTCATTCTTTCTTAGCCTGTGGCTCCGTGTCTGAGTGCACCTGATGGATGAGATTAGAAGTCCAACCTGGAGGGGTTTTGGACCTCCTGCACAGTGTGGCCTACTTTAAAATGCTGGTTTAAAGGCAGAGTCGTATTCTCTTGGACTCTCTGTAATTTGGGGGTATTGTATGAGTTTTCTCTTTCCTATTTTCTGCATAGTCATTGATTCATAATTCAATGGTGTATTCCAAATACACAATTGGACTTTTCTGTTTCATTTTTTAGATCTTTGAGATGTTTAGATATTCTTTCTGACATTCTTTACCTGTGTTTTTAAACATTTTTTCCTCTGTGGTTTTATTTTAGTCATTTCTTTATAGCTTTAATACTTCATAGAGTTACTTTCTTGGGTTCTTTTCTTATTAAAATAAAAATACTTTTGGGCAAAATATTTACCTGATTTCCATCCATACATCAACTCATGTTGTATGCATGTTTTCTGTGTTGTATACCACATGCCTTTTTTACTTTTCTTTTTTCCTTCTTATTAAATACCATAAAATAATACCATAATACCACATTCATATACCATAAAATTAGCCATTTTAAAGTTTACAGTTTAATGGCATTTAATGTATTTATAATCTTGTGCCATTGTCACTCAAGTTGTAGAGCATTTTCATTATCGTGCAAGAAGTCCATGTACCAATTAAACTATCATTCCTCACAAACTGTGGTTGTTTGTGTCTGGCTTCTTTCACTTGACATAGTGGTTTTTTATGTTCGTCCACATTATAGCCTATGTATCAGTACTTCTTTTCTGTTTATGGCTGGTTGACATTCGCTTGTTCATGCAGTTGGTTTATCTGTTCACCCACCAGTGGGCATTTGAATTGTTTCCACCTTCTGGCTGTTGTGAATAGTGCAGCAATGACCATCTGTGTACATGTATTAGTTTGAGTACCTGTTTTTTATTCTTTTGTGGCTATACCTAAGTGTGAATTTTTGGCATTTCTATGGAAATTCTGCTCTTCACTTTTTAAGGAACGGATGCTGCTTCCAGAGCAGCCGTGACATTTTACATTCCTATCAGCAATGTACAGCAATATACAGGCTTTTTAATTTCTGTACGTCTTCACGGATGCTTGTTATGTTCTGCTGGTCTTATTATCACCACTCAGGGAGTGTGAAGAGGTGTCTCATTATGGTTTGAGTTTTTATTTCCCCAACAACTCATTGCATCATGGCATTGGATATCTTTTCATGTGTTTGCTGACCTTCTTTGGAGAAATGGCTATTCAAGCCCTTTGCCCATTTTTCGATGGGTTTGTTTGTGTTTTTTTGTTATTGAGTTGTAAGTGTTCTTTAATATTTTAGTTACTGGACTCTTATCAGATACATGATTTGCAAGTATTTTTTGCAGTCTGTAGGTTGTCTTTTTATTTTCTTGGTAATAGTGTTTGATGCAGAAGGTCTTTATTTTGATATAATCCAATTTGCTTGTATTTTCTTTTTGCTGTATCTTATACTTTTTTTTATACCTTCTTTGGTCCTGCATTGCCACAGCTCAAAACAACGGTGTGAAAGGGCTCGTGTGCGTTCACTTGCCAGGCGGCTGTTCTGTTCTCTTCTTTTGAAGCCTAGCAGTCACATTTGCTTTCTATTTCTTTCCTACTTATCTTTCCCACATGAGCTCTGCCTTTGTGTGTTTGTTGCTTATTTGTCTGTGTCAGTTATTATTCTCGTTATGTTTGCTTAACCAGTGTTCATGCAATTTTTAAAAATTTTTAACTATTTGAAGGAATTACCTTACAGAATTTCAAAGGTCTGTGTTATAGAGTAGTTCATGATGGCAAACTAGAATCGACACACGTTTAAAGCAGGCCCTGAACTGACTTCCTCTTGGCCCTGGCCCTTGTTTCTCTCTTCTCCTTCAAGACCGGAGGTGACTTTCCTGAGCACTGAATGGGGAAGGCAGGGGAAGCGAGGGAGAAGGGAGCTGAATTAGCCCATCGCTGAGAATGGGCTCTCCACAGGACTTCGACCAATATATCTGAAAGCTCTGCATTTGTGACAATACCCTTTGGATCTAAATTTAATTTTTAAAACACATGAAGACAGGTATTTATTTCAGGAGGACAGAGGCAGTGCGGTACTGTAATAGAACGGGATGGGCTTTGGAGCTGGAACTGCCTTTGAAGCTCGGCCCTGCTTCTTCAGAAGTGAGCCCTGGGACACTCTCTCTTAACCTTCCCCGCCCTCCGTTCTCTCGGCCTGTTTTCTTTTCCCCCTCAACTATGACATTTTATGAGGACACAAAATAATAACCATGGAGCTCAGTATGTGGTAAATATTTACCAAATGTTAATTCCATTTTATTATTTTAGGAGTCTTATTGCAAAAGGAATGATCAGTTTATAATGTGATCATCATAACTTTGTTGAGGTCAGTAATATTTATGTTAGTTTATCTAAGATTCAACTATAGAACTTCTAAATGCAAAATGTTCTAACTCCCCAAAAGCCACAGGGAAGCATAGGCTAACCTAAAACCCAGCACTTTTATTCAGCAGAACTTAATACATTTCCTCGTCATCTCAAAACTCCTTTTTCCCTACTTCACACCCATGTTCTGATGAAAAACAACTAGCAGCTTTTCTTTATTCTAAAACAGAACTAGGAAAGAAAGCACTACTAGAACTAACATTTAGATACATGATACAAGAAAAACAAGTATACAGAAGCAAGAGCTATCAGAGGGGGAGTTAAAGGTGGCGGGTGTCATAAAATATTAAAACATGGTTTAATCAGAAGTGAGATATGTAGGTGAGCTTAATTAGAAATACATATTATTATTTGACTTTAAAGTATAAAATGAAACATTAAAGCAATCTTACAGGAACATAATCAGTGAGGAATAATATGTTGGAAAATGAGTCTGATGTTGTAATTGGTGTGTGCAATTAAAATTAATTAATTTTAGTTAACATTCATGCATGCAAAGATGAAATCAACAAATTTTAAATAATGAATTCATAATTATAGTGTCACTGGTATGTTGCTATGAGGAAGCGAGAGACTGCTCTATCATGTGTGGTCAGCCTCAGCTATAATGTGCTGTGTCTGATCAACTCAGGAAGATATTCTTTGGACAGAATGTCTGGGCCATTGCACTGTATGAACTGCACCCTCGTCTAAATTGTTTTAAGTTAAATTCGCAGTGATGTTTGCCTGTGTCAAATTCTCCATCTTATCACATCTCAAATTTAAAAGGGGACTTAATTTTAATTAACATATCATTGCAGGCACTCTAATATTAATGTTTCCTAAGCCCTTTATAAGATTCATTAACAACAATTTAATGATGAAAGGACCCAGGGGGCAGGTACAAAGTTGGGAGGGCATTTTTAGTGATTTCACTGTTAATTTTACAAAATACTAGAGACAGAAGTGCAGTGTTTTAGGATCCCATAGTGAAGTGTGAATGAAGTTATTCTAGTAAGCAGAGAGGGAGGGAAAGGGAGGGAGTGTCCATTCATCCGTCTGTCCGTTTCTCTCTCTCCTATCTCCCTCTTTATATCTGTGCACACACACACACAGAGGGTGGAGTAAAAGTAGGTTTACACTAGTGATTATGCAAAGCACAGTTTATTCTTGTATTATCATTATTTATTTGTATTATAACTGTAAACCTACTCTTGCTCACCACTGCATATATGTATGTGTATGTATATGTGTGTATGTGTGTGTGTGTGTACAGCTTAAAAGTACAACTTTAGGGGTTGGTTATCTTTCCTACCAAACAAATAATTATGATTATAAATTTTTGTTTTATGTTATCTCTGCTTTTACAAATTAATATCTACATTTACAAGTTTGTAAGACATCTGGGTTCAAATCAGTTGTGTCTAGTGAAATGAACACACAGCCATCAAGAGAGAATGATGACCCTTGTTGGGCATATGAGAAGCTTAACATAGCATTAAATAATCCCAGAGTTATCATTTTGCTCTATCTCCAAGTTATCTTGAGCATAGTCCCTAAACAGTATGTTTCTGTGCTTTTGACATTTATGTAAATGGAACCTCCCGCTTATATCGTTGTGTCTTGTTCCTCTGTCCGATATTGTGTTTGTGTCATCCACGGTGTTGCTTAATTTCCTGCATTTTTTATTTAATTTGATTTCTGTATTGTATTGTATTCCATTGTGCAGATAGAACATATTTCCCGTTGTACTGATGAACAAGTTTAGAGTCCTTTTGCTATGTAAATTTGATATACATATGTATGAGTTATTTATTGCTGCATAACAAATTACCACCGTTGCCATATTTTATTGGTTAGAAACAAGTGACTCACTAGGCCGGCCTACGCTCAGGGGAGGGAGTGACACAAGGACGTGCATAATCAGAGGTGGGCCTTTTTTGGAAGCTGCCTAGCACGACATACACTGATTTTTAAAAAATAAATGAAATCTCACTTTACAAATGTCTCTGCCAGGTTTAATCCCTGAATAATAGCAGTTCTGTAGTAGGAACTTTGCTTAGCACTGAAAGCAAATAATCTCTAATCCTCTTAACTAACTATCCCGCAAGTATTGTTATCTTTCTTTTACAATTTAAGAAAGTCTGGCTCCTCAGGGTTAAGTAATTTGACTTTGGAAATTCTGGTGTGTGAGAGAGACCATATTGTATGCTTCGGAACCAGTGTTGTGAGCATACTGTGTAAACATCATAATAATAATTATTAGTGATTACAGAAAATAAGTATTGCTGTTGCTCATGCTAATTATCATGGTCACCTCCTGTCTACACCAAACACAAGGTACCATCAAATGACTTTCCTTTACAGCTCATACTAGATGTAGTCCCCAGGGTAAAAAGTGACAGTTTAGCTCTACTTCGTATCACCACATGTGAGTAATTTTATGGACTTCTGGTTCTTTGAAAGATTAGCTTGGAACCTATAATTCAATAAGACGTAGGTACTCCTAACCCAAGGTTAGTACAATTCCATGGTTTACTGCAAAGAGTAATGCCGCCAGTCTGTGTAGCATTGGGCCAGTGTGGGTGCAGACAGTATTGATGGTAAATTCTACCAAACACTTAGATATAAAAGCACATTTTATCTCACTGTGTTTTCAAAGTTAGAATAGAGAGAAATTCTCCTTTTTTGGCTTTGTTTTCAGTTTTATTTTGAGTGGTAAGTTCTCTTCTTATGAGGGTATTCTTGCAGGGGTGTCCAACTTTTTGGCGTCTCTGGGCCAAAAAGTTAAATATATTGTGACATGTAACCACAAAAAAATCTCGTAATGTTTTAAATAAATTTATGATATTGTGTTGGGCTACGTTCACAGCCATCCTTAGTCACATGTGGCCTGTGGGCCTCAGGTTGGACACCCCTGTGTGAAGGGATAGCATCAAAGAATCTGGAAATGACAGCCATGTTGGCAATGCCCACCTCATTTCATTGATAACTGAAGGCCACAAAAGTTTGTATATAGATTTCATTGTACATAAATATATATTTTGGAGAATACTTTTTTCTTTTTTTAAAAGATTTTATTTATTTTTAGAGAGGGTGAAGGGGGGGATAAAGAAAGGAGAGAAACATCAGTGTGTGGTTGCCTCTCACATGGCCCTCACTGGGGACCTGGCCCACAACCCAGGCATGTGCCCTGACTGGGAATCAAACTGGCAACCCTTTGGTTCTCAGCCTATGCTCAGTCCATTGAGCTACACCAGCCAGGGTGGGAGAACACTTTTTTCTGTCAGCATCTCTTCCTTGAACAATTTTAATAACCTCCTAGCTGTACTCTTTGTTTTCATGCTTATTCCTCCTATTTGTTTATTTACTCACTCAATGAATATTTATTAACCTTCAAGGTATTTGCTTCCATAAATCTTTTAAAAATGCATGTCTTGTCATGTCACTTCTCTGCGTGGCTCTTTATCATCTTCAGGACAACATATACCCGTGTAGAATAGAGAGCTTCAGGCCCACCTACTCACCCCATCTGCTGTTGTAAACACATAATTGGGGTGTCTCGGATAACTTTTCTACTTCAACTACTCTCTCTTGTTTTATTCCTACATCATTTCCGTTGCTTTTCTTACCTTGCCATATGCCGGTACTTTTACTGTATTAATACTTTACAGCTCAAACAAATCCTTACCTCCTCTCTAAGTTCTTTCTTTTTCCTTCTCCTAGTGCTTGGTTTATAACTCTATTAACACTTTTTTTCACTGTCCCAATTTTTGTCTTTTTTATTACTCAAATATTCATAAAAATATTTTTATAACAAAAGATTAAAATAGCATGCATAAGCTGAAGTGATTACCCAGGTGATTTACTGGGGTACCTATTATTAACATTAATGTTCCATGGTTCCCCACGTAGATCACTGGGTCCAACACTGGTTTTTGCATGTATGATTACATAGCAACAATGTTCTTTGCCTTTGGCAAATGGAACCTTTCCCTTCAGCCATCTCTTGGGTTTAGCACAAGAAAAACAAACAAATTGGCAAGTGAATATTCTCAAGTTCCATTTTGGGGGTACCATGAATATGTTCTTCGGTAAAGTATGTTTTCCTGTTTAGGAAACTCTAGCCACATTCATGGTTTTAAGGACCAGAAGCAAAAATTCTGTGAGGGACTGCTTAGAGGCATGAACCCCTCCCACAGGCACCCTAAGTTCCTGGATTCGTGTATTTGGCTATAGGGAAATGCCATCATGCATTGGTCACTGGTTTAAGAGTTCTCACATCCTTTATATGCTCTCCCGACCTTGTGTGGTAGAATCTCCCAGCTGTGAATCTCCAACTCTTTCTTTAGGAGGCCATTTCACGACTGTAGCAGGCCAACTGCCTCCAGGTGATGGGATGCAGAGTAGACCAGTGAGTACCAGAAGTTTTAAGGCCATTGCTTACTTTACTGTGTAGTGAGGTTCCTCACCATCGGCAAACGGTGTGTGGTACCGTGGCAGAGAATGCATCGTTCTGTCCATCTAAGATGAGGCTGATGGAAGAATTGAGAACAAACTTGCATTCAGAAAATTGATCTGTTCCTATAAGGACAGATTGCTGTTCTTCCCTAAATGGAAATGGTCCAATGTAATCAACCTGTCACTGGGTGGCTGGCCGATCCTCTCCACCCATCAGTTCTGGGAATGAAGCCATATCAGTGCTTAGGTTTGCCCTGCGCTATTAGCAATTTGCATACTCCGTGGGTGCAGCAGTCAGATCATCCGTGGTGAGGGAGGATTTTATGTCTTTGAGCCTGCGTGGAGCACTCATGGCTGCCAAGTGTTCCTGAGTCCATTAAGCAAAACCTGGGATAGCTGAGAAAAGAGGCTTAGTTTTCTCAGGATAAGTCCTCTTTTCCACCTGGTTATTGACAGCCTGAGTCACAGTGAATTCAACCCATAAGCATCTTCATGGGCCACAAACATGTCTTTATTTTATTTCCATTCAGAGACGAGCATCCATATATTTCTTCCTTAGACTTACCAGTCACTGATTTTTTAATCTTATTCAGTGACTGTGGGAACTCAAACTAGGTTTATTTTCATTTGTCTAGAATTTATTTGATTATATAAATTAGTAACACCTTAGTAGGCTACTCATATATTTCATTTCTATGCACTCTGTAAAAAATTAGTTATTGTCATATATTCCTGAAAGTCAAAACTGTTTGCAACTCTGTCCCTGTGGGTTATTGCAGTAATTACACCCACCTCGTAGGAATAATTAAGTACCACCTGCCACTCCAGGAGCATATTCGTCTCACTAAAATAGGGAGCCTACATTCATGATGGTGAAATGGGAACCCGAATTCTTCCTTTATCTCTAGACTGAAGAGACCACAATAGACAATCACCAATAATAGAGGTTTACAAGGATGCTGATGTTGCCTTTATCAGTGCGTTTTCTAATGATGTAGTAAAAAGAGTTCCCTCTGAGCCTCCTAAAGGTTAGGATGTATTGCAACATACCCAGATCACTAAGCCTTCAAGTTCCTTTCTCTGTGGTATAGCAGCGAAGTCCTAAAATCTCAGACTTGTTGAATTTAGTTGACCACTGAACTCTAGCTTCAGTAGACCAACTAAGAATACTTTTAAATTCACTCCTACATCATGAATCTCTGTATTTTGACCTTCTTTGACTATAATCCTTAGAATTTAAATTCTACCCATGTTTCCCGATTTCTCTCTGGGAGCAGAATATAATTATCTCTCTGGTTCATGGAGGGATTTAAGCCTCCCTGTGGGCCAGGAGGCAATAGACAACCGTGCAGTTGAGCTCAAAGGTGAATGAGCATCGTCTTGTGAAGAACTTGGCCGAAACAGGGCCACTGAAATGTTTACATGCAGTGGAAAGCTAGTTTCCTCCTATGGTGGACAGGAGATTTTTCTGTTGGGGAAGGAAGATTTGCAGTTCAACTATTTCAGCTTCATCATCTGTGTCTGTTGAAATGTTCTCGTTCTAAATATCAGAGTCCTCACTTATTCCTAACTTTAGAACCTTAACTTTAGCATAAATCCTTGGCACAGGCAGTGGATATATCTGTATATCTCCATGGATATGTATCTTCATACACATGTACTCAATATATATCAATAGAGAAGTTTTGAAGATCAATGAATGATAATGCACAATATATTACTGTCACCATAACAATAATCTCATAGGGAAGGAGCAGAATGGTATTTTGGATTAAAATAAATAATAAAAATAAAACTGGGAAAAAAAGCTGTTTTGAAAAATGACAGATGGGGGTCAAAATTTGTAGTAAGAGGATAAGTTAATGATTAATTGTAATATTCTATGTCCCTTCCCTAATTTTATTCCCCAAAGAGATGTTTTTGTTGGTCATGAATGTAGATTTATATTTTGTATTCATAATCTGCCACATGTCAAACTCCTATGGTGATTTCTATAATTTATATGATACGTGTGAAATCAATTGTCATCATTTTACTTTTTGATGTTTAAACTTTGCATCTTAGAATAATTCTCTACCACCAAGTCACATGCATATTATCCCATTAAATATTTTAATACCGCCATATATATTCATATGGTGTTACTTATCTTCTTGGTATCAGCTTCTTAACATCTCTGTCTCTCTCACTCTCTCTCAGTTTCTTCCTAAACTCTCCCTCCCTCCCACCCTTCCTCTCCAGACCTGCCTCCCTCTTTCTCCAATGTTATTTTCTTTTATTTACTTGAAGGAATAGTATGAATTTGTTTCAATAACATTTGTTGACTTCCCCATGTTTTCAACAGTAACTTGAAATTTCATTTACGTAAGCTAGACTTCTATAAATTAATGAGTCTAATTGTGAACTCTGTTTTGTTAATCTATTTTTTCACTAATACTAGACTGTTTTAATTACATAGTACTATATTTTAAAATCTGAAATATTTACCCTATCTGTCACAATTTTATTATATAATGAAGGTGTGTGTTTTATATTCTCTCTCAGACAAAATAGTCCAGGCTGTTGTTGAGTGTCTTTAATTTTGTTGGGGCTTTGACTCTATATTAGGAACTATTTGCATCTAGAAATATGACATGAATTTTTCTTTATTTATATCTTGGCTTATGTCCCTCACTAAAGTGTTCTAGTTTTTATAACTTTACTTTGTACTTGTCATTCCTGATTTAGTGAAGTTTTAATTTTACTGCAAGTGATTCAACTTTCTAGTTACAGTTTTTAATACAGCTGTTATCCAGGCAGGAAAGCTTTTGATTTGTTTATGTTGATCTTTTTGTTAATACCTAGTTACTTGAACTTTGGTTTTTCTTTCTTTCTTTTTATTTATTTATTTATTTATCTTTAGAGGGGAAGGGAAGGAGAGAGGGAAAGAAATATCAATGTATGGTTGCCTCTCATGCGTCCCCTGCTGGGAACTGGCCTGCAACCCAGGCATGTGCCCTGACTGGGAATCGAATCGAGATCGTCTGATTCGCAGGCCCGCGCTCAGTCCACTGAGCTACACCAGCCAGGTCCTTTGGTTTTTCTATGTAGAAAATGATATTAATGGAAACAAGTGACATTTTTTTTCTTCTTTTCCAATATACTATTTATGTTTCTTGTCATTTTCTATTCATCATATACTACAGTATACTGTAAAAAGTAATTGTGATAGTATTTCCTATTTTCTTATTCATTTGATTTTAGTCAGAATGTGTAAAATATTTTATCCTTAAACTTTTACTTCATTAGATTTTTGACAGAAATATCTTTATGATACTATCTAAAATATAAAATTCCTTTTTATTTTTAGCTTATATAAATAAACTTTGACTTCAGATGTTGAACGTTTTAGTGATTTTGGCATCTGATATCATCACATCTTTTAATCTGTTTGAATTTCCTCAAGTAGTAGAATAGCTTGATATTTTCTGAAATTGAACCGCCTCTGCACTTCTAGAATAAAGTCTGCTTGGTGTAGTAATATTTTAATACTCCTACAGATTTGTTGGGGAGAGGTCTCCTTAGATTTTTAATTCTATTTATCTCTGTGCTTGCTTCTACATTTGAATTTTTGTGGTACCACTGTAATAATTTGGCATCTAGTTATGCAAGGCATATAAAACACATTAGAAGAAGTGTCATCATATTGTATGACTTGTGACTTTATAAAAGTCAAGATATTATGTGTTCAGGCATGTATTTGCAAAACAATGCATAACATATTCATGCTCTATGGCAGGCATCAAGTTGAGCACAGTCATGGGCTAATGGAATCCTCTTAAGAGAAAATACTTGATACTGTTATCACCTCCAGGAATCGAGATAAGGAAGTGGAGGAATAGAGGATCTGTTATTTGTACATAATACCCTTGGCGGTGCATGGATTAGAAATCATATAACCTAAATTTACCTTGCTACTTCAAGCAATCTGGATTCCCATTTATAGCTATCTAAGAAGTTATCTTTAAAGTACATGAAATATTTATTTATAATCTCTAATGTGAAAGGCCCAGTTAAAGAATAGTGATTCAATCACTGCTTACGTCTTCACCACCTTGTTTGAAAAATGGAAGAGCAACCCTAACCCTTAAAATCTCTGCGCGCTCTTTTATATCATCCCAGATCCTCCCCAGAGACACTACTCTCTTGGGTTTTAGGTTGATGAATCCTAACACTTCTCTGCACAGTTTTAACCCTGTGCATTTCTTCTAAAATTGTATCTACTTCTTTGCATGTTTTGACTTTTATATCAAGAGAATCAATAAATGGATTTCTTGGGGGCTTTATCTCTCTTTTTATTGCTGCTTGATACCATATTTTTCAGATCATAAGATGCACCTAGGTTTTAGACAAGGAAATAGGGAAAATTTTGAAGCAAAAAATGTGGTAAAATATTTAATAACATAAGTAACATAATATTTCACCAGTGTAAATGTAAACAGAAGTCAACAGCAACATTAACAGCCATTATTCCTCCCAAATTTAGGGGGGATATGTGTCTTATAGTCTGAAAAATACAGTAATGGATTATTGATTGTAATGCATTTTTTTATCCACTCTTCTATTGATAATCATTTGGTTTGTTAAGAATTGTTTGACATGACTGTTCATAGTTTTGATCTTCTTTTTCTTAGATAAGTCCCTTTAATGTTTCATATAATAAGGGTTTGGTGATGATGAACTCCACTAACTTTGCCTTATATGGTCATAAGTATACTTTAAATACAGAATTCTTTGGCACTGCAACAGTACTGTTCTGAGGATTCTTGTCCATGCCTCCCATTGCATGCATGCAGACCTTGTGTGGGCTGTGTACCTAGGACGCTTACTGCTGGATTATTGGAGATGGATCTTCTCACATTTGCTAAGAAATGCCAAACTATTTTCCAAAACAGTTGTGTCTATGTACAGAAACACATAAGAGATTTTGCTGCTCTATATTCACGCCCAAACTTGATATTTTTCAAATTTTTTAAAAATGTAAATATTTAAATTGTTTTAAACTATAGCCAATACCAGATATGAAACCTCTTTAATTTTCACTTTCCTGATGGTATTTAACATTTTTCCACATGTGTGTTTTCCATTCCTTGTCTATATTGCCCATTTACTTTGTCACATCATTTGTTTTATTGATCTATAGGCATTATTTGTATGTTCCAGATAGAAACCCTTTGTGGGTTTGGGGTGTTAAATATTTTTAGTTGGTCACAGTCGAGTCACTCCTGCACTGCCAGAGGAAACAGTAATAGCCTTCCCCGAGACAGCCGTCATGCAGGGTAATGCTGATTCTCCACAGGACCCACCCCCACTGCCATCTGTGCTTCTAGACCAGGGGTGTCAAACTCATTTTCACCGGGGGCCGCATCAGCCTCAAAAATTGCTTTCAAAGGGCCAAAATAATTTTAGGACTATAAAAATGTAACTACTCCTTAGCAGGTGAGGAGTTGAAATTACATTCAGCCGTTCAAAGGCAATTGCAAGGCTGATGTGGCCCCCGGTGAAAATGAGTTTGGCAGCCCTGTTACATTGGATTCAATCCCATCGGGTTCCTGAAGGTGAGGTACAAAGTGTATCCCGTGGGGAAGTGTGTCATGCTCATAAGGAAATTGGGATAATGCATACAGACTTAAATCTATGGAATATGTGTGGGGATGGGTACTAAAAGTGAGGTAATAATGTTAGAAAAAATGTGAACTTGGTTCAGGCTGAATTTATTGGCATGGGTTTCCTAGGCTGAGATTTGGCTTTTAATGTTGTAGTTCAGGTTGAGAAAGAGCTCTAACGGTGGGTTTGGTTATTGCTGAAACGTGGACCAAAGGTGGCCCACAGTGAACAGACTTGAAACAGCAGACACGGCTTGGTTTAATGTGGAGGACAGGATTCAAAGGCTGAAGGAAATGGAAACATTAGATTGAATTTAGGCCTACTCCCCCACTCTGGGAGACTCCGTTAAGACGTGCCTTTCATTGATTCTGTGAGAAATCAATTGTGAGGGGAGCCCTGGTGTTCTTAAAGAGCTCTACCGTAGCCCCTGTCGGCCAGCACTCACCGTGGGAACTGTGGTTACTGAACTGGGAAACCTACATGCAGGGGGAGTAACTCATCCCTGGGTTTCAGGAGTCAAATGAGGGCACCCCACTGCCAAAGGCAAGGTAGGTGTGGTTACTGTCATGGAGAGCAGAGTCACAGTAGAAATCAGGATCGTTTGACTGGTGTCGATGTATGACATTGGCTTACTGATCATGGTGCTCCTTGAGGTGAAATAGATAGGAAGCCTACTAAATTCTTACTGATCCGTAAAAGCAGAAAAGTTCCAGGTCCAATGAACAACAGCTAACTTTAGTCATAAAAACAGAATCACATCCCTTCAATGAACTCTGAGACTTGGGTTAGTTTACAGATCCAGATCTCCTCGAATGAGGGGGAAGCCAGGTCCCCTTGAGAACGGACCCTGGTACAGTAAGGAAAATGGATACTGTCGATCTGCCCGGTTTTCCCTGGAAGGGCCTAAGCCCTTTACCAGGGTGACTGTACATTGCAGAAAAGGAGGTAATTTTGACCCTCAGACGTTCTGAGGACTGTTGGATACCACTCTGAACTGACCCTGACTCCAGGGGACAAATGTTAGGGGGCCCACCAGCAGGTAAAGCAGGGGCTTAGGAGTCAGATGATCACTGGGGTTGTAGCTCACATCCATCCCACAGTGGATCTAGTGGATCCCAAGCTCACATTTATCCCACAGTGGATCCTGCGGATCCCACGCCCTCCCTGTGGTTATCTCCCAAATTACAGAGTGTATAATTGGAATGGACATACTCACAGCTAGAAGAATCCCCACGCTGGTTTCCCCATCTGTGGACTGAAGGTTACTATGGTGGAAAGGGCCAAGTAGAGGCTGCTAGAACTGCCTCTACCTAGTAAAGCAGTCAACTGAAATCAGTACTGCACTGCTAGAGGGACTGAAGGGATTAGTGTCACCTTCAAGGACTGGAAAGAGGCAAAAGTGATGATTCTACCACACCCCCTTCAGCGAACAACCTATGGGCCTGTGCAGAGGACAGATGGGTCTTGGAGAATGGCAGTGGGTTATAGTGAGCTTAACCAGGCAGTGACTCCAGTTACAGTTGCTGGACCAGATGTGGTTTCATCGCCTGAGCACATTAATATATTTGTTAATACATAGTATTCACCTGTTGATCTGGGAAATTTCTTTTTACTCTAATTCTGTCCATAAAGACTACTAGAAGGAGTTTTCTTTCAGCTGGTAAGGCCAGGAACATACATCATCGTTGTCCTGCTCTCCAGTCCTGTGTTAGAATTCAGTCTGCAGGAATCTGAATTGCTTTTCTCTTTTATAAGATATCACACTGATCCATTACATGGATGGCAATATGATAACGGGGCCCAGTGAAGATGAAGTAGCAACTATTCCAGACTTATTGCCAAGATGTTTGTGTGTTAAATGGTGTCAGACCTAAATTTCACAGGCCCTTTGATGTCAGTGAAATTTCTAGGTGATCAGTACCGGGCATTTTGAAATATTTCTCCCCAGATAAGTTGTTGTATCTGGCCCATCCTACCATCAAACAGAGGCTCGACACCTAGTGGATCTCTTTGGATTTTGGAGGCTCCATATTCCTCATTGGAATGTGCTGTTCATGTTCTCTGAGTGGCCCAAAAGGCCGCTGGTTTTGATGAGGACCAGAACGAGAGAAGATTGTGCAGCAGGCCCACAGTGCCGTGCAAACTGCTCTGCCACTTGGGCCGCATGGTTCAGCAAATCCAGTGGATTTTAAAGTGTCAGTGGGAGACAGGGGTGTTATGTGGAGCCTTTGGCCGGCCCTGTAGTTGAGTCAGAGTGCAGGCCCTTAGGATCTGGGAGCAAAGCCCTGTCATTCTTTGCAGGTAACTACTGTCCTTTCGAGCAACAGTTCTTGGCCTGCTACTAGGTTTCAGTAGAAATTGAACGCTTATCTACGGACCACCAACTTGCCCTGCCACCTGAGCTCCCGTCACGAGCTGGGTCTTCTCTGACCACCAAGTCAGAAAGTTGGTGTGCAGAGCCACACTGCATGACGAAACAGAAGTGGTGTATATGTGATCAGGCTCAGGCCAGCCTTGAAGGCCCAAGTATTTACGTGAAGACATGGCTCAAATGCCCATGCCCCCCACCCCCACCCCCCGGCTATGCTGCCTTCTTTCCCCCAGCCTGCACTGTGGCATCGTAGTGGGGGCAGGGGTTCCCTGCCATCCATGGACAGAGGAGGAGAGGATTCAGGCCTAAGTTAAGGATGGTTCTGCATGACCTGGAAGCACCACCAGAAAGTGGACAGCTGTAGCACTGCAGCCCCTCTCTGGGACACCCCTGAAGGACAGTGGTGAAGGGAAGTCCTCCAAGTGAGCAGAACTTCGAGCAGGACACCTGGTTATACACTTTGCCTGGAAGGAGAAATGCCTGATCAGATATGTACTTATTTACCTAGTTACAGAATAATGAACTAAGGAAATAAAAGGAAACTATCTCAGAACCACATTGCATTATATTCCCATTTCTAATTTGTAGAGTTGAATTGTAAAATTCCTCTAATCATGGTTGTCTTTAAATCAAATAAAAAAGCCATTGTTCCATGGATAGATATAAAGTCTTCTAGTCACTGGCCCTGCAGCTTCTCGAGAGTATTTAAATTCCTCTGATAAACGTCTGTAGCTGAGTCAGGGAAGCAGAGGGAGTGAAGAAACTGAGTATTTGAACAGCTTGTCCTGGGCCAATTCCCAAAGCAGGGGTGGGTTTTGAGCTTCTCAAAATCCATCTGCAGAAGGGACAACTCTGTCTTTCCTTCCCCTCCTTTTCACTCCGTAGTAACCATAAATAATGCAAAACTCTCCCTGAGCTCACACTGGTAGGCTCAGAAGCCTTCGCATTTGATATTTGTCACCTAATAAAACGCTGTTGTGTGGGACGATTGCCCTGAGCGAGAGGGGGCTTGGGTGTGTGTTTGCCAGAATATGGTTGGGGCTTTCCATATTATGTTTCCTTCATTTGATCAAGTTGTGAAATGTCACCCTTTCATAAAAAGCCTTGAGATGATCTACAATAAAATGGCATTAACTGGAATATGTAAAACATCTGAAATAAGTGACAGCTACATAACTACACAGAACCACAGGAAAGCAGCAAAAACCCCCCCAAAAACAGTACTTGTTTACTGCAACCCCAGAGGGGAAACTGGATCTTCACATGTTACAAACCTTCCTGGGAAAAATGCACCCCCACACATAACCTAGAGCACTGGCTTTAGTTTGACACGGAGGGAAGGCCGGGCTTTATTAAACTCACAAAGCTGCAGAGCTGCATGTCCTGCACCGAGGTGCTCATCGGGATTTCCTGAGCAGGGTGAAACCACACAACCACAGAGACAGTGGTTTGGTGGATCTGAGAGGATTGGAGGTGGGGGCCAAGGTTGATTACTCAAGTTATTATGTTTTGTTATTATGTTGTTGTGTTTATGTGACATAAACATATTAAGTTATTCTGTTTATATAAATTATTTATATATAGGCATTTTATGAAGTTATTATATTGACTCATATATGAAGTATTAACTATTATGCAAACCCTCATTTTTCTGATGAGACAGGGACTCACACAGAATTGGCATGAGTTTTCCTGGGTTGTATGATGGTGAGTTATGTTGACTGTCTATGAGAAATGATCATCTTCAATGGGCCTGAAATAATAGTATGATTTTTCATATGCATTTGTTATTTTTAGAAATTATAATTTTATTTGTATATATGCATATATGTCAAGCATTGGAAAAAATCTGTTCTGTGGTTCAAACAGAAGGGACTTAATATTGTTAAGAAGTTGGTCTCTAGTCTGGAGAGTTGAAGGAGAAAAAAGGAATGCTGAAATAACTCAGGGTCCACATAAGTTGGTGAAAAGGAGAGGAAGAGGTGGGCTGCCAAACCTAGGAGCCCAAAGGAGGGTCCTCTGTGGAACTGGGGCTCACACCTCTCAGGGGTGTCCTTACCTGGCCACTGATGGTTGAGCAGGACTGGAAGGGTCTCCATGGTTCATTTGCAGGCCTCTGAGGAGGGAGTGTCTTCCTACTTTCACTAGCATCTCTGAGAGATTATGATGAGGCTGATTCTGTGTATTCTGAAAGAGACCAGGGGCGTGAGTCAGCCATCCCTACTGGGGCCAACCTCTGTGGGTGGGTCCTGCCAACAGCATCAGCCCAAACAGGAAGCAAGTCGCTCCACCCCTCTCCCTTCTCGTTCCTGTGGAGGTTCCTATAGACCATACCACTCACCACTGAGTCTGGGAGCTGTTTCCCTGATACCAGAATTTCTTTATCTGTAATTTTGACTGGGATACTTCAGTTTCCCTGGACTCCAGCCATACCAACTCTGGAAGGTGATTGCACAATTAACCAACCACTGCTTGAAGGTTTATTTTATCTACCAATCAGAATGTAGCACAACATACAAGTTACTACGTGCATGTAGGAAATTACACATGTATGCTATACTCACCCTGTGTTTGATTCTGCGGTTCTTCAATCCACACTCCTGTAAACATCTGATAAAAGCCATGACCCCTAGTTTTCCGTACCTAAAGTAAATCAAGATCATGAAATAAGGTCATTCATCCTATGTGGTCTAGACACAAGTGAAATAATGTTTAAATTATGAAGATCTCAAAAGGACTAAAAAAACCTCTGCTTTCTTATACTTATTCATTAAATATTATTAGAATAAATTTTTATATTAAATCTGTCAAAAAAGCTACAACCAGAGTTCTTTGTTCATAATTGCTTAAACATTTCTATCATTCTCTTGTAATTGTGAATATTTGAAAATGGTGATTAAATTAAATTAATGTTGTGAAATAATAATTCATTATAGTAAAATAATTTTACAGGAAAATAGAAATATTTTGTCATACTGCTGAATAAAAAATGTAGCAGCAGCACTTTTATTTTGTCATTAGTATATTTTTATTAGTATACTTTCAAACCCAAAGGACTGCTTAGGTTTGTTGTATTTTTCACAAAATGAGGCTTTTCTGTTGTTTTTTTTCTAATTTTATAAATTATATTTGTGTTTATAATTGTAAATATTAACAGTGACTGAACAATGGTAGGTAGGAAGTGGTCTCCAGAAATTCTGTTTTCTTGATGTAAAGACAGTAATATTTTCATGACTATCCTCTCATATATCTCAGTTAGGACAATGAGCTTTACATACTATTTATGAGCATGGATTTTTTTACTGGGCCTATTATTTTTGTGTAAGTGGGTATCCTTCCCTCTCCATCCACAATGCCCCTTCACGTAGCTAGTGCTCACAGCCGGTGTATGTTCGAAGCTGGGTTTGTCCTTGCTGTGTCATCATGTGCGGGGACTTTCTCACCAGTTGGCTGGGATCAGGTTATGAGTGCTCTTCTAAGACAACAGGGATTTTAGATCCATATCACAATTTACGTCACTGTTTCCCTGGAAACAGAAAACCATAGTATATTTCATTTGTAATAAACAAGTACATGTAATAAACACATTCCATACAGTATATTGTTTCTTTTTAAACATATTTTATTGATTATGCTATTACAGTTGTCCCACGTCCCCCCCCCTTCATTCCCTTCTACCCTGCACACCCCCTCCTACCCACATCCCCCCCCCTTTAATTCATATCCATGTGTCCTAAGTTCTTTAGCTTCTACATTTCCCATACTCTTCTTGCTCTCCCCCTATTTTCTACCTGCCATTTATGCTACTTATTCTCTGTACCTTTTCCCCCTCTCTCTTCCTCCCATTCCCCTGTTGCTAACCCTCCATGTGATCTCCATTTCTGTGGTTCTGTTCCTGTTCTAGTTGTTTGCTTAGTTTGCTTTTGTTTAAGGTGTGGTTGTTAATATCTGTGAGTTTGCTGTGTTTTTACTGTTCATGATTTTTATCTTCTTTTTCTTAGATAAGTCCCTTTAACATTTCATATAATAAGGGCTTGGTGATGATGAACTCCTTGAATTTGACCTTATCTGGGAAGCACTTTACCTGCCCTTCCATTCTAAATGAAAGCTTTGCTGGATAGAGCAATTTTGGCTGTAGGTCTTTGGATTTCATGACTTGGAATACTTCTTTTCATCTCCTTCTTGCCTGTAAGGTCTCTTTTGAGAAATCCGCTGACAGTCTGATGGGCACTCCTTTGTAGGTGACTGTCCCCTTATCTCTTGCGGCTTCTAGAATTGTCTCCTTCATTTTAATCTTGGCTAATGTAATTATGATGTGCCTTGGTGTGTTCCTTCTTGGATCCAACTTCTTTGGGACTCTCTGAGCTTCCTGGATTTCCTAGAAGTCTATTTTCTTGGCCAGACTGGGGAAGTTCTCCTTTATTATTTGTTCAAATAAATTTTCCTTGTTGCTCTTCTTCTTCCCCTTCTGGTACCCCTATAATTCAGATGTCGGAATGTTTGAAGATGTCCTGGTGGTTCCTAAGCCTCTCCTCATTTTTTTGAGTTCTTGTTTCTTCATTCTTTTCTGTTTGGTTGTTTCTTTCTTCCTTCTGGTCTACTCCATTGATCTGAGTCCAAGTTTCCTTTCCATCACTGTTGGTTCCCTGTGCAATTTGTTTCATTTCACTTAGTGTAGCCTTCATTTTTTCATCTAATTTGATACCAAAATCAACCAATTCTGTGATCATCCTGATCACCAGTGCTTTGAACTGTGTGCGTCTTATGGGTTGGCTATCTGTTGGTCACTTAGATGTATTGGCTCTGGGGCTTTGATCTGTTCTTCTGTTCGAGCCATTTTTTTTTCAGGAGGGGTCTGGTTGCACCTGCTATGTAGTGAGGGGTGAAGCCTTTGGTGTTCACCTGGGTGGCGCAACCCAGTCTCTGAGTTGTGGCACTGTATGTGGGAGCGGGGTCAGAGAGGGAACAATGGTGCTTGCTCTGCTCTCTTGGATCTCAGTCCCTGCTGCCACTTCCCACAAGCAAGTTGGGCCCTTCTGGTGCTGATTCCTGGATGGGTGGGCTTGTGTGTGTTCTAGGACCCCGTGGGTCTCTCCAACGAACTCTCCTGTGAGGCTGGGAGTCTCTCCCAGCACCTCGACCCCCACAGGTGTTTTCAATCAGTGCTTTGAGGCTTTATTTCCCGGCGCTGGGGCCCTGGGTTGCTCGGTCTGTCTTGATGCCCATTTTTCCCCTGATTTATCTGTGCACAAATGTGTGATTGCAGTCAGCCAGCCACCTTGTGTGCCCCACTGGCTCTGCCCACCACCAGCTGCATGCCTAGGGCCTCCAGACACCAATTTTTTCTTCCTCGACCCCTCTCTGCCAGCCACCGACTCTGCTCCTCCGACTGGTCTGGATGAATAGTTGTCAGACTTCCATACAGTTCAATTTTCTGTCAGTTCTGGTTGGTTTTATTGTTTCTAAATTTTTGTTGTCCTTAATTTTGGTTGTGTGAGGAGGCCCAGTGTGTCTACCTACACCTCCATCTTGGCCGGAAGTCTCAGTAGATTGTTTCTCATGTACAATTTTATTTTTGAGAGATGGATTTTCAGGGATGAGATTCCTAGGTTTTAAAAATAGATGTATTCTTAATTTTAATATATATTGCCCAATCGCTTCCCCAGCTGTCTGTGTCAATTGGTTTCTCCACCAGTGTATAAGAGAACCTATTTCTCCCATCACTTTCAATAGTTGATGCTATCACTCTTAATTTTTGTGGATCAGATAGTTTAAGTGATATCTCATTATTTAATTTTCATTTATTTTCTACTAGTGCTTGTGTATATTTATGTGTGGTTCCTTTGTTTCCTTTTCAAAACTGGCTGATTTATATATAATTGTGTATTTTTAATAATTTTTCCATTTTATTGAGTTTATTGGGGTGACACTGGTTAATAAAAGTATGCAGGTTTGAGGTACACAGTCCCACAACACATTATCTGTCCACTGTATTGCCCATTCACTACCCCAGTCGAATTTCCTTTCATCACCATCTATTCCCCCCTATGCCTTCCTAATGGCCCCCACCCATCTTCCCCCAGGCAGTCACCACACTGTTGTCTGTGTCCATGAGTGTTTTCTCTCTTTTTTTGCTCAATCCCTCCACCCCAGCTCCACCCTCAGTAGATGTCAGGTTGCTTTTCACCTATGAGTCTGTCTCTATATTCCTTTTTTAGTTCATAAGATTCCACATATGAGTGAAATCACATGGGATTTGTCTTTTTCACCTGCCTTATTTCACTTAGCATAATGTTCTCCCAGTCCAGCCATGCTATTGCAGACAGGAAGAAGGTGCTCAATGTCACTAATCATAGATAAATACAAAATAAAACCACAATGAGGTATTCACTTCACACCTGTCAGAATGGTTGTCACCAATAAATCAATGAACAAGTGTTGGCAATGATGTGGAGAAAGGGGAACCCTCGTGCTCTGTGGGTGGCAATGCAAATTAGTGCAGCCACTGTGGAAAGCAGTACGGAGTTACTTCTGAAAATTAAAAATGGATCTGACTTATGACTCAGCAATTCCTCTTTGAGAATTTATCTGGAAAAACTCAAAATACTGGTTCAAAACAATATGTGCACCCGTACTGTACTTTCACTGACGCTCTATCTGCAATAGCCAAGATTTGAAAGTAGCCCAAGTGCCCATCAGTAGGGGAGTGTATGAAAAAGCTGTGCTACATTTACACAATGGAATATTATTTAGCTGTAAGAAAGGAAGAGAATTTAAAAATAATTTTTGAACACATTACTAAGAACAGACATTTTGAAACATGATTGCTTTTGTTGAATACTAAAATAGGGAATCACTAGCAAATACTCATTTTCTTTTTTTAATAATTTTTTTATTTAATTCTTGTTCAAGTACAGCTTTCTGTCTTATATTCCTAACCCTGCCCACCCCCCCGCCCCATGCTCCCGCCTCCCTCCCATTTCCACCCCCCACCCTTAGTTATTGTCCATGTGTCCTCTATACTTGTTCATGTGAGTCCATCCCCTTTTCCCCTATGATTCTCTCCCCTCCCCCCTCTGGACCCTGTCAGCCTGTTCCGTAATTGAGTATCATTGGCCATATTTTGCTTGCTTGTTTGTTTTGTTTAGATTCCTGTTAACGGTGATATCATATGGTATTTGTCTTTCACTGCCTGGCTTATTTCGCTCAGCAAAATGCTTTCCATCATACTCATTTTCTAAAGTTTTAGTGAAATCTGTTGGAGGGATAGTATCCTAAATTAAGGCATTAATATCAATTATTTATTTTTATTTCTTTCTAAAATTTTTTTTTACTAAATTGTTGAAAGTATTAGGAAAGGAAGCATTTTCAATTGCCTGGACACATAACAATTAATACAATGTGAATACCTTTTCATACTTGCTCATCTCTTTCTTTGAGAGAAAAAAAATTTGGTAGCTCTTAAAAAGCTTACTGGAATTAAATCAAATTTCAATAATCTATAGCCTGATTTATTTTATAGAACCGTATAGATCTGCAGAAGAGGTCTGAGGTTGGAACAGAAAGAAATTGGGTTTAGAGAATATTTGTTGTCAAAGGAACTCAAAATATAAGTAGGTTGAAAATAACCACTCTCTGCAATTGTCAAAAACTAACACACCACATCAACATGCCACTTTAAGGCTCCTCCAAAAGGCAAATTGTTATATGAAGTTCAGGAATTCCAAATTTATGGCAACAACAGCAATTGGTCACTAAATCTTAAACAGCAAACAGTTGGCTGGATACTTGTCTCAGAGAGACATGTGTGACCTCCACAATGTATTTAAAGTCAGTGGGAAATCTCTCCCTGAGTTTGTTTTGAAGAATGCTTTATTTCTGCTCTCTCTCTCTCGGGCTTTGGGGATCAAGTCTTAACTCAAAATCCAAGTCGGGAGCTCAGTAAAAGGCAAGATGTCAGCCTGTCCCGATAGACCTGAAAAAGACTGACGCAAGTGGGGGAAAGAAACTGCCTCAAGGTTTCCCTTTTCGGTTCGCCTTAGATAATCCTGGGAAAGTTCAGCTGCCTCCTGGAGACTTACTGAGGGACCTCCAGGGATGCCAGAACTGCTCTGGAGACTGTTTCCCGCGAGATGTTTAATGTTTTCCCCTTTCTCAACACAAATAACACCAAAACACTTTTTTTTTCTTCTCAAGGAAGAAGTTCTTTTGCACTTCTCTTTACAGATAGTTTCTGGAGGGGTGAGAAAACATTTTAACAGAGTGAAACTGGAGACAGTGTGTGAATTTTTAAATAATTTAATTAATGTGTTTTGAGAAACAAGCTGTGGGTTAGAAAGAGAATGTTAATCATGGCTTTCTGATTACTACATTCTTATGTATAACTTTAGAGCCTTTTACTGGAGTTATAGCACCAGCTAGGCATGAAGAATGGAAGCAGCAATATTCTATATCAAGATATGAAAAATGTTTTGTTCTTGGGCTTCTTAATACACTCTCCATTACTTGTTTTCATGTAGGATTTTATTTCCGAGGAGGGTTAGAGGTCACAACTGTTGTTTATCAGTGTGTAAGTGGATGTTAATTTCTCCTGAAATGAAAATCACCAAAGCGTTTTGACCTATTTCATTTCTATCACCTACACATGCTAGAATAAAGTTTTTTAGACCTAGAAATATAGAATCAGTTTATATCCTATGTGCTGTTAGGCTAACATAGAGTTCCCACTTGTCTACACCCATGTAGCTTGTGTGGCATGACAGAGCACCACTAAACTGGTGGTCAAAACAACCATGGTCTGCCTGTGCTTACTCCGCTGACCCTAGCCACTTGCCTGATGTCTTCCGCTGTGCCTCTGTCACATGTTTCTGTGTCTGCTGGTGGTGGGCTTGTGACAGGACGATCCTGGTTGGCCTCAGTCATGTGTCTGGTGGTGTAGAGACCATAACTGGGACTGACTTGGTTCTCCTCCCTGTGGTCTGACTGGTTAGCTCAAGCTTATTGACATGGAGTTCACAGAGAACATCAAGAGAAAAAAATCCAAAATAAAAAAGCGCTTTTCAAGTACCTATGGCACACAGTCAAGCCCAGGGTTTGTGTATGAAGAGATCACAGAAGAGGCACTTACAGGGAGCTGTGAATGAATTGGGAGGCATCAGTGCAAATTCAGACACAGCCCCATTGTATATTCGCCCAATTGCTTCTTTCCACCTTTGGTCTAAGTTGCTCTTAGACCAAAACCTTGTACTTCTTTTATAACAATTGTTTACATGTTTGTCTTCCTTATAAGATTCTGAGCTGTTTGAGGTAAAGGTCCTCTATTTAGCACATGATAAATATGGCATCAAGTAAATGGATGACCAAAGGAAGAATTAACTGGTAAACAGTTTTCTCAGAGGGAATTCTGTGTGCTGAATGGACATGCATATGTTATCACTCAGTTTGCAGAGCTACTGTGTAGTGAAGAATTAACCCTACCCAAATAAAGTTCTGGCCTTTGTCCTCAGCTCCTGGGAGGTGGTCTTTACACTCTGAATGTCCTGCATAATAACAGTGTTTTTATTTACTGGGGCTCCTTGGGCCACACTAGAGAGTCAATGATTTATGTGCGGCCTTCAGACCATGAAGCATCTGTCCTGTCTCTGGGAGAACTGGAGACTCAGCCACATGGACAGTCATCTCTGTGCGCCTGACCAAGCCCCAGTAAGAACTCTGGACCCTGAGTCTCGGGTGAGCTTCCCTGCTCAGCAACACTCCCAATGTGGTTGGGACAGCTAGGGCTGTCCATGTCTCATGGACAGTGGGCAGTGGGCAGTGGGAGGCTCCATGTTTGGAATGTTCCTGGACTCTGCACCATACACTGTCCCCTGGGCTGATTTTAATCTGGATGCTTTTACTGACACAAACATAATTGTAAATATAACAGATTTTGATGAGTTCTGCTGGTCTTTTTTTGTAAATTATCCAGTATGAGGGTTGTCTCGGGGACTTCTGAACTCTGCCGTTAGTAGTAGAAGTGAGGGTATTATTGTGGACTGTTCTCTAACTTTGCAGTTATAGATCTTAAGTCAAAGCATTATTTTTCTGGCAAGTATAGTTGACATTTCCCAAATTATGTTCTAAACAACTAGTTTCTTATAATCCGATAATAGATGTTCTTGGCAAATAAGTGTCTATGTCCAAAGTAGGCCTTAAAGACATAGCACTGAAAAACAGAGAAGGTCCTTGCTCTCACGGGTTTCTACGGAGGCTTGATCAGGCTCCCAGGGTTGACTGTTCATGTGGCTGGGTCTCCAAGTCTTTCGGAGACAGAGCAGACACTTCACAGTCGAGAGACCTCACCTTAAATCACTGAATGGCTGCTGTGGCCCAAGAATCCCGGGCAAATAAAACATTTTAGTGAGGGTGACAGGAATTAAATAATTTCAGCTACAGATGCTATAAATTTAATAAAACAGGGTAATAGAAAAAATCTATTGTTAGGGGGTCCAGAAGAAGAGAAAATTTAGAGTGGTCAGAAAATGTGTCTGAAGATGTGATATTTGTCCTGCAGTCTGAAAATTTAGGGACCAGCCATACCCATATGTATGGCTAGGGACGTCAGGAGGAAAATATCGTAGAAAGAAGGTCAATGTGACTGGATCCCAGTGATATGAGTCAGAGTCTGGGAACTGTATCCTCATAGAAATGTAAGGAGGGACACAATCATGGAGGAAAGTGGCTCTCAAAGTGTCACTACGGACCAGCATCATCAGCGTCACATGGGAGCTTATCATAAACAGAAATGCCAATCTAGCCTAGACCTGTTGAGTGAGAAATTCCAGTAGTATAGCCCAGCAATCTATTTTAACAAGTCCTCCAAGTAGTTCTGATACATGTTTCAAATTTAAGTACCACTGCTGTTGAATCTCAAGCACCTAGTAAACATACAGCTTTTTTCTGAAGTGCAATGGAAAGTGATTGAACCGTTGAATGGTTTTAAGCAAGTGAATAAGATTTCATTTATATTTCAAAATGGCACGGCAATGGCTGTGCTGTGGACAGTACAGGACCCGAACAGAAGTGAGGAGGTCAATGCCTGTGGTGCTGCCATCGTCCAGGTGTGAGAAGAGACAGGTAACAGTGCTGCAGAAATAGTGGAGGGTTATGGGATGTGTCTGAGGGTAAATAGATTGATTAGTCTGTACATGAAGGCCTTAGCTGAGCTTCTTTAGCCCTCCCAGGCACTATGAGTCACTAACGGGCTTCTGGAATACGTAAGTGTTCTGCATTTTTACTTGATTATGGGATTCTTTCTCTTTCATGGCATTACAAATTTATAGAAAATCTCCCAGGATGCTAGTCTCCAGGGAAAATAAACACAATTTGGAAAATATGGCATTGTAACTAAGAGAGAAAGAAGTTAAATGCTTTCTAATTTACTAAGTCATAACTACATAACTTACTTTAAAAAGAAATGCAGTTTTCAAGACTATTCGTCAGGTATAATCAGACTCACCAAGTGGTTTTTTTTTTAATAAAAGTCCCACTTTGGAAAATAGGTAAGAATAATGGGCCTTTCAAAAAAGTTCTCCAGGAGAACTGCTCTCTCACTAAGTCATAATTACAGTCATTTTCTGCTCAAGTGGTCATTTTAAAATATGGAAGAATATTATAATCAAATTAGAAAAATTATATTTACTCGCATATTTATTTTAATAATTTATTTGGCAATTCCCTCAAAAAAGTAGAAAGAGGTGTTTAGCTCAGGATCTAGGCAAGTTATATTTTTTCATCTACTCAAGCGTGGGTTTTAAACCATTTATTATACAAATGTCCAATACTTGTTATGTTTCTTAGCAGGGTCTAAGTTAACTTTTCCTTTCAGGATAAATGTAATGCTCAGGAGCATTCCTTTTACACTAAATAATTCAACAACAAAATACAATAAACCACTTCACTTTGGAAGCACAAACGTAGAATTTGTAATTTGGTTTAATTGTTTTTATTTCATGCCCCTATGCCCTTTATTTCAAAAGTATCTGGAGGAGACCAGAAAAGTTAAAATTTAGACCAAGGCCCTAATTTTTAATAAATAATCTCTGCCTGTGTGAGGCCTCACACCCACATTTACAAGATGAAGGCATGGGCTAAATGCTATCTTAGGTCTCTTCCACCAGTGTGTCAATATTTGCAGGAATATGTGTATTTCCTAAAAGTCTAGTGACCCCTTGAAAATGGGGCCAAGAAAAGTTTCATGCAACCAAGGAACTTATTTTGTAAATCCTTCGTATACTGTTTCTAATTTCTCTATTTACATGCTCCAGCTTTAGATAATAATATGTTCTCTTGAAAGTAATATGCATCTACAACCCACAATGCTCACGTGGCATCCTGACACTGCCAGCGTGGGCCGCTTTGCAGCAAAAGCCTCTACAAGTCCCAGGTGACCCGTGTCCAGTCAACCGACAAAGGTTTATGAGATACCCAGGAAGTTCAGGGTGCACCAGGCACTTTAGAGATTAGTGTGTTCTCTGTGATTCTTTCAGAATCACTGACAATTTGTGTCTTTTAAATGGAGCAATATTCAGATGACGTCGTAGCTCTTGAAAGAAGCTGGAAAATATTCAATAAACATCAATGAACTGTTTACCATGCAAGATCCGGTTCTTCATTATTTAGGGAGATAATATATTGTAGCAGTCTCAGAATTCCAGAAATCTTTCATATTTATCTTCTATGAAATATGTAAAATATGCAATTGACCATGTTGTGGGGAAGATGAAATCATATAATATTTATAAATGCCCGGCATAATACCTCATGTTGTAAAGACTTAGTTAGCATAATTTAAATGAATAATTAATTTACCCGTCCATCACCAAGACCTAAATCCCTTATTATTTCAACCTAAGGGGCTTGGGATATGACAGGATCTTTGATTATCAGGTCATTCATATTATAAAACAACAGTTAGCAATTTGAGTTCATAAAGCAGAGGATATGTGAACTCTTCCCATGTAAGGTGGGACCTATCAGATTCTGGCCTGCAAGTGAGAGACCGAAGGTCTATAAACAGAGTCCTAGGTGGCATCTAGATCTGACTACATTTTGCCACACAAGCCTTGGACTATTTCTTATAGGCGCAAGCAGATTTAGCTTTCTAGTTTACCTTCTACCAAGGCAGGGGGTAGGGGCAGGAATTTCTATAAAGTCCAGAATATGCTGCTTATGAGGTTATCTGAGGATAACATCACACTGTAGAAATAGTTTTTATGATTATTTTAAGATAGGGTAACGGTCTTTTAAGGTTTTAATTGATAAAGTCACATAGTGGCAACTCTAGGATTCATTCCTGTTTATCTATTTTCCCAAGTCCATATCTTTCCCCATTACACATTCCCCTTCCAGGCAATGGCACTGAATGTCAGTTTTCTCACGTGTAAGATCAGTTAATAACACCCATCATGTGGTATCACTGTGAGGATGAAATGAGGTAGCAAACATGAAAATGCCTGAAGAATAATAAAATGCTACGCAATGCCATCTCACTCTCTGGATATTTTTCCCTACGGTTGTGATGCGACTGTCCTCAAACTGTAGCTACTCCGTGCTGACTCCAATAGGGAAGGCCCATTTTTGGAACTGGTGAGGTCTGTTACACAGGGTGGGACAAAAATGCGCTTACAGCAATGAGTACATCACACACAGAGTTTATTCTTACAGTATTACTTATGAACTACTGTACTGTTTTCCATGCAAATAACCTGTAAACCTACTTTTGCCGCACCTTGCCTATATCCCACGTTCTCTCTCATGCCCCAGCATGTGTGCTCTGGAGATGAGAAAATACTTTTGCAGTAGCTATTCTACTGGAAACGGCCTTTGGCAATGCTCAGGGGTGTGACTCAGCTCAGCGTTCAGTCCCGAATCCCCGTGCAGTGCCCTCAGTCAGTGTGGAGGCACCATCATTTCCTCTGGCTCCTTACTGCCTCTCATCATTGGGGGTGACTAAGCGGCCCCTATCTTTCAAAATAAAAGTTTAGGGAATTTACTAGAAGAGTGAGTTTCAAAGCTCATGGCTGTCATAAGTGACAAGCAAATCCATATGGTGTGTTTTGTGTCCACCTGAGGTAGGTGGTTATAAAACAGCCTTACACAGGGGGTCCGTGGAGTTCAAGATCTGTGGAGTTCCCCCAGTCCAGTCAGGCTCTTCACAAAGAACATGTTGGAGAAGTGAGGGTGTTCAGTTGCCATTCTGTGACTTTGAAATGCCCCAAAGCCTCACCTATTGTGTGATACCTACTGATCCCGGAGGGTCCAATGATGGCTGGCAGTTTGCATCTCCAACCTGGGAGAACCTCGTGCAGACTCTGATGAATGGCATTAGCAAAGCAGTACTCCACATGCCCCAAAACGGGCCGGAATGCATCCTCTTCCAAATGACACCGAGCGTAATTTAGAAGTGTCAGACTCGGCGTGTTCGTGTTCTCACGAAAGTTCACTGTGAAAACAAGATAATGTCCATTCAGGAGTCCTTTGGCAGAACGTCTGAGGCATCACCATTTTGCTTAACTCATGTGAAGGTATTTTTTAAATCTGTGAAGAAATTCAATATCGAGGTCTTTTCTGATACTCCTTTTGTATTGTCAACAGTTTCATCTTTCCTCCATTCAGCATATTTTTTCTCTTTCTGAATTAGCTTTTGAAAATGCTGAGCTATTACTAAGGTACAGCAAACAGAATGCCTGTGTCGAGTAAGCCCCTCGGCTTTCACACAGGACAATGGAACCAAATCCTCTAATTATCATTCCCACTCTGAATGGGTGAATTCTGACGGAACGTACTTGTGCAAAAACTATCATATCAGCCCTGAGCACTCCTCTCCAAGGTCAGGCAGTGCACCCGGGAGAATGACACAAATGCTGAAGGTATTTTTCTCTGTCGTGACAACAATTTGGTTCATAACAAGGAAGAATTATCTAATAATTAAACAAGACTGAAGTTTAATGGCACGAGGTGGCCAGTTCCCTGTTGTTGGGGGCATTTTGGCAAATGCTGAGTTTCCACGGAGTTAGAGTGTATACAGAGGGACCAAGGGGCAGACGGGAGATTGAAGTGCCAGCAGTGTTTTGAAAACTGTGGGCCACACTGCATTAGCAGGATGTAAGATGAAAATAATGGATCTTGATTAGTGTTTTAAAATAAATGTTATTTTTTACACAGTGGTCATTCATATTTATTGTAGAAAAATACAAATGGGATAAATCAAAAGAAAAAATAATCCAGAAATAAGAGGTAACTTAGTTATTATACTTTATTTTATATATTTTTGTCTGTGTGTGTTTATACATGTATAAAAATATGTGAATATGTATATATCTATATCAACTAGAGACATTTATTGAAGAAGATGCAAGGTAGAAGAAACATTGTACATAAGACAATGACACCTCAGCCCCCTTCAAAGTAGTCATCTTGGGACCTCACACAGTGCTCCTAATCGCCATCAGCTACTCTGTCATTTTCCCCTGAATATCACTGACAGTCTGAAATCTCTTCCTTTTCAAAGGTGACTTTAGTTTGGGAAAAGCCAGAAGTTGCAGGGCACCAAATCTGGGCTGTAGGGGGCCTGAGTCACCTGGGTGATTGGATGTTTCACCAAACATCTCTGCATGAGATGTGATGCATAAGCAGGTTCATTGTCTTGATGAAACTGCCAATCACCAGTTGTCCATAGCTGTGGCCTTCTGAGTTATCTGAATAGTTTCCCCAGAGTAATGTTCAAGCTTACTGCAAAATCTGATGCAGATTCGTTGCTCTACTTGCTCAGCCATTTTGAATGTGATGGCCACACAGTATAAATGCTTAGTCAATGTGTCTACTGCCCCCACTGACTAGTACGGTGAAATTGTCATTGTTCACACATGCATGTTCCAGTCGACTCCTCTTGGCTACAGGTTACATTCATGTTGTGCAAACCATTCTTCTTATATTAACAATGGCTGGACTTTTTCTGGATGGACCAAAACATATTTATTATCTGTCTGTATATGCTTGTGTGTATTAAGTGCATATTTAAATATATGTATATATTTTTATGTTCATTTAAATATATCTATATAGTTAGTAGGATCAATATTATAAGGCAGATGCAAGTAATTTATCAAGCATACAGTTTGCAAACTTTTTCCCATTATGCGGCCTGGTATTTCATTCTCTACACAGTCTTTTTAAGAGCAACTGTTCTTAATTTTATGAGGGTCAGTGTTAATTTTTCTTTTTTGCACCCTGCTTCTGTGTTATATCTAAGAAATCCTTCTTTAATACATGGTTAAAATATTTTCTCCGATGTTTTTTCCTTAAAGTATAATAGTTTTAGGTTTTATGTTTATGTCCATGATCCATTTTGAATTAATTTTTGTGTAAGGTGTGATATATGGATTGAGATTTATTTATTTGCTACATGAATATTCATTTAGTACATCACCATTTGTTGGAAAAAATCCTTTCTCAGTTGAATTGCCTTTACACTGTTGCAGAAAATGAATTGATCATCTATGCCATCTATTTTTGGACTTCTATTTGTTAAATTGATTTATGTGATCAGCATTTTAATGGGATAAATATAATAAAAAAGGAAAGGAGAATAAAAGCGATGCAGAACACAAAGACTGGAAGATAAGGGAAAGGAGGAACTCCTAATAAAGGCAACTGTGGTTTCATGAAACGTCTCGTTCACTTCAGTTTGCTTAGATGTGTGTATGTGTGTTTGCGTGTGTGCTTATCAAATCATCGGGCATAAGACATTTGTGGTTTCAGTCACACATGTGAAAATGCTAAATTAGATGCCTCTTTCTGCCTTCTTCTGCAGTCTCTAAGGTTCATTCATACCTGAGGGGTACGAACTCATTCTGGAACTTCCCTCCCCTTTGTAAATATGTTGCAAATTTTTGCATGAAATATCAAGACAGCTGATATGATAGTATTTGCAATTCTTTGAGAACATTTGACATAATAAAAATGGGATGTGTTCAATTCAGAGTATATCCTCATTTAGAACATCCTTCCCATATTTTATCTATATGACCTTAGGAAAATTAGCTCCATCCCTTTTATTCACTTTCTGAAATAGATAGTAGATAGATAGATAGATAGATATTTCATTTGACTGATGATTCTGTCGTAATTCTATTTTGCTTCCTGCAATGGTTCATAATGGTGGCAGTGTCTTCTACGTTTCCTGCATAGGCTCTCTCCTTCTACAAAAACTGACATTGACTTTATGACTGGAAATATATATATATAATTCCTACGGTACTTGCAGCTTTGTGTGCCATTGTGGCTTTTTTCTTACAAATGGAATGTAAGAACAAGTATAGAAGTATCATGGGGCAGATTCAGACAGCTTTTTATTTTAATTTAACTTATTTTGTCCCCGAGTGAAGTCCTGTCATGCATACTGCGCCCTACTTCATTCTTTCCTTTTTAGTCTTTCCTAGTGACTGGAATGAGCACGCAGGCCTGTGAGTGTGCAGATGGAGCCTGCACTCACCAACGCTACAAGTTTCCTGAGCTGCTGAAAATTTCATAGAGCGAAGCTGTCATTCCAACTGTAGGCTGCATAACAGTTCATTTAGGTAAGGGAAACACAACTTGAATCTTGTGAAGTTTTTCAACCTTTTGCTAACTGCATTTTTTTCTGTTACTTGCAATGACATAGGCAGCATTCCTTTTGGCAGTACACCTCACCACTGTACCAGGTCTCATTGTTTTCCCCATCTTTGTGAATCATGCCACATTGCGACTGGTTTACACCCATGGAACTTGGATCAACTTTGACTCTCCCCTCTCTCTCTCTCCCCATCAGCAAAATGGCTCTGTTCTACCTTTACAGCTTGTTCAGCAATTACCGTCTCATCATTTGAAGCTGGTCAGAGCCATCATCATCCCTCCTGCGGATTGTTACAACTACCCCACAATTGGTCTCCCTGCTTCTCCCCTGCCCCTTAATTCAATTCTCATCAGAACAACCACAGGGAGCCTCTTGGGGTGAGTCATATCACTTCCCTCTCTGCTCAGATCTTGCCAATGGCCACCAGCCCACTCAGTAAAGTCCAGAGTCCTCAAGGTGTCCTTCACAGAACCAGTGTTTCTGACCCCCAGTTCCCTCCTACTGCCTTCCACTCTGCTATCACTTTTTACCTCACTTTCACCCATCCTGGATGGCATGCTGTTTGTTTCTGCCACTTGCCCTTTTACCCCAGATATACTCATGGTTCACCGCCTCCCTACATTGAGGTCTCAGGTTAAATGTAAACTGAGGTTTTTTCCACTTACAGAAAACATTACCCCTTTTAACTTTTTACATCTCCTGTACTTGGTTTCATATTGTTCAGAGCACCTAAGCACACAGTATTGTCTTCTTAAATTCATCTATTGATTCTCCTCCACAGACACTAGGGCTTTGTTTTATCGACTGGTTCACCTAGAGCTGTGCTTGGCCTATAGTTGGTGTGCTATGGCACCAACTCAAAAAAACTGATGAGTGAAGGCATAAATGGATGAGATGAAGAGGATGGGATATATACTTTTGAATCATGACTCGGATACTGTCTACCTATATGGTCTCAAGTAATTAACTTATTTTTGGCCTTCACTTTTCTCCCTTCTCAAGTTATAAAAATATTTACCTTAGGGTGTTGGTGTGAGATATAAATGAAATGATCCTGGTAAAAAAAGATTCAGCATAAGGCTCTTCGCAAGGATGGACTCAATAAGAGTTTGATAAATCACGGCCTGTTGAAAATCAAACGTAACCAAAGACATCTAATGATTTTCAGGGGAAGTATCATGCAAGTTTTTCTAGGCTAATGACATCAGTAAATTCAGATAGTCTCTAAGCATTAAATAGAATTTACAATGCCTTAATTTAGTTCTCCAAAGCATTAAACATCTATGATTAAGAAATATCTGCGTATTTCATGACTTGTAAAATGAATGGTATTTAGTGTTGCAAATCTGAAGTCTTCAGCTGGAATCTTGGGAGCCTTTGTGGCTCTTGGCTAACCCCCGAGAGCAACCTTGGTAGAGAGAGGTTGTCACTTGCCAGTCGGTCCCCCAGGAAAAGGCAGCTGTAGTTCGCAGTGTGCAGAGAAGGCTCATTCGTTGCTCTGCTCACAGGGAACAGGCCTCCCCTGAGAGCGCAGTCAGCTCTGACCCGGGCTCCTTTCCACTTGAATGAGCCAGAGACAAAATACTTTGGAAACTTCCCTGTCCTTCCTGATGTACTCATCAGTCTTGATCTCACCTGGTGGACTCTTTCCTCCCTGACCTCCCCCACCCAAGCCTCTCTGGTCTTCCTGTTCTATGTCCCTAGCTGTGTCTACTTTCCTCCATCCCAAGACTTTCCCCTGTGCCCAAAGAAATCCATTTCTCTGCTTTAACATCTTACTATTTCTATTCTCCTTCTGGCATTAACAGGTGTTTTTTTTTTTCCCCTCTAATGAGGACCTTTGCCCTCTAGAGTTATCTCAGGCTTGTGCTGCTCATGCTTTCGTACTTCATATAACTCAGGCTCTTAAGGTAGGTTGGGATTTCCTCTCTCTTCTCTGCCACAGGACGCTGTTCAGTGATGGAAATGTTCTATGTTCTTTAGTTCAGCATGGTCGTCACCTGCTCGAAAAGTGTTTTTGCATGGAGCACTTGAAAAGTGTTTTTGCGTAACATAGGAAGTGAGTTTTAATTTATTTATTAATTCAAATTAAGTAGTCAAATGTGGCGAATGTCTACAATATCGGACATCGCCATTCTGCACACTTTCTCTTCTACCCCCAAGGAACAGAATAATTTTGATTCTAGAAACACCACCCTCCACACTTCACCTCCTGACTAAGTCCGTTAATCCACTGAATTAGTTCAGTTCTTTGTCTCCCGGTTTGCTGCCTTGTGTTCTGTTCCCTGCCATTCATTACTCTGGGTAACTCAGCTTCCTTGTAACATGTGTTGGACTCCTGATGCCCCAGTCGTTGATAGTCTCACATTTAATATAATGTACTCTATCCATAGATTACTCGCACCAAAAATATTAAGTTCAATTCATGCTACCTCTAACCACCATGCTACATAGTGAGGAAGAGAAAGGTTAGGTAATGTCCTGCTTGCCTCTTAGATGGTCCATCGCTGGAAGTGTTCCCTTGGGTTTTGGTTTAACTCTTTCCTATCATGTATCACCATACCCACCTGGTCCATAATGGTGCAGCACTTAATGCTGTTCCAGCATAATGCACGGTGGTACCTAAAGCAGTTACTGTAACTACCTCTGGACTTCTCTATCCTTGATGAGGATTTGCATTTCTAACTCAAATTTAGTGTACCTATCAGGGCCATTTTGTAGGT
This sequence comes from Sturnira hondurensis, assembly GCF_014824575.4. NCBI lineage: Eukaryota > Metazoa > Chordata > Mammalia > Chiroptera > Phyllostomidae > Sturnira > Sturnira hondurensis. Next base: position 11,685,924 of record NW_028091637.1, read on the forward strand.
GAAAATTCATAATTTCAGCGCAAATTTGGAATTAACAGAGTTCTCAACTACTCAAAATTCACAGCTTTTATTAGAGCCTTACACTTTGAATTTTCCCATTGAGCCCTGGCTGGTGTAGGTCAGTGGATTGAGCACTGGACTGTGGACCAAAGGGTCACTGGTTCGATTCCCAGTCAGGGCACATGCCTAGGTTGCAGGCCAGGTCCCCAGTAGGGGCTGTGCAAGAGGCAACAACACACTGCTGTTTCTCTCCCTCTCTTTCTCCCTCCCTTCCCCTCTGTCTAAAAATAAAATCAATAAAATCTTTTAAAATTACCTCATTGAGGTTTCATTGGCATGCAAAAAGCTGTACATATTTAATGTATACAACTTGATGAGTTTGGAGAAAAGCATGTGTCATAAAACCATCACCACAGTCTATGTCATAAACATCCATTACATCCAAAAGTTCCTCCTGTCTTCATTTACACACACACACACACACACACACACACGAACAAGCAAGTCAGAGAAAGTCAAGTACCATATGATTCTCTCATTTGTGGAATCTAATGAACAAACCAAACTAACAAGCAAAATAGGGCCAGATTCATAGATAGGGAGCAGGCTGACAGCTGTTGGGGGTGTGGTGCTGGGTAGGAGGCATTGAGGGATTGAGCAAAAAAGAAAAAAAAGTCACAGACATATACAACAGTGTGGTGATTGCCAAGGGGAGGAGTAGGGGAAGGTGGAAGAGGGTACAGGGGCAATAAATGGCGGTGGACAGGGGAAACCTGACCTGGAGTGGTAAACGCACACTGAAGTGTACAGATGTTGTCTTGGAGAATTATGCACCTGAAACCTGTATAATTTTGTTAACTGATGTCACCCACATAAATTCAATACGAAAAGAAAAATAAATACAATTTTATTCTAGAAAAAAGAAGAACATTTAACATAAGATGCCCTCTTTAGCCTACTTGTAAGTGTGCAGTGCACTGTTGTTAACTGGCGCCAGGTCTCTGGGACTTTTCCTCGCATGTAACTGAAACTTTGTGCCTTTGACTGACACCCCGTCATTTCTTCCTTCCCTGCCCCTGGGAACCACCCTCTATGCTCCGTTGCTGTGAGTTTGACAAGTTTAAATTCCTCATATAAGGGAGATCATGTAGTATTATTCTCCTGTGACTGGCTTATTTCATTCAGCAGAATATCCTTTGGGTTCATTTATATTGTCACAAATGGCAGGATTTTCTTACTTCTTAAGGCTAAAAAATATTTCATTGTATGTAAATATTACATTTGTTTATTTGTTCATCTATTGATGGGCATTTACATTGTTACCATGTCTTGGTTATTGCAAATAGTACTGAAGTGAACATGGGTAATTTGGGGGTCCTATTTTTATTTCCTTTGGATATGTACCCAGAGGTAGGATTGCTGGGTCATATAGTTCTATTTTTAATATTTTAAATATTTGCCATAGTGGTCACACTAATTTATGTTCTGTTGAACAATATACAAACATTTCCCTTGTCTCTACTTGCCTGTCAGCACTTGGTATCTTTTGATTTTTTGATAATAGCCCTGAGGATCAGGGATAGTGAACACTGCTTAACATGCCTGTTGACCATTTATGTGTCTTATTTTGAGGAATGTCTATTCAGGTTGTTGCCCATTTGTATTTCATTTTTAAAATTTTATATTCAAGTTCAGTTTGCATTTGGTGCCATTCCACATCAGTTTCAGATGATATTAAATCTTAGTTTAAAGTGTTCACCTAAAAAATGTTTGCCATGATATCTCTATTCTGCAGCATATTATAAAATGTTTTCCTGAATATTTCTTATTTTAGCATCAGTTAGTCAGTGTATTTGTTTCCATTGTACAGATAACCTAAGAACACCCATGAAATTTTTAATGACCTAAATCACATAATTAGGGAATGGAAAAAACTTGGATTATGTCCATTTCCTCTGATTCCAGTATTCATGCTCTCTGTCCATACCACAGAGCCTATCACAGTAGGAGACACCTAGCATCTCCGTGTTGCCGATTGTTCAGCACTTAAGGCTCTGTTCTTATTAAACCCTGGTGTACACAGCCACTTAAGCTGCCTGAAAGCTCCCACTGGGGACCTCCGACACCAAGCCCGCACTGCCCACATATACACTTCTAGTATCCGGTAGCCATGAGATTTGCACTCAGGTTCACCTTGCTTTAAACATGGCTCCATCCTTCCATTCCTGAAATGAGCAATCTGGTGACATGTTAAATTTCCAAATGTTTCTGGTGAAACATATTAGTCCATGGGTATGCAAAAGCTTATATTTTTGTATAACCTTTGATCAGTTAATAACTTCGGGCATTAATTGACAAGACATGAATCGTAAGTTATGAAATAGGATAGACTCTCTTTGTTTATGGCTGCATATGATCTTATCTCAAAATAATAATGATGATAATAATAATGATGATAGTTTAATGCTATGAACAAGTGGATACACACAACACAATTTATCATGGCTATCGTTTTCTGAATCTATAATAGTTTGTGTTCTTACCATTGTGACATTTTTGGCAGGGACTGTTGAACTTGACACTGTCGAGGCATGTAGAATGTAGGTCTCCATAGAAATTTTACAGAAGTGACTCCAGATAGAAGAAACTAATAAATGCCGTAACTTGTCAAAGCTGAGACAAATACAAAATTTCAGTGTACTTCCAAAGCAGCATGAGCTTTGGAGCATGAAATTTGCCATAGACGTCAACGAGTTGCTGAGTATTTTTGAGTTAGGTTTCCTCATCATCGAAATCATTTTGATAATATCTACTCACGACGGCAGCATTGAGGATTAAGTCGGATACTGTGGGTAAAGCCATCAGCATAGGGCCCGCCATGGATGAACTTCTCTGGTAGTGGTGGGGGCGGCTGCTGGCCTTGTCATCATCGTGGACACCACTATCGTGTCTACTGTTTTAATGAAAACCTTCCATTATGTGCCTGTTTCTCGCCTGGAATTTGGATATTTTTTCTTTCTCTATAAAACAGGTTCAGCTGACCTGGAGCAGCTATACTTAGAAATCCCTGCAAATGCCTTGCTAGGACCTGAAATTGGTAACTTTGATCCTGTCACTAATTAAAGGAAGGACAAGAACCCACTTCACTTGGCGGTGCTTTATAACACAGCCCCAGAGAGGACAATTTCCTACCTCGTGACAGTTTTATCATTACAGCTTTCATCTCAACAGGCAAAATAAGTACAGCCTTCACGAGAAGTACCCCAGATAGGCCAGCAACTATTATCCCAACTTATAACACTGGAAGCTCTGCTATTATAAATGTTATTTTGTGATGTTTGTTTTGTGCTTTGAGAAACCAGCTAGAATATTGAGTATAATGCTATTGTGTAGGAATGTTAATTATGTGTTAAACTATATTAACATGAAACAACCTCTCTTTTCTTCCTCCAGATCTTTTTCCTGTCTCTCTCTTTGTCACACAAACAAACATTCAGATTCTCGATGAATTGTTCTTTATATGAACCTACACGTGACCTCTGGATGAAGTTAGAGAACATGCTGATGTCTGCCTTATGACACTCACTTAGGATCAACTCTTTCATTTTTGAAACACTGAAGTAAACTTTATACTGAGAAAAAACTTAAGACAAAAAAAAATCAAAATCATCCTCATCCCAGTGTAGTTTGCTCATATCCTAAGTTACATGTTCAGGATATAATCCTAGAATTAAAGTTGCTGATGTTAGGGATATGCACTATTAAGACAGCTCTGTAACTTATGGAGGTATTGGGGACCTGTAGCTGGTATGTTAATAAAGAATAGGTAGACTTTGACTGGCTAAGTTAGAATGCAGAGACCACCCACTTGGGATCGCCAAGAGACCCCTCAGCGTCCAAGCTCCTGTTTTTGCCGAAGTGAAACCCCAGGTTGTTTTGACTGAAGTTCAGTTTCAGTAAACTTGCAAGAAGGAAGTAGTTACAAGATTTATTACCTACAGATCCCAAAAACGAGGGTACGGGGGGCGATTGCAGTAAGCCTGGGAAAGGCCAGCCCTCCATTCCAGGTCACAGGTGACAGGAGATAGAGAGCAGGGTAGTTAGCGCCTGTTACTTGTAAGGCGGTTAGGGTAAAAGGTCGCTGACCTTTTAGAGCCTCAACTCTAAGTGGTTATTTCAAGGGTGCCCCAGGAAAAGCAAAGCAGGAACCTGTGGCAGTAACCCTAAGCTCAGGTCCCTCTGTAAGTGTCCAGACTCTAAAGGTCCAGACTCTGGGTGTAAGCAGGAACTCCAAATAGCTGTTTTCACATTTGGTTACTGGTTCATCTCTGAGCTCTGAGTTGGGTCTGCCTGGGTTCATATTCTGCCGTCTTACCAGCCATGTGATTTAAATGAATTATGGAACTATCTCTTTCTCTATTCACAGTATTTATTGAGCTTCAGCTATGGGCCAGGCACCGTTCTAAGTTCTGGGGACACAGCTTCCTGTGAAAGACAAGATTTTGTCCCTAAATAATGCTTACATGTTAGAAGAAAGAGATCAACAAACTGTAAAGCAATGTGTCACATTGTGTGTTGTGTCAGGATCTCCAGAGAAACAGAACCAGTAGGATGGGGGAGGGATATATACCATTTTTACCTAAAATTATATATATAATTAATTTTTATCTAAACAAAAACTTTGACGTGTTTGACCCTGTGTCTAGGTATCGTGGCCTAGCCATGTTGATGTAGGAAATGAACCATCACAAAGTTACACCCTGTCAGCTTGGCACCCTAAGCATCTCCTAAACCTTATGCTTAAATTCTGAATGAAGACAATAACAAAGCTATCCTTCCACTTAGCGTGATGTATCCACCCTGCATACAACCAAAAATGCATTAATAGTTTCCCAGGAGAGGACTCAGTGTGCTTGGATGATCTTTATTCTTTTTCATGGTATCCTGTAACTTACATGCTATAATATAAAATCAATACATTTTCTAATATAATGGAATAGAGAGAAAAGAAAACAAAGACTCAACACACATGTTTGTAATAAAATAAAGAAGAAATATTCTTGACAATTATAGTTCTCATTTCTGTGACTGGTCACATGGTTGTAGCAGGTATTTATAACTACCTTCTTCCACTGCCTATTCCATATTTCCTTGCTCTGAGCAAGCACCTCAACTGGTTGAGGCTCTTTACCTGGTGAACAAAAAAGATAAAAGAAAAAATCCAAATCACCCTTAGCCCAGCCTAGTTTGTTTATACCCTTAATTTCATGCTGAGGATATAATAACCACAGAACTAAAGTTACTGATTGTAGGGAATGCAAACTTTTGTTCTTGATGGGTCTAGGACATTTCATAGTTCTGTTTGAATTGGGTTGTGGTTTTCCATTGACTTAAGCACAGGGCATGCTAATTCTAAGAGAGATGCTTGAATGGGTCTCTTGTATTCTGAACACTGTATTCCTTACTTCCCTTATGGAGTTGCAGTCCAGTTCCCCTTGGTAGTTAAGATGATCACCCCAGCCAGTGCAGAAACTCCCTTATTTGCTCGTGGCCATCATAGCTCCCAGTTCAATAAAATCTTTGTTTCTTCTGGCAGAAGCCTTCTTTCCTTTAGAACTAAGACTTGTAAGCCACCAGAACGTAAGCTTGTAATGAACAAAAACTAAATTTTTGCTAGTAGACTACTAGGGATAATAGCGATTGGTTTCCCTCGCATTTCTACGTCTTGATTACTAGACCCTTAAATCCTGACTATGAAAGAAGTAGCACCAGGTACCAGATGCTGATAGAGCATAGAAACCTTCTGCAGAAACTTGCCCCTGTCCAAATTGTTAGCACCTAGCTGGCAATCTGAGTTTTCAAAAAGCCATGCCACTGTTCTGTCAAGTGAGCTGCTTTAGGATGGTGGGGAGCATGGTAACACTGGTGAATCATCAGTAGTAAAACATTTTTCACTTGTAATGAAAGATAGGAACAATTAATGATATTGCTATATCCATATCTCTTCAACAATGCACTAGAGATCCTAACCAATAAAATAGGACAAGAAAAAAATATATTCTGACAAATGCCATTAATTGCAAAAATATTATTGTTGTGTAATGTCTGCAGATAAACAATTAAAATTATAGTAAATGTTATGGTGGCCTTTATAAGTAAGATTTACATACATATAGTTAAACACCTGCAACATTTATTAGAAGTAAAAAAAAAATTTTAAATCCAGATTAGCAGCTGTGTATATATAACACTTGAGAATGTGTTTTCAAAAGATATTAAAGGATTTTACAGAGAAAAATAATTAAAATATTTATGGACATATAATAACACTTAAATAGATGGAAATATGTGTCCTATCTCTGTATAGAAAGACTCACTGCCATAAAGATGATACTTTAATACAAACTTACAGAGGATGACATCACTTAAATCATGTTCTCACAATTTTTTATGAAAGAAAGCTAGATGGGAGGTAAATTGCTAAACAGAAGGTCTTCAATGTACTCTCTTTTCACTGGGCCAGTGATAGAAAGAAAAAGTTAAAGAAAGAAGCCACCAGGTCAAATATCTTTGTAAACTTTGTAGTGAAAACAAGATAACAGTTTTTGATGGTAAGGAAGGTTTTATCAATACGACTCTGTTTTCTGGATATAGCTGCTCATCTAGGATTTCTTTTGGTAAAGAACCTGTTGCTTAAATCTGTAACACATGGCTCTGTAGAAACTATGTATCGGAATGTAATACGGACATATTGCAGGACTGCACACCTTGCGTAGAAGCCTCCTATGCTTCTCTGGGTTCACAGAGTGTGTTGGTGCTGAAAGAAGGGAACTGCACAGCGTTGGGTTTCCTAGATCTTTCCCTGCTTGTATCCAGGCTTCGATATTATTTGTATCCTTGGAATTAGTAGTAAAGTTTGGTAGTGGGTAAGGTTTCTGATTCATGTTAGTCTTACGTGGCCATCTTATCCATGGTCATATCTCAAATCTAATTGTTAATATGGATGAGTGAATGGGAAAATAGCACATGGATTTTTAAAAGAGGAATTAAAATATTGACTGGCTGTGGCAGATGTCAAAGCTTATTTTAAATCCATTGTATGAACACGGGTTATATTGGATGAAACAAACACAATATAGCCAAAAACCAGGGAGTAAAAGGTAAACCTGAGAATGGGAGAAAATACTTGCAAGACAGCATATTTTATGTTGCCTTTGTCCAGTCACTAAAAAAATCAATCACTTTGGACATTCGATTAATATGTTCATTTTTAATCAATACCAAGCTTGGTGGTATATTTTTTATGGTATACACTTATAAAATATCTTTCTTTTAAGCAGATTAAGGAGTCATATGCAATTTATTAAGCACATTAGTAAAATATCAAATAGGTTTTTAAAATAATTTATGATCTTTCATTTAAATTATTGTTGATAAATTATTCACAATTACAAAAATAACTCACTGCTGCAAAGTTAGAATTTTGAAAGGAGATTTCCATTTCTTATAAGCAGTATGTTGTCTTTAAGGTATAGTTGGTTTAATGCTTCTAAGATATGCCACATTTAGATGGTTTCCATGGAAACAATTTCTGCTTAAACTTAGGTGAGAATGTAAGTTAATTTTAAATGAGTTGAAGAAGTGGAAATTTCATAAAGTGAATGGTAACCTTATCTGTCTAGCTAATCAATTTTGAACCCTTGAGTTGGTGACATCTTTTTCACCATATTTTTTCTCCTTTTTTGTCATCTGCCTAGTTCCTCCTTTCTCTTCTCTTTTCTCTCTTCTTCTTTCTCTTTAACTTATCCCATTTCCTTTTCCATTATCCTCTTAGCTTCACCTTCTGCTTCTTCCTCCTATTTCTTGAAGATAACAAAAAACAGTACGAATTAGAGCTAGTAACTGGAAAATAATTTTATTTCTGTAAATTTAATGTGCACTTGTGTCAATTATTTGGTGTCTGTAGCATTTTATAGTGAGTGCAGATATAGACTACCATCAGGATGAACTTTCACAGGGTGGTAATTGCTTCATTCTCTGACCTCAGCCTGGAAAGAGAGGCTCCCAGGGCTCCCTGGAGAACTTGACATTGTGTGTTGGAGGTGGTGGGACACATCAGAGATAGACTCAAACCCAGCTAATAGGCAGGTCAGAGGCTGGCTGCGAATCTGATTGACTCAATTTTTAAAATATTTCTGTGTTCCATTTTAATTTTTCAACTGTCTTCCTAGCTTCCTCTCTTTATATTATTGTTATGTGTTGTTATACCTTCTTTAGGAAACTACATTATACATGAGCTTTAACAATCTACTTAGAGTTAATCTTGGGCTGGCCAAAAAGTCTGTTTAGTTTATTTCTGTAAAATAGAGGACACATTTTTCATTTTCACCCATAACTTTATTGATTTGGATATTTTGAGTATGTCAGCTCTCTACCGCGTGGCATAATGTTGGTTGTTCTCAATCAATATCTCAATTTGACTGCTATCAACTTCAACTGCTCTACCTGACTGTGGAGCGTTGTCCAGCGAGAAATCTCCAGCGTGAAACTTCAAAATATAAAACACTTTTACCTTCATGTAGGACCACACAGGCCCCTCTGACCATCTCCAGTAGAATTTATGTGGCACCCAGCAGGCAATTTTTGCTCTAAACTGTCATACCCATATTTAAAAAAATTAAGGAAAAGTATTTGTGTCTACTCAGATATTTATAATTTCTGTTGCTCTTTATTCTTGACATTTCAGGTTTCCTTTTAGTATTATTTTGTGTCAGTCTAAAGAACTTCCTTCAGTGTTTCTTACAGAGGTTGTGTGATGGAAAACAGTTCTCTCCTAGTTTTTCTTCATTTGAGTTTCTTTAGTTCATCTTCATGTACCCTGATATTCTCTTCTCAAAGACTCGACTCCTATTTCCCGTATGGAGTGGTGATTTCCTGTTTCTCCAGAAGATGTTTTACAACCCACTAATGCTTCACTTGCAGATGTCACTCCCTGCTAGGGTGCACATAAGAGTCTCGTGAGTGGCAGCATAATCTACTTTCTCTGTGTCTCTACTGTCTAGCACATTGCCTGCTACTGACAGGGAACTCAAAATATGTTTGCTAGAGAAGTGAATGAAGGAGACTTAGAGAGTTTGAAACACTTTTAAATTCAAGTCCTGGGATGATTCTACTAAGCCAGTTTATGGTTAAGATTTATTAAAAACCTATTGTATTTTCTAGAATATAAACACAAAACGTCTGTACGCATGTGCACACATACATACACACAGGAGCTCCCCCCAAAAAGCTCTACAGCATTTTTTCTGGCCTGAGAATATTCTCCATCTCGCCCTTTCTGCCCCTACTCACATCACCAGCCTTACAAAGCCATGGGCATTGAGCATACATGCTCGTCTCTTTCCTTCTCTGTCTTCCGCTATATAATTCTCACTTGCAAAAGTCTCATATTTGCCTATTTTCTTGTACTGAAGAGTAATTTTTTAAAAATAGGTAGAAACTGGTATTCTGTAAATATCAAGTTGTTGTCAAGTGCTTTACTGAGACTTATTACAGTCTCACAGCCTGATAAAATTAACATGTCGATTTCCATTTTCTAAACTGGGGAATTGAAGTCACAGGGATTTAGTATCAGAAATCTGATATCAAAGTTATGATTTGGGGGTACAAAGGCCTGCCTCCCTCGTTTTCTTCAGCGCCTCATGCGGTGTGGTTGTTGTTAGGAACAAAAGGAAGTATGAGTGTAAGGATTTTCTATGATTTTATTATATACATGTAGTATTAATTTTACAGGAAATTAGTCCAAAGTTAGAAATTACAGATCAGCTCAGAAAAGATCATAATGTGGCCTGAGGACCGGGGACGCACTGGAAAAGCAGAAGGATTATGGGCGCTGAGGAGTCTGGCAGGGAATCAGAAGAAGCTCAAGTCACTTCTTTTGTTGTTTCTGTTTCTTCTTTTGGATCTTTGGAATCTTGTTTCATCAGCTATTGTTTTTCTCTTTCCTTCTTCTGAGTCTTTCTTATCTTATAATTCTTTCCACTGAAAAAATCTCTCCTCAGTCCTTTTTTCTTAGTTCATCTCTAATATCACACTTTTATTTCATTTTTTATATGTTTCTAAGGCTAATCTTATGTATGCCCTAAATGCTCAAATTCCAAGTTCAAACTTTTCTTTTGACTATAACTTAAAAAAGCCATTCACAGCTTGGTGATCACTAAGCCAAATTTCCTTTTCCATCCTGTCAACCATTCAAGGAGACCTTATAAGACTAAAACTCATGTTTTCCTTTGCAAACATTTAGGTGTATTTTGGGGGCTTCTCTATCTGAATCTTATATATTTTTTACTATCTTTAGGTTTACTGGCTTCTTTTTCTTAAGGATTTTATCTATTTATCTTTAGAGGGGAAGGGAGGGAGAGAGGGAGAAGAATATCAATGTGTGGTTTCCTCTCATGCATCCTCTTCTGAGAACTGGCCTGCAACCCAGGCATGTGCCCTCACTGGGAATTGAACCATACTTTGATTCACAGGCCCATGTTCAATTCACTGAACTATGCCAGCCAGGGCTACTGGCTTCTTTTTAGGCATTTCTTTTCCATCCCTCCCTTGCAACATGGGTATTTTCTAATCCCCAAACCTTGCTTTTCTTTTCCTCTCTTACGCTGTTACCACTCCCAATAGTGAGTGGTACTCACTTTCCTTCTATTCTTTTGGTTACCCTTGCTTCTGCCGTTCATATGACTCTTAAATCCCCAAGATGAACTCATACTTCTGATGAATAGAATAATAAATAATGAGTTCTGGTTGACTTTTCCTCTCACTCCAGAATTTATATGTCCAGACCTTACTCCACATCTTGATCTTAGTTTCATGATTGTAATGGACACTGTCATCTAAATTTCTCTCTGACAGTTCAAATTAAATGCAACCTGAGCAGGACTTATCTTTCACTCCCCTAACTTTTCTATTTTTATTCATGAAAATATAATGAGTCATGTTATTCAGGCTTGAAACCTCAGATTTATCTTTGGTTTCTTTCTCTTCCTTTGTCATTTCCACCCTCATTTATCAGTCCTGTGATAAATTTGTTCCCAAGCTGGCATGTCCTTTCCTGGAGCTGTAAGAGGATTGAGAGGCAGAAGTTGAGAATCAATTACTTGGTCTTGAATTTAGTTCTGCCACTTCCTGAGGGGGGGGGGGGTGAGTTTACATAAAACACTAAATCTAGACATGGATCATGATAAAATTCCAAAGGAGGACTGGACAACTAAAATGAACTTTTGTATATGAACCCCTTGGCAGGACACAGTAAGTGTTAACTTTTATTATGGGTCAGGAAATTTTATTTGTTTTCACTTAGACTTTTCCATTTTCCTCCAAGTAACTTCTGGCCTCCAGACTCTTACCTGTACCAATTTATCCTCTATGTTTTTAGGGAGGCACAATTATTTCCTAAACTTGAATTTCCTTTCGGGCCCCTGGAGCCTCCCTGCTCATTCCTCTCACTCCACACCAGTGGCTGACTTATCTCACTCCACNTGAGTTTACATAAAACACTAAATCTAGACAGGGATCATGATAAAATTCCAAAGGAGGACTGGGCAACTAAAATGAACTTTTGTATATGAACCCCTTGGCAGGACACAGTAAGTGTTAACTTTTATTATGGGTCAGGAAATTTTATTTGTTTTCACTTAGACTTTTCCATTTTCCTCCAAGTAACTTCTGGCCTCCAGACTCTTACCTGTACCAATTTATCCTCTATGTTTTTAGGGAGGCACAATTATTTCCTAAACTTGAATTTCCTTTCGGGCCCCTGGAGCCTCCCTGCTCATTCCTCTCACTCCACACCAGTGGCTGACTTATCTCACTCCACACCGACTTATCTTACTGACAAACGTGCAGATAAGCCCTGCTTGCTGGACTTGGATCAGCTACCCTTTCTTCTGCAACAAACTGAGGATGACACCTGCTTGGGTTCAGTTTTCTAGGATTGGCTGTGTACATCGGTCTGATTCTGAAATACAGTTAGTAGGCCCTGGTGGTCCTCACACTGAACTCTAAGTTAGCCCCTACCAACAATCATGATCGTAGTCTGGCCAGTATCTGCCACGGCATGATTATGTTTCTCAGAATCTGAGAAAATGAACTCCGCTTCTGATGCCTCTTAGAGAAAGACACGCATCCTGTTCCCAAAGCTCATTTTCACCATGCACTTCAGAAGGAGCACAAAGTGTGTATTTATTTAGTCATTCATTTAACCAATGTGAGCTAAAGAGGAGGATGGGGTAGTGGGTAGGGTGTCAGCATCTAACTGATGTTGTGCCGCATGTTAGAAGAGCAATGAAGTAAAGCCACTGTGTGCTGGGCTTGTACTCTTGCTCACTGATTCTGCCATCTAGGGCTTAAAGATTTATGGAGTCCGTATAATGCTGAATTTTGTCAAACCAGACAGATTGGAGATATACAGAGCTTTCATCTTTTGTGCTTCTGCTGCATTTACTTTATTAAGCACCCATAAAATTTATTACACCATTCCCTGTGTTATAATTGTGTGAATTTTTATTGCAGTTAGCCAATGAGAAAGCAAGCTTCTTGAAGAAAGACACTGTATTTCAAATAGCTATACTAAGAACTTGCACCAAGAAGAATGCCAATAAATATTTGATGAATGATCTAATTTACACCAGTAGAAACTCTATTATCCATTTAATCAAACAGACATACATTTAATATCAGATTCATCTTTCAATAAGCAGTTTTCCTTCTCATATATTAAATTGGAATACTAATACAGAAATGATATGAGAATTAAATAAAACAGTATATGTGCACACACACATCACTGTACCTGGTGGATGGTACAGTATATGGTTAACACGAGTTAGTGTATATACACATTGGCTGCATATTGACATTTCCTCAATATTGGGTAAATAATTGTAACTTGTAAGAAAAGTACAGTAGTCCATTTGGTTTTATCATTTTTTTCTAAATTGCTCAATATAAGTATTTGAGGAATATACTTTGATACTGACACTGTTTTTTCCTCTGGTGTGTATTTTGTAACAGTCTATATTCGTACTGCACAATTTGCATCTTGGAACTATTGTACAAAAAACTCAGGATGGCTGACAAATGCCCAAATAACCGACGACTTCATTAGGAGATACATTGCCGTGTAGAACTAGTGACCTTTACTAAGGCAACAGGGGATGCTCTGTGTGTTCTCAAATCTTACAAGATGACATTATTTAGATTTTGTTTCTGTTGCTTAGTTACCAGTCTCTGTAAATCTTTTCATCTACTTGTAAGAGTTAAAAATAAAGTGTGTACAGTTTTTCATTTGTTCTTAAAAATAACACATATGCTTATAGACTGAAAGAAGAAATCTCTCTGTTTTAGGGAATTCATAGCTGGATATGAGGAATTGCCTGTGAATGGAGGTAATAACACCATCCAGGGCAGATTCTGGGGCAGGAGAAGCTGATAGTAACAGAGTAGTTTGGAAGAGAGACGCAAAGCAAAACAAACCAAGGATTAACAAGCAGGGGAGCATGGGGTAAAATACCCGAACGTCACCTCAAACAAAGCTAGTGCCCATTCATTGAGAACAAAAGAGAGAAACCTCTATTTTGGGTACTTTATTTGCACAGTGACTGTTTGTTTGACGTTTGTGTAGTTTATTTTTTTCCCCTCGTTGACTTGTCTGGAAAATTGGTAAAGGAGGTTTCATTCTTCCGACCGTCAGTTAAGTTACATTTGGTTCATAGGAATTAGAAAGAACTTGAGTAATACCTCTGACTTCGTATTTAAACTCCTATAAAACTGAGATTGAAATGCAGTGATAATATTTTTAATGTTTTTATGGCAGTAAATTACATATAAATGAGTAACATTGTATTTTAACCATTTTTAAGTATACAGTAAAGTGGTATTGACTACATTCATATTGTTGCATAATCATCACCATCATTCATCTCCAGAAGTCTTAGCATCTAACAGAACTACACAATTATTTAATGCAATTAAATAATGACTCCCTGTTTTTCTCTCTTTGTAGTTCCTGGCAACGATGGTTTTACTTCCCGCTCTGTGAATTTGATCACTCTCAGCCCTTCAGGTGAGTGAAGTCATACAGCGCTTGTTCCTCTGTGAGTGGTCGATTTCACTTAGCGTAAGGTCCTTAAGGTTCATCCAAGTTGAAGTACATGTAGCAATTCCTTTCCTTATAAGGTTGAATGATACCATCGTATTTACCCCATTTTGTTTACCGATTCGTCTGTGATGAGCGTGAGTGTGCCGATATCTCGAGGCCCTGTTTTCAGTCCTTCCGAGTAGCATCCAGAAGCAGAAATGCTAAATCATGTAGAATTCAATCTTTAACTTTTTGTGAAAGTTTTCCACAGAGGCTGTACCATTTTATAGTGCCACCAACAACGCAGAAGTTTTTCGGTTTCTCTGTGTCCTGCCGACACTTGTTATGTTCTGATTTTTTTAATAGCCATCCAAATGGGTGGGGTGGTATATCCATGTAATTTTGATGTTTATCCCTTGATCAGTGGTATTGAATGTCATTCCAAATGATTAGTGGCCACTTGCATATCTTCTGTGGAATAATGTCTGTCAAGTCCTTGCTTTATTTTTGAGTCATTTGTTGTTGAGTTTTATGAATTCCCTATGGATTCAGCTGTATAATTTGCGAATATTACCTCCTATTTTTTATTGTTTCTCCACCTTGTTTACAATATCCTTTGCTGCACTAACGCAGGCGGCTGGGTTTATGTGTTGGAGACTTGTGGGTGTGGCCGTCTGGTTGCTCCTGTTCCCTACATGAAATACACATGAGGGTGTCTGCTCATAGTGAATATGGAGGGGAAGCAGTGACATTTTAATCTGCTTGGCGTTTTTGTTTGTTTTAGATTTGGTTTTAAACGTATTGAGTCTTGGAAAACATATCTATTAATAAAACTGCGAGACGTGATTGATACTTTCCAAGAGAGTATGTATAGCTTTCTAAAAGTCTCCTCTGGATTCCACTGTTGTAACATGGGAAAGTGAGTGTATGACAGCTTTGGAAATTCTCTCTGAAAACCACGATGATGGGGCGTGCTCGGTGGAAGTCACCGAGGAACATCTAAGTCCAGTAATGTCTTTACCGACAACATACATCCTCTCACCTTTACAGAGACAAGAGTGAGGAAACAGCCAGCCACAAAGTATTTAAGAGCAGTGAACGGGTATTAGACTTTCAGAATATACAGTTTCCCAAGTAATAATAGTTTCATTCAATTTGTCAGGAACGAGTGCTCATCTTTCTCAGAAGATAAAAGATTACCCAGGGATATCCAGGCAGAGAAGGGTTTCCATTTAAACAATAAACTCTAGACACCCTTTCTAGGTAAATGCCCCGAAATCTATTCCATAATTATGACAAATAGGAGACAGCAGCACCACATGCCGAGCTCATTAACACCCTGCATCTCTGCTGAGACAACATTCAAGTGATCATTCATCATTTCAATTGTATTAGCCGCCATTTGTCTGTATTATTTTAACATTAACCTTTCTCACCTAATATCTTTCAAAAGAATTTGGTTTAAAAAGCTCAGAGAGACAAGGTGACTAACCTTTTTCCATCTATGCATTTGGTGTTTGGAGGGGTACATCTAGAAAGACAGAAATTATTATTTAAGCTAAAAGGTCATCCATCAAAACTTGAAGGTTGCTTGTATCTGGTTGATTTGCCTTGTGAGGGGATAAAGGAAACAACTGTATCATACATTACATGTGACACGTACACATGTGTGTATATATGACGCACAAATTCCCATGAATAATGTAAAGTATCCCAAATCAACACTAATGTGGTGCATGGGCGAAAATCTGGCTATTGATCATTCTTTTCCTACCCAAGATACAAGTGGCTTCTGTTACCAAAATAGGACCGTTTTAAAATCCTTTTAATCCCCTCCCTACTTGGTTGGTGAAGGAGTGAGAGTTGGTTCACGGGGCTTTTCCCATTTTTTAAAGTACCATTACGGAGAGAGGGGTTTCTAGGTGGCCCAGGGACCCACTTGGTGCCTTCCTCGGGAATAAAAATCAAGCAAGAGAAACAGACTATAAAAGTTTTCAGAGGAGTTAGGGTGTCAAGCTCCTTTTCCAGGGGCGGGCAAACTGTTTTCCTAAATGAACAAATAGTAAATATATTTCGTTCTGTGGCCCATACTGTCTCTGTTATAACTCCTCAACTCTGATGTTGTGGTGACCGTGTGAGTGTGTGTATTCCTATCTAATTGTGTGTATTCTATGTAATCTCTGCAACATAGCCCACTGAAAATTGCAGGGCTCATGGGAAACACAGAGTAGCAGAAAATCATTTAGTGACTTATGGAACTATAACAACAGCACTGGAAAATTATTGGAAATTAAAACAAAAGGAAAAAAACCAACACTGTTAAATCTCCAGCATCGCCGATATCCTTATCACAAACATCTCAACCAGCTGACTCTTTGCAGCCGTAAACTGGAACTTGGGCTTTTTTCTTCAGAATGAGGCCCTTCGGGTCATTCGCTTGTAAGGGAGAAAGGTTCTTTAAAACTAAAAATCTGATCTAGAGTGTAGACGTCTTCACATTCAATTATTTCAGTCCTGGGGGGATATGTCTTTACAGCTCCTTCATCTGTATTCCCAGGTTCCCTGTATAATTTAACATGATGGGAAGTATGGCAGTTTTTCAAGCTGCTAAAACAATGGTATTAGTTTTCTGTTGCTGTATAATAAATTATCACCAGCTTGGGGACTTAAAACAAGGAACATTTATTATCTCGCCATTACTTCGGGTTAGAGTCTGGCTGGTTAAACTGTGTCTCCTGCTGAGGGCCTCACTTGGCTGCAGTCCAGGTGTCAGCCATGCGTCCCTTTGGGGGGCAGGGGTCCTCATTCAAGCTCACATGGCTGCCGCTGTCAGTGGGGGTGCTGCCCACAGCTCCCGCCGAGTGTCTTTCTCACAGGCTCTTATGCAAACCTCCTGACCACATCGCAGCTGCTGCTTCTAGGCTGGGAGAAAATCTCTACTTTAGTCTGCTAACTGGAAGTCTTTTTTATTATTAAATATTTTATGTATTTATTTTTAGAGAGGGTGAGGGAAGGAGAAAGAGAGGGAGAGAAACATCGTTGTGTGAGAGAATCTTTGATCAGTTGCCTCTCATACACACCCTCACCTGGGGACCTGGCCCACAACCCAGGCATCGGCCCAGACAGGGAATCAAACTGGTGACTTTTCGATTTTGGGACAATGCCCACCCAACCCACTGAGCCACACTAGTTAGGGCAGGAACTATAACATAACCTAACACAGGGCCCAACTAAACTCAAGAACGAAGCATGACAGAAAGGTGGGAGTCATCGGAAGCCACCTTAGGGCGCCATACCAACTAGCCACTGCCGGCTCTAAAAGGAGGTATTTTCGTAGGACTTTCACCTTTGAAAATCAGACTTTATATTTGCTAAACCTTGCTCTTTACATTTGAAGCACCTTACCTGTTGATGTTTAAATAATTAATCTATTAGAAAAATTTTGTGTGAACCAACACTTTTTATGTTATAATCACATCACTCCGGTGCTGACCAAGTGGGTATGAGATCATTTGGGGTAAAAAATGAGTTGCCATTGAACAGTTGTGTTTGTCTCACTCTGTCCTGCAGGTGGCCTCTGAAGTCGTAACGTAATGAGCTAGGGTGGGAGAAGAACACTGAGAGATTGTCAGCCAGTAGGTGACCCTGAGTTGGTTGGGATGGAGTAGGACATGGCTGCGGGCCCACTGGTTTCACTTGTTCAGATCTCCCATCGTTATGAGGATTATAGAATGGGAGGAGTTTTAGGGGCCAAGGAGTCATGATTGCAAAATACAGGGTCCTGTGATAGATAAAACATAAGAAAAATTTAAATATAATATATCATTTTTCAAAATGACTAATTTTAATACAAGTTTTTAGAGATTGAGGAAACACAAAAGTACTTTTTATATGAATTCCTAGATTTCTTGCTGGCAGTGTTAATGAATAATCTAAGAAAATCTCAGTTCCTTTAGCCCTCCTTTCTCAGTTCTCTATTGTATTTACATACCACTGATATGGCGATATATAAATGTTACTGTATCAAACCCAGTTGTTTGTTTTTTCTATCTGTAAATATCTGGTTTTGAAATAACATGTTTAATTCTTATTCATTACTATCGATAGTAATTCTTTTTAAATATTTTTTATTGTTGTTCAAGTACATTTATCTCCATTTTTTCACCACCACTCCCCCCTACCCCAACCACTTTTCACCCTTGATCCTACCACCCTTTGGCTTTGTCCATGCGTCCTTCATACACATTTCTGACAACCCTTCCTTCTTCCCCACCCACTCTGGTTACTGTCAGTTTGTTCTTAATTTCAGTATCTTTGGTTATATTTTGCTTGCTTGTTTGTTTTGTTGATTAGGTTCCACTTATAGGTGAGATCAGATGGTATTTGTCTTTTACTGCCTGGCTTATTTCATTAGCATAATGCTCTCCAGTTCCATCCATGCTGCAGCAAAGGGTAGGAGCTCCTTTCTTTCTACTGCATAGTATACCATAGTTCTTTGATCCATTCATTTACTGATGGGTATTTAGGTTTTTTCCAGTGCTTGGCTATTGCAAATTGTGCTGCTATGAACATTGGGGTGCATAGGTTCTTTTGAATTGGTGTTTCAGGATTCTTAGGGTATAATCTCAGCAGTGGAATTGCCAGGTCAAAAGGCTGTTCCATTTTTAGTTTCTGAGGAAAATCCATACTGTTTTCCATAGTGGCTGCACCAGTCTGCATTCCCACCAACAGTGTCCTAGGGTTCCTTGGTGCCTTAGTTTTCCCTGGTACCCTCATCAGCACTTGCTGTTTGTCGATTTGGTTATGATGGCCAGTCTGACCGGTGTGAAGTGGTATCTCACTGTGGTTTTAATTTGCATCTCTCTAATGGCTAGTCATCCTGAGTATCCTTTCATACGTCTATGAGCCCCCTGTACGTCCTCCTTGGAGAAGTGTCTGTTCAGGTCTTTTGCCCACTTTTTAATTGGATTGTTTGTCTTCCTGGAGTGGTAATATTGACAGTGAATCTTGATGTGTTTGAATCCAGTTATACCTGAATATTATGTTCTGTCCACTTATGGTGCTTCCTACTTGTTGGTTTGCTCATTTTCCTTCTGGTCTCTTTAGTTCCATTGAAAACTATAATTTTTTAAATTATCATTTTGAAAAATAATCTCTCTGTTTGCTATTGAATGTTTTTCTTTGTATTCTTATTCAATTTACGTAGTTGTAGACTTATTATTACTTATCCTGCTTAAGGCTCATTGTATCTCTTAGACATGAGAATTCCTGCAATTAATTTTTTCAACCCCCTAGCCATTGTTTCTTTGGTTATTGTCATAACATTGTGACTTCTCTTTCTATGCTCCATATATCTTAATCTTTCCCTCATATTTTTCTCCTCTCCTCACTGCACTCTATATTTTAGTTTAAATTTTTGTTCTGATAAAATTGTATGAATTTTTAAAAAACCTGCCTATTCCCTTCTGTCATGATGTCTTTTCATTTCCATTTTGTCATGATTTTTATTACTTCTTTGTTTTCAATTTGTTTTCACTTCTGGAATTATTTTAAACAGAAATTTATTGTAGAGGCATTCAGATCCTTCGCTTGGGGTTGGGTATCCCAGGAGAAAAATTTTTATCAGTTCCACCAGAGAAATAGGGAAGAGATGATTCCTTGATTAACTTGGGCTAGTAGGTAGAGTTTTTTTCCCCCTGATTCTTGTTGCCCTTTGTAGATTCCAGCTGTGTACAGGATCTCAGTTCTAACAGGGCACCTGAACTAAGCCCAGGACCTTGTGTCCTGGTAATACATGGGCACTGAAACCCAAAGCTACATTTGATTGAGGCAGAGGGCAACCTACCTTTCCTCCCCTCCTGTCCAGCCCTCAGACCAACAATGATAGATGCCTAGAGCTCTGGTTTTAGTATTCTTTTTATTTCAGCACCTGGTGATATACTTTTCACTCTTAAGTGCTTTTTTAAGCCTTTAATATGTGTTTTTTACTATATTTTACCTATCCTTCAAAGGTATTGGTAGCAGGAATATTTTCAAATCATCATAGGGAGACTTATTTGTTATTTTTCTATTTAAAACGCTCTAAGTTAAACTTATATTTTATTTCACTTCATGGTTGTTATTTCTGGATCCTCCCATTTGCTTTTTCTACTGACTTTAATTTTAGCATATATCTTCAAGTGCTTTGTTAATTTCTGCAATCTCCCCCTCAGCTAGAATTGTTTTCAAAGGTCTTATGTTGACTTGGAATGTTCCCAAGAGTTAGTCATGAGCTTTCTTCCATGGGAGTCCTGTACATTTTACAGGATGGATTTTCAGTTAATTTATTGGCTCAGAGTTTCACAAGTTTAATAATTGATTTCATATTTTGTACCCAGAGGTAGCCTAGGCTTGTGTCCTGAGGCTTTGGCCAAATTACAGAGTGTGTCTAGACGCCTTGCTTTCTCATGCTTTCATTGTAATTGCCACTGTTGTTTTCTTTCCAGTGTTTAGGGTGGGAGAGAAAGAAGGTTATGATACTTTTTACTACACATGGGTTTCTTGTGGATATTTCATCCCAGACCCAATGTGTATCTGATTCTTATAGACTGTGTTCCTTTTGGCTTCATCCCCTATTTACTGCTAAGGCTTAGAAGTCCAGCATCTCTCCTGGTACCTTGAATCTCCTACTTTCTTCTGAGATTGTCTGTTTTTCTTATAAATATTTGTTGTTTTACATCAAACTAAAAAGTTTTCTGTACAGCAAAGGAAAACATCAACAAAATAAGACAGTTCACAGAATGGAAGAACATATTTGCTGATACATCTGATAAGGGGTTAGTATCCAAAATGTATAAAGAACTTACAAAACTCAACACCAAAAAAGCAAACAACCCAATTAAAAATGGGCAGGGGACCTGAATAGCCTCTTCTCCAAAGAGGACATACAAATGGCCAATAGACATGTGAAAAGATGCTCAATATCACTAATCATCAGAGAACTACAAGTTAAAACCACAATGAGATATCATCTCGTACCTATCAGAATGGCTATGATCAATAAATTGACAAACAACAAATGCTGGTGAGAATCCTTTTGCCCCATTGGTGGGAATGCAAATTGGTGTAGCCACTATGGAAAGCAGTATGGAGATACCTCAAAAAATTAAAATTGGATCTGCCTTTTGACCCAGTGATCCCACTTCTGGGACTATACTTCTAGGAACTCAAAACATTAATCTGAAAGAATATAAGCACCCTTTATTTAATATAGTGTTACTTACAATCACCAAGATATGGAAGCAGCCCAAGTGTCCATCACTAGAGGAGTGGATAAAGCAACTTTAGGACATTCACACAATGGAATACTACTTGGCCATAAAAAGAAGAAAGTTTTACCTTCTGTGACAACATGGATAGACCTGGAGAACATTATGCTAAGTGAAATAAGCCAGTCAGACAAAGACGAATACCTTATGCTTTTACTCATATGTGGCATCTAAGGAACAAATTAAGCTAACAAGTAAAATAGAGCCAGATTCATAGATAGCAGGATGGCAGCTAGTGTGGGAGGTTAGGGCATGGACAGATTGAGCAAAAAGGAAAAAGGACTCATAAACTTGGACAACAGTGTAGTGATTGCAGGGAGGTGGCGAGGATAAGGGGGCCAAATGGTAATAAAAAAATACAATAAAAATATAAATAATAAAAATATTTCTATTATAGTTTAAATGACATTTATATGTGTAAAAAATGTGCAGGAGGCAGAGGCTTCCTGTTTAACTCAGTTTGCGTACTACCCAAAAACTAAGTAGTGAATAAGGAGAAAGGCATGCAAGAAAACACAAAGAGGACTCCTGCTTCCAAGTATATTGTTTTAAGTAGTGGCAGCGCATCCACCCAACAACAATATCGAAAAATAACCCAAAATCTATCTACAAACCCAGATATACCACATTTTTAAAGATGTCATAAATATATAAAAGCAAAGGTGACAAGCTGAACTAAATGGAATTTCCAACACCAAAGACCCTTCCTGGGTGAGCAGAGATAATTCACCATTGGTCAGATTGGGAGATGGGTGGAGACTGTGTCTTTATCATGACAACAACGCACTAGTAGAGTTTGCGTAGCTGCATGACTGGCGTGGCAGATTGAAATCTATAGAATGTTTAGTTTTCTTCAAAAACTTCTGCTGGGATCAGCTCTTTGTCAGGCTCCCAGTATGAAGAACACAGAGCATCAGTAGGAGGTGTCTAAATACACCCATCACATTTTTTTTTTCTGGAGAGAAAAATACAGAGGTGAAGTGAGTCTGAATAAACCTGCAAGGTAACTCTTACCTGGCTCAGTGGTGTAATGCCTGCAGCCACCACTAACCCTCCCTCCCAGGAGGGAGCAGAGGGTGAATTCTGTGGGTGGAAAGCCACTGGTTGTTCTCTCTGAGCACAGTGTAATCAAACTAGAAATCAGTAAACGAAAGTAAGTTTGGAAACTAAGAAATAAATTTCTAAAAACCTACCGATTGAGTAAAAATTTACAGGGAATTCTTCGAAATTTTGAATGAGCAAGCATTTTAGAAACTAAGAATCAAAACTTAAGGGGTGCAGCTAAATTTATAACTATTAATGCAATATTAGAAAACGGAATGCCAATTAGTTAAATTCCATCTTAAGAAGCTGGGACAATAGAAATAGTAACTGTATGCTTCTTATTCAAAATACAATGAATTGGAAGAAAATCTTTGAAAAAGCTGAACTTACCATCATGGGCACAAGAAGAAATAGAATATATGCACCTTGAGTTTATTTTGGTGTATGGTGTAAGTTGGTGCTCGAGTTTCATTTTTTTGCATGTGGCTGTCCAGTTCTCCCAACACCATTTGTTGAAGAGGCTATCTTTACTCCATTTTATGTTACTGCCCCCTTTGTCGAATATTAATTGACTGTAGAGATTTGGGTTTATTTCTGGGCTTTCTGTTCTATTCCATTGGTCTATGTGCCTGTTTTTATGCCAGTACCAGGCTGTTTTGGAAGCAACCTAAATGCCCATCAGTCAATGACTGTATCAAAAAACTATGGTACATTTACACAATGGAATTCTATGCTACAGAAAGGAAGACGGAGCTCCTACCCTTTGCAACATCATGGATGGAACTGGAAAGCATTATGCTGAGTGAAATAAGCCAGGCAGTGAAAGACAAATACCATATGATATCACCTTTAACAAGAATCTAAACAACAAAACAAACAAGCAAGCAAAATGTAACCAAAGACACTGAAATATAGAATGTGCTGACAGGGTCCAGAGGGGAGAGGGGAGAGAATCACAGGGGAAAAGGGGAAGGACTCACATGAACAAGTATAAAGGATACATGGGCAATAACTAAGGTGGGGGTCAGAGATGGGAGGGAGGTGGGGAGCACTGAGGGGGGCAGGGCTGGGAATACAAGAAAGAAAACTGTACTTGAACAAGAGTTAAATTTAAAAAAAAAGAATATATGAACATTCCTATAACTTTTTAAAAAATTAATAATTTAAGAACTTTTCTGTAAAGAAAACTTCAAGATGAGATAGCTATCCTAGTGATTTTTTCCAAACATTTAAGAAAGAAATTTTATCAAATCTGTTACAAAGTCTCTCATAGAATAGTTGAAAGACTCCCCAGCACACTTTATAAAGTCAACAAAATGCAGACAGGAGAGCTTGCTAGGTGAATTACAAGAGAAGACTCTTACAAAGTGAAGTATCTCAGGAAATCCTACAAGTATTCTAGAAATGATCAAATTATAATAAAATTTAAACAAAATATTATTAAAGCTATATAAAAATACACTGTGACTCAAGTAAACATTTATTCCACAAATTCAAGATTGGTTTAACATTTGAAAAGCAACCAGTGGGATTCACCACATTAACACGATAAAGGAAAAATAATTCTAACCATCTCAATTGCTGCAGAAAAAGAATTTGATATGATTCATTACTAATTCTCCCATGATAAAACTCCCAGCAAAGAAGTCCCATTAAGAAGTAAAAGCTATATTTGTGTAAAATTGAGACCCTTGAAATTCCTCTTCATTCTGGTGGGGTTGTAAACTCATATTTTGTAACTATTGATCTTTGCTTAGCACTTTGCTTGCCTCGAATCTCATTAGCCTCAGTTATCTCCCAGGATCTTGTAGCAACCAAACAAGTTTGTCCCATTCAGTTCCATTCAATTTTATGAGCATCTGCTCATCACCTAATGTGCCAGCTCCAAGCTCATGAGAAACTTGTCATTAGTATAGGAAAGAAAGCAGAAAGAAATTCAAAGAAATGAATACTTTGACAATTGAAATAAAAAATGTTTGTGCTTCAGGGACACTATAAAGAAAATGAAAAGACAGCACACAGAGAAAATATTTGCAAATTGTTAGCTGATTAAGGATTAGTGTCTAGATTATATAAAGAATACTTACAAAGCAATTCAAACAAAGCTGTGCTTGCTCACCTACTGCTCACCTCCTGCTGTGCAGCCCAGTTCCTACCAGGCCTGGGGGTTGAGGACCCCCGTTTTAGGGAGCACCCCAGAAGCTTTTCAAGTGATTGAACTCAGAGCTACCTTATCACCCAGCAATTTCATTCCTCAGTATATAACAAAAGAAATAAAAGCAAATGCCTACACAAAATCTTGTATATGAATGTTTATAACAACGTTATTTAGAGTCAAAATAAGGACTAAAGGGTGTGAATGACCCAAGTGTCTATCAAACGATGAATGGATATAGAAAATGTGGTGTATTCCTAAAAGTGGAATAATACTCATGCATAAAAAGTCAATGAAATACTGGTATATGCTACAATTTGGATGAACCTTGAAAACATTATGTTAAGTGAAAGAAGGCAATTACAAAAAGATCCACATATTATATGATTTCATTCATATGACTGTCCAGTATAGGAAAATCTATAGAGGCACAAAGTAGATTAGTAGGTTACTTAGGGCTGGGAGAGGGTTAGGAGAGGGGTCCTAACTCAACTAACAAACAAAATGGAAACAGATTCGTAGATAATGAGCAGTCCGACAGCTGTCAGAGGGCGTTTCAGCAAAACACTCAGACACAGACAACAGTCTGGCAATTACCAGGGGAAAGGGGGATATAGAAGAGGATGTAGGGAGGATAAATGGTGTTGGAAGGAGACTTGGGGTGGTGAACACACAATACAATATACAGGTGATGCATTATAGAATTGTACACCCAAAATCTATATAATTTCATTAAACAATGTCACCCCAATAAATTTCATTGAAAAGATAAAGGTGATAGCCAAAGGGCTCTTTTTTGAAGTGATGAAAAGTTCTAAAATTGAGTGTGGTTTTTATTGTACATGTCAATGACTGACTAAAACCCACTGAATTGTATACTCTAAATATGGTGAATTGTATGTTGTTAAGAATGCTGAGGATTTTACCAGGAGACACTGGGAGGAGATGCAGACATAAATGAATGAGAGAGCCAAAGAGGCTTACTTCATTTGGATCAATGGGGTGTAATAGAAAGTGTGTGATAGATATGCAGAGTTTTATATTTCAGTTTTAAAGGGCCATAAACTAAGGCTTAGAAGAGTAGATGACAGATCAGTGTGCCATGCTTGGTGGGTAGCAGAAGTGAGGCCTGACCACAGGACTCCTGACACCACACCTGAAGCACCTTTACAGTGAAAAAAGGAACCCTAGTTTCTGGTCAAAATAATGAAGGTGTAAACAGTTTTGATTTGTGACCCAGAACTTCATGATAGCTCAATTTTGAAGTTTTCATGTTCTGGTCAGGGTAAGTGGTCCTGAATCTACTTTCCCTCCCAGATTCTGCTGCCATGGCCTCGGTGAGACCGTGAGCCTCAGAGCAGAAACTGTGTCTAATTCAATATCCAGCAAGATAGAAACATTCATGATCAGAATAAAATGTGTTATGTAAGCAAAATGTATTCAGTGGTGGAAAGCGTTAAAATAAATTGAGCGTTCTTGAACCATAAACATCCTGAAAAATGCCTTAAAGAACACATCATTTTTGAAAAGTAACTAGCTGAGACTGTTCAGAAAATCGGGGTTATTTCCCAATATTGTGGACAAAACGTATATTGTTTTGATGCACTTAGACAGGCAAGGAATCAAAAATAAGTGTTGGTATCAAATATTCATTGGGATATGTATACAAAGACTTCTTTTGCAGCAAAGTAATGTTGTAATTCCCCTCCTGTGACTACTCAAAATATAAAATTCTGCAGCCATTCCAGGAGAAGCTCTCGTCTAATAAATAGACGATGCCTGTGCTTGCCTTTGTGAGAGCACCCGGTGGTGGTGCTTGCCGGTGCTTCAGTTCCCATCCCCGTGCGCCGTCATGAAAGCGCATTTCAACCCTTTTGGGGCTGAACTGTTCAAAGGCACCTAACATCTGAATGCAAAAGTACTTAAAAATTATTTTCAGTGATAATGAAATCTCAAGCACAAGTTCAAAAAATATCTGTAGAAGTTTTCTGCAAGTTCATTTCACAGACTCCACGTACATCCACAGAAACACCGTAGCTATGATTACACTCAATGGAATATTCAAAGTATATTGTCCTTTATGTGTTTCAAACTTTTCACTTTAAAGATGCTGTTTGTACATATTCTTAAAAAGGTTTATGCACACATGTTTTGTGTGTGCACCCATGTTTTGTGTGTGCACCCATGTGCATGTGTGTGCACCCATGTGCATGTGTGTGGCATTTGTTTGAAATAGAATCTTTAGTTAGTTTACTTTCTCTGGTTGCAGGTGACCGTTTTTTTCTGACCACTTTACTACCCCTTTCTTTTGCTTTTGATAAGTATAACATCTAATATTTAGAAAGAAATTATCTTTTACCCCAGCTGGTGTGGCTCAGTGGATTGAGCACCAGCCTGCAAACCAAAGGGTACCTGGTTCAATTCCCAGTCAGGACACGTGCCTGGGTTACAGGGCTGGGTCCCTGTTTGGGGTGCCTGAGGGGCAGGTGCACATTGATGTTTCTTTCCCTCTCTTTCTCCTTCTCTTCCCTTCTCTCTCAAAAAATAAATAAATAAAATCTTTAAAAAGAAATGAATTTTATTTAAAACGTATATTCTATCTTATGTTATATTTTAATATTACTTAATATCGTGTCTTAATATTATAATTCAATGTCAAATTGGGGTTCTTCTCTAGTAGGTACAATGTTTCCTCCCTTTTACAATGGACTACTGCCCGCATCCCTAACCTGCTCAGTGTGTGTGGTGGCTGCTGATGGCTCTCAGTCCCTCCATTGCTGGTGAAAATTCTCCTGGGATGAATGGCTACCTCTCACTCTGGAAGGGGTGGCCCTCATGTACATGGGAAGCCAGGGCCTACCTCAGGTGGGCATACAGAAGGCTGTCCCTCTCACCTAAGAGCA
Source organism: Sturnira hondurensis (assembly GCF_014824575.4). Classification (NCBI taxonomy): domain Eukaryota; kingdom Metazoa; phylum Chordata; class Mammalia; order Chiroptera; family Phyllostomidae; genus Sturnira; species Sturnira hondurensis. Next base: position 11,713,473 of record NW_028091637.1, read on the forward strand.
GGGATGGCGATGCAGTGAACTTGACATTATAGAATGCATCACCAAGGCGGCCAGAGCGAGGCATACTCTGAGATGCTTTTGCTCAGGCCTTACTTGCCCTGTTTCTATCTCACTGCTTTCCTTCCCTCATACACACACACACACACACACACACACACACACACATACTCTTTTTTGAGGAGCAGGCCCTCAATAAATGACTTACAAGCAATTCCTGTCTCAGCCTCTGCTTCTGGAAAAACTAATCTTCATGCAATTCTTCAGTGCAACTATTTATACCTACGTATATTTATCAGTACTTACGAGGCATTATTCTGAGACCAAGAGCTGCATGAGTGATGTGCTAAATGATGGTAAAGTTGACAACAGTTCCACTCCCTACCTGGGCTATTTTTGGATTGGGTGGATTTTGACAACTTACGCATATGTAGTATTTTGTAACCTTGAAAACAATGAATAAGGAGGGAAAATTTGTGTTCAGTTTTTAAGTTGAAGTAAAATTATTTTGTGGAATCTTGGATGTATCCTAATGTGTGCTCTTCGGATGATCATCGCCCACTCTTGGTGGGTCCAAAATTTATTTTTCTTTAGGCTTTCAGACTGTTTTCCAAATCTTGTATCACTTACTACAAAAATTATTTTTTGAATAGATAGCTGGTTATATAGAGGAAAAATTAGATGATACACATGCCTTTATGAACTAGAATCTAATATTCAGAAGTGCAGTTCATCAGCTCACTTTTATTTCAAGTTAATGAGACTGTGCATGCAGTAATTACTTTAATTCAGGTCTCTCTTTACCGTTGCTCCAAGCTAATTTAAATATATGGGTTACTTTTCTCTCCATTCTGAGGCAGTGGGAAATGTGGACCCTGTCCTTTAAAAAGCACTGAAGTCTCTTCTCTCAAAACATATCAATTTATCTAAACATATGTCAGTGGAATTTTAATTGACCACACCTGCTTGGTGAAAATGGCAAGCTTACCCTTTTGTTTTGTAGAATCTGCTTCTTAAGAATTATTATGAGACTAGCTTCCTGCCAAGCTCTCCTTTCAGACAGAGGGGTTCAGTGATGGGGGTGCTGGACCCTCATCACTAGAGTGTGCTTTTATATGAGTCTCCAATATTTAGGGATAAAATTAACCAACAAATACTATTGTAAACACTGTGTTTGAATTCTGTTCTTTGAAACATTGCATAATGAATAGTTCTTGCCAGGGGAATATGTATAGCTCTCTGGAGCAGGTGGGCCAGGAATGTTGAGTCTGGTCATTGGATGTGATATTTTGGAAGTTTGAAGTCTCCAAACTGTTGGTAATGTTTGGACTAATTTCTGCTTTAGTCAGACTGTGTCAGCCAGTAGTGTCCCTGTGACTGAGGTGTTCCCTCAACAGTGTATGTAGGCATGTGTGTATATATATTTGTATGAATGTCCATATGTCTACAGTTATTTATTTTTAGGGACTCTTATTTTCAAGGGTGATTTTTTTTGTGCTGTTAGACAGAGGGAATGCCAAGCATGGTAACTCTCCTTTGGGCAGGGCAATTAACAAAGAAATAAAAGTGGTCATTGATCAACTGTTAAACTATCATTTCTTTAAAGCCTATACAAAGCAATTGATATGAACTATTTATGCTATGGTTCCTCAAAGCAATTTATTAGGTTTTATAAAAAATAACCATGAAAAGGATCTTCAACAGTCAAATTACTTCGCTGAGCTCTTGGATTAATAAAGTTAAACAGTGGACAAAGGGCCCTAACCTGCAGGAGTACACAGTACCCAACTTCCACAACATTTTAGTATAAACAGAGGGGTAATGCAGCACTTGCTAAACTCTGTAGGTGTAGAAATGCTCTCATAAAACTTGCTTAGAAGGAGAATTGCGGAATCACAGGTAGATAAATAGATTTTTAAAAAAGATATAAATTGAATTTGTGACTAAGTTTATATAATACCACCCTATTAAGCATTTTTTAAATTTAAGGCTTGATACGAAATAAGCAAAAAAAAAAGGTAAATGAATACAATAAAAAGCCACATAAAATAATATTTTCATTTTCAAGAATTTCACATTTTATGAATCAATGGTCACTTGTAAAATGACATTATATCAAGTTACTTTGGACTTTTGTATCAAAAAGGAGATAGTTTGGAAATGTCATCTTCCAAATGAAAATTAGGTTCCCTCTTTACAATGTCCTTGAGAAAACTTAGAACTAGATTTAATGTTCAATCATGTTCACTTTATTTGCTTAGGCAGGGATGTCCAACCTTTCGGCATCTCTGGGCCACACTGGAAGAACAAGCGTTGTCTTGGGCCACACATTAAATACACAAACATTAACGAAAACCAAAAAATATCTCACAATGTTTTAAGTAAACTTACAACTTTGTGTTGGGCCGCATTCACAGCCATCCTGGGCTGCATGCAGGCCGTGGGCTGCAAGTTGGACACTCCGGGTTAGGAGGTGACTGCATTTTACTTTTCGTCTACAGTTTGGATTCTACTTTTTCATGTGTGTGTGTGGGGGGAGGCATGTAACACTCTTGTTACATACGTTTACACTGTGAGATGAGATGCTTCAAATTTACCTCCTCATGGGTGTTAAATATATACATTTGTAATTCAAGAACAAGGAATTGGAAATTTTGTCTACATCATCACACAATTATTTTAGTCCTAGTATTATTTAATGTTTGCCATACATTTTGGCAGTAGAAACAGTTTCTTAAGGAGCAACCCAGTTACAATGCTCTACATAGAACTGAATATCCCTAAAGCTGGGACTCCCAGCATGTCTTCCTCCATAACTGCGCCATGCAGAAACTGTTCAGAAAGATACTTGGTTAAAGCACTGAGTGATTACAGTATGCAGATAAATGAAGTGAATGACCATAATGTCACACGTGATGGAAGGGAGGAATTGGAAATACTCTGTTATAAGGTACCTGTACTACAGGTGGAATGTGGAGTGCTTTTGGAACTAGACCTGGAATATTTTAACAAATGTATATTGTAAGCTCTGAGGAAACCACGTATGTCTTTTAACGAAGCATAGTGATAAAGGGGATCAATTCTCTAAAACGGCATAAGAATCCTTACTGTGGAACAAATGTAACAGAACATCAAAATACATGAGGCAAGACTGGTAGAACTGAAAGGAGAAACGGACATAGACACATTAGAGTTGGAGTCTTCAGCACCGTTCTGTTAGTAACTGATAGACCAAGAAGGCAGAAAATCAGTAAAGATACAGATGACCTGAAGAGGACCGTCAGTCACCGTGACCCAGTTCCAACATCAGCAGAGACACATTCTCTCACACTCCCGGGCACATTCACCAAGGGAGAGCACAGTCAGGGCTGTAAAAGACTCCTTAACACATTTAAAATTATCTAAATCATACAAAATGTATTTTCAGACCACAGTGGAATTGCACTGTGAAATCAATAACTAAACGCGGCTGGGAATTCCCCCAGATATTTGGAAATTAACCAACTCATTTCTGATAAACCATGAGATGAAGAATTTTCAAGACAAAGCAAAAAATATTTTGAACCTAATGAAAATGTAAGTTACATTTGTTAACTGCCAGAGGGCGCATCTACTAAGAGCTTTTGGGGGCATTAATTTTTGTAACTGCTTAAGAGTATTATCTGACTTGTTTTTTATTATAAACTGTTATTCTCTGCTATTTATGGTAAGCTTAATTTTTTCATATATATTAAGATTACTGATATATTTTATCCTGTCTGTTTTCACTTGATCAGTTTTTCTCTGCTTCTTTTATTTTACACTTCTTGCCTTCCTGGGTTTATACATTTTTTATTTCCTTCCTTTTATCACTTTTTAGCATTGCCCATAATAGTGATAGAGTATATTATAGGATATAATATAACAGTGTAAATATAATATAGGTTATGTAATATATTTTAATTGCTAAGGTAAAAATTAACATAGGAGATCCATAATACGTATTCCCACCCCATGGTGCTAGTCTTCCTGACTTAGCCTTGTTCCAGCTTTAGGAAGGTAACACAGCACGTAGAACCTATTACGTGTTGTGTAACCGCAGGAACAGGATCTGGAGCCGCATCTCACAAGTACACATCAGCAGGTCTGCACTAAATCGTGTGATTGGGGACCAATAAAAACTTCACATATGCAGGCACATTAGTTCAGGTCACATTTTGCTGCCAAATTCATTTTAGCTCCAATTGAAGGGAAAAGTTAAAAAGAAAAAAACCAACCTTTTACAATATCTTGTATTTCAAATACCAGATTAAAGGTTATGGACCTGGCTCTGTGTCCTGCTCCCGCAGGACCACGGATCAAACAATCGTTTGTCTTGATTCTTCTACATCTATCTTCTGCGTTCTCGTTTATTAATATGTAGCTCTGTTTTTAACTTAAACTCCCAAATGTAATAATCACTATTTTCACATTTCATTTAGATTCAGCAATCTATTGCCTATTGTTTTGCTTACCATTACTTCTTGCATCCCATGCCCTGCTTGTGCGGTCTTCTTTTGTGCTGAGGAAAGTGTTTCCTATTTCTTTAGTTAATCTGTGATTGGTAAGCACTCTCCATCTTTGTGAGTCTGAACATGTTTTCTGTTTCACCTTCACTCTTGAATAATAGCTTAGTTATGCATAGAATTCTAGCTTTATACTCTCTAAATGCTTTACAGAGGGTATATTTGGTTTTCATTTTTGCTGAAGAAATATCTTTTGATTCATGATCTTTCTTTTATATGAGTTTGAGTTTTTTCCTCTGATAACTTTTAATGTTTCCTTGCATCCTTTGAGTTCATTTCCTTGCATTTTCAATTTGAAAGACTATAGTTTTTATGTCTAGACTTGCTATTTGGTATTTCTTAGGATATGCCTAAATGTTTCTATTCTTGCTTTTGATCATCTTTAAAAAAATATCTCTATCTGAAAGTCTCATTCAGATTGTGTTATTATTTCAAGAGCTTAGAATCCTTGTGTTTAAAAAGGATTGTTACCTCTTTCTTAATGGCCTCTTTGGGTATTCTTTGGGAGCTGGGTCGTCTCATTGGGTACATCAGTCCAACAGGTTGCTCCCTGCTGCTACTCCTGCACTGATTCTGCAACTCTCAGCACAAGTTTGCTGGTATGACCTCATGGTTAATGAAGTCCTGCGTAAGCACCATTACCCTGCTGTTGTGACCACCACCATTAGTGCGAGACATAGAGCCTTCTGGTCTCCCTTCCTTGAGTGTCACACATGGCATCAGTTATAAGGAGACCCCTCCAACAGTTTATACTTTCCAAATGTGTGTTATCATTAGTGGGACCTGTAACAAACGTGGAAACTTGGAAATGTTTCCCTTCACTAAGACATTTTCCATTATATGGAAATCATAACAGGGTGTTTGGGGCTTGTGGAGTTATGATATGTAATGAATATATTTTCAATGTCACATTTTTCTTTCCTCAAAACACATGTGGACTCTCTTGAAGTTTTCTAGGTCATGAAGTTTTCAAGGAACATCTACTATACTCAGTTCAGGACTAGTACTATCCTTTGAAACTTTGACTCTCTTTACCAAACTTAGCCTCATTCTCAGAGGCTGCAAAGAACTCTTAGCAAATGGATGTTTGGACCACTAGCCCTCAAAACCTCAGGTCAAAAGATGTGCCTGTGTGACTCAGAGCAACTATTTACACAGTTGGAATTCTTCTCTCCAAATGCCCTTCAAACTCTACATGTGTATTGGAATGCAAGTAAGGATTGTTTTGAGGAGTCTCTAAGGGCCAAAAGTATTCAAATATGTGTCTGATATCCTCCTATATATGAGCAAAAGACATTTTTTATCTTAAATTTTGCTCAGAATCTCTTCGTGGAGGTAGATGGAGACAGAGATCATTTTAGGGCTATGTAATGACCATCATGGAAATAAATATTGCCCCTTGTCACATGTGTCCAGGTACAAGGCACTGACACCTTTGCAAGACACGCCTCAGTGGGGTTTCATGTAATATGTGCATTTCACTTTCTTTAGTAGCCACTTCAACTGAGAGAGTCATTAGGGCAAAAACTCAAAATAATTCATTTGCAAAAATGTTTCACTACTCCTCTACTGTGTACTCATAGTAATTTTTGGAGAGGAAAATAAAGTAATTTTTATTTAAAAGTAAAAAAGAAACGTAATGGATATTTTTTACAGGATTTCTGCTATCTTGGTTCAACTGTTAATTTGGTTTCACACATTTCTTTTAGCTCTTATTACCCTTAGTGGTGAAACTTATAAAGTGGGATGAGTAACCTAATTTTCCATGAATAGAGCTATGTTACAGACTGTAGTTCAGTTCAGACAGGCATCATAACCAAGAGCAAAAATATGAATGTAATAGTTTTTGTAAGGAAGAAACAGGTCCTATGAAAGACAGAAATATAAAAAAGAATCAGCAGTGAGTATGGATATTTCCATTAAAGTCTTGAAGGAAAATATGGTAGCTTGCATTCATTATCTTTTTCAATAAACATTTATTAAGTGTCTACTGTAGACCAGTTCCTGTTTTGGACACCGGTGCAGTGGCAGAGAGAAAAAGAGGTAAGAATCTGTTGGCTGGGACTTAGGTTCTAGCATTAGGGAAAATAATACAACGGTAACTAAAAATATGTAGATTATGAAAGAGGCTATGGAGAAAAATCAATCAAGACAGTGAGAAGGAGTGTCTGATACCATGACTTTGCATTGGGCGCTGGAAACATTGAGCAAGTGATATTTGAGTAGAGCTCAGTTGGGGTGAGGGGAGTGCATCTGGGGTCTGTCAGGTGGGAGCAAGGGCAGGAACTTGGCTAGAGTGTTTTGTAACCTACGTGGAGAATATTGTGCCCACAGGGGCCTGAGTGAGGGAAAAGGAAACAAACTCAAATGTAGACCGGAGAGGGATCCTTTCACTATCCCGGAGTTGTTTCTGACATGCACACAGAGGGGTGGGAAAAATAGTTGTAGAGTTGTTTGGATGGAGAAAAAATTCAGGTTATGATGATTGCAATAGCTTTATTAATCTGTTTTGTGTACTCACAACTGCATTATTATAGTATAAATACTTCTCATTAAAAATACAAATTCATCCTATGATGGAAGCTAGCCTCATCTTCACTCGCCAGTCCAATTTCTTCTTGTTATCTTCATGATACTCTAGTGTCTAATCTCAGTGAATTCCTGCTATTCTCCACGTTAGCTAAGTTCTCCCTGGCTCGAATATTTTCATGAAGAACTACCTTTGTCTAGGAGGCTTTCCCATTCTCCCTCACTTTAACTCAGATACTGTTCTCTCTTAAGAGATTAAATATGTACAGAATCTCTTTTCAGTTTTCCTTGTCTCCAGAATTGGTGAGCATGCCTTCATGTGCTACTGGGTGACTCTGTGCCTGACACTTTGGTCTCCTCCTTCACACTGTACAGTAAGTATAGGTTTGCTTGCCAGCATCTCCTTCTGCTTTAGGTTTCTTAAATGCAGAGGCTCTGTCTCTTTTATACATATCTCTTTTATAGCCAGCCCAAGCCTTGGCACAAGAATTTGTGAGTATACAAAAATTTACTTGGCCTTAAAAAGGATGATTACCGTGATTGCTTTTTACTTGAAGATTATAATAATCTTGCTTTGCAGTGAAGTTTTCCACCCTGAATGTGAGAACAATATAGTATTAAATGCTTTAAGTTTGCTTCACTAGCATTAGAACAAATTATATGCAAAAAGGGGAAGTCTAACCACTGAGAAAAATCTTCAGATGCATCACTAAGAGTGGAGTAAATTGCTGTTGGTAGAAATAGTTTCACTTCTTGACACATACATCGCAGAGTACAAATAATCCACTTGAAAAGCAGATTAGGCAGTTGATTAGCTTCTATTGTGATCACAGTATTTCCTAGGTGTTCAAAATATGTCCTGTGTCCCCTAAACACTCAGACTTCCAGATTCCCAGCACTGTCTTTGTTTGAAGTACTTGGGTTTTTAAAAATATATAATAAGGATCTTTAACAAATGGCATCAAGGGAAAACTACAGTAGCTCTGATACTCTGATATTTTCATTAATAATTAAAATGGCTCATGCAGTACTTACCCACTTCACTTTATATATGTATTTGATGTATTTATACACACACATATAAAATGTAGATTTGAATGTATATATTATGTTTCTCTCACTTTCTTTCCTGCTGGCTTATTTGTGTTTTTCCCTTCTGTGAAGGCACTTACTGAGTAAATTCAGTTTGGAACTTAAAACCATAGATTACTTTCCACTCTGTTTTAGCTGAGCTAATAGTAAGATTTGTAATAACTCACATGAAATGTTATTCAAATATTTTTGCAATTTATTTATAGAGGTATGAAGACAGTGAATAGTTTCTTAATGCCAGCTATGAAAACAGCAGGACATAATTAAGAATAACATGTAGGTAAATATTCCTAAAGTCATCTCTAAATGATGAACCTCTAAAAGCCTTACATGGATCTTGTACCTGTCACCCAAATTATTGCTTAATGTCACCTGCAATGCTTAACGGGTCTGTTTTCAAAACATTCAGAGCATTACTGAATAGATGGAGTGCTTATTGCACATCTATTTTGCTCCCTTAGAGTAAAATTATAGCAAAGAAACCCACCTGGGCAGCTTCGGGGACTTCACTTGGATCTCTTTGTGCACTCAAGTTTGAGTCTGCTAAGCAAATACAAACCACCATCAAAAGCACTATCGTAACAACTACTTGTGGCTAATGCAGCCCACACCACACACCTAGAAGCTAGCTCCACACAGATGTCTGCACATGTCTGAAAGTATGTCGTCCTCAGGCCTGGGAGTCATTAGGTACCACACTGAATCTCGTATCTGGGCTTGAAAAGATACCCACTCTAAACTCATCAGGGTGGATAAATTTAAAAGATTGACATTACGATGTGTTGATAAATGCATAAATCTGAAAGCATGCTCATGTATCACTGGTAGAAGTGTAAATAGGTAAAAACACTTCGGAATAAATGCTTAGCCGTTTCTACTAAGGCTAAATGTATAATTGACCCATGGATTCCACTCCTGGGCCTATAACCAAGGTAAACTGCATGCTTACGTACACCAATAAATGTACAAGAATGTTTGCAGATGCTTTAATCATAATAACTAAAGGCAATAAAATATGCCATATACCCATTGACAGCAGCATGGGTGAATAAATTGTGACATATTGATATAATAGAATATCACAGAGCAATGAAGAAAATAGACTCCTGATACACTCAACAACATGGATAAATTTCACAGATATAATATTCAGTGAAAGAAATCAAGCATAAAAACAACATATCCTATATGACCCTCTTTATACAACGTTCAAAAGCAAGCAAAAATAATCTAATGCAATTTAGAATAGTAATTACCCTTGAGATGTAATCCTGGGGAGGGAGTATGAGGAAGCCTTTGTGGAGCCTGGGAATAATCTACATCTTGATTTGGACCGCACAGTCATATGGATGGCATTCTATGCAGGGAAAAGACCTGCATAGACTTAAGATTTGCATATTTTGTTGTAACGTGAGCATTAGGTCGTGCTCAGAATGTAACCACATCAATCTGTTTTAGAACCTAGAACTCCCTTCTCTGCTGCAAGTAGAAAGAGATCTCTGGACTGTAAAACAGACCAATGTGGTTTATAGGATGATCATTCCCAGACTTGTGACCATGGTGTCTAGAGTCTAATGGGATCAGCTGATCAGAAGGGGCCAGGAAACAAGAAGCAGAGTAGGGAGAAAATCCACCTGAACAGTAGGAGAAGAGAAACCAGATGTTGAGCTGAGGAATAGCAATAGAGAATAGACAAAAGGGAGAATATTTGAGGAGGTTTACCTCTGGACATGGGAAGAGGAAAATTCACACTATGTAGTACCTGCAGGCAGTGGAGAAAGTATCAAGAAGGCTCAGTGAATTTCAACACAAGACTTCTCACCCTGTCTTTTAGCTAGAGAGGAGCTGTAGTTTCCCCTGGTTCACTTCTACTCTAGACTTTCTGAAGTTTGGAGGCAGGCTGTCTGACCTGCTCCTTGATGGTATACTCAGCACCACTGAAAAATATACTGTATATTGAGAATTTATAATGTGCCAGATAAGTAATCATCATGGAATCAAGGGCTCAGCATCTACCTCAAAGCTTTCTCAGTTTTTGCAGCTCTAGTTACCCAAGTCGGTCACTGGAGTTAGAGGGTAGTGAGATATTAAGGAGGTACGTGCATGAAAGCTGAGCTGTTGCTGGGAATATAACTGTGGATCTAAACGGGTTCTGTTGTAAACAGCACAAGATACTCAGATATCAGGTGTTACGTCCTAGTCAATATTGGGTCTGTTCATTAAATACGGGCCATGATGAAAGCGACCAATGCCATTTCTTACCTCTGGAGTGACTTTACATGTGACATAGAATGGCAGAGTCCAGCTTTACAATACTAGTCCAGTATAATTGTTAATGGAACCCATTTTGTTCTCAAAATATCTGTGTAGTCATCCTACCTACCCTGTAGGTCACCCTACCTATGTTCTTCACATATACAAATACATCATTTTAATGTTACTGTGTAATATTGAAATGTATTGCTTTTCTGTCTCTTCTTTCAGTGACAGTTTCATATTTGTACTTGCCATGTGTTCAGTATTTGCAGATTGAATATGTGAATCCTGAACAAAAGGATTATTTCTATGGATTGCTTCTGTAATTTGGAGTGGGAAGTGAATGTGGGCCATTAATATGCGAGAGGATTGCAGTGACACGTCACGAAGTGGCCGGTGGTTACGAAGGTGCAGAAAAGCAGGTGACTACCACGAGCATGCAGAAGAAGCATTTATTAGCTAAAATAGACCCTAATTTAGGAAATATAATATCTCTTGGATACTTCAAGTTATGCTAGGTAAAATTGATGATCAATCCGTAGTCATTTATCTATCTCTTTTCAAAAATAGATAATTGCACCTTTAAGTTCAGGTCAAGTAGCTTGTTAAGTCGAGTTTATCCAGGATGTGGAAGAAGCGAAAACCATCCATCACTTGAAGCTATTTTAAGAAAGTTAAGCCCTCACCGCAAGTATGTGCTTCATCAGCATGACTGTTTACTTTTCTTAACATTTTTAGCTTCAAAGACTCTTCTTTTAATTGAAGCCCAATATGTGTTTATTGCTGACACATGTTAAAAATCTTGCTTATACAGTACATAGATCTCTCTCCAAAGCCAATAGTTCTACATTGTTTGTTTCTTAATTAGCACAGACACTATATGAAAAATGCAAGAGACATCTGGTAGGTGGAATGCCTATGAGTTTTAATTGATTCTTTTTTTTTTTTTGTCCTGGGAAGTTCAGAGGCACTGATGGTTTTGGCTTATCTTGATGATTCCTTTAATGAGCACATTTTCCAGGTACGTTAACATAATACTGATTTGGAGATATTTTTAGTGAATTCTGGATTCACCTCATAGGGCTTGGCCCAGAGTTGGGCAGCAGGAGTTCAGATATTCTTGTCTGGAATGACCTAAAGTTTGAGATGAAGTCACATGATATCATAAGTTCTCTGATATCAGACTTGCATAAAGCTGCATAGTCCAGAGAATTCATTCAAAAATGTTCAATTGACTAAGAAGCTTTTTAAAAAAGTAATTAACTAATCTGTGGCAGAGCTTAAGGTATAAACTGCGAATCACCTATAGGCCTTTTAAAAATTAGGATATAGTTATTTCTGCATTCTAGCCACTACCAGACAGTTAGTTGCATATGTACTAACTTTACATGTGGTTTCATGCAATGCCCTCCCTGTCTCTCCCCCACCCTATGCACACTTTATATACACCATCCTTTTACCCCTATGCTAGCATCACACACTGAATAGTCATTTACTTTCTGTTTTACCTACTAAGAAGTCCACCATCTGAAATCAGGGCCATTCCAACACTCATCTTTGTATTTTCTGGCATACCGAAGGAGCTCAGTAAGTGCTTGATAAATGAATAAAATCTTGGGCAAGCTAGGATAAGCTTGTGTCCTCATGTATGGAGTGGAGATAATGGAATCCAATCTATATTGCATTTGTGAGGCAAATACCTCACACAAAGCATTTAGTTCTATGTGTATAATGTATTATGTACATCAGAGAATTGTTCTATTTTGAAATAAATTAATATGCTTTTCTTTTGGCATTTTGTTTTATATGTGCTTCCCTGGATGTAGCCAGAAATATCCATGGCCTTGGTAGGGACTGGGGTTGTGATAGCTGGAATGCAAAGGGGAAAGATAACTGGCCATTTAGTTAAAAGAAGTTTTGGGTTGGAGGGTGGGGAGAAGCGACAGTACCTTTGCACATATTCAAGACTAAATACATGAATTCCTTCCTGATGTGTGACCAGTGCCAACGAGAGGGGACATTGATACATATTGGGAGTTACCTCTACTCCAGTTATAGCTCTATCTGATTTACCAAAATCCTCTCAATTAGCCATCGCAACAGACTCTGTGCTTAAAATTATTATCTACATTTAATGAAGAATTGCACTAAGGCGAGGGATGAACTTAAATCAAGTGCTGGTGACTGGTATTCGCAATGCAGTTATCCGAGGATCATGTTCCTTAGAGGTCCAGCAGAAGAAATGGAATTCTCCAGACAGAAGAAAGCACGGGAGATGCCGTCCAAAACCCAGGGATATGTCTGTAAATCGTGTTTTCTGGGTTCTGTTCTCTACAGTCTTTAAGTCAGAGCAAAATAGAGTCAGACGGGTGTTCACTGATTTTTTTATTTTTATTTTTTATTGTTTTTCAAGTACCGTTGTCTCCACTTTCCCCCACCTTCCACCCTCAATCCTACCCGCCTCTGGCTTTGTCCATGGTGCTTTGCACATGTTCTGGATGATTCTTCCTAATTTGATCTAACTTCCTGATCCTATTCATGTCAATGATGAACTTGTCTGTGGAAATTTCTTTTCCACCTTTTCTTTAAACTCTTTCTCTTTCCTCACCAAGAAAACTTTCCTATCTCTAAATCCAAAGCCCAATGATAATCAAATTATAGCTGCCATTTGCTTAGTAATTTTACATAGTGGCAGCAATTCCTCTAAATGCCAACCTATAAGGTAAAATTATCATCAGATGAGTAAAACTTACAGACAAAATAAAACTCAGGGTTAAGTGGTTTACTCAAGGTCAAAGTCAACAGGGGGCAGCCTCTTCTTTCTGACTTTAAACTCTCTTTCCATATTACTTTGTGCATCATCTTATGTTGAAATCATGCAATGCAGTATAAAGCCAGAGCAACCAGTCCCCAAGCAAACGAACAGAACTGAAGCTGGGCTGTCTTAGGGCAGCGTGTGAGGACATACTCAGAAGTACACGGACTTGAGACAGAAGGACACGGGTTTGAGAAGCCTCCTGCTTTCCTCTCATTTCACCTCATACTGTTGCCACAGATCATCCCTGCTCCACAGAGAGAATTGCTTTTAGCCTCTAGAATGTGTGTCCTCTACTATTTCTTATTTTACATTTATTTTCTTTCCTATTTATTTGTTTTTCCATACTTTCAACTATTTGTTGCTTTCCATTTTATATCCCACATGTGAGTGAAATCACATGGTTCTTAACTTTTTCTGTCTCAGAATGTATTTTCCTTATATCCTTGACTGCTAACTTCAGGTTAGTTCCTTCCAATAGGAAGCTCCCAGGAGAGATCAGAATACAGAAGGAAAAATTAAGAACCGTAAAAACAATACTTTCCTGCTCCTGGCATCAGTAGGGTGGCAGTGACTAGCAATTCTAGAAAGATCGTGGGGAAGTGGTGCTCCTGGACCCTAGTAGCCCAAGAGGAAGCAGGACTTTTCCGCTGAGTCTTTAAAAAGATGTCTTTAGATTCACGGCGGTAAGTGACGACCTTTAGACCCTAAAGCAGAGGGATCAGTGCGTCTGATGGCCAGGAGTTCTTTAATTATTACTTTTCTAGTCTTTTTCCTTACTCTTATGCCCGAACTCTTCTAGTACCAAGCCTCTGTGTTTGTGTGTGTGTGTGTGTGTGTGTATACACACACACACACACACACACAAACACACACACAGAAGGAATTCTGTATATTGGGTTCTAACTAATATACTTATAGATATATTGCTCTGGGGACAATTTTAAGACTTTTAAAATGAGACTGAAATATCACTTAATCTAAATAGAATTTATTAATATCTGATATTTATTATGATTTGTGACTAAGCTCAGTCTTATCCATAGTGTGTTGCTCAAGTATCCGGGTTAACAGAAGACTTTTAGATCTTTCTATCTACCTCTGTGCTGAAAATCATTGTCTGTTTCAGGTTTTTCAAATACTTTATAAAGAAATTACTTCCATTGATTTCTTAAGTATTGTTGGTCCACAAACAGCCATGCTTGCTCAGCAATGCAATCCATAATATTCACTTGGCTGCACTGGAAAACAAAAGGTTGTCTCCTTTGTTACTTGATCATGCTGCTTGTTAATGAACCGCGTACACTTTCGGGGAATAAAGAACTGTGCTGTTAGATCAGCATCTTTTTAAAGGCACATCTACACAGACCTGAGGTTCTTCCTCGAGTAAATTGGCCTTATAAAGAAATTTAGATGTTCTAGTTTCTTTTCCTTCAAAAGGTATCTTTTGTGCTTGTAAAGAAAACAAAAACTGTTTCTCCCTGTGTCTCTGCCTCTCTCTCTCTCTCTCACACACACACACACCTTCACACAAGGCTTTCTTGTACTTAGTTTTCCTGATTATACTTACATCAATATACATTCAGAGTTCAATTCTAATAAGATTAGAACAAGGTGTGAGTAGAACCTAAGATAGCAAATTTTGCAGTAATCTTCTCATTAATAGAATCCAATCCCTGCACACGTCTTAGAAATAAAGCTTGTGTGACAGCAAAAGAAAAAAAACAACTCATTTCTTTTCAGCCTAATCGACTTAGGGAAAGCAATAATCCTTTGTTAATTTCTTCCATCAGAGCAAGCATATGTTGTAAAGAATCACTCTTAGAACAAGAGCAAGCTGCATTAAAGGCCAAGAAATAATGCAAACAACAGTTTGCATTCTGAGTATATCAGATTTTGAAGGTTCAAAGAAAAGACCTTTTTTTTAATGGCATACGTGAACGCTTTCTAAACAGAAACCACAAATTCATAAGGTTGATCCCAACCTAACTGATTCAGATTATTTCAGTGTGATACTGATTCTTCCCTCACACACTCTGTTGTTTAAAAGTTGCAATACAAGTGAAAGCAATTGGGTTGCAAAATAACCATTTTGAGGAAAAGTTTATTTGTGTAAAGTGACACACACTATCTTACAGTGTACAAGCTGACTTCTGCTGCAAAGCAAACTATCCCAGTACATAGGACCCTTATTTTAATCTGTCCAGGCTGCTATAGCAAAAAATGCCCTTGACTAGGTGGCTGAAACAGGAAGCATTTGTTTCTCATAGGTTGGGAAGCTGGGGAGTTCAAGGTCAAAGTGTTGGCACACGAGGTGTCTGGTGACAGCCTGCTTCCTGGTGCACAGACAGGCATCTTCCTGCTGTACCTCACGTGAAGAGAGGAGCAAGGAGCTCTCAAGGGTCTCTTTCAGAAGGACATCAATCTGGTTTATGAGGACCCCACCCTCAAGGCCTAATCACCTCTGAAGACCCCACCCCAAATGCCATTGCATTGGAGATTAGGTTTCAGCATACAAATTTGGGGGGCAGGGGACACAAACATTCAGTCTGTAGCAGCCTTGAAACAAGAAACATGTATAGAGACCAGGGGTCAGCCAATTAAGGCTCATGCAGCTCAAGAGCATTCTTTGGTTTTCACAATTTTAATGGATTATAAATGAAGGAAGAATATGAGGCAGAGAAGGCATGTGCTTCACAGAGCCTTTTTTAGGAAGAGCTCCATTCACCTCTGATACAGATCGTGCTTTTTGACACTGGGCTCAACAGCACATTTCTTTGGTCTTTGCTAGGCTCGGTCACATGTCTCTGGTCTGCTGCCTCTTAGTTCAGTGATTCTGCTTCTGGAGATGACTGGTGTCTGGGGGTAACTTGGCCACCTGTCTCTTATCCCACAAGCAACCCAGACTTGTTCACATGGTGGCTGGCAGAATCTGAGAGGAAGTACCCAAGTGCAAAAGGACTCTCCAGGCCTATGTTTGAGCTGCAGTATCAGTTTCTTCATAATATATCAAACCAAGTCACAAGACCAAAGAGACAGGGCAGAGAAGATATGTAGCTGTTTTTGCGAACTTCCAAACACAGAAACCAAAGGCTTCAGAAGCAGAGAGACTTTAGCTGGAACTGGAATGAGGAAGAGGGGAGCTATCAGCCACCTACACTGTAGACCCGGCCCTCAGGCCTCAGGCTCTCTCCCTTTGATTTTGTTTTTCTTTCCCTGTCTCTGCACCTCTTGCTCCTTCACCTCTGGTGTGGTCCCCATGCCTGCCCCGTTTTTAGCCTTCTGAGATCCAGCTTTCTTTGCTTCTCTTTGCATAGATGGCAGACATGTCTGTCCCCATCTGGGCATCATGAGCTCTTACTTATAGTGTCTCATGGGGAATTAGGAAAAGTTTGCCTCTTCTCATACAAAGAGCTGGCAGCCGAAGCTCAGGCGGGATTTCAGGTAAGATCACTGCACGGGGTAGACCTACTGACTCCTTTACAGGAGCACTGGTCCCAGCCTGCTTCCAGGCCCCTGTGTCTCCTCGTTTTGATTATCAACTGATGCTGACCCCAAGAGAGAACCTGATTGTGTCTTAGTTCACGTACCTAACCCTCGTCAAACTATTTGGATTTTAGAGAGTGGTGAGCGGCACCCTGTGCCCAACACCCACCCTGGAATAGAAGCAGGACTGGTCAGATTTTTAACAGGGAACATGGAGAAGAAATGAGTGTAAAAGAATGGCTTGGGCTCATAAGTATATTTTATACTGGATATTGGAAAAAGTCTGAGCTTTATATGTACCTAGAAATTACAGTAAATAATGCAAGGATTTATTCCTATCTCTGTTGTTTATTTTATGCATCATATAGAGATAGCACAGACCACACCTAGCCTATATTAAAGCATATGAATAAAAACATTTTGCTTCCATAACTTTTTTGATGGATACCTGAATATTAATATGAAGTTTTTAAGTTTACTTTAGGCAGAGTTAACATACAGTATTATATTAGTTTCAGGTATACAACAGTGATTAGATAGTTATGTAAATTTTAGAACAGGGTCCCTGCAATCCATTTAACATTATAGCAAAGTCTGGAGGGATGTAATACCTGGGGTGTTTAATAAACTATCACAAAGATGAGCTAAATATTACCAGACACATCACCTTTCAGTTTAGTTAGGCATAATTGCATATAATTAAAACATACTATCAGTCCTGCTGTAATTTCACCAGTGAAACACTTAATTACTCCTGAGTAAGGAAAGAGCCTATAACAAGTACAGATGCTCTGGATTTGTCCACATTCTGCTGGTGCTTCCCTGAATGGTCCACGCTGGGTTTATCCCCTTACTACTGGTGTGGAGAAATCAGTATGTGCTCTTATGTTCTCCCGTTCCTAGGGGCACATATTACTATCCTCAGTTTCCAAGTGTATTACTAAGCTACATTATATAACCTAACTGCAAGTGTATATTGCAGGAATCATTTCTGGCAGAAACCAAGAATGACGTCTCAATCTATTTCCTTAGTACTGTCTGACTTGGCTGGGTGAAGGCAGGAAAAGAGAATGTGCATTTGATTATCTTTTTATCAAAAGATAATACTCCATTTGTATTTCTGTAGTTTTGTACCCCTGTGTCTTCAGTAGCTAAAACTCAAAGACCTTACATGTACAGCATGACATGTCCCATGTTGGGCGGGCCTGGCCCATTTTCATTTTTCTGTGTCTTTTATCATCTTTTCAAATGGTTTTAAGGTTCAACTGAAAGGTGGGTTTTGGGGGCAAGCAGACTTGACTTTGGATCTCAGATCCATAACTCACAGTGGGTTAAAATTTAAATAAGACACATGCTCTAAGTCTCCATTGCCACATTTGCAAAATGGAAGTAAAAATGTCTCATAATGCTGGTAGGAAGATTTAAAAAAATTCATATTAATCACCCTGTGCCTGGAACCATTTGAAATTATTGGAAAATATGTTATTTTATATTTTTAAGTCTCTCTGAGGAAAACCCTTCTGACCTCATCATTTTCATGGAGGTTTAACCAGAGACCCCGCTGCTGTTAATATACTGCTACCAGAGACGTACTGTGTGAGCATTTTTATTCCCGCTGAGGGCCTCCTTCTTAAACGCTGTACTTTAAAGATTCAGCCACATGCAGAAGAAACCAAACTCCTCTGGAGCAACCAGGTTCAGAGTTGATTTATTTATTTTTCTCAGATTACAAGGAATCCAAAGGTAGGAGGTCTAGGATTAGTGCAGTGATTTCAACAAGACTCCTTTCGTCGCCTGCTCTGCCATCCTTAGCCCTTGGTTGCAGGCCAGTTATGTGACCTCTGGGCATTACATCTGCATTCTAGGCCGGTAAAGGGGATGAGGGGGAAGCAAAGGCGTGCCCACTGCACCTGCCACTATTCTGCACGACAGACTTCTTGCACACCCTGACCAGTCAACTTCTGCTCATGTCACATGACAATGCCTGTACATTTTTTTGTTTGTTTCCTTTTTTTTAAAACAAAGTTGACCAAATTGCCTTACTGAATAACACTGGAATTCTGTTTGCAAGAACAAAGTAGAATGTGATTATTCATAGGCAACTAGCAGGTTCGACACAGAGGCCTCCGGGCACTTCCAAGTTATATTCTCCAGAAAGAAATGTATCCCTCCCTTCTTCAGATGAAGGTGCAATGGTGATATTATCCACGTAGAATAGATGAGACTTTGGCAGATCTACCGATGGATTGCCGGTGGATGAGTCGCAAGGGAGATGATAAGGGATGCTGTCTCCCTAAAAATACTGCAACTATTCCCACCTTGTAGATATAAACTAATAAGCATGGCAAGATATAAAGACTAAGAACTGAAAGATGTACAAGGAAAGCCAATTGAAATGGCCTTAAATTTTGGAGTCTATTTCCCCTCATCAGAATAGGTATACTATTTAAAGATTTTTTTAAATCCTCTTAGTTATATTCTATGTAGCATTAAAGTATTAATTACTTACAGAGCTCATATGATGGTGTTTTAGAATAAATTCATGAGACTGTACCAAGAATTCAGGCCCCTTACACCCTTCTCCCATGCTGCTGACATTTGGGATGAATTAGCAGTGGTCTCTTGAAGGAGCTGTACACAGTAACACCACGAAGTGCCTGAGAGTGAAGTATTAGGTGGCTCGCAGGAAGAAATGGTTATGAGGTCCTTGCAGGGGATGAGCTGTAGGGGATGAGCTGCAGGAGTTGAAACAAGCTCCATTTTCTCCAAGATATACTAGAGGAAGATGTTTCTCGACAACATGGAAGCTGTTGTTGGGTTACAAGGGTATAAGGAATGGGTTTTAGAGTCAAGAACTGGATATTAGACCCTCCATTGCCATTCACAGAAACGTGACCTCATTTCCTTTGGTCATAATATCTAGTGCTGCTAAATCAAGGTGTTATTATACCAGATCGATTACCTGGAAATTTTTTCAGGGACTCTGAATTTAAATATAGGCTTGATGAGCTTGGAGAGGGTCCAAAATGCTTTGCAGTCAGCCAGGTCTGGAAAGAGCTTCAGATCACTGCTCCAGTGTGTTCTCCACCATGGTCATGAGTGGGTTCAGCTGGCAGCAGGAAGGAGCACTGTGTCTTCGTGCATGTGTGTGATAAGTGGTGTTCCTGAAAGTGTCATTATCAAGTACTTGCCCTGTGTTTCCCAATGGAGACACCATTGTGTTCATTCTACAGCTATTCATAATGAGGTATTCTAGGCAAAATTCTGTATACACAGATTGCCAGAGAAAGCTGACTGGGAAATCATGAGCTATGGTATAAATTTTAGGGAAATTACTGCTGAAGTGTTGCTGAAGTGTAGGTGAATGAAAATTATATTTATCTGGGGGATTAATACTTCATGGGGAAGGTGGCCTTCGAGCTGAGCTTCAAAATTTATACAGGGGTTTGATCACAGAAGGTGGATGGTGCGTTCCAGGCTGAGAAGAACACTTAAAGAAACACGGAGTTATAAATTAAAATATTAAAACAGGAAAGTGTAATGCCAGATCCATAGTGTTAACTTGGAGAAGACTTAGAGGTAACTGCTATTTTTTTTCCCTTTCTTTCCCCTCCCTCTGTTCCTCCCTCCCTCCCTTCCTCCCTCCCTCCCTCCCTCCCTCCCTCCCTTCCTCCCTCCCTCCCTTCCTTTTAATAGATAAGTAAGCTGATTAAGAAGAGAAGGGATCTATCTAAGGTCTCATGGCATGTTACTAGAAGGTAGGAATCATGCTGATTCTTCTGACTTTGCCACTAAAAAAACGGGATGGAGTCAGATCAGGAAGCACCTTGAACTCTAAAGCAAACAAGCAGACTTACTGCTGTAGGCAGTCAGGAGCCAAAGTTTTAGCAGCTTCTGGCTTGTGGTTTAGAGAGGTAATTCCGGAACTAAGGGGAGGAGTGTGATTAGAGTTGGGTTGAGCAGTAAGAACATAGTGGTGAAGCACTAGGGCCAAACCCGAGGAAGAGCAGTGAGAGGGATGGGGGAAGTTGGACACTGACCCAGTAAGGAAAATGGCCCAAGTGCTAATATGCCCCGTGTATGGGACCGGAAGAGCCATACACAATTATCTATCCTCTGTGGGTCTACTTATCTGTGCACCTTTATGGTGATGACAGCTTATAAGATCCTAAGAGTATAGAAAATTGAATGTGTTCCCACTCCAGTTTCCATGTATGGGAGAAAAAGTTGGTATACAGAGCGATGGCCTTGTTATCTCAGAAAACAAATACATGTATTAAGAAAAAAGAGAAGCAATTGAATCATATATTTAAAGCATACTAGTGACTGTGCTAATTGCTCAACCGAGTCCCACGTCATTTTATAGCCCGTCTAGCACATTATCTGCAAGTCATTTCCCCAAACATGTTTTCTATCCTTCAATAGCTAGTACCAGGCTTCTAAGCTTCTGTTTTTCTAATTTGGATGAATGAGTGAACTTGGCTGAGGGGTTGCATTGTCAGAGCTGATTTATGTTGTTGTCAATCCAAACTGCTTAGCTCTGCAGTTAGAATTATCCTTACATGCCCATTGTTCAGAGTTCAGAAAAACACCGTCTGTTCTATTGTTCAGCCACAGTCAGGATACAGTGGTTGTTCTCTTCCCCGTGCATCAAACTCTCCTGCAATAATGGATGGCTCCCCTGCAGAGGTCTGTGCAGGCCTCACAGGAAAGGAGAGAGCAGTTTTACAAAAGGGCTGCAGTGCACTGGAGGGTTGTAGGAAGAATATCTGAAAGCCTGAAACACTGCCAGCCATTTTTATTTTCATGGAATACATTCAGGCACTAATGAGAGACACCATTTTATTTTTCCATTATGACCCAAACCATCAGAACTGCAGGTCTCCTTTCTTAGGCAAGACACGAAATGCAGAAAGTCAGAAATACAAGAAGGTATAGCCAGTGATCATGTGTATGAAGTCCTGGGTGATTTATCCCCCGGGCTCTTCCCTTTATACCTTTGCTGCGTCAGAATCAAATAGGAAACAAAGGCTGTACTCAAATTAGAGTAATTTGAGAAAGGTTTATTTATAAATGAATCATAAAGGTTTTGTTTTGTTTTGTTTTTAATGAGAGAGTCCACTGATCTTGGGAAAACTTTGTGCTTTCAACACCCTTACACCTAAGTGAATGGAATGGTTTTTGGAATCCAGCAAAAGAGAGAGATGTCGAGGAGTCTACCTTGAGAGAAAGAGTGACTTTGGTCATCGGACACAACGAGCCTTCGCTGGCTCTCAGGGAGGGAGCCAGAGGAATATATCTGTGTTCCCTCTTCTACCTCTCCTGGGGTCCTTGTGGGCGAAACAGAATTGGGAACCAGAGAACGGAGAATCCCATTGCAGCTTCTATAACAATTACAAATCAAACTCTAAGACAGAAAGACAAAAATAACAGCTCTTTTCCAAGGGAATTCAGTTCCTGAGATCATCATTTTATTATTATTCCATTAGGAAGTTTAAAGTCCCATTTTTTTCCCACAGATAATTGCTAGCATGGTACCAATAGTTTGTTCCACATTCTGAAGCTCTTCCCTCAATTAATGACTTCATTGTATCCCTGGACCCAAATTTAAGGTCTCATTTTCTGCGCTGATTTTAGTAATAGCCTAAATCACTTTGGTTTTTAATGATGCCTATATTCCTGAAGTAACACCCTGTGTTTCCTTCATTTTGAATGGAAAGGTCAGACTCAAATTCAAAGTGAACATTTCGTTAGCCTTCATTTAAGCACTTTGTAAAATATCAAATATGAACATTTACCTGGAGATGTAAAATACTGTAGGAATAGTCCTTTTTTCCCCATTTTATAATATCAGTTAAAGTGAAGAAATTCATAGACTTTTCTCATCTGTAGTGAGCTTTCAAAAATTTCTTAGTAAAATGCATTTCAGAAAAAAATTTAATGAAGCCATTTTTTAAAACTTCTCTCTTCCCACGTTTGAGCTAACGAACAAGAAACAATCACAGCAATGAATTAATTACTCTAATAACATCTCTCCTAATCACATTCTTGCACGAACAAGGGTCTTTTTCCTTCTTGTGTGGAAGAACAGCCAATCAAAATACAGAGATAATTGCTCTAAAAACTCCTTGCTCTCCCTTTTTATGCAATTATTTTAAATATCTAGGGAGAAAAACCAAGGCGACACAATCAGAGGAGGAATTAATTACTCTATTAACTTTGCTTTCAGCCGGCTTCCTTTTTTCCCAGTTCCGGGAGCGGCCCTCCACAGGTTCTCTCTCCTCGTGGCCACTACACCTGTCAGGGGTGCTTCTAGCCCATGCAGACAGATGGGTCGCTCCCTAGTGTTTCTGCTCCACCATTTGGGTTTTCTTCTCTTTTTTCTTCTTCTTCATTATTCCTCTTTCTGTGTCTTTTGGGATATACCTTCCCCAAAGCACATAAAAATATACATACTTTTAAATTTTTCATTGTCCTCTAGGACCTTCTTCAATTTCTTAAAGATAACACGCTCTGTCAAAAGGGTACTTCATTAAAACTAGAACTCATTTTTGGAAAAGCAGCGTGTCTTCAAATACATGTTTGCATTTTGAAGACGTGAGCTGACATACTGCAAGGTGGATAATGACAGCGCACCGGAAACACCGCAGGGAGTAGGAGAAGGGAACGCAGGCATGTTGGGGGCCTGCCTCCTGCCTACGACTGGCCATAGATATCATTTTAGGCAGTCTCATTTGTTGTTGAGATTCTCCTGAGTTCCCTGCATGTTTACCACCTCTTAAATATTCCCTTTAAATGTTTTAAAGAGAATAAAAACAAATTGCTCAAAATAAAAGAGATGGTGCTTTTCTTTACCCAGTTCAGCAGCAGTCTTTTGAAGAAAACTATCGAATAAGTGAAAGAGTCTGCTTTTGGATGTATTTTAGCAAAAATGCCAATTTACCTTGTTCCATAAAATGAATGACCATGGTCACTAACCCTATATCCATTTTCTTATAGATTCTCCTCAATATTTAGAGTCCAGCGGTTGGATTAAAAACTGAATAGATATAAGTTACCAGTTCTAGGTTATACTGTCAAGGACTTGAGTACTGCCAATTTTAAAGAATTTAGAGGCAGAAACCAAGGTCTCTGTCCAGGGACACCATGCAGTTAGGAGGTTCTGTTGATCAAAATTCACATATTTACATATTCCATATATCAATCTAGATTTGTGTTCAAAGATGAGTAATGATCTCGGGTATTATTCTGTATGTGTCTTCTGCCCTTGTTTGTGATTCTCCTGAAGGGTTACTTAGAAATACTGCTGTATCTTCAGCACCGGCTTGTATAATGTTTATTTCTCCCTTTGAGCTCTACAAGGGGGTGGTTTGTGGATTTGCAGAGGGAAGCCAACTGGAGTTGTGCTCTGTCAATTGGTGTAAGTTGATTTGGTATTGGACATGTCCATAAAATAATGAAAACAGCTACACTAGTTTTTATGAACAGCTCAAAACGTAGTGGCTTAAAACAATAACAGTTTTCTTTAGTCTGGTTGACTGAGTTTTCCTTCTCATACATCTGTGGTCATCTGAGAGTTTAGTTGGCGGATGTATAATCTATCTAGAATGACCTCTTTTGTAAGTTTAGTGGTCGGAAGGCTGGTTAGTCTATGGAGGGAGGATCGTTCATGATCTCCCATCTTTTATCAAGCTCCCCCAAGCATATTCACATATTCTTTTTTTTAAATTTTATTTATTTATCTTTAGAGAGGAAGGGAAGGAGAAAGGGAGAGAAATATCAATGTGTGGTTGCCTCTCATGCGTCCCCTGCTGGGAACTGGCCTGCAACCCAGGCATGTGCCCTTACTGGGAATCGAACCATGATCCTCTGGTTTGCAGGTCCGTGCTCAATCCACTGAGCTACACCAGCCAAGCCTTATTCACATATTCTGTACTGCATTGAATAGCTCCCTAACCTGCATTCTTGCCCCCCTGCAACTTCAGAATGTAGCTTTATTTGGAAATTAATTAAGATCTGGTTACACTGGATAATGGTGGGTCCTAAATCCAGTAACTGGTGTCCTTATAAGAAAAGGAGAGGATGACAGAGACACACAGAGAAAAGAAAGCCATGTAAAGGGGGAAGTATTAAAGTAATGTAACTGTAAGCCAAGGTAAGTCCCGGAAATTAGGAGAAAGCATAGAACAGATTTCCCTTCATAACCCACGAAGAAACCCAACCCGCAGTCATTGATGTCAGACTTCTAGCCCCCAGAAGTGTCAGAGAAGAAATATGTCTTGTTTTAAGCTACCCATGTATGGTGCTTTGTAGTGACAGCCCCAGGAAACTAATGGTGGTGCTTTCAGGGTCCCAAAGAAGAGAAAAGAGAAGTAAGTCTGATGTACTAGTGCTTTTCCAGTCTTTCTTTGAGGCACATTTGCTAATGTCTCACAGGTCAAGCAAAGCAAGTCACGTGGCTAACTGGAGTCAGGGAATAAAAAACACTCGGCAGCTCCTGGTGGGAGGAGCTGTAAGTTGCGTTGAAAGGTGTATGGACGAGTATGGGGGGCAACATCTGGCTGGCTTGTTTGTTTGTTTGTTTGTTTTTTGGCACTCCACCTCTGTGCACTTTAGATGTGACCTGTGCCCTATGATCCATGGATGGCATATGGTTCAAGAATGCCCCTGATTTAAAAAAAATCAGTTTGAATTGACTGTCTAGGCTGTTGGATTCATAGACCAGGAATAGTCTTTTGTCTGGTAATAAATTGCAATTTAAATTCCAGTTGGGCATTTTGATTGGACGATTATGACTGGAAATTTTCATAGTTACCTTGTTAATGTGGAGATCTTTTACAAGATTGATTAGACCAGAAAATTTCCTAAGGTCATATTTCTGTTTCTTTGTTTGATTTTTTTCTCTTGCATAACTATCAGTTTCACTGAAAGGTATAAGTAACAGGCTAGCAGAGTGTATTTGTTACTGCTAATTTCTTTTGCTGCCCTGGGGCATTAAGAAAAATTCTTGCAATTTTTTATGTAGGCTTGTTCAGATGGTATGTGCCTCATTAAGGTTAAATTTCAAAGGACTTTGTCTTTTCAAAATGCTATAAAGGATACTATAAAACAAACTGACAAAAGTGTCATGTGACTGGTAGATTAGATAAAAATACTGTATCAGTAGAAATTTATGAATGTGTCAACTCTACTGGTGGTATATAAGAGAATATTTACGTTCTTGAGAAATACTCATTAAAGTATTAGGAGTGGAGGGACATGATGTGTACAGCTTACTTTCAGATTGTTCAAGAAAAAATATGTAAACATACATGTACAGGATATGCAATAAAATATTAAAAATAGGCTAACAGAAGTAAAAAAACAGGCTGGTGTTATTTTTACAATTTTTATTTTTGCAACATTTTGAAGTTTAAAATTATTTCAAACTGCAAGGCTTAAATTAACATAAAAAATACTTTGCTTTTCTTTTATGAAATCAACTGGCAACCGAATTATGTCAACACTATAATTTCTCCTTATTTCTCTCTACCGTGGCATAGTTGTATCTTCCCCTGCTCCCTGCCCCCCAGGAAGGAGGTGACATTGCCTTATGTGGAAAGATGTTTATTAGGTCAGATCTGCTTTGGAAAGGCCAAGCTCTTATGATTTTGTACTCATGCAGAGGGTCTGAGTAGGCAGCAATCTGTCTGTCAGGCTGTACCAGATGTCCCAGCTATTAAGTTGATCTACTACCCAGTGCCCACACTCTTTCAAAGGCAGGCTAATGGGGGAGAAAAGCAGGTAAGTGAAATGTCAAGGAGAAAGGCGGTAGAGGCTGGGCATTGTATTCTAGTCTGCTCTGTAAACAGGAAGATGGATAGAAAGTAGAAGCATTATGTTCAATGGCTCTCACCGAACATGAAAAACAACTTTTCTATATTAATAAATGGCATTAGGTATATTCATATAGCCCTTTTATCAAAACCAACAGAGTTATGCAGTCACAAGCCCAATGATGAATAAGAAAATAGTCCATGTCTTAAATATCTTTTATTCAGTTACCATTGTGTCGAGAAAACTTAATGTGGTGGGGTTGAAAGGTGAAATGCCTTTACTTTTCCACTGCTGCTGTGTCAAATTTCACATTGCTACACATTAAGGATATCCTGTGACTTCTACAGCTTTCCATTCACTTGCAATTATTAAAATTTGGAACATGTTAAAGCTTTAAAAACCAAATCCATTCGCTGGCAGATATTCAAATTCGGTTCATTTTAAAGCTTCCAAGAGGAAACTCAATTTAAAACTCATTTCCTCACCACACTCTACAGAATCCCTCATTCTCTATCCCCTCTATGTTGCGCCAGTGCAAACTGGAGCTCAGAGGCTGACTGCGGAGGGACAGAGGGAGAGGCTTTCTGGCTCTGAGACCCATCCCCCTTTTCTAGTTGCAGGTCGTCCGGAGAGCTGCAACTGGGAAGAGGGGAGGCATGATGAAATGTCTCCCTCATTAACGAGACGAGGGTTTAAGGCTCTTTATATGGTGCACTCCTGGTGCTTTTGACCTTTGTTGTCTTCTGAATAACAGACATGTAAGTCCTGCTTCTCATGGAATCCATGTTTAACTTCCTACCTTAAGTGTGGGCTCCCCACTTCACCTTTCATTGAACCCAAGTTTGGCAATTTAAATGGGACCAGATGACTCCACCTCAGCTACCATTAGACTCATAATTTAACATTAGGGGTAAATCTAGCAAAATATGCACAGGATTTGAATTTTGAAAATCATCTCTATATCTAATATTGTATTGAGTTATTTATGTATCTTTTCCCCCAGACTACAGTTCTTCTGCAGAAGTCATGTTGAAACATGTTTGTATGTCAGCATTTAAACATTCTTATTTTTAAATGTTATAAATGTTTAACAAAGAGATCAATAAATGGGTGAAATGGTGACAAGCATATATTTGGAGGTTTGGGATGCAGAACTTAATTCGATGGTTAGGCACCTTTGAATCATTAAGCAAGCCGGCTCAGGCCGTGCAGGCTAACCCTGGCTCATGACCTGTGTCCCCATGAAGGCTTCCCTTCATTGTGACTAGGCCTGTCAGATTGCCTTGGCTCTTCCTTCATGCCCCTTCCACTTTCTCTGCTAAACATGCTTGGCCTTTAGCTCTGCAAAAAAAGAAGCAGTTTGTATGCGCAGGGATCCTGTGGGAAGAGAGGTAGGTACAGAGATGTGCCTGTTGACTCATCGCTTGCCCTTTTCCAAAAAATCTACCTGCTCATCATAAGGACAAAGGGCAGTTGGCTAATTAGTGTCCTTAAAGTCCTTCAAGAAAAGTATTCCAATAACTGACCTTTCTTTTAGTTCAAGTTCTTGATCTTGCCTTCTCCTGTGACTTTTCATTGTTGCTTCATTTTACGACAATGTATATAACCCCGCCTTCTAAATGATATGATCCTTAAAGGAAAGAGTGTGGCATTATTTGTCTTTATTTCCTTCACAGGCACAGCACAGCCTTAAGACTTTGCTCATAGTAAGGGCCCAAAATATATTCCAGAAGGAACAACTGTTTGTTTACTGTCCATGTGCAAGGCACAGTGTTACGTCATGCGAACACATGGGTGAACAAAACAGGGATGAAAGTGTAGAAAGCACACAAAAGAAATTATTATGTATGAAGATGTAGACTTACAAAGTATTATAATTAACATTAAGGGAAATAAGTGATTAATATAATATGACTGAGGTGGGAGTGGAAACTATACCCAGGGTAAAAAACAAGGCATCTCTGGCCCTGGCTGGTGTAGCTCAG
The DNA here is from genome assembly GCF_014824575.4 of Sturnira hondurensis. Taxonomy (NCBI): domain Eukaryota; kingdom Metazoa; phylum Chordata; class Mammalia; order Chiroptera; family Phyllostomidae; genus Sturnira; species Sturnira hondurensis. Next base: position 11,741,993 of record NW_028091637.1, read on the forward strand.
TGGATTGAGCGCGGGCCTGTGAACCACATGATCGTGGTTCGATTCCCAGTCAGGGCACATGCCTAGGTTGCAGGCCACTTCCCAGCAGGGGACTCATGAGAGGCAACCCTACAGTGATATTTCTCTCCTTCTCTCCTTCCCCTCCCCTCTAAAGATAAATGAATAAAATCTTTAAAAATAAAATAATAAAAAAGGCATCTCTGAATAACTGCTGTTGAAATCATAAAGCAGAATTTGCTAAATGGAAAACAAAGAGAAGGACATCCTAGCAAGATGTCCTATGAGCTAACAGAAATAAGCTAACAGAATTGGGATCTCTCCCTCTCCCCTATAACCCTCACCACTTTTCTTTTATGCAGGAAGTTAGAAGGTGGCCATCTCCCAGACAAATGAACATTTCAGGGGGAGGCATCTCCTTCTTACTGGCATCTGGGATCTATAGCAGCTGGGCACGTCTGTTCACAAAACACAAACATATATCCCCTTATTCCCTGAAGAAATATTTCTTTCTGTTAACAGCAACCTGAAGAAAGTTCTTATTAGTCTACCAAGTTTGGGGGACTGAATAGCCAGGTGGCTTTGATGTAAAAGCTATTGGTTTCTTCTTTATTCTAATGGTTTATTTGTCTTCCATACTTTTATGGCTCTTAGCTGCAGCCGAAATGTTATTTATTTGAGAGGTTCCTTTTTCTCATTGGCAATTCTCAATTAAGTGCTTTAAAGCACTTTTTAGATTTCTCTTATAAGTGAGATCATTGAAAGAAGGTAAAGGGATTACTCAGAGGATGTACAGGAAGGACCCATGGACATGGACAATGGTGTGGGGATTGGCTATAAAAGTGGGAGGCAGGCTGGGTGGAAGGGAACAAAGGGGGAAATTGAGACAACTGTAATAGCATAAGCAATAAACTATTTAGTAGATAAACTGAAAAAATAAAGTTAGGATCATAATGCAAAATAACCCACTTTTTAGATTTATTCAAATAGAGATAATAGTTTTAAAACATGCCACATCAAATTGTAGGGGACTAAAGTATGTATGTAAAAAGGTTTTATATGTTTTGTCAACAAAACTAAAGTGGGCCTACTTCCAGCACTTCATGAGAAGGCAGGGTTCTTTGGGAGAGACAACCGTGCTGGGAAAGTAGAAGGCAGCAGGAGGAGGAAAACCAGATATGAGCTGGATTGACTCCAGAAAAGAAGCCCTAGGCTTGAGTCTACAGGAGCTGGGCAGGGCTGTTGAGGACAGGATGTTGCAGATGTCACTCATTCATGGGACCTCCAGGACTCAGGGCTGACTCGCTGGCGTGTAATGCACACAAAAATTTTATTGTGATTGAATTTGATGTGATTTGAAATTAGTTATTGGTGGATATACAGTGAATTATAATTTTTCCACATCCTTGATATTATCAAAACTGGTTCTTTTTGTAATGACACATTAAAGGGTTTATCATTACGAAAAGAAAATTTGTCAAAGCCTTAATCAACTTTGGTTTATACTATAATAGCCATACATCCTATTATTATTAGCCACTGATGTTCTAAATAATTTGAAAGTGTAAAGAAGAGTTTTGTCACGTACAGTTCAAGCCGAGTGAAATAAACACTAGGCTAAAAATTACCATGTTCTGGAGGGTTCTGATGAGAGGTAATTTGTAGATTTTTCCTTTTATTTCTTTTTGTTTTCTTGTTCAACATGGGAAATTATCTAGACTAGTCTTTTGTATTTCCTTTTCCAGTAATTGTCAAGTAAGGCCTAAAGCTTCCTATCCTCATAGAAACTGCAGCCTCTATTAACCATCTGCTGTTTCTTTAATTATGGTTTACTGTGATAAGTATGAAAGAATAGAGATGAAAATTAAATAGAGTGGGGAGCCCTCAACCAGAAAGAAGCACTTACGTATATTAGCCTAAGAAAATGTTTCCATTAAACAACTTTCCTTCCCACATTCCAAAACCTATTTGGAAGTCTTACATAAGATAAATTGCTGATCTGCATTTGACACTGGGTTTTAATAAATGATGCATTTCAGTAGTTTTTAGGTTTGTAATAATGAAAAGGACCTCACAAAGGAAGAATATGGTAACTAAATGAGAGTGTTTTGGAAATAGTATAACTATTTGGATCTCAACATTAAATTCATTTCTATCTTACTCCAAGAGAAAGACATTCAGGTAAAGCTCTCTCTCCTTTTTAAATCTAAGAGAAATGGATATCGTAATAAGTCAAATAAGTAGTTCCAGCCAGAAAATTCCTGGTGCCATTGTGAGCATTCAATACTTGATGGACTTGGGAAGCACAACAGTGCCCATACCTTGAAAATATCTCATTTCACATGAAATAATATGAAAATAACTACCATTGTAATCAGTACCCCTCAACATTCAGGCTGTGAATAAATCAGCCGTACATTGTAAATTTTTTATTTCACTTCTTCTTCTTCAAAAATAACACTTTGGCTGTGAGTTCTGGTAAAAAAATAATTGGATGAAAATAATGTAATTCTGATCCCAGCCTGAAAAATTTGATTATTGTGTGATATCAGGAAAGTGACTCATACTCCTTAAATCTAGGTTTTCTCGACAATTAAAACCTGAAATATAAAACAGTTAGAAGTGAAATATTATGGCTTCAAAATAATCTGTATTGCTCTCCCTTCTAACTTCTTTCCAAAGTTTTTGTCTGTGGTACCTGAAGTTTCATTATGGTAGGTTAAGGTACAGTTTTTTTTTAATTACCTTTTATTTGGGGATTGGTTGGCCTTATGGAATCTTTAAGTTTTAGAAAACTTTTTGACTTTTGCTTTTAAAATATTGCTTTGATCGCATTTTATATCTTTTCCTTTGTACAAATCCACTGGAGTTATACCTAACTATCAACATTGCCCTTTACTCATGTTTCCTTATTCTCCCTTCATGTCATTCTATCAACTTTTCTCTTGTTTTAATATGCTTTATTGAAATATAATTCATATATCATAAAGTTAGTAAATTGAAGTATAGAATTCTGTGGTTCTTAGCATATTTACAGAGTTGTGCAAACATTACCATAATCAATTTAAAAGTATTTCTATCAACTTGAAAAGAAACACTGCAACAACTTATAGTCACTCATTTCCCCCAAACTGTTGCTCAGGCCTAGGCAACCAAATCAACTTTCAGTCTGTATGGATATTCCTAATCTGGATATCCAATAAAAATAAATCTAGACAATATGAGGCCTTTTGTGACTTCTTTCACCAAGCATGAGGTTTTCATTGCCCCTCTGCGTGGTATTATATATTAGTACTTCATTCTTTCTTATTGCCAAATGATATTTTATTGTACAGATGTACCTCTTTTAATTATCTATTCATCAGTTGATTAACATTTGGAGTGTTCCCACCTTTTGGCTATTATCAAAAATGCTACTATGATTATTTGTTACAGGTTGAATTGCATAACGCTCCACAGAAACACATGTCGAAGCCCTAGCCCCCAGTATCTCAGAATGTGACTGTATTTGGAGACAAGCCCTTTAAAGAAGTAAATATTTTATAATGGGGTCCGTGGCCTGGGCTGTAATTGACTATGACTGGTGTCCTTGTAGGAAGAGACTAAGACACAGTGTAGAGATACTAGGAATACCATTTGAAAACACTAGAAGAAGATCATTATCTACCAGCCAAGGGGAGGAGTTTCAGAAACAACCCTACTTACACCTCAGTCTTAGACACACTAGCTGCAGACCTGTGAGGGACAAAATGTCCATTAGTTAAGCCAGTTACTCTGTGATATTTGTTACAGCAGCCATAGAAAACTGAAGCAGTATCAATGTACTGAATCTTGTGTGGATGCGTGTTTTCATTTTTGTTGGGTACGTACTTAAGAATGGCATTTTTCCATGTGACTACGCCATTTAAATTCCCATCAGCAGTGAAAGAGGATTCCAATTTCTCCACATCCTCCCCAACACTTGCTATTTTCTGTCTTTTTAAATGATTATAGTCATTTTAGTAAGTGTCAAGCAATATCTCATTGTGGTTTGATTTGTATTTCTATTGTCAATGATGTTGAGTATTTTTCATGGGTTTATTGCTATTCATATATCTTCTTTGAAGAAATGTCTATTCAAGTCTTTTGCTCATCTTTTTATGATTGAGTTGCATGAACTATTATTATTGATCCATTTTTTCTTATATTTTCTAGATACAAGTGCTTTCTCAAAAACGTAATTTTCAAATATTTTTTTACCCATTCTGTGGTTGCCTTCTCGCTTTCTTAATGGTGTCATGGGCAAGAAGATTGTCTGACTCGAGGTTGGCAAGGTTTACTCCTGTTGTTTCTTCCCAGATTTTTGCCGTCTTATCTTATGCTTAAGCGTATGAAACATGTTGAATTAATTTTTGTGCGTCATGTAAAGAGAGGGTCTGTTTTCTTGGTTCTGCATATGAATATTCAGTTCTCCCACCACAATTTGTTGAGAAGATTATTCCTTGCCCCATCGAATCGTATAGGTTCTCTATCAATTGACTGTAATGCGAAAGTTCATTTATGGATTTTGTACTCTACCACACTGTTCTTTTTGTCTATACTTATGTCACAGCCACACAGTCTTAAATACTACAGTTTTGTAGTAAGTCTTTAATTCACAAGTGTAAATCCTCCAACATTTTTCTACTTTTAAATTAGTATTGTAGCTTTTCTGGGTCACTTACATTTCCATATAAACTTTACAATCAGTATGTTGATTTCTGAAAAAAACAATAACTTGGGTTTCAATAAGAATTGTATAGACTTTGCAGATCAGTTTGAGGGATATCAATCACCGTATACAATACTAAATCTTCCAGTCTACCAACATGCAGTGTCTTTTTACTTATTTAGGTCTTCTTTAATTTCCTTTAATAGTATATTATAGTTTTCAGAACATGACTTTTACATTTCTTTTGTTATAGTAATTCATACATATTTTATTATTATTATAAATTGCAATTGGAATTCTTTACTGAATTTTATTTTTCTATTATTTGTAGCTAGTGTAGAGTATAGGTATAGTTGTATGTAGTAATCTTGTACCTGTAACCTCCTGAATACATTTATCGGTGCTATTTTTTTAGCAGATTCTTAGGATTTTCTATATATAAGATCGTATCCCCTAAAAAATAAGATAGTTTTACCTCTTCCTTCCCAATATAGATGCTTTTTTACTTTCTTATCTTTCTCACTGCTCTGGCTACAATTTTTAGTATGAATTTTGAACAGAAATAGCATTAACATATAACTTTGACTTGTTCCTGATCTTAGGGAGAAAATATTCAGGCTTCCACCATTAAGTGTGATGTCCCTGAGGACTTTGCACAGATGCCCTTTGCCAGATTGAGGAAGTTTCCTTCTGTTTCTTGCTTGTTAAGTGTTTTTATCATGAAGAGGATTTGGATTTTCTCATTCATTTTCTGCATGTATTAAGATGTTTTGTTCTTTATTATATTGATTCGATGTATTACATTAATTGATTTTTTGCACACCTCTGATAAATCCCAATTTGTCATGGGTATCATCCTTTCAATGTTGCTAGATTTGGTTGGCTACTACTTCATTGAGGGTTCTATCCTCTTTATCAATGACAGGTATTGGTGTGTAGGTTTTTTTAATTTTTTTCCTGTAATGCCTTTTTCTTGTTTGCTGTTAAGATAAGACTGTACTCATCAAGTGAGTTGGGAACTGTTACTCATATTCTATTGTTTAGAAGAATTTGTAAATAATTGTTCTTGATCTCATTTAATTATTTGGTATAAGTCACCAGTGACATCATTTGAGCCTGCAGTTTTTTTATGGGAAGTTTAAAAACTATGTTATAGAGCTATTCATGTTCATTATTACTTCCGGAATCAGTTTTGATCATTTACATTTTTTAGGAATTTGCTCTTTCAACTAATCTATTTATTCTTGGTACATTTTTTCATGGCATTCCCTTAGAATTATTTTTATTTCTGTAAGCTCAGTATTGATGTCCCCATTTTGCTCCTGGTTTTAGTCATCTGAGTGTTCCCTCTTGCACTGCTTTAGCTGCGTCTGCTGTGGTGTATAAGAGAGTGTGTGTTTATGAGAACACTGCAAGTTTTAAATAACATACAGGCAGGAGCAAAAGCTAGTTTGCAGTTGTTTGTATGGAGAGTAATACAATGATTAATAAATAATAATACAAAAATCAACTCTGTTTTGCATACTCACAACTGCAACCCTACTTTTGTCTCATCCTGTATTGTGGCAACTCTGCGTAGTGATGCTCACTCCTCTGGGCCTGGAAGTACTGTTGTTGTTTGCTTCCTTGTTCCCTGATTTTGCTCAACTATTTTAGTGGTAAGTCACTCCATTGAGAGCCTAGCCTTGGGCTTGTGTGTGGTTACCCTGGGATGACTTTGATTTTAACGTGGCTTTCTTTAGTTATCTCTTTCCTTAATATTATTGCTAAACTGTGTGCCTCTGTGGGTATTATATGCAGCTAAGAGACACAACTAATTGCCGGCTGATTATTCCACTGATTTTGACAATGTTCCAAGGCATAAATTAAATTTAGGCCCCTCTTTAGAGGTAATCTCTGAAGCCAGTCTTTCAGGTTTGTTCTCAGCCTAAAAAGGCTCTAGCTGCTTCATTCCCTAATTTTCTCTGGTAAATGACCTACATTTTAGCTTGGTGCACTCAATAAGCTACTCAACCTCCACTTAACTTGTAACACCCCAAATCGCCATTGTTTTCAAGAGCACCCTTAGTCTTAAATTTCTCCATATCCTTCTGAATCAAGTTAGTCCGTTTGTTTGAGGAGAGCCTCAGAGCTCTTTGTTCTCATGCTCTCTTAACCTGAGCAAAATCTCTAATTGTACTACCCCAGACTCAGGGTATGGGCAGTGGCTTGATTCACTTGGATTGACACCTGCGTTTTATAAGTTGGAGGCTGGATGGGTTGAAGACAGTACCTTTGCTTTTCTTAGCATGTCTCTCCAGCATAGCATCTCTTCCCTGAGCAGACTGGGAAGAGGGTGATGAGGACCTAAAATTCTGGTCTGACACTCCTGAACTAGAGACTCCACCTGTGAATTTAATTTCTGCAACACAGAAGTGAGAATGTGTTGAGAAAGGTCTTCTTGGGCACACTCACATGGCTCCTCCCAGAAGTGGGAAGAGCGGAAGTCTTTGGCTCTCCTGCCACGGATTTTTACCTTTCGTACTGATATAGTAGGCTTTTAAAAATGTCCTGCATTTTGTGTATGCCCTTAGGGCAATTTCTGGAAACTTTAAATCATTGTTTTTGAATATAGTTGTCATCAGTTATAATTGTTTCACTGGGAAGCGAGTGTCTATTGACCCACACAACATGAGTGGGCCTCATGTTGTCATTGCAAAAGCAGATTCTTTTTCATTTCTCTTCATTGTCTTCCTTTCCCTTAGTTCCCTATTTAACTGTGTGCAGTGCATTTTTTAAAAGATTTTTAATGGCTGTGTGGTTTATTTCTGTAAGTTCTATACTTCAATTTTGAACATCTCATAAGATGAACATCTTATAAGAATTTTCTCTTAATTACTAATCTTTACATTTTTTCAAGTTAGCCTCTAACTTCCTTAAACTTTATTAGAGTTATTTTACAATCTCTCACATATATGTTTGTAGTAAAATACAAATAACAATATTTACCATCTTAACCATCTTGAGTATATAATTCAGTGGCATGAAGTATATTCACATTGTTGTACTTTTATACTTTTAAATATCTACTTCTCCCATATGTATTTCTGTTGGTTTTTGTTTATGGTGTCTGTTTTATTGTATGTTCAATGAATTTTTTTATATAAGCCACTGGTTTTCTTGCAAACATATTTATGAGCACTGTTTGAGGCCTACAATAAAGCTATGTTACTCTAGAAAGGTTTGTATTAACTTCTTCCAGGTGCTAAAGAAAATATGCAATGAAGTACTTCCTGAGACATAAGCACTTTGAATTAGTACACTACTTGAGTATTTTGAGATGACCTCCTATGGTTGACTGAGCAATGGTCCTTGAAGATGTCCATGTCCCAATCCCTGGGAACCTGTGAATATATAACCTCATTACCTGGGAAAAGGATTTTGCAAATATAACTGATATAAAGATTATGAGATAGAGAAATTATTCTCAATTATCTGGTTGAGTTCAGTGTAATTACAAGGACCCCAATAGAGTGGGGCAAGGGGATTAGTTGTAAAAAAGATGTCAGGATGGAAGCAGAGGTCATATAGGAGAGAAGGTAGGCTGCTGGCTTTGAAGGTTGAGTTGATGGCCTTTAAAAGTTAAAAAAAGCAAGAAAAAAAAATTTTTTTTTGTGGAGCCTGAAAAAGGACCCTAACCCTCCATTTCCTTTTGATACTTAGAGAATATTTCATTCAGATTCACTCTGATGTGGAAGTTTTTAGAGTTCTTAAGTATTTTGAGAACTTTTCTCCTATTAGAGTCTTCACTTTGGATAAGCTGTAAGGTTTTAGCCCTCCCCTCTGCACCCACTGAACTTTAAAACAAAGTTCATGCTTCATTGGTTTGGCAAATGTACTCAGGAAAAGGTTTTTGGGGGGCCTTTCTTTATTCTTTCATTTTATGTGTTTGTATAGATACTGGCCTTCCCTCTTGTCAGCTTATTTACACTTTTAAAATATTCAATTCTTTTGTTGTAATTTTGTTTTACTATTTGATAATAATTTCAAATCATTTTCACTATTTGGTAATCATTTCATATGAAATGTTCATGTGAGTAACCTGAACTGTCAGTCCTTTCTCCACTCTGATCTTTTTGAAGCAAATTCTTTAAAAACCTGTAATATAATCAGTACTGGAACTACTATATCTGTATTTCATGTTTTATAACCCTTTTATAATTGTATACTTCATATTTTATTTATTTGTTTTTTAGGGCAATATCTGAATTCAGTTATTTTAAATTTATTTTTTAAAGATTTTATTCATTTATTTTTAGACAGAGGGGAAGGGAAGGAGAAAGAGAGGGAGAGAAACATCAATGTGTGGTTGACTCTCACGCACCCACCACTGGGGACCCCACCCACAACTCTGGCATGTGACATAACTGAGAATCAAATTGGCGACCCTTTGGTTCACAGGCTGGCGCTCAGTCCACTGAGCCACTGCAGCTAGGGCCGTGAATGTAAATTTTCTTAAAATACATTAATTTGCTCTTCAGTTGTACATATCTTACATATATATTTAAATATTCAGCTTTATAGTGAATAGGCTATATAGTTAAAAATCTAATATTTAACTTACATGTACTGTAAAAATATTAGATAATACACTATTATCTCCCATCTCCATACTCATTTAAAAGTTCTATTCTGCTTGTCAGCTCAGTGCTGTGCTCTTGCCTGTAAATAGTTTCTTTTATTATTTGCTATCTTTTTCTTTCATGCAGCTAACTCTCCTGGAATGGTTGTTGATTCTTTGCTCTTATCACATGCTTTGGATTGTCAACATTTGCTAAGAATAGCTACTATACAATGGCCTTTTAGAAGAACAGTAAGTCATGCTGCTGGTCTTTTTCCCCGCAGTGCTGGAAAATGAAAATATACACTGATATATGGGATTCCTTAGTGCATATTTGCAGACCCAGTTCAATCAAACATTGAGATTTTGTGTCCAATGTCACTATTTATTGATCTCTCTTAATTTTGGCATTTTAACTCTACTGTCAGTACCAAGGGGGCAAGAAGGAGACTGTGTAGGAGATAATTCTTCTGGCAACCTCCAAGGGAACCCACACTAAAAATCACAAGATTTTTAGTTTGTGTCTCGTCCTATTCCTATTACCCACATCTTTAAGAAGGAAGCAAGAACTTGTATGCATTAGTCAATGGATCCTATCTTCTCACCAACTTTTAGGAATCTTGAACACTTTCTGAGACGCAGAGAAACCTACTTTTTGCTCTCCAGCAGAAAATAATAATTAATTCATATATTTTAATAGCTTTTGGAAAATACAAGTAAAATATAACATGTTTCTGGTCCAATACCTTGAAATCAATGTATAGCATATTGAAATCAATATGAGATGAATTAAGTATGTAAGGTATGACTTTGCAAATCAGTGAGGTAAGAGTAAATTATTCAATAAATTCCCAGTTTGGTACAATCATTTAACTGTTTGAAAAATTGGAAAATTTGTCATGTCATCATGTGTAAGAGGCTCCTTTAATCATAAAACAAGCAGGAAAAATGATATATTTGACAATGTAAAAATTGAATATTTTGTACATCAAAAATACTATAAATAAAATAACAACATATTTTAATTTTAGAATTGGGAAAACTAAATGTAGAACTTATGTTTTCATTTTGGAGGTTCTTAGGACATACAAGTACAATGAAAGGTACAAATATATTTGAGAATTATTATTACTCACAGAAAATCATTGAATACAGTGATATTGTATATTGGTGTCAACAGATGAAAATACTTGAAATAACAACGGTAGTTCAGTAACAGGTCTAATAGTATTAATGTTTTAAATATTAACTTCCCTGTATATGATTTAATTTAAACATTAAATAAAGGATTCCACTTAAGATAAAAAATATAAAATACCTAGTAATATATTTATTTATTTTAATATTTTTATTTATGTTGTTCTATTACCATTGTTCCGGTTTCCCCCGTTGCTCTCCCCTGCCCCACCCACCTCCACTCTCACAGTCAATCCCCATTCTGTTGTTTATAACCATGGGTCATTGATACCTGTTTCTTCATTGGCCATTCCCCTTCTTTCTCTCCTTAGCCCTCTCCCTGCTCCCTTCTGGTCACTGTAAGTCAGTTCCTTTTTTCATGCCTCTGGTTCTATTTTGCTCATTCATTTGTTTTGTTCATTAGGTTCCACTTATAGGTGACATCATTTGGTAATTGTCTTTTGCCACCTGGCTTATTTCACTTAGCATAATGCTCTCTAGATCCATCCATGCTGTCACAAAGGGTAGGAACTCCTTCTTTCTGCTTTGTATTATTTCATTGTGTAAATGTACCAGTTTTTTGATCTACTCATTTACTGATGGGCACTTAGGCTATGTACAGCACTTGGCTGTTATAAATTGTGCTGCTATGAACATAGGGGTTAATAGGTTCTTTTGAATTGGTGTTTCAGGATTCTGAGGCTATAATCCCAGCAGTGGAATCACTGGGTCAAAAGGCAGGTCCATTTTTAATTTTTTGAGGAAATTCCATATTGTTTTCCACAGTGGTTGCACCAGTCTGCATTCTCACCAGCAGTGCACTAAGGTTACCTTTCATCCACATCCTCACCAGCACTTGTTTGTTGATTTAATGATAGCCATTCTGACTGGTGGGTGTAAGATAGTATCTCATTGTGGTTTTATTTGCATCTCTCTGATGGCTAGCGACTTAAGCATCCTTTCATTTGCCTATGGGCCCCTTGTATGTCCTCCTTGGAGATTGGTCTGTTCAGTCCATTACCCATTTATTATTTGGATTGCTTGTCTTCCTGGTGTTGAGTCCTATGAGTTTGTCATGTATTTTGGAGATCAAACCTTTGTCCATGGTGTCACTGGCAAATGTTTTTCCATGCAGTTTGGTTCCCTTTCTGTTTTGCTGATGTTTTCTTTAGCCATGAAGCAGCTTTTTAATTTGATGTAGTTCCTTTTGTTTATTCCTTCCTTTATTTCCCTTTCCCTAGAGGATGTATTGGTGAAAATATTGCTTCATGGGATATCTGAAATTTTGCTGCCTATGTTTTCCTCTAGGACTTTCATGGTGTCATGACTTATATTTAAGTCTTTTATCCATCTTGAGTTTATTCCAGTGTATGGAGTAAGATGGGGGTCTAGTTTCATTTTTGTGCATGTACCTTTCCAGATCGCCCAACACTATTTGTTGAAGATCTGTTTTCACTTCATTTTATGCTTCTGCCCCTTTTGTCAAACAGTAATTGACCATAGAGACATGTTATTTCTGGGCTTTCTATTCTGTTCCATTGGTCTGTGTCTGTTCTTATGCCAGTACCAGACTGTTTTTATTACAATGGCCTTGTAATATAGTTTATCAGATATTGTGATCCCTCCTACTTCATTCTTCTTTCTTAAGATTACTGAGGCTATTTGGGGTCATTTTTCATTCTGTATAAATTTTTAAAATCTTTTTTCTAAATTTGTGAAATTTATCATTGGTAGTTTAATAGGGATGGCTTTGGGTAATATAGACATTTTAATAATGTCGATACTTCCAATCTACAAACATGGTGCATGCCTCTATTTGTTATATATCTTTCTTAATTTCTTTCTTCAGTGTTTTGTAATTTTGCAAGTACAGGTCTTTTACCTCCTTGGTTAAGTTTATTCCTAGGTACTTTATTTTTCTTGTTGCTAGAATAAATGGGATTTTCTCCCTAGTTTCTGTTTCTGATATTTCATTATTGGTATACAAAAATACATTTGATAAGAATATTGACTCTATATCCAGCTATTTTGAAAAATTCACTTTTAGGTTGAGTAGTGTTTTGGTGCAGCCTGTAGTGTTTTCTATGTACACTATCATGTTGTCTGCAAATAATAACAGGTTTACTTCCTCCTTTCCAATTTCAATGCCTTTTATTTCTTTTTCTTTTCTAATCATTGTGTCTAGAACTCCACTACTGTGTTGAATGAAAGTAGTGAAAGCAGACATCCTTGTCTTGTTCCTGATCATAGGGGAAAAGCTTTTAGGTTTTCCCATTGAAATGTACAGGATCCATAAAAAAAAACAAACTGTAATTTATCTGAGAGAAATGAAAGAAAAATGGAAAAAATGAAAACACTTTTAGACTATCAATGATACAGTAAATATATATATAATTGATATATATACATAGATAATATATATATATATGTATAGAGAGAGAGACAGAGAGAGAGAGAGAGAGACAGTAAGTGAGTTTGTTCACAAGGTATCCAGTCATGTCATATGGGAAAAAAAGAAAACTTTATTGAAGAAGGTACAAGAAACATTGTACATAGGACCAATAACACCTCATGAATCTCATCAACAGTCTGAAGTCTCTTCCCTTTCAAATGTGATTTTAGTTTTGTGAAAAGCCAGAAGTCACTAGTCACCAAATGTGGACTGTAGGGGGGCTGAGTCACCTGGGTGATTGGATGTTTTGCCAAAACACTCTGCACAAGACACAATACATGAGGGGGCTTATTGTCATCATGAAGCTGCCAATCACCAGTTGCCCATAGCTGCAGCCTTCTGAATCATCTGAATAGTTTCTATAGAAGAATGTTCAAGATTAATGCAAAATTTGATGCAGATTCATTGCTTTACTTGCTCAGTCATTTTGAATGTGATGGCCACACAGTACATGTGCTCACTCAATGTGTTACCACCCCCACTAACTAGAACAGTGAAGTCATCATTGTTCACACATGCACATTCCAGTCCACTTTCCTTGGCTGCCAGGTTACATCGATGTTGCACAAACATTTCTCATTATATTAACAATGGCTGGGCTTTTTCCAGACAGACCTTATTGTGTTTGTGCATATTTCATTAATATATCTTGTATCACTTAATGACGAGGATATGTTCAGAAAGAAACCTTATTAGGGAATTTTGTCATGTATAAACACCATAAAGTGCATTTATACCAACATGGACAGTCTACTACATACCTAGGCTGTATGGTAGCACTTATTGCTCCAGGCTACAAACCTTTGCAGTGTGTTATTCTAATTAATATTCTCAGGTAGTAAAAATACAGTATTAAAGATAACTGCTATATCTATATAGGGCATTTACCGTGGATGGAGCTTCCCAGGCTGGAAGTTGCTGTGAGTGGGTGAGTGTTGGGTGGATGTGAAGGACACTACTGTAAACTACTCTAGACTTTCTAAGTAGTGTACACAGGTACACTAAATTGATTTTTAAAAATCCTCAGTTATAAATTAACAATTTACTGTAACATTTTTGCTTTATAAACTTTTAATTTAAAAATGTGTAATAACACAGCTTAAAACACAAACCCATTGAGTAGAGATACAAAAATATTTTCTTTATTATTCTTATTCTATGAGTTTTTCCTAGTTTTAAAATTTTCTATTTTATTTTTTGCTTTTGAAGCTTTTTGTTAGAAATGAATACATAAACACACACATTAGCCTAGGCCCACACAAGGTCAGGATCATCAGTATCACTGTCTTCCACCTCCACACACGACTCTTCAGGGTCAATAATACGCATGGAGCTGTCATTCCCCGTGACAACTTACTACTTCTGGAACACCTCGTGAAGGACCTGCCTGAGGCTCTGCTTGAGGAGGCGTCACTCTTTCCAGAAATATGTCCGTGGTGGTTTGCTCAGTTTGAGTCTTCCTTTCATTATAGATTTGCTTGTAAGCAGGTGCACTGTGGACAGCCCTCTTTATTAATGAAAACCTTTTGGTATTGGGGTTCATTTTTTAAAACTTTTTACTGAGCTTGTTAAGGTCTGCAAAAGCTCCTCTAAATCTGTCACTGTGCATATTCTCAGGACTAATTCTTTTTCTTCTCTTGCAGTTTTCTTTTCTCTTGCTTCTTCAGCTACACTTTCCTGTTTGGGTTCCAACAACTCCTCATTAGTCAGTTCCTCAGGAACCATCCCTGTAAGCTCCTCAATGTCATGATCATCCCAACCCAGGCTAAAGTTGTTTGCCACCTTACCCACAGCCTTATTGATATTTGCAACTTCTTTGACCTTGGTAAATCATTGGAAGTCATGAGCTATGACAGTAGTAGGCAATAGGAATTTTTCAGTTCTATTTTAATCTTATGGGACCACTGTCATGTTAGCAAGAGTCCATCACTGATCAAAACATTGTTATGATTTATTATGAACTACCTGTGAGGAGAAATGCTCAGAGCTAGACATATAACCTGAAGTATTGTAGTAAAATTTTGGAAAGGAAGAGGCAAAGTCTGAAAACAGATTTGGTAGTTTATTGATTCCCAAGCTGGCAGGACCAGAAGAGTAGAGACAGGAATTGAATCTTTGTGGGTGTTTTATTCAGATAGCCAACGACCTGAGAGGACGTCAGGTTATATACCCCAACAGACCATTTTACATTTCACTTCAAGCCAGTCTTTTTTGTAAGGAGGAATAAGTGTAGGTCAGGGGTTTTCCTGGGATTTTTGTCCTGGGATTCAGGAAAAAATGTGTAGGTAAGGGATTTATTTGGAACTCAGGAAAAAAGTTAATTAGATAAAACTACAGTCTGGCGAATTTCCAGCATCCTTTCATCCACTGACCAGTGGTTCTTTATCTGTGTTCTAGGCATCTGTGTCCTGGGTGATTCTTAATCTGTGTCCTGTATCTTGGCCTTTGGGTTGTCAGAACACAATGGCTCAGATACCATCTTGATTGCTTGTGGTTCCCCCTAGGGCACAGAGGTTGAATTGGTTGTGGTCTCCTGGAGTTAGGGTGGGTCATGTCTTCAGTTTCTGAAACAATAGCTTTTTACATTTATTCATTACTAAGCTTATGAACTATTACTTAAAACTAAAATTTCCCAGCTCTTAAGACCCTCCATCAGGGTTTTCACTGAAAAGCTTTCTGGAATATTCCTGAGCATCCCCTTTAGTCAGCAGTGATACTGAAGCCACTGAACCGCTTCTTTCTGAAGACACACATTTAGCCAAAAGAAAGAAAGAGGTGGGAACTATTTGCATGTTTCTTTTTATCTTTACAGGATTCTAATATTTTATTGCAAGAATAACAATGATTAAAGCAATGTATAACAAAATGAAGGCTTCATTGAATTAGCAATTTCAACTTGTGCTGTATTAGCATCATGTTGAATTATTACTCATCCTTGCTAATATAGCATTTATCAGGGAATTACAGTGTCATGCCAGACTAGTGTAAAAAGAAGCCCTAATGGGGCGTGATGTAAAAGCCATTATAAAATATACTCGCTATTAGGAATACATGCAGTTTTTCCAATAATACAATTTTGGATTTTCCCATAGGTATCTTCACTAAACTAGGGGAGCAGGTGTGGGTAGAGAGTATTGACAGTGGGGAACAAAATTTGTATAGTTGAATGTTGCCCTGAATAAGACTCCAGTGGGGTCTAATCAACAAAATCAACAAGCAAGCAAAATATGCCCAAGGCATTAAAATAAAGAACAAACTGACAGTAACCAGAGAAGAGAGGGAGGGGGACAATGGAGGAAGAAAGGGAAGGGTCATCAAGGAACGTGTATAAAGGGCCCACGGACAAAGACAACGGTGGGGTTGTAGGATTGATTGTGAGAGGTGGGGTAGGGGAGAGAAGTGGCAGGGAAATGGGGACAATTGTGGTTGAACAACAATTAAAACAAGATTTCAATGGGAGAACTAAATTATTTTTGTTATCCTCCCTTGGGAAATTTCAAGACCTATTTTGAAATCGGGGGCTTCTCTTAACCTGTTGACTTTTTTTAAATTTTCTTTTTTTAATATCAGTGCATTATTTTTCTATCTAGTGGCAGGATTGCTCAGGGATTGTTCTTAAACTCCTTGGATGTCCCTACAGGTGTAGTATATTCTTCATCTGACTAAGGCCTTTATAGTGAGCCAAATGTACTCAGTGAGTAGTGATGTAGAACTCAGTTTGGATCTGTCGTAAATGGTCCCTGGATTGTTTTCATTTCTGTGCAGGGCAGTTAATGTGGCATTGGGTATCTGCTGATGCTGGAAAAATATGCTACAGGCTCTTTCCAAGTGTTTAAAGGTGAACCTAGGCAGTGTTTGTTTTCTTTGGTGATCATTTTGTTTTGTGATCTGTATGGATAAAAAATTTTGAACATTTCTTTGAATGACAGTTTTAAAAATCTTATGATAGTTCAGGATTCAAATGTATCCTTATATCTTTACCATTATCTCCTTTGTTCCCTTCCACACAGTACCAAAGCCTGCCATTCTCATTTCTCAGAACGTTTTTCTTGTGTTTTTATCTGAGTCCCACCCCCACTCTTGCAGTCCTTGCTGTCCTTGGAAGCTGGCGTGTACCTTGCCCTTTTTCGGAAACATCATCCACCTCTTCCTTTTATTTACCTCTTTTAAGAACTGATTTTAAATTATATCTCTTCAGAGAGACTTTTCCCATTTCTGTTTATTTCCTTACTGGGCACCCATATCCTGCCACATCTTCCATTGGTTGTATAATATTTTCTTCTTTAGAGGCTCGTGGTTGGCTTAAATCTTGATCCCTGGATTTGCTTCAACCTCTTTGTTCTCAGTGGGACTGATTGATACCAGCCTCTCCCTGAGGTAGACTCAGCTTTGATGGAGCCAACTGATACAATTGTGAGGGGCTGGGGTGGGGGTTCCTTAGGAAAGGGAACACGGAATTATGAATAAAATAGTAGGTATAAAACTGAGTCTTCATTCTGAATAAGAAAATACACTATGAAAATTATTATGTTATCATTATGAATGAAACACCTACTATAACTCTATAATGCTTTTCCATGTATTTTAGGCCAAATATTCTTTGATTCTCTGATAGCATCTTCATATAGAGAAGGATTGTTTTTGTCCTGTCATCTGTAGAGGGAAGAGGAGGGTAATTCAATACTTTCTCTAGTATGGGTGCTTAAAATCTGTTGTCGTAATTATTAGCAGTACTAGAATAGGAGTGTTAATAGACGTAAAAGTTTATGGGCATCTTCCTTCCACTTTATAGTCCATTATGAATAATGCCATTGTTTGTAAATGTTGTCAACAGAAACTTTATTGAATTTCTTTCATATGTAAGTTGTAAAATTGCAGTGCATTCAAGTTTTCTCATGTAATGATATAAATATGATTTAAAATGGCCACATATATAACCAATTAGTTGCCATTGTCTTCATTTTAGTGGTACATGAACATTTTATATTCTCTTCCTTGATCTTAATATTTGTATCAAATAAACAAGAAGTTTAATTTTTTTAATGTGTTCTCATGTTTCACACCTCTTTGCTACAACTTGTCAAACAATTTATGGGTTAAAGCATTACTTCCATTTCAAAGTGGGATTTTCCTCTTAATGAACTGCTGCTTCTATTGATCTCATAATTTTGTTGGGTTACATTTGCTTCTCTGTTTAAGAGTATTTATAATTTTATTGTTTTCTGGACTTTATAATCAATTTTATCTACATTGCCTGTGTTTTGTTTATTAAATAAAGATGAAAAAAAGCTACTCTTCGTAAATCCAAATCAGAGTCTTCAAATTCTCAGCTGTTTCACTGAAATGTTGATATCCGTCCATGTTGTTGTTGAAGTAGTGTGATTCTATGTAGCCTCCTTCTCAAATGGGTCCCACTAATGTCCAGTGTACAAAGAGGCAAACTGTAAAAAACAGACCGTGATCTTAACTACACTGATTAAATTATTTATGTTCCAAATTTTTACAAAAACCTGCAAGCACACATGTGACCACATCACTGGAGCTCCTACCAGAGTTTCGAAAGTGATTCATGTATGTGAGGGGTATGAAAGTGTGAGTTCTTAAGTGCCATCCAAGTCATCTGCCTCTGGTTCTTTCCATTTCCTGTGCCATGACCTTTTAGTCTGCAGTAAAGAAGGCAGAGTTTAGTTGGGTTTAGAGAAATTTAAGCAAACTTATTCACCTTGTCAAAAATGCATCAAAAGTTTGTGTGTAGGAGACAAGCATATAAATGAATGTGTTATTAGGCAGGAGCATGCATTTGTGAGAGTTTGTTTGCAAAACACTGACTAAATAGAAGAGTGCAAAAATATGACAGTGTCTAAGAGAATAAGAGTTTANTAACTACACTGATTAAATTATTTATGTTCCAAATTTTTACAAAAACCTGCAAGCACACATGTGACCACATCACTGGAGCTCCTACCAGAGTTTCGAAAGTGATTCATGTATGTGAGGGGTATGAAAGTGTGAGTTCTTAAGTGCCATCCAAGTCATCTGCCTCTGGTTCTTTCCATTTCCTGTGCCATGACCTTTTAGTCTGCAGTAAAGAAGGCGGAGTTTAGTTGGGTTTAGAGAAATTTAAGCAAACTTATTCACCTTGTCAAAAATGCATCAAAAGTTTGTGTGCAGGAGACAAGCATATAAATGAATGTGTTATTAGGCAGGAGCATGCATTTGTGAGAGTTTGTTTGCAAAACACTGACTAAATAGAAGAGTGCAAAAATATGACGGTGTCTAAGAGAATAAGAGTTTACGTGCATGCACTCAAAATATTTTGTGAAAAAGCATAGGATGTGATTGGGAGAATTTGAGAATAAGTCTGGGTGTGCATGTGAGCAGGAATGCACCCAAATTTAAATGGGTAACTGTGAATTTATAGAAGGTCTTGAGTAGGGCAGAATGTTGCTTTGGAACACACTGTGGTCAGGTAAAACAACCATAAGTAAAATAAAGCAACAAATAAACCAAAACTTCCCACTGCTTGCAGAGTTCATGTCTTCTGCCCATTACCATGACAACTGACAATACATAAAACACATCCAGAACACTATCAGGAAAGATAGGAAGTTCAAGCTGCCAATGCAAATATTTCCTCCACTTGCAAATGCATTTTGTTAGATTTTATGCCTTCTTTCCTTCTTTTAAGATCTTTGTTTTTCATTTCACTTATTTCATTATTCATGAAAACTGTATTTTGTTTAGATTAATGCACCAACTCTTGATGCCTTGTCACTGAGGGCATCTAACATGAGGAGAGCAGATGAATTCCACAATTACATGACGTTTACATATCAAACAGAAGAGAGCTGTCCAGTGAGATATTCCAAGATGAAATGGAGTATTTGTTATCACTAGGTGTGCTGTGATAGGGGGTGTGGGGACCCCTGGAAGACAAAGGTTGAGCATACTAAGTAAGCAAATCACCATGATTCTGGTCTCCCCACCGTTTACAATTCAAACTGAAGTTCTGAAAATCAGTTTCTGCTATGTAAACCAGAAAACCAACTACAGTTGCCTGAAACGGTTGGGAATTTACTTTACTGTAACATAAAATAAATGCAGATGTAAGCAGCACAGGGTTACCTGAGAAGCGTTAAGTCATCAGGGACCCGGAATGTGTTAGAGCCCAGCTCTTCGCCATCCTTAAGTCACCTATGGCAGACTAAACACAGCACACATTTTTTGCATTTCTCCCATTGTGAAATGAGGTCTATGTCCCCACTCCTTCAACCTGGACAGGATATGTGACTATTTTGAATAATAGAATACGGCAGGAGTGACACTCTGCCAATTTCCAGGCCCATGCCTCAAGGCACTGTCAGTTTCTACTTCCTTTTTCTTGAAACATTTGCTCTTAGAGCTCTGAGCTGTCATGCAACAAATCCAACTACCCAACTGGGGAGATTATCCAGACAGGCTGAGACTCCAAGGAGAAGGAGAGGGGCCGCCACCATTACCTCAGTGCCACAAAGGTGAGGAAGTGGTTGTGCCCCTGGCATACCAGCCCTGCTGCCCAGGTAAATTCTAATGAGACCTCAGATGATGTTCTATGAAACAGAAGTATCATCTGATATACAGAATTGGCAGATACAATTAGAAGTTTGTTTTTTTAAAGCCACTAAATTTGGGGATATTTTATAATGTATCGGTAGACACCAGTATCCTGTTATGGTGCAAGAAGACCTTAAGCCATCATATCCCGATGCAGGGAACCACGCTACAGAAAGGAGAACAGAACAAAAAATCACACAGTCTCTACCTTTAGGAGACTTCCCAGAATTCATATGTAACAATGCATTTCTATGCAGCTGCCTAAGACTTGGTCCCATGGCCACATGCAGCTACAAGTACCAGATACTGTGGTCTTGGATTGGCATATTGCCAACCTCAACGAATTCAGTTATGTCACCAAGGGAAAAGGGGAATGGATGTGTGGTTAAGCAACTAGAGTGTCTACGCTGCATCTCCCCTAACTCTATCATGAATATAATCATTTTTTCTCAAAGTTTTAAAAATATTTTCATTTTTAGAGTAGATTTTGTTCACAGCAAAACTGAAGAAAAGGCACAGACATTTTTCCATGTGCCCTGTGCCTTCACAGATACACAGTCTCCTCCATGACGAACATCCCTTACTGGAGCTCTGCCTTTGTCACAGTGATGAACCTCTGTAGATAAATCACGACCACCCAAAGTCTGTACTCACATTGCAGTTCACTCATGGTGGTGTACATTCTATGGATTTGGACAAATTGTATCCACCATTATTGTATTATACAGAGAGTTTCCACTGCTCTAAAATCCTGTTTTGACCTACTTTTCTCCTACCCTCACATCGACCCCTGGTAACTACTTCTGGAGAACTTTGTAGATCTTTTTACTGTCTCCATAGTTTTGTCTTTTCTAGAATGTCATATGGTTGGAATCATACAGTATTCAGCCGTTTAAGATTAGATTCCTTCACATATGCATTTAAGATTACTTCATGACTTTTTACGGCTCGAGGGCATTTTTAGCACTGAATAATACTCCATTATATGAGTACCACAGTGTATTTACCCATTCACCTACTGAAGGACATTTTGGTTGCTTCCAAGTTTAGCAGTTATGAATAAAGCTGCTATAAATGTCTATATTCACTCCATGTGTGTGTGTGTGCATGTGTGTGTGTATAAGTTTTCAAGTACTTTGGATAAATACCCAGGAACACAATTACTGAACCATATGGTAAGAGTATGATCCTTTGTAAGAAACTGCCACCTTGTCATCCAGAGGGCTGTCTATGTTTGCATTCCTAACAGCAGTGTATGAGAGTTCCTATTGCTCCTCATTCTTCCAGCATTTGCTGTAGTCATCCTTATGGGTTTTGGCCATTGTGTTGTGTACAAATCTGAGGTATGCCATGGTATCTCATGTTGTTTGAACTTCCATTGTCAGGATATAACGTATGATGTGGAACATCTTCTTATGTGTCCACTTGCCATCTGTAAATATATTTTTGCTGAGGTATTTGTTAAGGTCTGTGACTCATTTTTTAACTGGATTGTTTTCTTGTCGAGTTTTAAAACTTCTTTGTATATTTTAGATACAAGGTTTTTTTAACGAGATTTGTCTTGTACATATTTTCTCCAAGACTATGGCTATCTTCTCATTTTATTGATGTTGTCATTTGCTTAACAGAATTTTTGACTTAATTAAAATCCACCTGATCAGTTACTTCTTTCACTGATCATGACTTTAGTGTTGTACCTAGAAAGGCATGACCCTACCCCAAATCATCTAATGTTTCCTCCAGGTAATCTCAGAGTTTCACATTTTACACTTAGTTCTAAGGTCAATTTTGAGTTTATTTTTATGAAGGGTTTAAGGTGTATGTGGAGATTTCATTTACTGATTGATTGATTGATTGATTGATTGCATTGGACTCTCTAGCTGTTCTAGCACCATTATCTTTGCTATATTACAATGTCTTAGCTCCTTTGTCAAAGATCAGTTGACTATATTTATAGAAGTCTATTTCTGGGCTCTCTGTCCCATTCTAGTGATCTCTTTTGCTATTTTTTTTGCCATTACTACACTGTCTTGATTAATACAGCTTTAGAATAAGTCTTGAATTCTGATAGCATCAGTTTTCAACTTTGCTCGCCTTCAGTATTGTGTTGACTATTCTGGGATTTTCCTTCTCCATATGTATACATTACGATCAGTTTGTTGATTACCATAAATCACTGGGATTTTTATTGAGATTGCATTGAATCTATAGATCAATTTGGGAACTGACATATTGACAATAATACTAAATTTTCTTATCCATGAAACGAAAATATCTCTCCATTTAGTTCTTTAATTTCATTCATCAGAGTTTTGTAGTTTCCCCATGTAGATTTTGTATATATTTTGTAAGATTTATTGCTCAAGTATTTGATTTTTGGGTGTGCTAATTTAAATGGCATTGTGCTTTTGCTTTTAATTTTAAATTATACCCATTTATTTCTGGCATAAGTGGCAGTGCTGACTTTTGTGTATTAAACTTATATCCTGAGCACTTGTTATATTCATTGATTAGTCTCAAGAGTTCTTCTGTCGATTCTTTTGAATTTTCTAAATAGACAATCATGTCATCTATGAACAAAGTTTTATCTTCTCAATTTGTATACCTTTTCTCTCCTTTTTTTTCTTACTGTGTTAGCCAGAACTTCTAGTATAATGTTAAAAAGGAATGGTGAGAAGAGACATTCTTGCCTGCACCTGATCTTAGTGGGAAAGTGTAGAGTTTGTCGCCATGTAACATTACCTGTAGGTTTTTTGTACACTGTCTTTATTCAGTTGAGGCTGTTCTCCTCTATTCCTAGTTTACTGAGAGCTTCATTCATAAATGGGTATTGGATTTTGTCAGACAATGTTCTTGCATCTACCGATATGATTATGTGATTATTCTTTTCAGACTGTTGATGTGATGGATTATAGTTATTGATTTTTGAGTGTTGAATCAGCCATGCATACCTAAGATAAATACAACTTGCAGTATATTTATGCCTTTTTTGCATTCAATTTGCTGATATTTTGTTGAGAATTTTTGCATCTATGCTCATGAAAGATACTTGTCTGTAGCTTTTTTTCTTGTAATATCTTTGTCTGGTTTGAAGATTTGGATAATATCAATATCACAGAATAAATTTGGAAGTATTTATGTTCATCTGTCTTCTGAAATAGATTGTGGAGAATTGGTATAATTTCTTTCTTAAAATGTTTGAAAGAATTTACCAATGCACCCATATGAACCTGGTGCTTTCTTGGAAGGTTATTATTTATTGATTCAATTTATGTACTAGACATAGGGCTATTTAAGTTTTCTGTTCCATCCTTTGTAAGTTTTGACACCTTCCATTTTTTAAGGAATTGTTCCCATTTTACAGTATACTCACAGGAATGATATCTCATCATATTCACAATTCTGTGGATCAGAAAGGAATATATTTGTGGTATCTATTTAAAACCTTCTGCCCACCATATAATTCAATGCTATGTTAATATTTATATGAAAGTTAGCACTAAACCAAAATGTATGGCAAAAACTGAAATTTGGGGAAAAACCTTGTTTTCAAGTTTGTGCTCATCTGTCCTTTGGGTGTATAGAAGCTTTTCAAGCTTTCTCCTTCAAGTTTCTTTATTAAATAAAGGTTTTTAAAATAAATTTGTGCTTTTGCCACATTACTAAGAATTCTCTTTCCCATATGTGTGTTAGTGATCTTTTGTTTAAATTCAACCATTCTTTCCTCTATAAAATATTTCTGTTTCTCCCCTGACCCTAATAACATTGATAATTCCCTTATTTGTGCCTTCCTTGTATGTTCTACAGAATTTTATCATGAATTATTACCAAATCTGTTCAGATTCTACTACTTCTATGAAACTGAAAACTTTAAGCGCCCATTAGTGTATGAACATTTATCACTGATCATGAGACATGGATATTTGCTATACATTTGTGGACAAAAAGAAAAGCCATAAGACATCATACCTAGATCAGATGAGCATTAGGAGGTCTCTGCCCTCCTGCACGGATGACTAGAGGAATTCAGAGAGAAAACTGCTTCGTGAAGCTGTAATTTAGACATGCCTTTATATTATTTTTCTACTGCTTGAGTTTATGAATAATGGTGAGAGGATTCTTTATTTTCTTTGTGAGTCTAGACATATATATATCATTTTTTCAAAATGGCTCCTACACAATGTGCTAAATAATATATATTTAACATGTTCACAGTTGAGTTGAATTGTCTGTGTGAAGAGCTGGCCCCAGAGCCATCTTTCTCACCATGTGATTTTGGGCCATCACCCTCACTCCAAAAGTAGGCATTGAGTTTCTATTACACACATAACTGGTGTTGAGAAGATTGGGTAGACATTACAGTGTGTGTACTCAACAATCTCAGAGTTCAGTGTGGGAAACAGAGAAGCAAATGAAGCTGATGTTTTGTGGGTTGGTTTAGTAACGGGCAGCCCAGGGTCTCTACTGAGAAATCAAAATGGCATCTGTGATCTGACCAGAAGTGAGAGAAAGGTTTCCATGAGAGGTGGCAGCAGAACTGAGTGTTGAAGAAGGTGTGTGAGTCAGCAGGGGACGCGTCGGTACGGAAGGGAGGTTCAAGCAGGGAGTTTCTCTTCTCTGCAATAAGGATGCAAACATTTGCTGTTCAGAGCTTCCAGGTGATCAAGCTGCACTTGAGGGAGCAAACAGCAAACTGTTACTCTCTTCGCATATTTTGTGGTTAAATCTACACCCCAAAAGGCGTGATTATCACATAGACTACACTGGAAATGTTTATAAATAACAGAGAACTCTGTACTTGCTTTTGACTATAGACATATCTTTTATTTGTTAAAATTAGCTGCTAAATATTGTCCTACATTACTTTTTTTAAATTCCCACAATTAAATCGTTGATCAGGTACTTTAATTGCAAAGGGAAATTGAAGGAGACTGTTATTAAATAGGAATGACACATTGGTTACCTATAATGAAAAAACTCAGCAGACTGAATAATAGGACTTCAACAGGCTTAGAAAACAATAGGTTGATGAGGCCGGAGTTTTGAATTGCTGCAGGTAATCAACTTTTCCATGGGTCTGCTTAGAAAATATTTTTTTCTGGCTGCACCTGAAGAGTTCTCCGTTTGTCCTCCCTTTGACTTTGAATCTCCGTGTGTAGTGGTTTTTAGCAATTAGCTTTTATGTGATCAAGCTGCTCATTTTTGATTATGGAGTCAAAGCTTTTGCAATTATTTTCAGAGCGCTGTAAGAAAAAAGTGTAAATTCATCTTTAATGTATGGAGATGGGGAGATCAGTAGCCAAGTGAAACTCAGCTGCACTGGAGAGTGTGAAGGAGGTCAGTGGGACTGTTGAAAAGAATAGAAATGAGATCCTGTCAAAAAGGGTAGAAGAATCGTACTGCTCCTAAGGAAAGAGCTGCCAAAAAGGAATTTAATAATGTATCCTTTTATTTGTGGAGGCAGAATATTAGACACTGATGAGAATGCTGACAATCTGAAACTTGGCGATACCTACTGCCCACATGCCCACCTACCAGTACCAAGTCATGAGGAATTTAATCACTGGTTATTCAAAACATCCCAAGTGCACGCATAACATTGACTGGGTAGTAGTAGAAATGTACAGTAGTTCATATTATATTTATGAATATCCATAACTGAAAAGAAAGAAGCACATACAGGTAATGTACATTAGGTTATGGGAGAGTTGTTTGACCTCCAAAAATAAAAAAGCTACATAATCACAAACTCCTTCAATTATGTCCTGTGGTGTGAAAACCAACATGTGTCTGGGAGAAACAACTGTCTCTCGCATTGGATGTATTTTTTAGATTAAAAAAATGAAACTTTTTGCAATAACCCCCCTAGCAGGAGCTCATGACTAAGGAAAATAAAACAGTTATATCACTAATTAGACTTCACCTTATCAGTTTGGGAAAAGCCTGACAACTCGCCCCTTGTTATCATAAATTAATGATGCCTCCCCACGTTACACAAAACGATCAACGGTGGTTCATTACAGCCACGTCGTCGTGCTCTGTAAATGTCAAGAGATTAAAAGTGAAAGCTTTAGCCTCACTTTTTTTTTTGTAGATGGATTTTTAAAAGTTCAATGCAGTCAGAATATTTTAAGATGACGGGGCAGTTTCGTCATAATACCAAAATGACTAGTAGGAAAGTCTAAAAACGTATTCAAAAGCTTCTATATGTTCTTACTTGTATTCATGTCAAATACTCTGTTTCATTGATTTTTTTGACTCTAATAATCCACTGACAAGATAAGCCAATGTTTAAAGTTGTGCAGAAAGAACAAAGATGATTTTTTGTGTTTCTCAGTTTATGGTGAATTAACTTTGTGCACAAGACAGCACTGTGCTGCGCCCAGGACACTCACACACACAGATTGGCACGGTTCTCTAAAGAAGGCCACAGCTTTCAAAAGCTAATAGCGAACTTGTATGACTTAGTTTAGTTCAACATCTCCAAAGTTTTGTAGTTAAGGCAGTCTCTCTGTGTGTATTGTAACTTTTTATAGAAATAGCGCTTTCAAAACAAACTATGAGTAAAACTCTTGTAGATTATGATACTGCATGTCTGTGACTCATTCAACTATGCATGAAAAGTCTTAATGTCTCATTGGAATGAATTTTTTAAAATATTTTATTTATTTATCTTTAGAGGGGAAGGGAGGGAGAGAAGGAGAGAAATATCACTGTAGGGTTGCCTCTCATGAGTCCCCTGCTGGGAACTGGCCTGCAACCTAGGCATGTGCCCTGGCTGGGAATCGAACCACGATCGTGTGGTTCACAGGCCTGTGCTCAATCCACTGAGCTATACCAGCCAGGGCTTGGAATGAATTTTTATAGCAATGACTTGAAGAGTCTGTGGTAGCCTTATCACCAATTTAGGGCTTGTACTGTCATAGAAACCCTGTCCTATCTAGCTCCTTCTGGAATTCAGTAGCAAATTAGAGATCATAGGGTGGGTGAACATGCTGATTCTAGGCGTTACTCCTCACCTAGAAAATGAGAGTTGGATTAAACTGTTTCTAACATCTTTTGTAGCTTTAATTCTGATGTCTCGATGACCTAACTTGGTGACTGACAGATTAACAACACAAGAAAATTACATTTCCTATATGCTTTACCTACTTCATTATTATTTCTCAGTATTCTGCTATCTCAAAAGACAGTACCATGGGCTAAAGGACATGGGGCGTACAAAATCAGTGGACAAAATAACTGTAATAAGAAAAAATATTTCTTGATGCAAGTTTTCATATGTTAAATTCTTGTTTTAAGCTTCACAATATACTTCATTGTGACTGAATACTAATAATCCTCACATCACAGAGGAGAAGGAATCTCAAAAAGTTCATGTAAACTGTTCTACAGCTTACACCTAGAAACAAAACAGTTTGGATACAAGTCCAGGTCAGGCTAATTTCAGCTTCATTTCTCTTTCATGTTACTATGCTGGTATCAGCATAAAACACAACCAATTTCAAGTTTGCTGATGGGAAGGAAATGGAAGAACCTGCATGTGGGCGCCCACTCCCAACCCCTCGGCAATGACCATGGTGAATGTAAGAAGTAGTTAACTTAGGCTATTTTCTCATAAAGTCAGAAATACACATAAAATTACTGAGCTGAACACTTGATTTGTATTCAAACAATAAGATTTTAAGAGCATGTTTTATTTTATTTTTCTTATTGATATTTTCATTTATTATAAAAATTATCTTAATGTTTGGGAAACTGTACATGTCACAAGGGAATAAGAAATACGTAATGACTTTTTTTTAATTTTAGACAAATTGTCTTCTAAAATAAGAGTAGGCCCATGTGGGAGGTAGGAAGGTTCTTGAACTACAGAAATTTAATGTATGAAGTGAAAATAACTTTACTAAAAAAATCAATTGTTTATAGGCATTTAATCTTTTTTAAAACTTTAGCTAAAAATATTAATGCTGCCTTCCTACAGAAGACAGTATTTTTATCATACTTTTAAAAAGAAATTACCTATAAATTTCCTCTCCATAAGAAAAATTTTAAAATTCTATCAGTAATAGTTCAACTTTTCAGAGGCAAAAAAAAAAAAGGCATTTATTTCAGGGATGATAAGGAACCTAAAGAACCAAATAAAATTTTTCTTGAGGTGTTATTCGTGTTGCTAGGGAAGACTTAGTGGTGGTCATGATGGAGTGTGACCAAAGGGTTAAAATAAATGAGAAGAATGAAAAGAATAAAAAGCCCAGAGAGAAAAGAAAACCACAAGAAAATAGGTTCACTAATGAATNACCCAACCCCTCGGCAATGACCATGGTGAATATAAGAAGTAGTTAACTTAGGCTATTTTCTCATAAAGTCAGAAATACACATAAAATTACTGAGCTGAACACTTGATTTGTATTCAAACAATAAGATTTTAAGAGCATGTTTTATTTTATTTTTCTTATTGATATTTTCATTTATTATAAAAATTATCTTAATGTTTGGGAAACTGTACGTGTCACAAGGGAATAAGAAATACGTAATGACTTTTTTTTAATTTTAGACAAATTGTCTTCTAAAATAAGAGTAGGCCCATGTGGGAGGTAGGAAGGTTCTTGAACTACAGAAATTTAATGTATGAAGTGAAAATAACTTTACTAAAAAAATCAATTGTTTATAGGCATTTAATCTTTTTTAAAACTTTAGCTAAAAATATTAATGCTGCCTTCCTACAGAAGACAGTATTTTTATCATACTTTTAAAAAGAAACTACCTATAAATTTCCTCTCCATAAGAAAAATTTAAAAATTCTATCAGTAATAGTTCAACTTTTCAGAGACAAAAAAAAAAAGGCATTTATTTCAGGGATGATAAGGAACCTAAAGAACCAAATAAAATTTTTCTTGAGGTGTTATTCGTGTTGCTAGGGAAGACTTAGTGGTGGTCATGATGGAGTGTGACCAAAGGGTTAAAATAAATGAGAAGAATGAAAAGAATAAAAAGCCCAGAGAGAAAAGAAAACCACAAGAAAATAGGTTCACTAATGAATGAGGAAGCGCATGAAATTAATGATGAGTCAAAAACAGCTGAGTTATTGGACTCATTGTTTAAATCGGCCTTTAACAAGAGAAATGAAGCAAAAAATATATAGACAATTAGAGAGTAATGAAGACATTGCAAAAACTGTTCCAGCCGACATAAAGATAAGGGGACTCCTGAGTTGGCAATCAATGGAAAATCCCATCATCCTGAGTTATTAGGAGACTGGCCGGCATGTTTACCAATCGGTGCTTACTTATTTTTAGAAAATGAGAGAATGTTGGCATATTGGGGAATATAGAGCAGAGTCTTTGAACGGTATTAGAAACTTCTACAAAGGAAGGTGACAGTGTAGAATTTGATACCCCTGAAAAATATTAGGGAAAACTTGGCAGAGTGCCTCCAATAAGAATAAAGCAAAACATAAGAATTTGTGGCTATTCCATCACCAACTCACTAAAGAAATTGAAAGAAAAACAAGAAAGTCAAGCACTTAGACCTTTGGATCATTTCAGGTCTGGTGAGTCATGAAAAGTTCATCAGAGTGACTTGAAGAAAGTGATTTAATCATGATTTTGGAAATAGGTTAAAGATCACCATGAGTAATGTAAATATATGGCAAGTTTTAAAAATGACTAAGGGGGCTTAATGTGGATTACTATTGGTTCTGTTTTGTTTAAAAAGTTTACTATTTATGACAAGCAAAATAATTGTTTAAAATATTAAAAATGATATTATTCTCTCTCTTTTTAAAGATTTTATTTATTTATCTTTAGAGGGAAAGGGAAGGAGAGAGGGAGAGAAATATCAATGTATGGTTGCCTCTCATGTGTCCCCTGCTGGGAACTGCAACCCAGGCATGTGCCCTGACTGGGAATGGAACCGCGATCGTCTGGTTCGCAGGCCCGCACTCAATCCACTGAGCTACACCAGCCAGGGCCAAAATAATATTATTCTCTTAAAGTCAGGGAAAACTTAAAACAACCAGAAAGGCAAATGATCAAAGAAGGACCATGAATCTCTAAGTGGAGTCTCACACTAAAAATAAAAGAAAAAAAAGGGATAAAAGTTCTCAAGACCTCAAGGGTCTTAGCTAAAACACTTACTCAGCATCTTGCCATTCAACTGGCACAAACATCCAACAATAAGACAGAAGCACTAGTGAAAGAGATCATTGATTTTTTTCCCCTTTAATCTCAGCGATCGTAAAATATTCTCAATGCTGGAAAGACTAATAGGTGTCTTTTCCGATTTAATCAGCAAGCAGCATGTAAAACATCGCATTCTGAGAACTGGAGCATCATAGTTCTGCCACTGTGGGGCTGGAGAAAAAGAGCAGAAATGGACACAGTGGGGCTTGGAGATGAGTAAGAAGAAGGTAGTCAAAATATCAGATGACTAATTCAAACCTTAGTTAGCTCTGAGCTCTAAGGGGCTTTGGAGAGAATTAGAGGAAGAGCCCAAATTAAAAACTAGTAAGATTAGGAAAAGAAGATGAAAAAACTTTTGGTTGAGTTGGCGCTAATGTGTTACTAATAAACGGAAAACATAAAGTCAGGAAATCTGAAGTGGAGCAGAGGGGTAGAACATGCAGTGATGAGTTAGCATTTCAGAGGACTAACTCAAAGGACAGACAATACACACTTGCTGTCGTGTGGACAAACGAAAATGTGACTGCCGTGACTTAAGCTACTCGTGTGCCTTGGTGGGCTTGATGCCTGGGGTTTCACTCATGAGATGGAGAGTATTCTGGCTGCCCAATTCAAGTGTTCTCAGTCTCTGCTATTGATGAAAGATCACTGCTTCTCCATGGGGATGCGCTATATATTTTCATTGTTTTACATGTAAACACACCACTTCCTCAATGTTAATGACGGCTCAGCCCGATCAAACACGTGCAACATCTGACACATTGACTTGACTGTTGTTACTACCACTCACATCATCCATCCAGGGCAGGCGTTACCCTCTAGGCATCACAAATAAGGAAATCAACAACACCTTTACATGCATTTCCAGTGTCACACAGCATGAAAGCTGTGAAGCTGGACCATAAACCCAGGTAACAGGCTCCCAAACCCTTGCTCTTGCTCCACTCACTGCTCTGCACTGAGATTGACTAAAAATGCAGACTATGCAGGTCCTCTCTGTAGAAATCAGTGGTTTCAGGGTCGTGGTGCTGTCCTCGATGGAAAGGAGCTGAAATGGTTCTCATCAGAGTCCATGATCTGGATAGCAGCAGCCCAAAAGGATTGCAGAGACAATTGCACTCTCCTGAAATATGTGTGCTACCTGAGGCCGGTGGTCACACTTCTCACCGTGGCCTTTGACGCCCTGCCCTTGATTCAGGGCATTTCAGCAGGTCTGCAAACACAGCCTGTGCCTGTGACTCCCATGGCAGGACAGTGGCAGTTTCTGGGCCCAACAGCTATGTTTTTCTTGAATGAGACCCAGCAAGACAGTTAAGGGAGTTTTCGCTTTGCACCCCTTGCGTGGCAGGTCTATACACATACTCTCACATATCGGCATCTCATCTTGGCAGCCTGTGATTTCAGATGCTTAATTCAAGGTTTGGGGGTTTGTGCCAGATGTCTAATGACTCAGAATATTCACCGATAGAGACTTAGATGTCGTTAGATTCCCCTGAAGTTCTGTGTCTTCCCAAGCATAGCTTCAAATGAGAATATAATGCTAATGAACTAAGCAGTTCATTCATTCAGAGAATCATTTTACATATATGTCCTGGGCTCTGGTGGTGTTTACCAGTCACTACATCCAGCCTGAGACACAGAACACAAAGACAGCTGACCCTAGTATTCTCATTCTCTAACTAGTGAATTTACTAAATTATGAGGCATTTCACAGGGGTCTCCCATTGTTTGTCCAAGTGCTAAAGTTTTCTGATGACTTACCTATTTTATAGAGTAAAGTAAATGCAGAGTTTTCCTTTTAATAATGTAGTTTTGACTCCCACGATTCTAATATGAATTCCTAAATGTGGAAGCAATTTAATTATTGAGTTAGGACAAGAAATAGCTTATATGATTGAGTAAGTGAATTTTGTGGTTAAAACAGAAAAAAATACAGTTTAAAAACACTGGTTATTGGGAACGTATATGAATGACGGGGAAACCACAAGTGGTGTATTATATACAGCACTATAGCACACAGAGTACATTGGGCAAAAATTCCTACCAAAGGTGGAGTTGACAGCGGTCCATGAAAAAGGAATCAGAACTGAAAACCATACCAGTACAATAGTGTAGGACAGATAAAAGAATTGATGTTGTGGATAGAAGCAATGGTTTTGTCTAAATGGAGCACAAAGTTCATGAGCAAAGCACTGGGATAAGCTGAGTTGGGGGAGGAGGGCATCTGGGGCATTTAAAAACCACACCAAGGGTATTTGGCTTGCATGGAGAGTCACCGGCAAACCCACATACAACTACAGGAAACTTCAAGACATCGCCATTTGTGTAAGGCTGCTTTTCAATGTGCAGTTACGAGCTGGGTCATCCGGGGAAGAACAGCTTCTAGGTTGTCTAAGTGTCAGCTCTCGCAGTCTGGGCAGTGTAAGTCCCAGACCCCAAACTGGCTCTACATCAAGGGACAATTGAGTCTAGTCCACCACGAAGTCCATCTCTATGCCCATCTCACACCGGTTCAGAGATAAACTCCTGGGCCTTCAATTCTCCACAGAGCATCAGCCCAAACCATTCTCCATGCTCCACCTCTCTCATAGCCTCTGATGCCTTCTTCGCCTCTCAAATACCCTTAAGAGAACTTGAGTATCTTAACTAGAAAACTCTTGTAGGTTCCTAACTCCTTCTGTGAAGGAGTGTTTTTGCACTGACTGAACACATGGCTGTTACGCAGCCTACCTTTTCCTGCTGCACCTCTTACCTATTTTAGTGGGAGCCAGGTCAGGTTTGCAAACTGGAGTTGTAAGCAGCTTACATTCAGCCCAGGAGAAAAGGTCAGGGAAGTCAATGGAGAACAACCTGTTTAGGAAGACCAATGTGGGCAGAGAGGGTCTAGAAATTAAGAAATGAGCTAGTCATAATAGTAAACAGACTTGAATCCTAATTGCCAACTTGAATCCTAATTGTCAGCTATTAATTGTCTTCTTTTTCAGGATTCCCTGACTTCCATATAGAGTCCATATTTAAGAAAGTTTATTTTAGAGGCAAACAGAAGCATGATATATTAATATTAATACACTATAAAATCTGCTGTAATTGAAGTATAAATAAAATGTAATGTGGCCCTAGGCTGGTGTAGCTCAGTGGATTGAGCAAAGACTGTAAACCAAAGAGCTGCAGGTTCGATTCCCAGACAGGGCACATGTCTGGGTTGTGGGCCAGGTCCCCAGTCAGGGCCACGTGAGAGGCAACCACACACTGATGTTTCTATTCTTCTCTTTCTCCCTCCCTTCCTCTCTCTCTAAAAATTAATAAAACCTTTAAAAATGTAATGTGAATACATCCCCCCCAAAAAGGTTTGTACAACCCTTGTTTTGCTTCCAAAGAGGTGCAGTTTGAACACAGAGCCTTCAAAGTATTGTGTGGGGGGGGTTGTTTTGTTTTTTGCTATAGTCAGAGTGAATTCCCACCAATTCTTCCATGTGTCAAAACCTGTGTTTTTCCTTTCCTTCTGTCTGGAATGTCCTTTCCTATCCAATCCCTCTCTCACTTGGCTAGCCCCTGCTCACTCTGTAGGTTGCAGCTAAAATGTTCCTTAACCCCTAACACGGTGGTTTGTACTTCCCCTCCCGTGGGTACGGTCGTGCTGTTCTGTCACCGCTCGTTCCGTGCTCCTTGATTTCCAAAATCCAGAGCAGTGCTTGGCATCATCAGTGTTCATTCAGTGATTACTGAGTGACTAAATTAGTTGAACAAATACTTGATTAAATGGATGAATGGCTAACATCACTGGATGATGGATATATAGATATTTGTTGTTGGCTTCTGAGAGTGAGTCATACCACAGAGAAAATTACTATGTATGAAAAGAATGAAGTCAAGAGAACCCAGTATCTGCTCAAGAGAAACATATTACAGGAATACTCTCTATATTCTTATATTGTTTATTCATCAAATATTTATGAAATGCCTAACTTTTATGTCAAAAGTAACCCTTATTTTTTAAATTTATTCAAACACTTATTGGATTTCAACTAGTTACATAACAAATTATTTTTGCTTCTTTGCTCCAGTAATTTATTTGTTGTTTTTCCTGTATTTTAGAAGCCAATGATGAACTAAATTGTTTTTTTAAAAAACCTGCCATTTGTAAAGAGCATGTTTAAAATCTTGATAAATATTTTTTCCTCTGTTCCTTCAAAGGAATTTTAAAGCAAAGACTAAATGTCAAACGAGGCCTACTGTGTACTTTTCATGAAAAATTGACTTGCATATGCATATACAAAATGAGTAATTATAAATGAATAGGGAAATTAGTTTCTGTTCTGTCTGTGCAGAGGTGTCATTGGTGGAATGGTGATCACCATTCAGGTCAGCTACAGGCCTGGGATTAAAGTAAGGCTCTGTTGATGTACACAGTGTTATATGAACTCTAACATACCCCAACAACTACTTCCAATATTGAAATTTTTCTATTACAGTTAAGAATCTGTTTAAATCAAGGGGAAACTGGACACATGTAAAAAGTAACACTTATGTTCAATTAGAACTGAGCTTCTACATATCTACTCAAACCACGTATGTTGTCCTGAAGGCAGAGGAAGGTTTTAGACAGAAAGAGGATCCCTGAAGAGAACTGGGCTTATTCTCCACAGGAATGGAATAGACCCGATGCCTTTGGGCACCAGCCCTGATATTCTCCCTGAGTTCAGAGTTGGTTCACTACCTGTTGCAAGTGACTTGCTGATAACACTTGCTGTACTCACCAAGGTATGACCATTTGTGAGAAAATCAGCCTTCCTTTGTGACCTTTACCTTCCATTTATGAATGTTTGTCTTTGAAAGTTTCATATTCTTTCTCTCGAGAGGTTTTGGCAGCTTCGATTATTATGCACCTACTTAAAATCAGAGAAAATTATCCAGACAGAACTAGTTGTTACCAACATTTTGACATTATGCATATTACGATTCTTCCTACTATACAGACTCAATAGACCAGAAAAGCAAAATTGAAGAAAAAGTCTTTTCTACTATCTGACTAGCTGAAAGTCAGTGGAGAGTGAGCCTGCTCACATGGAGGGAAAAAGCGGTCTGGACAGGAGAAATCCAGGAGGCACAGATGCTGGGCAGTGGCCCAGGAATATGGGTGGCAGGAGCAGAGAGCCAGAGGAAGACTCGCAAGTGAAGGCTGCACCCACAGGAACACGCGTTTGTAAGGACTGTGAGCGTGAATCTGAGTGACATGGGACCCCACTGAAGCAGTTTTTAAATCTTCACCCAAGGCTACATTTACTGATTTTAGAGAGAGGAGATGTGTGTGTGTGTGGGGGGGGGCGGGGAGAGAGAGATCAGTTGCCTCCCCTATGTGCCCCAACAGGGGATCAAACCCACAATCTTTTGGTGTTTGGGACTATGTTCCAACCACCTGAACCCCCTGGCTAAGGCTCAAGCAATTTTTTAAGTTGAGGTTAATCTCACATACTTTTAAAATTTTGTTGTGAATAATTCAGTGGCATATTTTATATCACAACTGCTCTGGATGGTTTCCTGTACATGAAGCCCTACAATGAGTAACCATGTGTGACTGGTGTCTTTCACTTGGTAAACTTCTTCTGAGACTCAGCCTCTTAACGGGACCATCAGTGTCACATTGCAAAGGAGATGCAAAGTCGGGGATGAATTGTTAGGTTTCTTTTTTCTGTGATTTATCATACCATCAAAGTGATATTGGGAACATGTTCAGTTACGTGCATGGC
Organism: Sturnira hondurensis; assembly: GCF_014824575.4. Classification (NCBI taxonomy): domain Eukaryota; kingdom Metazoa; phylum Chordata; class Mammalia; order Chiroptera; family Phyllostomidae; genus Sturnira; species Sturnira hondurensis. The sequence continues at coordinate 11,778,432 of NW_028091637.1, forward strand.
CCCTGATGTTCAGGAGAGAGGCCTGGGCTGGAGGTAAGTGTGGGCTGATCTACAAGAGAATCTCTCCAAAGCCTTGATGTTGTCCAGTAATTTAAAAACCAATGAAATAAGGAGAAAGCAGAAAAGGGAATTAGATGGATCAGTGAGGCAGAAGGAGACCAAGAAAGTTGTATCTGAGAAATTAAATTTAGCATCGAAATACACCAGAATGTGCATTTATTGTTTATGTAGTAGATAATGGGCTTTTGTATAATTAAACATCTTTGAAGTTATCTGACCAGTTTGGATTGGCAACTATTTTCTCTCTAGCCCTAGGCAAAGAGAACAGCAATAGTCAATGTGAATACCAAAATTCTTCCTGTATTAAGCTCATTAACAGATCTAAATTTCTATTAATGTCCAGGGAAACAAGGCTAGAAACCATCTTCAATGCTAATAGGAGCTATGAATTTAAATTTCCATTGAAGTAATAAGGCCAGGTGTTTTAAACACTGGCAAAACTCGGTGGTGAGGGCAACTGAAAGGCATTCGCTTTAGAACTGGGTTGAAACGTGTAATACTTATTAAATATCTTCTTGTGTATAAACTCATTCTGGTCCTCGCAGATATGCAAAGTTGAGCGAAGCACTTGATCTTGTTTTTCAGATGAGTTGTCATTTAAATAAGACACTATAGCCAAGATAATACATTTTATAAAATGCTAATGGGAAGGAAAAAGTGATATCATTCACACAGAGACATGTCTGTACAAAAGCCTGGAAAGATGTACTTAGCAACCGAGAACAGGAGAGAAGCCATAGGAAAGAAGAGAATAAGCAACAGGGGGCTAGAGCAAAATCTCTACCAATTAGTAGTATATGTAAACAAATCTTTCAGTCTAGTAAAAACCCCAGCTGCCATTCATGGCTTTTATGATGTGCCAAGCACCATTTAAAGTACATCCATGTCAATTTACTTAGTCCCTGTAGCAATCAATAAAGTGAGAGACATTTTTCGTGCCTGTATCACATTCAGCCGGCCTACCTACTTGTTTTCAGAGCGCTCTGTCAGCACCTCCCCACAAATGCATCCTATGACTCTGTGCTTTTCTACCTTCCAGATTGTCCCTAAAGCCTGAGAAAACCAATCTGCTTGCATGTGGGTGCAGCTGGGGGGCAGTCCTCAACCCGTATGGGACAGGAGTCATTGGATACATGCCTTGGCTCTCCTCACTTTGGAGGGAGCACTTTGAGATGCATTCTGCGTGGCTCCTTGGGCAAGCTCCAGGGTGATGGGTGGAGCTGTAGTTGTCCAGCATAGTCACTAGCTCACACATACATTTTTCATTGCCTTCTTCTCTCCTGTTTCATTATCCTTCCTTCCTCACTCTGCTTTCTGTAATCTCCTCCCTATAAACATACTGCAACCAAATCCATGTCTCAGACAGGTTTTGTGGATATTTCTTTTATTTTAGTTAAGAATATATACACACACACACACTTCAGAAAGGGTAAAATCTAGATTTAACCCTGATCTTCCAGGGTAAGTAATACTGAAGCTCTTGGAATTAAGGTTTTCATTATTTAATTGTTATAGATAAATGAAATATTTAGAGTCAACTGTGGAATTCTGTGATTCTAAAGTATCATTTCTTATGTAGAAAAAAGGGAGGAAATATTTTCTGATAAGAATTTAAGACCTAGAGCACTGAATATTCTGGACAAGAAAAGTTCTCTTATCCTCATAGTTTAGTCTCTGAATGTTTTATCTCCATAGACAATGCATGGGAAAACCCCATTTTTCAGTATTTTATAAAAAGTCTTCATTGTGTTCTCTTGGTTAAGGTCCTTTCTCCCAGGTTTATGGGAACTTAGATGACAATTACAGCCCACATTTGGGTAGTATTTTCCTGTTTGTCATGCTTGTACATATGCTATTCCATTACCTGTTGGAACTGGATTCCATGAGCTATGTGGCATCATTTTACAGATGAGGAAACTTACTGCATTGATTGCATCTTCAGGCTGATGTACTTGGCATGTGGCGGAACCAGGTAATGAATCCACGTATACCAGGCACTACAGGAAAAATTAACCTGCGTATGCACACACAAAATAAGTAATTATAAACCAATAGGGAAATTTGTCTATGAATTTCCTCAGCATCACCATTTATGAAGTCTTTGACTACAGTCAGTGCTAAGGAGAGCAGTAAAGAATGACCTCTCTGGGTGAACTGCGTGGAAAGGAAATTGTTTAAATGTATTTAGAGATAGCTGCTTCCCATTAATTGGCATCTTTTATTCTCTACATTTCCAGAGCACATGTAGATGCATGAAGAAGATTGATTCTAATAAAAGTAATAGAAAAGAATCATAGTGAAGTAACATGGAATCCAGTTAAAGACCCCTGCAGACACAGGCAATTGTTCAGCTCCTCCACTGGTGATTCCTACCACTTAAATGTCTGCAGTCTCTTGATCTTTGGTTTGTTTATTTTTAAAGTGGTATTGATAATTTAGTATCAAATAAGAATATAAACAAAGTTACATTTAAGCTGTAAAACACTCAAATCATAAATGGCTGTATGGCCACCTTTTGCTAATTTCAAGCTGCTGGCTGTCAGCTCACACAAAATGAGGAAGGTAAGAATCTGTGTAGGAGAAGTTAGCAGTTTGCCTGATAACTTTTTTACTAAAAAAACTAACACTCTGTGCCTACTAAACAAAGTAAAGCACAGGGAATATAGTAAATAATATTTTAATAACTGTGTGTGGTGTCAGGCACTAGACTTATTGGGAGGATCATTCCTAAGTCATATAAATGTCCAATCACTCTGTTGTTCACCCAAATATAGTATAATACAGCATGTCAGGTATAATTGAAAAATAAATTTAAAAAACAATAACTCCCCATTTCTCCCTCCTAATGCTGCTGGCAACTGCCATTCTATTTTGTCTGAGCGTTTGACTGTTCTGAGCACCTTATGTCAGTGGAGTCACACAGTGTTTGTCTTTTTGTGGCACGATTGTTTTATTCAGTATTATGTCCTCATGATTCATTTATATTGTGGCATATAACAGAATTTATATTCTATTTAAATTTATTATTCAGCCTTCCTTTTTGAAGGCTGAATAATATTCCATTGCGTATATACACTAGATTTTGTTTATTCATCAATCCATTGATGAATGCTGGGATTATTTAAACCTCTTGGCTATTGTGAATAGTGCTGCTCTGAACGTGGGTAAATAATTTTCTTTTTGATATTCTGCTTTCAATTTTTTGGCATGAAGTGGAATTGATAGATCATATGATAGTCCTATTTTAAATTTTTTGAGGAAATTCCATACTTTTTTCCCATACCAGTTGCACCATAATTTTTTATTCCAACCACTGATACACAAGAGTTGCAATTTCTTTGCGTCCTCACCAACACTTGTCATTTCCTGGCTCTTAGCATACTTTTTTATAGTAGCTAGTAATAGGTGTGAGGTGTATCTCATTGAAGTTTTCATTTGCATTCCCCTAATGATTAGTAATATTGAGAATCTTTTCATGTGCTCATTGGCCATTTGCATATCATCCTTGGAGGAATATCTGTTGGAGCCCTTTGCGCACTTTTAAGAACATGGAATACTTCAGGAATTGATGCCACCCTTACACAGGAGCTGTGCTCATTTTCTCTGTACCTTTCCAACTTTAGCATATGTCCTGCCAAAGCAGGCACATGTAGTTGTTGTTTCTTAATGAGAATTTTCAATGTTTTATTAGCATATTTTCCCTTTCTCAATAAACCATCCCCCACTGTGCACCTATACCCAATGTTTTTGTCCTTCAGAAATATAGAAGGGGATGTGTATTTATTCTTAAAACTTATTTGCTCTTCTCAGGTTGTCTGCTCTTTACATTGAGTGATCACTGGTAGTCTTTGTGATTTCGGGGTTTTGTTTTGGTTTGTATTTGCTCACATTCCTAGATTTGTGGCAGAGAATAGTTCTAAGGTCTGGTTGGACTCTGCCACCTTAAACAACCTGATCGAGGTGGAGATGAGGAAGGAGCAATATTTCAACCTTGCACCTAAAGGGGACATAAATCTTGGTCTTTTTTTAAAAAAATTTAATCAGAAGTTCTTAATTTTCTCACCATTGATGTTCAGATCATTTATGCTTGCACTGCAACCAACATAAATCATTAACACAAAAGAATAGTAAGCGACCTTTAATCAATATCGCTTCCTTCTACTCGACACTGTTGGAATGAAAGCATACAATCTGTCATCGACCCTGCATCTCACAAACATTCAGCAGGCACTTGTATCTTTCCAGCACTTACCTTGCTCCAGCCACACTGGCCTTCTTTACGTTTTTAGGGCAAATCAAGTTCATTTCCTCTACTAAAACTTTGCACATCTTGTTCTTTTCATCATTGCATCACTTTTATTGAGGTCTTGGCTTAATACTCTCTCCTTGGAGAGGCCCTCCTGACCCTTAACCAGTGGTGCTGCCTCCTGACAGTTACTTTCTACCATTGCATCCACTTTATTTTTTTCGCAGCACAAATCACTTCTGATTTTATGGCATTCATTATTTTCCTGTGTGTTTGTTTCTCGTCAGCCACCATCACCCACCATTCAAATACATGTCTCATGACTGCTGAGGCCTGTTCCTTTGGCTGACCTCTGTGTCCTCAGTGACTGAAACAGCACCTATTAATAGCACATATTTAATAAATACTCATATACGTTGAATGAATACACAGTGACAGTGTCAATCAAGGGTCAGCAAACTCTTTCTGTACAAGGCCATATGGTCTCTGTTGCAACTGCTGAACTTTTCCACGGTAATGCAAAGGCAATCAAGGACAATACAAAAGCAAATTAGCATGACTGTGTTGCAACAATATTTTATTTACAGAAACAGAGGTTGGGCTGGATGTGGCCTGTGAACCATGGTGTGCTAACTGCTGGAGCAGCTCATTCGTTAACAATTGGGGTTTTAGGGCACACTAGGATGTTGATTCATATGCCGGTATTTGCCAGAAAATGTGTTAGTAATAATACAGAGCCAAAGATAAAACTGGATTTACTTCAAATATATAGACAATAATTAAGGTACAGATTAAGAGAACATTCCATAATCTCTATATGTAATTAGGACTCTTGTTCTCTCAGAGGCTTCAGCGGGAAGAGAAATTTTGGCATTGGATATATTGTGTAAGTGAAAGACGGTTGAAATCACCTCTCATGTCTAGCAATGGTTCTCACACTTGTGTGCGTCAGAATCACCAGCCACAGCTCGACTGTACCCACAGGGTTTCTGGTCCAGTTCAGCAGTGGTAGTGCCCGAGAATTTGTGTTTCTGGGTAGTTCCAGGTGATGCTGATGCTGGTGAGACAGAGGCGGGAAGTGGAGAGAAAATGCATGTTGAGATGTGAGTGAGGGCATAGAGGTGGCAGTTGGGGGTTATGAAAATGGTAAGTAGGACACAAACAAGAAGAAATTATCCAGAAGAGTAGTATAAATATGGATTAAAGATCAATTGGTTGTACAGATGAAGGAAAAATAGGAACCATAAAGCTATAACATTGTTATCTGGGGAAACTAGGGGAATAGCAGTTCATTGGGGATCTGAGCAAATGAGGGATCCATGGAGGAGGTTTGAAGGAAAGATCGTGAGTTCTCACTTGTATGTGCTGTGTTTGCCGGGCTTATATCGATCCAAGTGAGATTGTTTAAGAGGCCTTTGGAAATATGGACAAAGCTCAGAAATGACTTCTGGGACTAAGACATATACTTTTGTTAGCAGTCAGGACATGGGTGGTCATTGAACGCACAGGGAAATGTGAAATAACGCTTAGTGGCCATGAGGGATGAGAAGAGGAGAAAGTCTCAGGAATTCTCAACTGTGCCCCGCTAAGTGCATTTTCTTCTCTAACAGAAGTACCAGACTGACAGTGATACAGCTGCACTTGATTAAGCATGGCATTTGCCAATGTATTTTTTGATATCATATTGGATAAAATGAGCTACTCACTTTGTGTATGGTATTAATACCTGGTTTTATGAATGTAGATAAGGGATATTGACACACGAGCAAAACGATGTGAAGGAGGATGACTGAAAGTATAGCAGCAGCCTCTCCCCTCAACGGTATCCCCCCTGGTAGATCTGCCAGGACAGATAGATTGATGCTTTTGACATAAAACTGAAGGAAATGTGATGAATGAGGGAATGTGCATGCTAACGTGGAGTACAAGGTTAGATCTTATCTTACCAGAAGAATTTTTTAAGAAATAAATCTCGCTTTTCACTTAAAAAATGATAAAAAGGAAGATACAAAAGAAGGCAGAAAGAATTGAAGAGCGTGTGGAACTGACGTATCAAATATTAAGGCAGGGGACATCAACTCAAATGTTTATATAACCTCATTAAATGTACATGGACCAAATCTCCCAATTAAAAGGCAGAGGACTTCAGATGGCATCAAAATAAAAATCAAGACCCAAACCCTGTGCTGTCTGTGTGATGGGGTGAAAACAAACAAACCAACAAATGATATGGTATGCACATAATAATGATAAGAAAACTTATCAAAGTAGACTTTAGGGCAAGGGTTATTATCTAAAATAAAGTGGGCATTCTATAGTGATAAAAACAATACTTCACCAGGAAGATGTGCTAATATTAAACATAAACATACCTAATAGGAGAGTTTCAATATGCATATAGCAAAAAATGATCAGTTCAAAGAGAGAAATGGAAAAATCTGCAATTAATCTTGTTGATTTTCACTTTTCTCTTTCAATCATTAGCAGAACAACTAGGTAAACAATTCAGTAAATATATATTAGACTTAAACAACAGTCAGCTTAAACTAGTTGATATTTAGGGAATTTTCTTCTTAAAGATTTAAAGCCGCAAGCTTTTGGAGGAAAGACAACAAACCTCCAAGAGGTTCTTCCACATTTCTGACTTTAAATGTGTATTGGAAATGGCTTTTGGGATAAATGGCCTTTTGGGGGCCTGGGCTGCTTTTGTAGCCACTTCCTGCTGAGGCCTGTGTTCAGACTTACAAAAAGATAATAGAATTTTTAGGTGAGGTTACTGTCCTCTGGAAACTTAATTTCTTCAAAACCTTATTAATTTTATGACTTATTTACTTCTAGTTAGCTTCATGTATGGGTAGCCACATAAAAAGTTCTTTTCAAAACCATTCTCTGACACTCATATTCCCTTGTTTCCTGGTTTCTTCATATATCTCAACAAAACTTGACTACCTTGAGTAAATGAGGCCGACACAGGAAACATTCCAAACCTAATCACTGTACTAAGATTTTTCATCACGTCTTTGTGGGGGAAAAAACACTTAAAAATTTCATCTGATATTCAGGATCCAGAGTCTGTCAATTTTTGCAATATCCCAGGCCTTATATAGGTGGTGTCTCTTTATCCTTACATTTCTGTTCCTACACTGTTTGTCTCATTTCCTAGTTGCTAAACAGACACAATGACAATCAACACATATTAAAATAACCTTTTTCAACCTCTTTCTCCAGCTTAGTATAATTTGCTCAGTCTTGTAAATTACTGCAGACAAGAGGTGTATCAAATATCCTGCATTTAAATGACATGGATAAAGAGCCATGGAGATGGTTGTATGCATTGTCTTGTCGTCTTCCATTCAGTCACTGGGCCAGTGCTGCGTATTAAAATTTTTTTGCAATGTCATTCCAGTTCCAGTATCAATTTCAGTGTTAATAACAATAATTCTGGCTGACTGCTGAAATAATACAGGATCTCAGTGGCTTTAAATAATTAGGCTACTTAGTGTACATGCGTGTATGTGCATGCACCAGCCCAGCCACATAGCAGGGAAGGAGGATGTAGAGGGAAGGAGCGGGATAAGGAGAACTGATGCTCCGACCTGTGCTGGTATCTTTAGAAGGATGGATTTTAGAGGGCTGATCAAAGCTAAAAACCGCATCCACCTGCTGCGTGAACTCTGAACTGCTGCTGCCAGCTTAAAGAGCCATTGACGATGTGCTGTTTACAGGAGCCCTGTGCCAACCACGAAGATGCTGATCCCTGCTTCTTTTGTCTCCTGCCCTTCCGGGCACGAGCAGGAAGAAGCCAGCTTACAGTGGGAAATATAGCTGTAGGTTTCCAGACCTAGCATTAGAAATAACTCTAGAGCAGCGTGGATTTTGAGTTGAGCAACTAAGAGGTGCAATGTTGTCTGACCTATTAATTATACAGGCATGTTTGCATCTTACCCCAGTTCTGATAACTGAGAACTAATAATATCAACTCATAAAATTATGCACAGCACTGTAATTGGAAGATTAATGATTTCTCAAGTAAAATTCCATGAGTCCAGTTTCTAACTGGTAATGTGATTAGGACTCTGGATACACTGGGAGGAAGGTGCTGCATTGCTTTTGCCAGCACACACCTTACCCAACCCTGTCTACAACCACTGGGATGGATTTCACAATGGGGTCCCTGATTCTGCCATTTTTCCCACTGAAAACCCTTGGCTTGGAAAACCAAACACATGTAATTAATAATCTCATTCAAAGTAGCACTTTCCGCTGTTGGCTTGAAATCTGCTCATCCCACGAGTTGGTTTTGTCCAAATGTCCAATTTCTAGTTCCCTCTCAACAATGGAGTTGCTGAGGGAAGTTCCACATCCAAAAATAATTATATTTTCCAACCATTGCCAAAGTTGATAAGTTCTTAACAGTGTTCCATTTATTTATTGCTTTAAAAACAACTAGCTTCCAACAACAATTTTATTAGGTTACATAACTGTGTGGGTTAGGAATCTGGGCAGGGTTCAGTGAGCAATTCTTCTGCTCACGTGTTGTCAACATGAGTTACTCAGTGCTGTTTAACTGAGGGTTGGGCTGGTCTGGAGGCTGCCCATCCTCAGGGGGGAACCTCTCCCCATCAGTGGAGTTACGGAGATTCTATATTCTCTCTCCAACAGGCTAATGGGGGATTTTACCTGGTGGCTCAGGTCTCAAAGAGACCGAGACACAAACCATCAGTCTTAAAGGCAAGACTCGGAAATGATGGAGTCACTTCTACCATAAGCAATGCGAAGGAAATACACTCTCCAAGTTACCTGTATCATTCATAAGAGATCATTCTAAAGGAGACATTTTTCCAGATACTAGCAGGCAGAATTAATTAGATCAGCTTATGCTAATGAACTGACTATTTAGGCTTTCTTAAGTATGTCAGCATTCTCAGAAACAGAAAAGAAACAGAAACTAGCCTTGGAAGCGTGCAGGTCTGCTTTCCTGGTGATTTCATTGCAAACAGTAGGGAAAATAAGAAGCATTGCCCTTGTGCTCAATGTCTCAAACAGTCATCTAGCACTGTATCTTCATTTGGGGACTGAGAAGTTGAGTCCAGCCACCGGTGAAACTCCAGACGGGAGCAATCCACTGGAAAGGGTGTTCAGTTTGGTCCTGGGTTTAAATTGCGTGCCTCTCCCCCAACAATCTGAGCAGAGAATCTGTTTTTTCAACATTAATATACTAACGGTCCAATTTGGGCTGCAAAATCTGAGGTCTTTCACCTTGTATCTGAAATATATGCAGCTGCTCACCCTTCAACATGCAATGCCCTTAACCTGTTCCTCATCTCAGCTCGCTATACCTCCCTGATACAGCCCCATCCGTCTTTTAAGAAGCGTATTATTATCATTATCATTATTTTGCTTTAGTAAGGGGTGGAAAGGAAGTCTTCATTATGTAAAATGTGATATATAAATCTATGGGGAGTGCTTCTAAAAGTAGAATGTCTGCCAAGTTCTCTAGCAACTTTACCAGTATGCAATTAAGTACTCATTTAAACTATAGTTTTTGTTTGTGTGAAGGGAGAGTGTGGAACTCAGAAATAGAAGTTGTTGTAGGGTAGTTTTTCTTTCTGTATTTTCAAATTATATGTTAGACTCTGGTTTTGACAGCTTTGACTTTTAAAGGAACAAAACTTGATTTTCACTTCTAGTAATATGGTGGCCTAGGTGACCCCAAAAGGCCTCAGCGCAGAATATATAAATGTCCTAGATAAAGTATAAGATTGAGTGTGGAATAAGACAATCTTCAGAGGCTAGAGACTAATAATAAAAGCAAGTTTAGAACAATACTTAGAATTGACTACGGCATAGGTTCTGAAGCATCTGAGTATCCCTGGTGGCTTAGAGCTAAATGTTTAAGTCTGTGCTTTGGGGGTAGACTGTAGAGAAGGCCTGAGACCTGTGCAGTGCAGGTGGGTGTGGTCCAAGACCCCAGCACCAAGTCTGCATTTAAGAAGCTGACACAAACAGTAAACTGAAGGAAGAATAATGCAGAGGGAGATATACAAGACAGCTGTGTGTCTCATCCTTGACTTTGACTAATGGGTAAAGTAAGGAAAATATATATGTATAAATTGTGTATACATGCATGTATATATACATATGTACACATACTCAATTACTTTGAGAATTGCTTTAAAAAACCTGACCCTATATAAATTACAGACAAATTTGTGTATCTGTGAGATTAAAACTCTCTCTTGGTTTAAGGTCATTTTGCATTGCTTAAATGCTTCCATGTTAAGAGTAGAGAAATAAAGATACTCTCTGGTGAAACGTAATAAGAACACCAGGAGTCAAACATATTTTACAGATGGTGTTGCAGAAAGTATGAACTTCAGGGTCATTTATGGTTTCATATCACTTTTTGAAAATTTGTTCTCTATTTGTGAAATATGTCATTGGTGTTTTAATAGCAATTACGTTGAATCTATAGATTGCTTTGGGCAGTATGGACCTTTTAATGATGTTGATTCTTCCAATCTCTGAATGCAGTATCTATGCCTCTATTTGTCTATATCTTTCTTAATTTCTCTCTTCAATGTTCTGTAGTTTTCTGAGGACAGATGTTTTACCTCATTGGTTAAGTTTATTCCTAGGTACTTTAGTTTTCTCCTTGCTATAGTAAGTGGGATTTTCCCCCTAGTTTCTGTTTCTCATTTTTCATCTTTAGTGTACAAAAATGCCTTCGATTTCTGAGTTTTGACATTGTACCCTGCTGTTTTGCCAAATTCATGTACTAGACTGAGTTGATTTTTGGTGGAGCCTATGGGGTTTTCTATGTACGCTACCATGTCATCTGCCAACAATGATAGTTTACTTCCTAATAAACAAAACAAACAATTGAGCAAAATAGAACTAGAAACATGGAAATAAGGAGCAAACTGACAGTGACCAGAGGGGAGAGAGATAAGAGAAAAGAAGGAGAAGGGTCTAGTCAAGGAACATGAATAAAAGGCCCATAAATATGAACAACAGGGTCAGAACCAACTGAGGGGGCAGAGGAGGTGCAGTGGGCAGAGGGGGGGGAAGTAACCAGGGAAACATTGGGACAACTGGAATCGAACAACAATAGAAAGTGTGAACTTCCCAGTAGCAACAACAAAAAAAGAATAGATTTTAAAAATCTAGTATACAAGAAAGACACTAGGAATAGAGATTATGGTGAAGGTTAAAATAAAACAGTTCAATCGGATACATTAAGACAGCAGAGCTTGAATTTATCAGATATAAATATTGTATTTAAACATTAATATTACTATTTAAAGATTATATTATACATGTGAAGAAGGAATAAGTAACTATCCAATTAACAGATGTATCTGTAAGACCCACTTTTCCCTCTATTTACTTTACATAATAATCATATTTTTAAGTGGCCTAGGTATATTATTAGTTCTTTCTTTCAATCATAGATATTTATTTTATTTCCTTTAGGCATACCTAGTAATTTTTAATTTAATGTTAGACATTGTAATGAAAGAGTCATGGAGGCTATAGATTGTTGTGTTCAATCAGTGAAAATCCTCTTTCCTCTTGTTAAGAAAGAGTGAGAAAATGGTGGGTTGTTATTTAAAACTCAGGCAGTATGTATGTATGTATGTGTGTATGCATGTTATGTATGCATTTTTGTCTGACCTCAGGTGAGCCCAACAAGGATTTTCATGGCCAGTCTCAGCTGCCTGGGGGACAGGCGGGGCGGAAACTACAGGAGGCATTGCTCTGCCTTTAGACTTTTCTGTTCATGTTCCAGTCTCCCCCTACTCCATGTAGCTTTAGTTTATAGAAAAGTCTTGAGAGAAAACAGAAATTGTATCTGATGTAGGACTTCTGCCCTGTAGGTCTTTGCTTCCTAAGAAACACAAGGTTTTGACTTAAATCTCCGGCTTCTCAAGCCACCAGAGCACCCAGGAAATATCTTGTGGGAAAAATAACCATGGTTTTTGTTTCCTCAAGTTTTTAATTTGTTTTGTCAGTACCAATGACTGTTAAATCCTTTGCATATTTCTGTTATCTCTAGCAGGGCTGATCTGCCTGAGCCAGGTACTCGATTTGCATGGAGAATCAGAAAGTTCCACCCTCACCCCCAAAATTTAACAGCTGTAGATTTTTAACTTGAATCAGAGGTGTTCTCTCCAGAATTTTAATTTCTAATGTTCATTGTCCAATAGCTCTATTATACCCTTAAATTATGATATTTATAAATTTTCTAGTTGTTGCTATTGTTGTCCTGCCATGAACCTCTTACCTGTAATTTTTGCATGTTGACTGCAATTGCAATTTTTTCTGATGACTAATGTTGAGCACATTGTCATAGGTTTATTGGCCATTCAGATATTCTCTTTCATTTTTCTTGATCAGTTTTTCATTGTTTCTTATCTTTTCTTGTTGAGCTATGAGTTATTTTTTATATACTGAATAATTCTTTTGGTATATATATATATATATATATATATATATATATATATATATATTTTGCAAGTAACTTCTCCTGGTCTAAAAAGCCTTAAGTGACTGTGTGCTCTGTTAATTGATAAACAGAAGGTTATAACTATGATTTAATTAGTCTTATATAATTATATTTTTGATACAATTAATTATAGTTCAATATAATTTTTATTATATCTTTTATTTTGTATACCTTTTCTTATTGCATAATCATTCATATATTTTTTATTGTTGTTAAATTACAGTTATCCCCACTCTCTCCCCATTATTCTCCTCTGCCCTACCCACCTTCCCAACCTCCCACGTGCAATCCTCGCCTCCTGCCACACTGTCTTTCTCCGCGGTCGTTTATACGTGTTTCTTGATGAGCCTTCCCTTTCTTTTCCCCATTAGTCCTCTCCCCCCTCCCCTCTGGTCACTGTCAGTTGGTTCTTTTTTAATGTCAGGTTCTATTTTGCTCACTTCTTTATTTTGTTGACTAAGTTACACTTATAGTGAGATCACATGATATTTGTCTTATTTCACTTAGCATAATGTTAGTATATTCTTTATATTCTTTGATGGTAAACTTCTTGAAAATTTATTGGCTTTTTTCTTACATGTAGATTAAAAAATAGCCACTGATTATTGTTACATGGGGTGATGTAGTTATGTTACATTGGTTTTCAGTTGGACTACCCAGACGATCCAACACAATTCCGTGAAAGACTGTGTGTTCTACTTGACAACTGTATCATAAATCAAAAGTTAATATGTTACCAAACTCTATTCTGCCTCATTTGTTGCCTTAATTACTATAAGTGTATTATAAATTTTAATAGATGACATAATTAAATCTTATAACTTAGTTTATTCTCAGCACTGTCATAGCTCATTTCTGTTTGTAAATGGGTTCAAGTATTATCTCATCAGGAAATCATCCATTTATGTTCCCCTTAAATCTGGGGCGGCCTTGTAACTTACTTGACCAATAAGATGTAGCAGAAGAGACGCTGTGCCAGTCAAGCCTAGGCCTCAGGAGACCTCGCAAGCTTCCACCCTGCCTCTGAATCTCTTTCTTGCCATGAGGCCATCGCCAGACTAATTTACTGGGAGGATAGGAGAGCAGAGTGGGGGGGGTCTTCAAGCCAACAGTCAGCCAGTCCCTGGAAACAAAGCTTCCTAATTGGCTGTAGAAGCATGACTGAGTGTAGCTAAGACAAAGAGTGTCCGTCTAGACTCGCAGGCCAATAAGCAGAATACGGAGCTGCACAGGACATTGTATATGATTCAGGACACTGTGCATAGGACAATGTATGTCACTATAGTGTGGAGGTATATTTTCACAACATTTCAAACATATGACTATTATATATTTTCATTATAAATCGATTGCAGTATAATCACTATCTTTACAATATTAAATCTTGTGTTTCATGAATATAGATTACCTTTTGTTAATTTAAATCCTTAATTTCTCTCAGTAAAATGGTAGGTCTGTGTATGTGTAGAGGTCTTACATTATTTTAGATTTATTTCTAGGTATTTGATTATTGATTATTGATATGCTTGTCTAATTGTCTTTTAAACTTATTTTAAGATCATCATTACAATATGAAAGTATATTAGTTTTTGTATATTGACATTATGTTTTCATAAAATTGCTAAATTCACTTAAAAACTCTAACAATATACCAAAATATATTTTTGTTTTGTATATATAGAAAATATTTGCAATTAATAGCAGTCTTTTTTCTTTGTTTCCAAACCATGTCTTTTAATTATACTACCTGCTTCTTTGTACTAACACATATTTGTAGTCCAGTGGTGAATAGACTATACAATAGAATATTTTTGTCAGTCATTTATAGCTACTCTATATAAAATTATGAAAGTACTATTTTATTTCAAACCTTCTAAGAGTTATTACTTCCATAAATTGCTGATAAATTATATCAGATACTCTTTGTATCTACGAGATTATCGTATTATTTTGCATCTGTGTCCATGGGAGAAGTTGATCTGCTTAATATCTTTTCTAATCATTTCTGATAACCTGTTTCCTTATGTCTTTGTCAGGTTTTGAATATTGGTGTCTTGCTGTCCTCCTGGTCAACTACAAAGACTCATAGACCTGTTTGGAAGAAGTTACTCCTGACGGTATGTAAACATGGAGATTTCCATGTTGGAATGATTCAACCATGGAATCAATTAAGTAGTTGTAGCATAAGTTGATATTTTATTTCTCCTTGTGTTAGTTCTTAGGATGTATTTATTTTTTGGTCAGTTGTCAAATGCACTGCCATGCTTCATACTATGTCTATATCTTTTTAAGTAGAATCAATATTTGTGCTTCTATTTTTATTCCAACTATTAGTCTCTTTAAAAAAAAAAACCTATCTTGCCAAGGGTTTATGACTTTTAGTAGTATTTTGCAGTATAATTGTTTTTGATGGTCTTTTCTAGTGATGTTCTATATTTTATTAATATCAAATTCTATATTATTTTTTCTGTTTAACTTCAGTTTGCTATTCTGTTTCTATCTTCTGTAGATGATTGATTTTTTAACCTTCTTCTTTTATAACACATAACCACATCATTAATTCTTTTCCAACTTTTTTGTATATAGTATTTTTCTTTCACTGAATTTAATGTTTAAAATATTCTCTAATTTTTATAATTTTAATCCATTCATCATTTAGAAATACATTTCAATTCCAAATCATTTCTGATTATTTATGCTGTTTTATTATCAATTTTAATGGTTTCATTTTCACAAGGGGAAATGTCAGTATATCAGTCATTTGACATTTGTTTTGTGGTATAGATCTTAATAATTTTTGTAAAAGTTTTATGTGCAGTTGAAAAATGTATATTCTACAGTTTTGAGGTGTATTGATTTATGCATTACATGTATTCATGTTGCTCAAATGTAGTACAGGACTTAATGGTTAGCATTTGATGAGTTACTGAGAGCTGTGATGAGTTATTGAGACAAAGTCATCCTCTATGTCTTCACTTGCAGTGGTCAGAGGAGGAACGACAAAGAGCTACGGTGAATCTTTCCAGAGAGATAGATAAATGTTCATTGTTGTGATTGTAGTGATGGTCTCCAGTGTGTGTGTGTGTGTGTGTGTGTGCGCGTGTGTGTGTACCAGATAGTACACGTTTAACATGCCAAATTTATATATATAAACAATATCCCCAAAAAGAAAGTAAACAAGAAAATGCACATGATTATCTCAATATGCGCTGAAAATCACTTGATAAATTTCAACATTCATGTAAGAAGATATTAGTGTATTAGAAAATTTCTTAATCTCTTACAGAAAATAGGGTGCCCCCCCACATATATGTATTTAGTAACTCTTCTTCAAAGGTTGACCTTTTCTTAAGAATTTTCCTGATGACAGACAGAACATAGCCTACAGACACCTGATGTATAAAATAGCTATTGCCCACTTTGTTAAATGATATTAATTCTAAATTGGGTGACTTTCCCCAAGGATATTTCTGTTTCTTTTAACAAGTGTGTCTCTTTTCTGGCTCTCTTCCACCTGCTCAAAAAGCCTTAGAATTGTTGTATTGCCTTCAGTAAGTTTTGTCAGCTAGAAAGAAACTTTATAAGCTGCTGCTCCGATGCAACACTTAGTTATTTTTCTATTTAATTTCAGTATAAATTAACTTATCCCTGTGCAGGTAGCATTAAAGCTAATAACCCTAAAAGGATTGAGATTGGAAAGTAACGCTGCCAGCGACAAAGCTCATTAACGGCCTTTATCACTACAACCTGATGAACTACATCCGGGATCATTGGCATCGTTATGCCAATGCTAATACATTTGTTTCTTTAGCCAAGTATTCCTCATTTCACTCTCTATTGATTATTTATGGGTCCAGTTTAGCCAATTAAATTCTCCTTTCACTCTACCCATTTCTAAAATTGATAGTACAGAGCTCCAATGTCAGTGTACCTATGCTCTGTGTAGTTAAAAGCTGCATTAGGGAGACAAGAAATGGAGAAGCAAAAAGAGATAATGTTATCCTAGAGTGCAGGTCATAAAACAACATGCAGAGTGAATAATAATTCTTTTGCGTTTCCACTTATTTCTTTTAAGTGGAGTTGTTGGAATTTATTTAAAACCTGATTGTACCTTACAGCCCTGATATAGTCTTGTTGATTCATTTTCATAAAAAGCTTTCAGTTATTTTATTTTCATGACAAGTAACAGAGCACCCAAATAATAACAAAACAAAAAAGATGAAGTTATTTCACGTAAGACATAGATTGGAATTAGAGTTTCACATCTGGAAAAGTAGCTAAAGAATATGGTGAAGGACATTTTTGCTTGGCTTCTACTCTTTCATTCCCAGAATATCAGTTTTTTTGTTTTTTGTACCCATAGGCACTCATTGTTTTAAGATGATTTCAATAACTCTAGGCATCAGGACCCCATTCAAAGGCTTGACGCAGGGTAGAGACTAGGACAGTGAAGGTGAATTACCACGTGATTCTCTCTTCTATCATCAGAAAAGAAAGTATAGAGGACATATGGACGAAAACTAAGGTGGGGGGGAATGGGAGGGAGGGGGGAGCACTGCAGGAGTGGACTGGAATGAGAGTAAAAGACAGAAAACTGACCTTGAACAACAATTAAAATAAATACACTAAAAAGAAAAGAAACAGTCCTAGATGACCTTCTCTTACTTCTCATTGGCCCAAAATTGATGAATATATTCATGTCGACATAGGAGAAAGATTGGAATCTTCATGGATTTTTCTATTAGTTTTTAGTAAGAAAGCCATGGATAATAGCTTTTGAGTAGCCAGTTAAAAGTGTATTTAAGAGGAAGAAGGTTCCTTTTCTGGTAAGTGGAAATCTCCATGGAACTTTATTTCTCCATACTTATCCTGAGTGTACCATGTACATTTCATGGAGGGACAAATTTGAATTCAACTACTTGGAGTTATGTTAGTATTTCCAGCTGAGTTCTGGTGCAACATTAGGATCTGCTGTAATGAGAGTGGTCCAGGAATTCATTGTCCAGAATGCACATGTTTTAAGAGTGAAATGGGGACCACTGATACTCATTCTTGGACAACTGAATATAAGTAATATCCCAAGCAAATGAGATGTTGACCACCTTGTTTTTCAAAGTTTTTATTGTATTTTTTCCATTACAATTTAATTCCCTTATACCCTCTCCCACCTGCAGTGAATACACGGATGTCCATGTCCATGAGTCCTTTTCCCTTTTGCTCAATCCCTCCAGCCATCAACCTACCCCCGCCCACTGAGCTCTTCATATGCTCTCAACCTATGAGTCTGTCTCTATTTTGTCTGTTACTTCATTGTGTTCATTAGATTCCACATATGAGTGAAATCGTATAGTATCTATCTTTCTCTAACTGGCTTATTTCATTTAGCATAGTGTTCTCCAGGTCTAGCCATGCTATTGCAAAAGGTAAAATTTTCTTCTTCTCTTATGACTGAGTAGAATTCCATTGTGTAAAGGTCCCATAGTTGTTGTATCCACTCATCTATTGACGGACACTTGGGCTGCTTCCATATCTTTGTGATTGTAAATAAAACAGCAATGAACATTGGGCATTTATCTCCTTTTGATTAGTGTTTAGGGTTGCTTTGGAGGATTCTTTGTTGTATGGTATATAATAGTTCCCTTAATCATTACTAATGGAAACTTAACCACCCTTCCCCTCCATTTTGACTATTATTATCACTAAGTCACTTATGTTTTGATAATGATACAGAATCACAAAACTCACCTCTCCCCAATTAGACAGACATGAGCAAAATAAATAAAGTAGAAGCTATATTTGAAGAGGTTCTCCCTAATCTCCTCACCAAAAGCAGTGGTCCGAGGTAAAACAAGTGAAAACATTCTCAAAGTGTTCACAGAGATTTTCAAGTAAGATGGGAGGAAGAATAAGGGAGCAGTCTGGGGGGAACACTAAAATACTTTTTCTTATAGAAAACGATTCTTCCACATGTTTCTCTGTCTGTTTATGACTGTTCCTGCTCCTTTTTTACAGGGAAAATTTTTATTTTTTATTTGATTATATCTAAAAACTTCACTTTCCTAAATAAAAATATCCTTCATCAAATGGTCATTCTCTTACACATATTCAGCAATTTGGTATCCATCTTTCAGAATACCTGCTACAACAGTTGTGCTGGCATTGTTTGTTGATTATTTAACTATTGTTTATTTGCTCTACATTGTAAATTCTCTATAATGACAGTTAAATAATTAATTTGTGAAGTATTCATTGAATGCTTGAAATACATCCAATATATAAGTAAATAAAGCTACATAACATAATTTAAAAAAATATGGATGTCTAAAGGAATACAGAGTACCAGGACATAGACAGAAGAAAATAGCATGTCAAATAAATTTAAATGTACTGATTTCTCTACCTTTCATAGCACATTGTAATATTAAAAAGTTGGTAAGCTAAAAAATAGACATTTTGGTCTATTATTAAAAATGTAAAGACAAAAAGTAATAAATTAAAATTAGACTCAGTAAATTGCAAATGACTAAAAGAGGAAACAAAAGGAAATGTAAACAATATATCAAATATAAATATGACAAAAGATAGATACAAAGTATATAAAGTTAACTTTCTTCAATTCTTCGGTAAGCTAGAAAATTGGCAAAGTAAATGGGAAAATATTCTTAAGAAATATTATTGTTTTGTAGAAGAGGCACATGTAAAAGAAAAGGACACATTATTATTGAAAATAATAACTATTGACAAAAATATACAAGATAAATGCAAACAAATATTAGGCAGGTCCTGACATTAACATTGTGTGATAGTTTAATTAAAGGCCAAAAGCATTATATGAAACAAATGTGGTGTGTCTTATAATTATGTATATTCAATTTCAAAAATATATAACAGTTATTAATTTTTATACACCAGATAACTTGGCATCTAAAAACAGATCCCAAACTGGATGAAATTAAGGGAGAATTAAAAATTCAATCCTGTTGGCTATATCAGATAAAAAGCATTAAAATAAGTAAGATTATAGGGGCTTTGATTAATAATTCTTCAAATAAAATACATACTCCTTTAAACCATGCTTAGAATAATTTTAAAATATTTGTATATTAAGGCACAAAAACATCACAGCAAATTCCCCAAACTGTAAGCTATATATTCCAATCTTTCTGAAAATTAATAGGAAAAGGTATTAGCAAATTAACTAAGATAAGTTTATGCAGTTTAAAAATATTTCTCAAAGGACTCTGGATTTAAAGAACTGGAATTTTATAATTTGTATATTAATTTTGAAGATAATTTTTAGAGCAGTTTCAAATTTAGAATAAAATTGAAAGGAAGGTACAGATTTCTCGTGTAGTGCTGTCCTCACGCATACATGGGCTCCCCATTGTCAAACCACCAACCAGACTGTTTTTTGTTTTTTTAACCAAGGATGAACCTACCATGACACATAGTAATTACCTAAAGTCCATAGTTTACCTTAGGGTTCAGTCCCATGTTGCATATTCTTTGAGTTTGGATAAATGTATAATGGCACACATCCGTCACTATAATGCCATGCAGAGTACCTTCTCTCTCTTAATACTCCTCTCTGCCCAGTCTGTTCTCTCTCTTCCTCCACCAATTTACTTTCTGATGCAAGTGATACATAGTCAAACCCACAGAGCAAAACTAAATTCAGTCTAAAAGGACCACTTTTTACTTCAAACATTTATGTGACTTAAAAAGGAAAAAATGGAAATTTGTAAAATGGTAAATTCAACATGTTTGCAATGAAAGAAGAAAGAAAGAAAAAGTTGGGACGAAGGAATTTGTAAATATAAATTTTGATATATTTATGGACAAAATAAGTAGAGCATAAGTAATTTAAAGTACAGTTAATTCTTAGAGAAACAAAACAATAAGACAAGTCACTAAATAAAGCAAAAGAAAGATGAAATAGCTTACAGAATAGAACTGAGAATTCAGAAATAATTGTAGATGGAAGGTTATGGAAAGAAGTAGTAGGAAAAATTCTTCACAGCCACACATTCAAATAAATTTGAAAATCTGTGTAAAATAGATGATTTCTCAGAAAATATGAATAACAAAGAAATAACTCTGGGTAGAAAAGAAAATACAACCACATAAATAATTATAGAATATATTAAGGAAGTTAAAAAATAGTGCCTAGTGAAGGTGCTTTCACAGTTATTTAAAGTCACCAAAAGACAGGTATTTTTAAGTACTGAACAGGGCATAGAAAGAAAGCTTTGAAAAATATTTCTAGAAAAGCAAGAAAGAACAAAAATTATTCAAAATAGCCAATAGAAGACAGTAGGCTTGCACTAGCCAATATGGTAGTCACTAGCTTTATGTAGCTGTTTAAATTTAGAATGCAGTTTTTCAGTTGCACTAAATCATGTCACATTTCAGTCACTTAGTAGTCACACTTGTCTCGTGGTTACCGTGCTGGACAAGACAGAAATAGACCATTTTTAGATTTCCCAGATTGTTCTGGGGGATGGGGAGGGAGCGCCAGTGAGTTTCCCCATCTGGAACACATCACTGAGAAAAGACAAACCAACAGACTGGCACAGCCTAAGGGGCGAAACCTGGTCCAACTACCCACCTCAGAGGCCAGGGAACGAGGAGACAGGGAGACACTGTGATTCATGGTTCCTGTAGAATCTCAAGAGAAGATAAGCAATCCATGCCAGTGCCCACTTTCAGATACATCATACTTCCTTAGTACAGTACCTTTCAGAGATGAATAGACATTACACTAGTCTTAGAGTAGACTCACAGCGAACTTGCTCAAGTTCACTCTGCCCATTAGTGCCAATGGTAGGTCTTGAATGCAGCTCTTCTGAGTGCAGGTCCACTGCAGTCTTCATAATGTATCAACCAGTTCTTGTTCAAAGCAGGTGCTGTGGCCTTCTCTGGGTGCTGAGACCCGTTGGTATGTATAGCTCTGTGTCCACGGGACTGAAAGGTACTTTGTAATCCACAAGAGCCTGCAATGGCCAAGTGCTTGCTTTTAAGTGCTCAGCATGCGGATTCTCAGGAACTGATATTAGCACTTATTATTTGTCAGGATTAATAAACATTAGAACATTTATTTTATAGTACACAAAACAGAAAGAGAAAGATAGAGGAGGGGATAGAAATAATTGGGTTAAAATAATAATACAAAGTAGATTAGAGAACCTAAGTTTGAGCCAGTTTTATATGGAGATTGATAGATTGTGAAAACAGAAGAAAATACTCATTGTAAAGTATCTAGCACAGTTGCTTACTCATAGTAGCTACTCAAAAAGTGTTTCTGGCTGTGTGTTACCGTTAAAACTCGGAGAGAGCTGAAATGGTAACCCCCACTCTATAAACAGTGGCCTGTTGTTCTTGGAAACTGGGTATCTAAAATAGGGCCTAAGAAGAAATCAAGGAACACACATACTGTAAATGTCGTATTTATCAATCTGGCGGCCTTCCTTTTGGTTTTATTGTGTAGGGCTCAGTGTCAGTGGAATATTTAGGTTGATGTCAGAACAACCACAAACAAATCTGTGAGTAAAACAACCCCGTTACAATCTGTTGCTGTTCATCTCCAGGAGCAGCATCCCTGGCCAAAGCCCATGAAATGGCAGATCTGATTCTAGTGGGTGGGGAGACCACCCACAGAGTACTAAGCTCATTTAGTGCTTTTGTTCCCATTCTCGGTGGTGGTGTTGACCTAATTTCCGACTGGAATACCAGAAAACCCATTTCTGTAGGAGAGCCCAGGAGGGCGTTCTGCTTAGGCATCAGTGGAAGGTCTAGGAGCATGGTTCACTCTGAAACTACCTGGAGAACTGGGGTGAAGAAAGGTTATTGGCCCTAGGAGGGACAACATTCATCACGCTGAAAAATTGGGAACTGCTCCTCCTAGGTCTCGTGCATGGTTCAGGAAAACATTAGACTGATGGTGTTTATGCTAAGTAGGTTGGAGAAGGGAGAGTCATAGACAAAGGACCAGCAGGGAATCTGACTGAGTTTTAAAAGCATACCACCATGGGAGTGAGGAGGACACGAGTGTGAAGAGATATTAGCATGTTGATAAACTGATTGATCCCGCCAACCAGAGCTGATTACCTATCACAAGTCTCAGTTTTCAGTGAGCTGGTACAGCACACATAGAAAATAATAATAAAAATAACCCCAAACTGGTACCTTTATTTCAACAAGTCAAAGACTAGAGTGGATAAAGATATGTTAACAAAGAATAAAACTAAACTAATAACATCCATTTGGTAAAACTGGTGATGGGTAACAAGAAAGGAAATATGAAAGGTTTGTAGACCTTGTGATGAGAAATGACCAGGCAAAAAGGGAGGTGTCCTGTAACAAGAGAGATAATAGATTTGCGTTGTGTGCAAGTTTAAGTAGCCAGAACAGTGATGGGTGTTAAGAGTGTGATAGGAAGAAGGGACGGAAATAGGATGAACCTAAAAAGTCAAATCAACATACAAAAGCCAAGAAGTTTGTCTCTGGCTCATTTTAACACAGAATATTGCATTTAAAGTACTAGGAAAAGGCACATATTTATGTTGGTGTCTAATAGTGAGAGGGAAATATTTATGGCATAATTAAACACATGCACTTCTAATGATATGGATTGTAACCTGAGAGCAATTGCTTATTAACTGTAAAAAAGTTACTTAGAAATCATAAAATAACGGACAGAATCAACTCGGCAATTCTTGTGAGTAAGGAACATTAGATGCTACTCAGGGAAAATGGGCCCTGGTGGTGAATCTGAGCTGCCCAACTTGCATGTTGTGATCATAGAAAATACGTTTCTCCACAGTGCGTCTTTTTCTACAGGTCTAAAGAACAAAACAAAGAAGCAGTGGGAAGCAGTGCACTTAAGAACTTTGAAAGCTGTATGAAATGAAGACAGCAATGCAATTACTTAGCAGTATCTTTTAAACTGAAAGTAGTTATCTCATATGCCAGTCATTGTACTTAGGCAGAGGGCACTCAAAGATGAAGAGAACACAGTCCAACTCTTCAAAGGTCCAGTTAAGAATGAAAAATGCAAGCATTGGCAATTAAGTATTGGAAGGCAAAGGGCTTTGTTACTTGCATTTGTCTGGTTACAAAACACAAAACACATTTTCTTTATTTCATTGGATCCTCACACTAATGCTGTGAGATGGCAATTTAGTATTATTAGATTTACCGTCCCTATCTTGGGATACAAATGATGAAACTGAGTTCATATAAAGGTTTATTGACTGGACTATAGTTAGAATTTGCAGGACAAGAACCCAGGTTTTCTAACTAGAATGATTGATTTTTGCATTCAGGTAATGATGGTCTTCCAAAAAGAGAAACGGATTTTTTTCTCCTGTTGTTGGAATTGTGAAGATACGAAACAAGACACTATGTCTATAGAAAACCATAAAAAATCAATCAGCCCAGTCAATGACTCAGTCAATTATCTGGAAATGTGGTCCCCATGATGTTATTTATCTTCATTGTTCACTTCTTTTCCTGATTTGACCAAACGTTCTGGCATAGCTTCAACACAGACTTAAAGCCTAACACATTGGAAAAATATTTCACTCAATGACTCAAATTGTCACTCACATAATCTGCCCAGTTTGTCCTGCTGCCATGAACATGTTTTCCTAAAATGCAAACGGTCAGAGGAGGGTAACAAGCACTGCAGAGTTCATGCAGATGCTCAGGAGGGATAAAGGCTAGGCTTTGTCCAGCCTTTGCTCCGATTTAATGATGGCAGAGGAGACAGTGGGTAGTGAGGGTGTGAAAGAGGCGGGCGGGGCTCTCCACATCCCTGTGCAGCTCTGCAAGCCCCCGGTCCCCTCGGAGTGCAGCTCAGGTGTGTGTCATGTCAGGCATTCTTGGGCAACACTTTTTACTGACATGTGACGATTGACGTGGAGGAATGCTACGAAAAGTTGTCCTCAGACTCGACGAATCTGAGATAATGAAATACATTAATTAAGTTTCTACTGCATGTTAGCCCCCTTTACCCGCATAAAACATTGCACTATAAAGGTATGCATTTTCAGAGATGGGCTCTGAGTCTCACAGAGGTTACACACCTGTGACAAAGGTGTGATTTGTAGTAAAGGAAGTGCTCCCTTGATCTGGGCACTTTCTAGGATGCTGATGTACAAAATGCCGGAGGGCTGGCTGAGAGTGATGTTCATGAAAAAGTCACGAGGATGGGAACTAACACTAAAGAGGCAGGAACTACCTGAAACAACAGAATTATAAACTAAGAGTGAGTTTGGGAGTCAGGGTTAGACGGTGAAATGTGTTTGGGTTGAAGACAGTTCAACTCCACATTCAGTACTTGAATTCCCTCCGTAAGATCCACCAAACTGTCATCCTGCTGAGTAAGTACCTCTACTTTCGGCTCCCATATATTTGGCACCACATCTGTTTCCTCTTGTGCCACACCGCGTGTCCTCTCAATGCCCCTGTATTTCATCCATCGCTGCAATGGTCGACTTCATGCAGGGTGAACTGGCAACACTCTGCCTCAGCTGTCTGAGTGTAAATGTTTCCTTCCACCGGTGTTCTCAAAGGCCATAGCCACAGAGCTACAGGAATTCACACACACATAAGGAAATATGAGCAATGTGGCAACTCTGACCGATGGGGCATGAGAGCTAGCAGGTAAATGCTTCACTCCTTGGGGAGAAAATTCTGAGGCAAGTTTTACATGAATGTTTAGAGGCATCCAGAGGATTATGTCCAGTTGCCAGAGCAGAGACAAGCTCAACAGTACCCTTTTGTATTTGCTTTTTCTCTTTTTCTCTTTCATACTCACCTTTTCCCCATTTCTAGGCCCTTGCATTGCTTCCTAAAATAAAGTGCATCCTTTTGTCTGTATTTTCTGAGAAGCCAAGACTGAGGGCACTCATGGGCCAGCGTGAGTAGAGACACTGTCAAGTCCTGACCTAACATGCAGAGGGGCCTCAAGACTTTCTGTTTCATTTACTTGTGTCTGATTAATCTCTATATACTTAGCACTTGACACAGACTTTAATCCCATAAAAGGGATTTGTGATGTATTCATGATGTCTCCAATGGATGGATGGGTGGGTGCCTAAACCAGTGGTATAAATGTGGCAAAGTATATTGATTTAAATGTACTTTGAATTAGTCTGTAAGGTTGAAGGAAAGAGCAGCAAGAATGACCTCCAAAACTAGTTACAGCAAAAGTGGGAAGCATGAGGAGGCATGGGGCTCATTGGTCCCCATCAGGACACGTCAGGGCTCCAGTAACCTGTCACTAGCACAAAAATCAGTGACTATTATTGATGATAAGAATACACGGATTTTTTATATATTGAGTATTTACATTTAAAGGCATATTTTAAATAAATAAATACATTCAAAGACTGGTCATGAAATCCTTAGGGGTGCTCTCTTTGGATATACAAGTTGACATAGGTAAAAAAGAGTAGAAATAGAAATAGAAAACTGTATAAGGCAAAATCCTTGGGAGATTAACATGTATGCCTGTTTATTTCTATCTGAGAAAGACAATTGCTAGTCTCAGGTCCACATGTAGCTCTGTCTGTGCTAATCCTATTGAAACTTGAGTAGCGTTATGAAAAGATCTCCGATCTTGGTGCTTGGAAATGTGACCACTCAGCAAGAGCCATTTACTGTTGGGTTGTACATCTACCAACTAAAGTCAGTGCAAAAAAGGGTGTAGGAGTATATTCAAGATCCTGGATTCCACTTAAAAGGACAGAGTTTGCTGGACTTTGAATCAAAATATTTGATTTGAGTAGCTGTGCATCTTAGACAAGCTGCAGCCTCCCCAAGGCCTTGCTTTGCTGATAGAAGAGGGTGTTAATTCTTGGTCTACCTGTCTTAAAGGGTTAATGATGGTCTCAAATGAATAAATGTGTGATAAAGAGTTTTAATCATACAATATCATACATCTTTGAAGTATAATTGCTTATGCAATCTGATCAGGCACCGTGCCTGGTGTTCATATTTTCCAGGGCTCCTAGAGCAGGCTTCTGTCGAAATGAAGCTGTTTCCATTGAGTCCTCAGCAGATCGAGGAAATGAGTCAAAGGCTGAAGGGACAGGGACTGATGTACAGGACAAGATTAAAGGAGGACACATAGTTCATCATTCTGTTAGGCAATGCCTAATAGAGGGTCAGGACTGCAAAGATATATTTCATCAAAGGGGTAAACCGCAAAGATGAGGAAGAATTTATTTCAGTTGAGACCTAAAGAAATATGTAAGGCCACTGAAAGTGAAATGAAAAGTATCTGGACACCAGAAAATGGTCAAAGTTCTCTTATTCGGAGCCTTTAAACTAATATGAAAAAGCCTAGGTTTTCCCCTCCTTACTCCATCTGATCATTTACATGGTCTTCAAAGATTTGCATGTGTTTACTACCGTCACTGTCCCCTCCTCATGTCAGACAGATTCATCCTAAATCAGTGTCTTATCTCTTGAACTGAACTATTCATGGGAGAAATAGGATCACAAAATATATTGTGTTTTTTTCCAAGATGCCAAGTTCTTTTCTACTGTCCTTTTTTAAAAAAATTTCCTTACTTGCTATGAACTTTTCATTTCATAGTTTCTTTGGGGAATGCTTCTGTGACTGTATGAGTGGAACTAATTGAAAAGATCAAATTTAATAGAATTTCAACTTACTGAAGGGGGAGATAAGTTTAGTTGCAGTAGCACCGGGAGAAATGATACAAGACCGAGTGAGATCCTGAGAACTAGACACCGGAACTGCTCTGCCAATCAGCACAGGCACATGTCTGTGTTGGTTTGACCCGAAAGAAGATGGATGTTATTTAGTCTAATATGTGACACATTTTTTTAATCCAAAGGGACACACATCAGTATTTTTTGCTAGCAAAGACATTTGATCCAAATATGAGGAGAAAAAATTGATTAAATTCTCCCCTTTCTGAAAACAGCAAGGCTGTGTTTTCTTCATGTTTAATAGGAATTGGCACTTCACTAGAACAAGGCAATAGTTTATTTGATCTCTTTCAAAGGGTGGCCCATAAGCAAATTCGTGACACTGGGGGAGTTTGTCTTCAAAATCACTCGGACATATGCTGACTTGGTCTTGAGCCTCATACTTCCTTTGCTTTTTACATTTCTTGGAGCCACTTCCTTGAATTTCTACGTAGGCCTGTTCTTACTGGGCTGGGCCTGCTGGTAATAACTGATGATAAGGTCTTGAACTACAGCCTGGAGTGGTCCCGTGTATATTGATTTTCGTGTTAATACTAGGAATTTTGATTTCTGAGTCCGAGATTCCTCTCCCACTCCTATGATGCTAAAGTCCCCATATTCCGGTGCTTCTGGTCTTTGCATTGTGCTCGCCACCAAAAGTACCCGGTCTCTGAGTCCTTTTGTCTGTGCACTGCCATCCTGGAGGGCGTAGGGGTTTGCCAATAACCAGCTGTAAATTCTTGCATCTCTTATTAACTATCTTCTTTAACTCTGTTTCCTCGTTTGTCTAGTAAGATGGGTTCAAACCTATCACATGACTTTAAATCGGGATTTCTTAGTCTCAGAACTGTTGACATTTTAGGCTGGATAATTCTTTGTGATAAGGGGGTGACCTGTGTGTAATAGGATATTATAGCAACACCACTGACACAGCAAGGAAGACCCCTTCATAGACATGGAAAACATCTCCAAACTTTCATTGACAGTATTCTCTGGGGAGGCAAGTCACCTACTGTCCAGAGCCACCATTCCAACTTAGCATCAACAAAAGCATTTCCTCCTACAACATGCTAACATAGGTTTCTTGCAGTTTTCCTAAGGAAATTTCTTAAGCATAAACTGGCCTAAAATATTAATCCCATATTTCGTAGAATTCCATTGCCCCAACCATTCCTGCACTATAGCAGACACCGGCTCTTCTCTTGATTCCCTGTTGAGATGCTGCTTCTGCGACCCTAGTTGTGGTCTGATCAAGGCCGCCCTGACAGCACGTGCCCTGAGCTGGCAATGAACTGCAGCTGGTGCGCGGCTTTCAGTTAGTCTCCTTCTCTGGTTGCAGGCAGACGTGGCTCAGAGTCTGTCTTGTGACATCTGGTTGTGCTCCCTGAAATCCTGGCTGCACACCCTCCTCCCCCAACCCTGCCCCCACACCTGAAAGAGATGTGCTGTTCATATTTGTGGTTTACCTCCCCCCAGCCCTGGGGACAAGTGGTGACTGTTGAGAGGAGCCACATCAGTGACGAACTGTTTCCCCACCTGGACTGTGTCTGGGAGTCTGAGAGCGGCCCTGCTGCCGTGTTCTCTCGGTGTCCTCGGCTCTGCACTGTGCCGTGGAAGAAACTATGGATATTAGTCAGTCCTGGTGCAGCGTGATCTGTGAATGGGGTATTTGAAGACCCATGCCTCGTATTTACACACTTTCTGGCACTCTGATTTAAGGCATGCTACGTGATGCCAATGTTAACAATTGTTCATAATCATTATTTTATATATTTGCTACTAATAGCCATGTATTGACTAGGAATATATTGATACCTATTGAAGCCAGAACAGAAGTTTTTGTTTCCATGTTGCCAATGGCACCAGCCACTTGGACTCTTCAAATAATCATGGATTCCCTTTGTAGAAACCTGTTAGAGGGATCGTCTCATTTGCATCATCAGGGGGCAGAGTTGTAGCTCTGGAAACGTGATAGGGACAGATGTATTCAATGCCACAATCAGGCCACGAGGTACTTCAGACAAAGGAGATCCTCACCTTCCTGGAGACTCGGCCCGCTGTGGAGCCTCAGATATGTAGCAGTACCTCCTCTCCATGGGCCCTCCTTCCCTCGTGCCCGTGCTTCTGCTGGCAAAGACTAGGGAGCAAAGACTAATGCTCCAGGGAGCACCGCGGTGATTGCTCCAGTACGTGCACTGATGTCTCTTAGCCTGACACTGAGATTTGATAGTTTCAGAATAGATTATGGGCTGTTTGCACACGGAGCCTGCTCCAAGGCCAGGCTAACTGGGACTGGACTTTTATTTCATTTTCTTTGGGGAGCAGTCTGCTCAGGGCCCTGCAGAAACCAAGGAAGACGCCTTACCATTGCCTAGCAGGTGATGGGGTCCTCTGTCTGAACTACAAGAAGCAGGAGTCTGATATCCGTTCTGAATTCCTCAACCCTACGTGCAGAGGACTGCCTCCGGGAATCTGCAGTCTAATACTCACAAAACGCAAAAGGGAACATACAGTGAAAAACTCAGTGATAAATGTCCACATCCAGGCCCAGTTCATCATTAGGTGGGATGGGGATTGTGGTCATGAAGAGATAGCACCAAGTAGGATCCGTCATCAAAGATCAACAAAGGACTCTGCTTTTAAAACTCAGCTAGAGTCTTTTCAAGCTCTATAAAAGGGCCCTCACCACGTATACAGTCTGATGGCCATTCCTGAACCACATTTTGTGAAGCATCTGTAATGAGATATACTCCACAACCCATTACAGTTTACACATTTACAATGTGTAATTCAGTGGTGTCTGGTATAGTATGTTATTAATTTTTATTGTGATAATATATATATAACAAAATTTGTCATTCTTACTATTTTTAAGTATTTAATTCATTGGCATTAATTACATTCACAATGTTATACAACCATCACTTCTATATACAAAACCTTTTTATCAGACCAAACATAAATGCTGTACCCATTAAACAGTAACTCCCCATTTCTTCCTTCCTACCCTACCCCATCCCCTGGGGAAGAAGACTAATTTGTCTGTCTCCACAGACTTGCCTAATTTGGATACTTCAGATAAGGGTAATCATACACTATGTGTCTTTATATTCCTGGCTTAATAGGAATTAAATTAATTTAATTTAATTAATTTAATTAAATTAAACCTTAATTTTCAAGGTTTGTCCATGCTGTAACATGTACCACTGCTTTATTCCTTTTCATGGCTTAATAATATTCCATTGCATGCATATACCACACATCGTTTATCCATTCTTCTGTTGTTGAACACTCGGGGTGTATTTTTGAGTAATACTGCAGTTAACCTTGGCAAATAAGTATTTTTGGAGTCCTCCTTCCAGTTCCTTTGGGTATATACCTAGGAATGGAATTGCTGGGTCATGAGTAGTTCTAGGGTTAGCTCTTTGTGGGACTAAGGCCTTTGTCATGGTGGTTGCGCCATTTTATACTCCCTCCAGCAATGCACGGAAGTTCCAATTTTCTTATATCCTTACCAACTCTTCTTTTCGTTTTTATTGTGGCCATCCTAGTAGATGTGAAGAAGTATCACATTATAGTTTTGACTTGCATTTTTCTAATGATCAGTGATGTTGAACATATATTTATATGCTTATTGGTAAAATTTGTTTATAGTCTTTAGAGAAATGTCTCTTCAAGTCTTTTCCTTATTCTTAAATTAGATTTTTTTGTTGTTTTTGAATTGTAGGGGTTCTTGATATATTCTCAATTCTAATCTCTTATTAGAAAAGTGATTTCCAAATTATTATTTTTTTCATTCTGTAGGGTATCTTTTTATGTTCTTGACAATATATTTTGATGCACAAAGATTTTTAATTTTGATTAAGCCTAATTTATTTATTTCTATTGAATAAATTTGAATAAAGCAAGAGTTAGAAGATATTGTAGGACTTCTACTTTCTATACTTTTTGAGCAAAGTTATTGTTAGGTTACTATTCTACAAGCTAATCAAAAACCTATAGTTTGTGTTATAGTAACCAATAGAAATGTCAAGCTATCACCCAGCCATGTAATCCATCATTGTTATGCTTATTTTTTGTTATACAAATATGATTCAAGTATACCAATGACTTAAGCACTGAGGGAAACAATGCAAACTATTAAGGCATTACCCCTGCTTGAGAAAACACACAGCTTAGCAGAAGGGGTAGATATATAGACAGCTTTCTCAAAAGCCAAGGGATAAATGCTAACATTGACATTTTATGGAGTATGAAATAAAAATAGATAATAAACAATTACAATTGTTCTGAATTACAATTGTTGAGGAAAACAGAGATGTGACATTTTTTTAAAAGGGTCTTCAGATTATAAGATGGGCAATAGGCAAAGGGCATCGAGGCTAAAGGGACAAGCTTGAGCAAAGTCTTTTATTGCCTTGGAGACATTGGCTGGACATTACTAATGTTGGTGAAATAATGCACCTTTACTTTTGGGCTTTTCAACTTGACATCTTGATTGCTGGTTTTTTAAAATATATTTGTTAATATATTATTCATGTTTCAAAATCCATTAATGTGCACAATTTTAATGTGTGTCAGTGCATCCAAGGATTTTTACACCCATCATCAAAAACTAAGTTTAGAACTTCCATGCACAAGAAATGCCAAACCCATTAGTAACAAGTATATACTCTTCCCTAGTCCCCTTGTAGTCCTTGTGACCACAAACTTAATTTGTGTCTCCATGGATTTCCTTATTCTGGATATTTTATATAAATGGAATTATACAATTGTGTGATATTTTGTCATTTGATTCTCCCACGTAGCATAATGGGTTTATCCTACTGCAACGTGGATCAGTACTTGATTCCTTTTAACTGCTGAATAACAACCCATTCACTTTCAATGTTATGATTGGTTTGGGCATATTTGCATCTGCCATTTTGCTTGTTGCTTCCTATACATGTCGTGTTTTATTTATTCCTCTATTCCTCTTTTACTGCTTTCTTTTGTGTTAGTGAATATTTCATAGTGTAATAGGTTAATTAATGCCTTCAGATACCTTCAATGATTTATTTAATACATTTTAAGTTATTTTCTTAGTGATTGCACAAGAACTTTCAAAATATATGTTAAGTTATCAAAATTTACTTCATCTTTATACTTTTACTGGAACTCTTGGACTTCAGTTACTGTCTGGTTTTGCTTGCTTGCAGCCTGGGAAACCCCCTCAGCATTTTCTGTGGATCAGAAAGTGATCCACAGAAACTGATAGCAGCAACTCCACCTTTCAGTTTTCTGTGACTTTGTCTTTGTTTTGCCTTCTTTTTTGAAGAATACTTCTTTTGGATATAAGATTCTTCCTTGAGAGATATTTACATTCAGCATTCTACGTGTGCCATTCCACTGTCTCTGGCCTTCATTGTTTCAAACATGAAGTATGCTGTTGATCTTGTTTGGGTTCCCATGTGCATGAGGAGTCATATTTTTCTTAGTGCTTTAAGATTTTCTGTATCTCTGACTTTCAACATTTTTATAGGTTTCTTTAGTCTCTTTGTTTTCATCCTGGTTGGAATTTATTGTGCTTCTTGTAAGTGTAGATTATTGTTTTTCCATCAGATTTATGGAGTCTTTGCCATTATTTCCTTAAATATCTTCTCTGTACCTTTGTCTATCTTATTGTTAAAGCAGTTATGAACATATTACTATGTTTAATTATGTTCCATATTACCTGTGGTTCTATTCATTTTATCTCATTATTTTCCATTCTTCAGATTGCATAATCTATTTTTAAGTTTGTTGTTGTCTTCCTCTGCTACCTCAGATCCATTGTTGAGCCTCTTTATTAATTTTTAAATTCTTGGTTATAACTTTCAAACCCAGACTTTTCTAATGCATATACATAGAAATGGATGTATATATAGATATAGATAGATATATAGATAGACATATAAATAGACATATAGATATATAGGTATAAATATATAGATATATATAGTTATATAGTTTTTCTGTCTCTTCATTGATGCTCTCTAATTGATGGGACATTGTCATTATACAATCTTTTAATTCTTAGACATGGTTTTTGTTAGTTCTTTCAACTTACTTATGAAAGCTTCTGTGAATTCTTTGTCTGCTAATTTAGGCATTTGTTCCCCAACCCCCAGTGGTAGGTTTTCTTTCTTTTGTTACTGTGTATTGTGCATACCTTCCTATTTCTTGGCATGTCTTTTAATTTTTAACAAGAACAGGGCTTTTTAGAAAATATATTATAGCAACTCTTAAATAATGATTCCCTAGCCCCTCTCTAAAATTTATATTTGTTCATCTAAATAGAAAAGGCCAAAGTAAGAGGCAACAAGTATTTTTCTTTGAGATCCAAAAGAATTCCAGTTAGGAGGTGAAGGCAAGGGATATTTATGAAGAAGTGAATGGGAGCAATTACACCAATAGAAGAAAGCTATTTCTACAAATGCAGATAAGCTAATGTGTTAATTATAAAGGATATTTTAAATTTTCTGTCTGGTAGTCATTAGACAGGTACTCATAATATCTGCTTTCTCCTTATCTTTCCAAACAGTGAGTTGAGATGCAGTGTTGCTTCCGGCCCAGTTCAAATGTTATTTTACCTTGTTTTAATATTTCAGAGGTTGGAGGAATAAGGCATGCAAAGCAGGATGGCAGCTCCCACTCCATTTTAAAGATATATTTTTACACATTGTTATTTTGCTTAGTCATTTGTTGTCTATTGACTTGGCTGAGATAACTCTGGGAAGTTTATTTCCCTCATTGTGCACAGCCTCTGATGTTCCTATTCAGCTTTTGTTTCTTGTTTTCATCTTCTAGTCTGGCTATTTAGGTGTTGCCCTTGGGTCAGCTTAAGCATAAGCCATTTGTTGAGAGGTTATCCTTGAGTCTTCTAGCTATTTATTTTCTTATTTTTTTACCGGTGGATGTGTGTGGCTTTGCATCTGCTATTCTATTTTATTTACATTCTTGCCCCACGTTCAGTCACAAAATAGTTGCTTAGAAGTTTTCTCTTCGATTGCTCCTGAGAGAACAGACTGGGGGATGCACTAGGTCTTATCGATGGTGAGAATGAGTGTGGTGTGGTGTGTGTGTGTGTGTGTGTGTGTGAGTTGGGTTTTCTGGAAATTTTCAGAGGATAAGAGCAGCTTATTACTCAACCAGTGTTGAATCAAAAGCTGTGCTTAATTCTGAGTCAGTGAGGCTTCCCCTGTGTTGGTGGCTGTGTGTGACCTGGGGAATACTTGCAGGTCTGCCCCAGGTCTTGCCCTGATGACCTCTGAGTGTCACACACGTGCATAACCTTACCGATCTCCGGGGCTGCCTGGGACCCCAGGAGGGATCTTCTTCGTGACTCCTTTCCCTGGTCCTCTATGCCAAACCTCTGGCTGCTCTGCCATTTTCTACATTGTTACCTGTAGCACCCTCCTACTCCTCCCCACCAAGATACCGTTGAGTAGGAATGTGATTCTCGACATGATGTTTCAAAGGAAGGCATTCCCCTAAGTAAGGATGCAGAGCTCTTTATCCTTAAGACCTGCCTCTCACCTTTGGCCACAGCCCTATGGACAGTGAACCCTGCTCTTCAAGTGCATGTTAGATTCCACTATTCTCAGTTTGTCATTCCTGGAACGAAACCTGTGCCCTAGCAGGTACCTGAGGAGGGGTGTTGTTCAGGGCTTCAGTATCCTCAGCCTGCCATGTGTCAGGAGACCATTCACCCTTTGAGTAGGGGCTGTGAGGGAGAGAGGAGTCTCCATTATTTCACTACACCCTCTGGAAGAGGGCTTCTGCAGCACAAGACTGGGGAGGGGAGTGCTGTTCAAGAAACGCCAGTGGTCTGCTTCTCCTAGGTTCAAACTGCACAGCCCTAAATCGGGAGCAAAGGGAGAGGGAGCCCCTGTCTTTTTCGCTGTGCCCACTGGTTTCTATAACATGAAGGAGAGGTGGGAATGAGGGAGAAGGGCATGTATGTGGTTCAAAGGCCCCAGATTCCCAGTGTTGTACTGAGATTTAGTAGATTTCTGTGAATAAGGATGCCTCAATTTTCTTTGTGCTTTTAGGAAACTTTTCAGAAATTGTAAAGAATTGTTTTGCATGATTTTCACCAGACAAATTATTTTTGGGTTGGTAGAGGTTCTGCAGAACTCCCCACTCCTCCGTCCTGGAAGCCCCACCCCTCTGTCAGTTGTTTCTAACATATAGTCAAGGAAAATTGTTCTGCCTAATTATTGTCGTCTCTCAGTATCTCATTTCCTTCTGACCTCACTGAGGATATAAATAGCATGCTCATAAATTTGGTAGACACCCATTCCTTGAGGCTTCCTGTCTCGGCCATATTGATCCCAACCTCTTTATTTCTGTTTTATCTATTATTTAAATTTTGGTTTCCCCAGCCTCTTCACGTCTTTCTTAATCTTCTGTCCGGGTCTCTAATACAGCCTAAGGGTGGTGTGATGACACATGCTTTCATTATTCACGACTGCAGGCTTCATCACCCACCCTGTCCAAGGAGCCCCATGTGGACCATTCCTAAGATGAGCATCTTCCTCTTCTCCAGAGCAGTTATCACTGGGGTGTCTCAAGTTCTATGAGGAGGAGACATCCATTGCATTCCAGTTAATTTGGCCTTTAAATTGGTAATCATTTACTAAAGTGCTAAATGTGAAAATAGACAACATTTTCAGTAAGTTTTTTTGATAAAAGTTTTATGTCCAGTGTTTTTAACAGACATTTGCTGGTTATTCTTGTGTTTTAAAATGTTCCATCAGCTAGGAGCATCCTTAAGATTTGAACAAAATTAATATTAATAATAATGTTCTTAAAATAATTAACATTTGCACACATTCATCAGGTATTTTCTTTACAACTGCTCTATAAAGTATATATTGTATCTTTTTTTTTTTTTTTTGATGAGGAAATTGCAGTGTAGTTCACTGATCAGTTTTACATACTGGTGGCAGATGTCTGTCTGAAGCCTGTCCTCAAAGTCTGTCCTCTTAACAACTATGTTCTCAACTGATTGTTACTAAGGATCTTGCTTTCAACACTTCAAGCATCTAAAAAATGGTAACAGAAACCATGTGCAAAGGCACAGAGGGACAGAAAACAGGCCGCGTGATGGCCGTCTGCTTGTAGACGGGGGCCCTTGAAGCCCATGCAAAATCTCAGACTCCTGCCCAACCGGCCTTAGGAATATCAACAGCCCGTGGAAGCCAACTCTTTTAGAAAATGTGCAACCATTAAACCCACAATAAGAAATTAGTTGACTCAAAGATTCGTGCCACAAGCCACCATCTCTTCTCTCCCTGTTACCCCTGCCCCCCTCCTCCCCACTTGGCTAACCTGTGCTTTCTTTACATCTCACTTAGGACTCCTGCTCTCCTCCGTCATTTTACCTGGCCATATTCACCTTCATAGTTCTGAGCGCATGATGTTAGATGCTCTGTTTGTTGTTTCCATGCCTCTTCTAAACAATGAGTTCTGCTAGAACAATCCCTGAAGTTATCGTGCTGCATTGTAGTTAATCAATACAAATTTGTTCAATAAAACTATGAACAAAAATATCTCTTCACATTATTAACTGCTGAAGACATTTTAGATCTCCTACAGTTTTTGTGTATCTGTGGAAATACTTGCAGTATGTTCTCGTTTCTTCTTGTCTTTCCTTCCAATTATTTGTTTTTTTACTTTTCACCACTTTTTATAGCTTAGTAGTGAAGTTATTTGGCTCTTCTTTCTTAAGCCTACCTCTTTGCTTAAACATAATATTCTCGTATAATGGAGATATTACTGATTTTCCTGACTATCCAGTCAGAATATGAACTTAGATTTTAATGATGAATATGTAATCTTTTCTCTGTTACGCTAACTGCAGAGCCCTTTGGTTTTTTAGAATGTACTTCTGATGGCCTTTCTTTTGTCTTTTATTAATAAACACTCATCTCTTCACTCTCATACATATTTATTGATGGCAATGAGGTGAAAAGTGCTGTGTTGGTGATGCTGGGGATTGAATGGCACGTAGGATTGGCATATGTTCCCCAGGTTCTCACCATCGCAGGGAAACCATAAATCACATACACACAGCAAGCTGTTAGAGTGTTCTCAAAGATGTTCCTCAGTAACACGAATTGCTCTGTGAAACGTTAAAATCTGTGCCTCTTGATCCCATGCGTAGTTCCTGATAGGAAAAATATATGATTCTTGGCTCCCAGAAAATATGTCCTGAAAATATCATGACCTCAAGAAAGCAAAGTGAAAGTCATCTGGCCAGAATATTTAGTGAAAAGAAGCATGAAAAAAAATAATACCCCCTAAATTGACCTTACCAAATAAATACATGCCTTATTTTTCTTTTCATGAAAACTAAAAGAAACATGAAAAGGGTAGGTCCTACTTTTTTGGAGCCTGGAGAAGGAAGGCCACTTTTATTATTTTTGCCATAAACTTTTATATATCTCCCTTTTTAGAGGAACTCCATCTTCTTGACCGACACTATAAAGGACATTCCCCAAAGAGTAAAAATTATCTATGCTTATGGCGAAAGCTACATAAATCTGTGCTTCCTGCTTTGCCATTCTTTGTGTCATGACAAACTTCTGTGCTCTTTGTTGTTTCTTTCCACCTGTGTTTTATTAAAGCTTTCAACACAACTGTTATTCAAGTCGGGCACATTCGAAACTGACGCCAGCTCTTAGTTCAGCTCATTTCCCTGACGGCCAGACCACTCCTCCATCTCATCTGGGACCACCCACCAGAATACCTGAAAAGAGGGTCTCCAGGGTTTACTTGCATGATTCAGAGTCAGCCTTCTGCTTTGTATTTGGGGAACATTAAAATCACTCTAAACCCTTTCTTCAGTATACAGGGTGGGGCAAAGTAGGTTTTCAGTTGTTTGGGTAGAAAATAATATAATAACTAATAAATAATAACACAAGAAGAAACTGTTTTCATGTTCTCACAACTGTAAACCTACTTTTGCCACACCGCGTACAGAGTAGTATTGAAGGCTTGTTCTCAACTGAAATTTCCAGGAAACATATAGAAAGGTTAAAAACAAAACAAAGTAGAACTAAGTTTGAATGTTAGAGGCAGAAACCATCTTTTGATTGCTCCTAGGTTTCTTGGTTATCTATTTAGTGGTTTAAAATTATGTGCAGTCTGCTTCTCAGAGATTAAGGCCCTGTTTTCTCCTGGTTATTATGGTTTTGGATGTACAGAACAGATCTCAAGTTTGATTTTTCTCTTTTTTACATTTAGAGCCATAATCCTTTAGTTCTGCTCCATTTTCTGGCTGGATCCTAAAAGTATCAAGAGTATCTTTCACAAGAAATAGGAATCCTCAATTTCTCCCACTTTCTTAAGGAATATATCTTCAGCCTTGAGATTCTTATTTCTTTTGTACCAGTAAATTCAGTTTTACTCCTATTAGAGTAATAATTCTGTAAGTTATTTTTTGTTATTAAAACCAAAATTAAAAGACTATTGAAAGTCCCAGAACTATAAATGTTCCTATCAGTGAACATTTAGCTGTATTTTGAAACTTCTAGCCTTAGAGAGTCTTCAGATAGTATTTCACTTTGAGAAACAGCTCTTTAATCCATACAGTGTGTTGTATTTTATTCTTTAATTTGGAATAAGTTGAAACTACCTTTCAGTGCTTTTACTGACTTATTATATATAATGGCTATAGGCATACTAGAACCTATAATATAAATAGGGGAATAATTTCACAGAGGACTGTGGCTCACATTTAAATTAAGTAGAAGCTACATCCATCCAAATTGCACATCATTAACAGAGAAGAAAGCTGTCCGAGTGGATTTCAAGAAAACTACTAAAAGGTAGACTAGAGCTTAAAATTTACTGTGTTTTTCCACATCATCGCCCTCTCTGCCTCAGCCTCATGTCACTGTGTTGCTCATGCTTTAACACAGAAATACCGAACTCACCATACTACGTGCAGTTCCTAAGTCTGTGGATAACTCTAGATGGACCCACCACTGCTGTATTTAACCCGAGTGCCAGATGCCAGGAGGTTGAGAGAGAGAATGAAGGTCCACCCTCAGGTCTGATGGAAGAAAGGATTCTTCATGCTTGAATCTCTGCTGTTATCTATACAAAATGCAGTTTATACTGTGAATCCCTAATTTTTCTTTTGAATGAAACATAATAACTAAGAGCTATTTTTAAAGAAATATTGCACAACTTATTCACAGCATGTTGAAGGAATCCATTGTTTTAAGTGTTTGAGAGTGCTGAGTGATGGTATTTCTTGTCTTGTGAAGCATGGATAATATACAGAGTGCTGACTAAAATCCTGCCAATCTGGTGTCTCCAGATGGCTGGGAGATAGGAATTTATCAAATGGATTGCTACCTTTACTGAATACGTCATATGTTTGCTGGTCATTTTTCCCTTACAATATGCCTCGTTAAGGAAATGTTTTAAAGGTGCTTGGGTAAAATTGTGGGTAAGTTCATATCCAGATGTCCAGAATAATGTGACTGAATTTCCCTGTGAGTTTGATTTACACTCGAGGATTTTATCAGACCCCTTAATGTCCTAGTTCTGACTATTTGAGGCATTACCTAGTGCATGTATGTCCCTTTAGGAAAAGTCAGAGAATTTTAAATTGATTTGGAAATATAAGTTCATCTTCTCATGCAGTGTCATTTAGTTAAAGTCTTCGATATGCTATGCCCTAAATTAAATATACCTATAAATACACATGGCGCATATATGTGGAATACAAGAGGTTTTGTTGACAATTAGTTGAAATGACTTTTGAAATCTTAAAGAGAGTAAATGCAGTGCAGCCACAGCACATAATTACATTACTCATTGTCCTACTACCCAATAATTAAGTGACATAAGTGACAGTGACATAAATTAAAGTTTCTATTTATAGCTTAATATACATGTGCTCTCATTCAAAAGGAGATGGATGAAAGTGAAAGTG
The DNA here is from genome assembly GCF_014824575.4 of Sturnira hondurensis. NCBI lineage: Eukaryota > Metazoa > Chordata > Mammalia > Chiroptera > Phyllostomidae > Sturnira > Sturnira hondurensis. The sequence continues at coordinate 11,818,941 of NW_028091637.1, forward strand.
AACTTTGAAAGGAATATTATGGCTATTAAGTTTCATCAGGGGACGTAGAAGAACTGGTCATCACACATCAAGCTGAACTATATGATGAACTTTCTTATAAATCCAATTCTACAAGCGCTGAATTCAATTTTCCAAAAACTTGACTCAAGTCACTAATGAGTACATTGGACTTCCGTATCACCAATCACCTTCCTGGCACACTTACGTTGAATAAATGATATCTGTTTAACAGAAACCAACGGGGAACTGTGAAACTTCTTGGGGTAAAAAACAGGGAAGCAATTGCCAAACCTAAGCCCAATGAGATGAGCAGGAAGAGGGAGTGGCTAGAACATAGAGGGCGAACTGGAACGTGGGACTGTGGGCCGGACAGGTGAGCTGTAAGGAGAGTCACCCGCTGCCACTCCATAATTTAGGCAGAAGAGATGGGGGGAACAAATACCCAGAACTATGTTTCCTTATTTTTCTGATGCCCTGCTGTGCCTCCTACTGACTGCGCGCAGCCTGAAGTCAGAGGACAAGGAAACGTCCCTCCCAGATGATGAAGAAGAGTAAGTGGGACCTGTGAAAAATAGATTTGGTGTTGGAAGTTCTTAATCCTAATCACAAGTTTTTTAAATGTGGTCATGGATGTTAACTATACTTATTGTAGCAATCATCTCACATTATATACGTATGGTAAGCTACTATGCCAACACCTTAAACATGCACAGTAGTGTGCATCAGTTATATCTCAACCAAACTGGAGAAGAATTTTGAAAAAGTAGATTTGGTGTGGTAAATGGAGACTACCACCCAGGCTCAGGGACTGTGCTGATTCAGAATCTCAGAGGTGGCTGTGCTGCGTCTTTCACATGAGAGTCATGAAGGTAAATTTTGTCCGACCTGCTTATTACTGTTTATAGAAATTCCATTTGTAGGAATGCAAAAGTGGCCTCTGTTCTCCATGCCACACATCCTGAAATCAAAAATAGGGGTACAGGAACAGCTGCAAAATACAGTTTTTACAATCCGCTCACATATCCACACTGCATTAGCTCTTCCAGGAGGTGTCTCCTACTTCATGATTTACAGTAGCTCACTAAGCTGAGGCAAATGCAGCACACACAGCAAGTGTAAATTCAAGAGAGTAGCAAAATCTCAGTAATTAAGATAATTAATATCTTAATCCAGTGCCTTAAAGCAATATTTTAAATTACTAAACAATGCAAAAATTTATAATGAACAAGGTATCTCAATTTTAAATTAAACTAAGCTCCAGTTCTGCTCTCGAACAATGCCTCCTCACCTGCCTGGCCCCAGCCCTCATCCAGTGACGCAAACATCTGTGTTCTTGTTTTCCCTAAACTGCGTTGTGATGGCAAAAGTTTACTTTAAGTATGAAACCAAAAACAACTATAACATAGGAAGGATTATGAGAAAACTTGTCAAATAACTAGAAGACAGAGAGTGGATGGGATCAACTTAAAAGAAAAATCACATTAGACTATAGACTACTATACTAGCAGTAGAATTTATGAGCAGATTTCCAAATAACAGAAAAGAGCATATGATGAAATTTTAATAAGAAAAAACGAGTGATGAAAAGAGCCAGGGTAAATGAGTAAAACACCCAATGCAGCCTAAACAAAAGAATAATTCAAGAAATAAAAAACTTAATTTGACATATTCTAGGAGATATTGCAAAAATAAAAAGTAGGATGGAAAGTAGCAAAGAAAAGCATCTTAGGAATTAACATTTTAATTGCCAAAATTATTTAAAATATAACACATGAGTTAAATAGATGCTGGCAACGAAACCATTTATTTGAAAGGTAAATTCAGTTCTATTACCAGACTCCAGATTTAAAAGGCAAAGAGTACATGTTAGTGTAATTCAAAAAGCTGCTGAATAAAACTACTTTGGCTAAAACCCAGGTGCTACATGAAATGAAGTCAGCATTCTGGAAAGCTCTTTTGTAACCCTGACTCAGAAACCTCACCTTCGTCCATCTTTGGCTTCCCCTCTTCTGGCTTCCAAGTTGCATCGGCACCTGTCTACCAACAGGTGCAGGGAAGTGAGAACAGGAGCTGGGATACTGGCTGCTTATACCACCTCACACCAGAAAGGGACACACATACCTTGTTAACTGTCCATGCTGCAGAACTCACCCAAGTGGACCCTCACTGCTTCCATAAAAGGGACGCTGGGAGTTGATGTTTTATTGTTTTGAAGGTCTAGTGACTGTACAATATTGTAACTGCCACAGAAGGAGATAGGTAATTTGAGAGGGGGATTTGGAGGTATGCAGGAATAGTCAAACAGTCCACAGGCATCTAACAGGAATTCAGTATGGAGAGGAACAGAAACAAATGAAAAGAAATGACACAATGAATTAGAAGACGGTGTTCTGAGTGAAGAATCAATGATTTAATATCAAATGAAAAACAGGATTAATGAACTATTGTCCACATGTATACACATTGAAATTCCATCACCTCAGAGACAAAGGAAAAATTCTAAGAGCTCTCAAAATGCAACAGAAAGATATCCACAAAGAAAAAAGAGTACAGACAAGCATCCATTTTCCCAGCGACACTAGGTACAGAAGGAAATAAAAAGAAATTCTGAAGGGGGAAATGAATGTAGAATTCTATTCTCAGCCAACTGTGAGGGTAAAATAGAGATGCTTTATCCATGAAAGACATTCTAACTTTCAGTGTCAAAGTCCACTTTATAAATATATTGGCCAGGATGTAACGTTAGCAAACTTAGAAGTAATTTAACTTAGGAACCACATGAGCTCAACATTGAGTACTGTGCAAAATAGGCATTAAAGTGTAGTCTTTAATACTTGTATACTTGCCTACCACAGTGGCAGGCAAGTGGTAGGCAAGTATACCTACCACTAAGTATAATTCATGCTGATAACTTCAAAAATGTATGGGATATAAAGCTTCATTTTCTTCTACATGATTTTAACTATACAGTTTCATTACTTAATGAGATACATTTGAACATAAGTATAATATTATGAGGTCAACTCTTGTTTTCATTTTGAAAATTGAAATATAAACAAATCATAAAGAAGTGAACACTGCTTAACAGAACAGATGTGCTGTGACCCTTATCAATGTAAAATACAATATTTATAATAATTGAAAGGGGAAAGAGACATAAAAGAAATACTGTCTTTTTTTTAATAATTCTTTTTTTTTAAGATTTTATTTATTTATTTATTTTTAGAGGGGAAGGAAAGAGGGAGAGAAACATCAATGTATGGTTGCCTTTTGTGCGTCCTTTGCTGGTAGTTAGCCTGCAAGGAACCGGCCTGCGACCCAGGCATGTGCCCTAACTGGGAATCGAACCACGATCGTCTGGTTCTCAGGCCCACGCTCAATCCACTGAGCTATGCCAGCCGGGGCTAGAAATACTGTCTTTTTTCCTTCTCTTTTATAGCAGGAAATTAGTAGGTACTTTCAGTTTGATCAATCAAAAAATATGAATTAAAGTTTAGTATTTAATCCTAGAAATGTCAATCTTTGCAAAAACACAGACCAGTGCTATAGTAAATGTTATTGGGAACTTAGGGCTGATTGGAGAAAGTGGGAAGATGGGAAGTCATTTGTGAACAAATGATGTTGGCAAAACTGGACAGCCACACCTTCTAAAAATTGTTAAGCAGGATTAACAAAACTCAACTATTATAATCTAATATACAAAGTATTTAAACAACATATGGCTAGTTAAATTATACATAATAAGCTGAGAGTATATTTCTTTCCAAGAGACCAATAACCATTCAGTTGTAAGAAATCTATTAAGATATTACACCATTTTAATAGTTTAAGGAGGGGGAAAAAAGCAATTACCTCCATAAATGTGGAAAAGGTATTTGATTAAATTCAGCACCCATTCATGATGAAAACTCTTAATTAAAAAAGCAATAGTTACGATTTTAACATGATAAATACAGGAGTAGGCAAAAGGTTTACAGTTATTCATATGGAAAAAGACATGCAGATTATGATGATTACAATAGCTTTCTTAACTGTTTCCCATACTCACAACTGTGAACCTACTTTTGCCCACCCCTGTATGTATGTTAAGCTCAGATATGTATTTCAAGCTGAGAATCAGTGTCATCCTCAGGATCGTGTAATGGAAGCATTCTTGTTAAATGCAGCACATGTCGAGTAAACCTTTATCTCTGTTGATACTGACAAGCTTCTAGGAGTGCTTCCAGTGCCAAGATGCAAGAGAAAATGCGAGCCCGCTGGACCTGCAGCCACGAGGGTCACGCACGGATCATCTCTTATTCACTACCTATTTGTCAAATTAATTATTGGAGTACATAAATGAAACAGAAAAAGCAAAGTTATGTATATCTGCAAATTACTATGCTCATTTATTTAAATACTCTAGAGAAGCAACTAAAAGGCAATTAGGTCTAAGAAGAGAAATCAACATATTGGGTGTTACAAAAAGAGAAATAGTTAACAAAAAACCACTTAGGATCTATATAAACTCTAATTTAAGATTCTCTTAAGGCAGATAAGGAGTGTTTGGATAAATGGTATAAGACACCTAATTTGGAGCTAGGAGATATTCATAGTTTTAAAGTAGCATGTTAACAATGAATTAATAAAGAATTTTTATTTTTAACTATTAAAACTGATTATAAACTAAATATTTAAAAAACAGAATAAGCAAAAATGTCCTAGAGCCTGGTATGTTCTGTTACATAAGAAAATATAAAGTTGCAGTTAAAAGAATTTGTTAATATTTCAGGAATACAGTCTTTAAAAGAAAAAGGAAAGCACAGAAATAGACTCACATAAAGATGGAAACATAACATGAAATGAAACTTGCAATTCAAATGAATGAAACGCATTTATTAACAAACTGAAACACAAAACTGGAGAACAATGAAAGCCAATTTACCTTACTTCTTGCCCCCAAATAAAATCTTATAGACAAAGATTTACAAAAATATGAAAATGCTGAAAGAAAATGTGTTGAGGACTCAGAAGGTATAATAAAGTGAGAGAGTAAAGATGATTAGATTGATTTTTAAATACAAGGCAATAAGCATAAAGTCAAAGACAAATGATAAAATGGGAATATAGAAGTTTTCAACACATACACCTTACAAAGGGTTAATTATAGCTTTATATTCATAATCATACATTTCCTTGACATAAAAAATATAAAATAAACATTTCACAGAAAGTAGTGTAAGGAATTTTTATAAATTAAAAAATAATTTGAATGTATTAAAATAATAATGAGGTAGCACTCGTTAGCAGAAAGTTTGGCAAAATGCAAAATGTTGATTATACAAATGCTGGGAGGTGCGGGGATGAACAAACTTTTCACCCAGTTTTGGTGAGAATAAAATTTTCCTTGGAAATCGGCATTGTCTGTCAAAATTTAGAATACATACTGTCTTTGAAAATTTGCCTCTTGAGATCTCTTAGAATCCCTGTGTAAAAGGCTGTATGTTATTTAGCCCAAAGAATTTTTCATGTAAACCACTGGAATGTATTTTATCTTTTGGTGTAAGAATATACATTTAGATCTTTTTATCTTAACCAAACCAAGGCTGTCCTACAAAGCTTGCATTTCTCGAAGAACTTAAAGCTGGGACCAGGGTGGGGCTGGTAGGTAATTTAGCCTTTTCTGACCAGAAATGACCTCAGAAAATTTGTTCTTAGCAGTAAAAGCTGTTCTCTATTAACCACTTAGGAGATAGAAGCTGCCCTGTACATTATACATGCGTTGCTTCTAATTCTTCTGTTCATTCACCAAAATAAATGACCCCATCTGCATATTGAATGTAAGGAAATGGGCTTTTCATGAATGAAGGAGAAAGTCTGGGCCCCACAGGGGAAGAGAGGCCCTAAAATAACACTGTGGCATATTTCGCGTAAACATGGAGGGGAGGGAGTTTGCGGTCCCGCCCTAGCTGGTGCCTAGTTCTGAGCCTGGAGAGGAGAGCCCAGTACATTACCTTATGTTAATCTCCAGGTGGACGCAATTCGTTTCACCCTGAGGAAAATAAACGGCTTTCTTTAAATTTACATAACGTAACACCAGAATCTGGAAGTCAGCAGAAGTTAAATTCAAATTTAGAGAAGTATTCTCTTAATCCCCATGTGGTATAAAGGAAGATAGACTTAGAGGCCCCATCCATGAAAGGAAGACAGAAGAAGGTTTTCCCACCCAAGTTTGCTCAATGCAGTGGAATATTTATGTGAAGGAGATTAGATAATTCCCACTTATGAAAGTCCTGATGCCAACCAGGGCACTTACACTCAAGTATCTGAAAATCCAGAAGACCTGGTGTAAAGAAATAGGCATGTTGTGGCCTCAAATAACTGACGTGGAGAAGCAGCGCAGGGCCAGCCCCAGTGGGCAGACTGGTTCAGTGAGGGCAGGGCCTCTGATCGGCTCCTCCGTGACTTCTCCGGGGTTGAAAGATGCCGCCAGCTACAGTAAAGCATCACACCCTGTAACAAAAAGGGGAAATCTTAGATTCTCGTTTTTCCTTGAGGGTCAAGATATCCCTCATAATATTTGTCTTATGCCTCGTTGACCAGGGTTGTGTTTCATGCGTCTGTCAAAATAACCGCTGGCTAAGGTTCAGAAATCCCCACTGGTAGCTCACTTTAATCAACATTCAATGCATGGAGTTGAACAGAAGTCAAGAAAACACGTGCAGCCAAGCCCTAACAACCAGTGTGTGCAAAACTATTATTAAGTTACATTTTTAATTGCAGAAGAGCAAGGAATGGCTCCTCAAAAAAATTTTTTTAATGAGTTTCAAATTTTCCATTCATTTTTCATACAAGCTCTTGTCCAAAAAGTCTTAAAATTGATGCATTTTTCTATACTGTGGTCTATTAACTTGTATAAATATACTACATCTTGTATTTTTATAATTAATTAGTTTCCTAATTCTGATTTCTTGGCCAATAGGACTAATATTGCTAGTATAGTCCCAAAATTAACCATGCTTCAGTATAAAAGTAACTCACTTTCCTAGTTGAGATGACACCATATCTGTCATTAAGTAAATAATGAAATGTCATTAATCACACTTTTCATGCACTCATTTTTCAAATGAAGTTTTAAATTCAGATGCTTCTTAGTCTCAGTTAATTTCAAAACCTCAGGAAAGAAGCAGCCCAGTAATTTGGGGGAAAAAATCTGTGGATTTATTTTATTTCTACTGATGGAAATATATTGGTTTTTAGAGGAAATGTCTTTGGTTCCAAATTATGTGTATTGTGCAGTTTCTGTATGTATTTTCCAACTGATTTAAATGAATTTGAATCAGCTCATTAGGTTCCAGACTGGTACTAAACATAATGACTCATCCCTAAATTAATATTGTCTGCTCTGAACTACCCCTGTCTAAATCACTTTAATCAAGGGAAAGATTCATACTTTTCAAAAGGACGGCCACGTTCAAATGAATTCCGCAACAGTTCATTAGGTAATGATGTCATTTATGTTTCCTGGGTCAGCAAATGTGTTCTGCTTGGCTTTAAAAATGGACTGACTGTGAGCAGATAAACAGGTGCTTTGTATGCATTTGACATTCATACATGCACAGCAGGGAGGCATTATGTTGGCACAAAATGTTTCAATTTGGGGCATCGCTGTGTCTCAGATTCAGCCTCATTTTTTTTCTTTTCTTAGCTTAGCAGCTTTATTGGACACATGTTCCTGTCTTTCGGAAGCAATTAGTGTGTCAAATGCTTTGCCACATGTCACTGATGCCAAGTCATGAAAAAGGAGGTTCTGACTGGACTCTAGCTTGGGCGCAATGCGAAGTATGCTCTTAGAAAGAACATCATATATGATGCTAGCATTCTGTGGTATTAAAATAAAAGATCCTTCGAGAAGACTTCGGAGCAGTAGACATAATCACAGTCTTATGAATAGCAGACTTGCTCCTCCCAGTGTCCCTTGAAATTAAAAAAAAAAAAACCCAAACTGGGAATTGAGTGTGCTTACTATTAACATATTGATGAGTGATCGTTGCAATCGACTCCTCCAGTGGTTACTGAATGTGTATCCAAGAATGAGTGTCAGGTGGGTTCTGCATGAATCACCAGGCGAGGAGCCCCCTGTGCTCTCCATAGAGGTTCTCCATAGAGGTTCTCCATAGAGGTTCTCCTTCAGGTGATGCCCGTCGGGACTAGTAACGTATCTTGGCTCGCAGCACTGGAAGTTGGGTGAGAACTTGAATGGTGGTCCTATTAGTAGATTCACTCTTTCACTCATTTATTAATTGACTCAGGAACTTCCAATATGTAAAATATCTACCTGTTTGTGTTCTGTGAGGTAGACAGGACATTAGGATTTTTCAAATATTACATCTAATTTAATCTTTATAACAATTCTATGAAGTGAGTATCTTTGATCCTTTTTTATAGTTAGGGAATTTAGAGATGTCAAATAATCTGCCTAATCCTTTGGAATAAAAGTAAGGGCGAAAATGGGATCCAAACCCAAGTCTGTCTGGTAGTCGTCATTTTCGTTCTCCCGTCTCGCACCAGCTCCCTTTTCGCCCAGGCTGGGGAAAGTAAGAGCGAAAGACCCAGAAGTACAGAACCTGATACTTGTGCTTGAGGGGGCTCATCCAACATTCTAATGTCTGTTGCTGTGTGACAAGTGATTCAAAAACATAATGGCAGAAAACATCCATATTGTGCTAACTGACTTTATGGGGCTAAAATTTGGGTAAGACACAGTTTGGGCAGGTGATATCTGCTCTCATTTCTGGGATCTCAAAGCTGGAAGACTCAAAGCCGCCCATGGAGCGGCTCAAGGCCTAGAGACTAGAGTCCTTTTGGAATTAGCATCATTATACATTTGATGATTGACGCTAGCAATCCGCTTGGAGCTCCGCTGGAGCTCCCAGCTGTAACACCTACATGTTGCCTTTCCATGTGGCCTTCACTGAAGCATGGTGGGCATGTTCCACGAGTGGGCATTCCAGGAATATCGGGAAGAAGCTGCATCACATTTTTATGACCTAGCTTCAGAGATGTAGTAGTTTCACTTCCACGTGGGTCGCAAGTCTGCCTAGGTTCTAGATGAGGGAACACACCTGTCAATGGAAGGGGGCTAAAGTTGCATGGAAGGGCATGAGGGATGGGAGTCTGGTTATGGCTGTCTTCAGTCAATGAAATCTGCCCACACTGTGACTAGAATCATGTAAAGAATCCCCTTTAGAGCAGAGAGCATAAGAAGTAACCAAAGGCTACAGGTATCTCCACCGGCTTTACTGATGCCTGTGAAACTCTTGGATGGCATTCTGAACAGCACGTTTAAACTGCTATGTAAGTGACCTGGTGGCTCTTTTTCATGTGATCCTTTTCTTTCAGTCAGGGACTTTTTCTTTATTCTGTATATTCTTGTGCATAGAGCAAAGCATCTCAAGTTATCTTAGGTCTTCTTAGGCAGAAAAGTTGTCCCTCTTTCTTTATACTGAACAGAAGAAAGTGTATGCACATATAGCATCCAGAGGGGCCCAAGAAGCGATGTTAATAAGTTTTCATAAAGCAAGTTCTTAGCAGAATTTATTTTCTTGGGTTTTTAATACTTTGTATTCCCATAAATGGCACTTACATTTTACATAAAACCTGTTTATTATTTTTTTTTGCCAAGTTCACAGTCAGGTTAAGATGTGAAACAAAGGACTGTTTCTCTAGAGTGACTCTGCAGCGAATGCAGTGTTTCCTCTTTGGGGTGATTAAAACGGGGAAATATCTTTCCCACTCGCAACACCTCCTAAGTTATGCAGGCTGTGTTTCCCACTCTGCTGTCTAGAACAGGAGTGACAATACATAAAACACCTACAGGGGCCCAGGGGGTGATGTTAGTAAGTCACGTGACTGGTGAGAGGCAAGAACACACTTTCAAAAAGGAGTGTGCTAAAATGGAGTAAATATAAATATGATGTGTGCATATGTGTAAGAGAAAGAGAGAATAAGCACCTAGAAGTAGTGAGAATTCTGTCAAGATGGAGTGAAAATATTATTCTAAAGACTGCATTCGTCATTCACCTTCAGGTAATTGCTGCCTTGTGGGAAAATGACACTATTGTTTCGTGGTGTAGTCAAAGTTTTGAAGGACCTGAAAATGTAGATTTTTAAGTTAGAAAGCATAGTAAATTTTATTATTATGCTGATGACAACTTCATTTTGTGTAATATACTCTAGCAGGAGAGGAAGGGCTTCTTCACATTCTGTTGTCTTACAGTGCATTAGTGCCTTGAACAGGCTTTATTTCCCCTGCTTTCTCCTTTTTTAGGAATGATTACCCCTCTGCATGTGGAAGCCTTTGTATATGAATTAATGTCTTGATCATGACATGTCTTAAGGGTAGAACTGACTGTATACGAGGTTGTCCAGAAAAAGTCCAGGCAGTGTTAATGTAAGGAGAGTAGATTGCTTGACATAGATGTAAGCTGGCAGCCAAGGAGAGTGGACTGAAAGGCACATGAGTGAACAATGGTGATTCACTGTACTAGTCAGTGGGGGCAATAGATATTGTTGAGTGAGTGTATGTACTGTGTGGCCATGGCATTCAAAATGCCTTAGTGCATAGAGCAATAAATCTGCAGCAAACTTCACATTAAGCTTGAACATTCCTCCATGGAACCTATTTGGATGATTCAGAAGGCTGAAGCTGTGGGCACCTGGTGATTGGAAGCTTCATCACAATGATGCACCTGTTCATGCCTCATGTCTCCTGCTGAGTGTTTCGGTGAAACATCAAATCACCCAGGTGACTCAGTCCCCCTACAGCCCAGATTTGGTGCCCTGCAGCTTCTGGCTTTTCTCAAAACTAAAATCACCTTTGAAAGGGAAGAGATTTCAGACCACTGGTGAGATTCAAGAAAATATAACAGGGTAGTTGATGGAAACTGAGAGAACTGTATGAGGTCCTAAAGCCTACTTTGAAGAGGACTAAGGCATCATTGTCCTATGTACTATGTTTCTTGTATCTTCTTCCATAAGTGTTTCTACTTTTCATGGTACATGGCTGGATGCCTTCTGGACAGACCTCATATTATTCGATCCTGTTGACAACCAACATAAAAATCTGGACCAAACACATTCCTAATGAAAGCATAAACAAAAAAATGATATTAGAACATTATTTTAAAGTTAGATGACTTTGTACAGCTTCATCTAATTCTGAAAGGCCAAGGAATGACCTTCAAGCCTGAAATAGCCAGAGAAAACAAATCATATGAGGTCAACCTTCGTTTCTTCATAGTCCCTGATGGAAACGTAACATATAGTCAATAGGCCCACCTGAGTTGAAATAAATCATTTTATTCTAATTTTTAACTTCTGAAAAATAATGTATAAACACAACCTCAGTGCAAAAGATTCAAACAAAAAGACATACATACTATATTGATACATCAAAGTCTCCTTTCCCCAAACCCCCTGTTTTAGAAACAGTCACTGCTTATATTTAGAAATCTGTGTTTTCACTCCTTTTTCTATGCACCATGCATACACGTATCACTTATTTTTCTATGTACTTATGCGCATGAATATATATATCACATTTATACAGTATACAAATGAATCATTCTATATATATTGTTCTGAAATCAGCATTTTTAACTTTTCCATAGAAAATTGTTGAATATCTTTTTTTCTGTATTTATTCTTTTTCAAGATTATATAGTATTTCATATGGCCATATTTTAAAACCATTTCCATATTGATAAGTATTTCAATTGCTCTGAGTATTATTCTTACAAATAAAATTGCAATAATAAGCTTAGATATGCTGTTTAGGCACATGTGAACATGTTTGTATGACACATTTTTAGATGTGTTTTGTTGGTTAAGAGAAATTAATACTTTAAAATATTGAATTCAGTTCTGGCTGGTGTAGCTCATTGGATTGAGCGTGGGCTTGTAAACCAAATGGTTGCTGGTTCGATTCCCAGTCAGGGCACACGCCTGGGTTGCGGGCCAGGTCCCCAGTTGGGGGAATGTCCGGGGCAACCACTCATTGATGTTTTTCTCCCTCACTCTCTCTTTCCTTTCCCCTCTCTGTAAAAAAATAAATAAATAAAATATTTTTAAAAAATAATAAAATACTGAATTTATTAAATACTGAATTTCAATTACAAAGATCCCTTTCATATGCTTAGCAAAGTTAACATTTCAGTATAACTAAACGAGGAATATTGGTTTCCTCCAATTCTTGCCAACTCGGACATTATCAATATTTCAGATTTTTTCAAGTTTTATTAATGAGAACTGATATCTGTTATCAATTTATGTTTCTCTGAATGCTAGTGATCTTAGGTATTGGTTTAAATAATTATTGATCATTTATATTTTTTTCTGTGAATTACCTGTTCATATTTGCATAATTAGCTATGGGCCCTTTTACTGATTTTTATAAGCTTTTTACACTTGTACATTAATACACTTTTTACACTTGTATATTAATCCATTATTTCTTAAATAAATTTAAAATATTTCTTCCTGACTCTGTGTCTGTCTTTAAATTAATTTTCTTTTTTGTAGCCTAAGAGTGATGAACTGAGTGTCCATCTGTCTCTACCATATACCAGCTGTTGACTTTGGGCCAGCTACTAAATCTCTCTGTGCCTTCACTTCCTCAATGAAAAGTGTAATAATCATAATACTTGGGACATTTGATTGTTGACCAGATACAATGTGCACATAAACCAGGCAACATTGCATCTGGCACATATTAAGCAGTCAGTAAATATTAACCATTTTAATATCTGTTAACCATACTTAATTCACAATAAGTCATAACTCTTTGATGGGTGGATTTGTGTCTCATTTCTGTTATGGTTTTTGTGTTGATGTTAGTAACTGAGCCTGACTTACAGTTGTGTTCTCTGCTGAGTTTTGTGAATGGCGATAGTCTCACAGAAATGGCTGGGAAAGGCAGCAGAGTTTATCTTTGTTTTGGTTCTCTTCAAGAAGAAAGAGGTAGGGATTGAGTTTTGGAGGTGACTCGGTGGATTCCAGAAGTTCTTGATTCCAATGTCTACTTCATAAACAATCCGCTAAGCACAAATGTAGCTCCAATCAGACTTTTCCAGTCAATGCAAGCGACAAAGGATCATGGGTCTGAAAGATGATGCAAGCAACTTAAAGCTGTCACAACAGCCCTTCATTTTTTACTATAAAAATATTTCACCCTGGCTGGTGTAGCTCAGTGGATTGAGTGTGGGCCTGTGAAGCAAAGTGTCACCAGTTCGGTTCCCAGTCAGGGCACGTGCCTGGGTTGCCGGCCAGGTCCCAGCAGGGGGTGCACAAGAGGCAACCACACATTGATGTTTCTCTCCCACTCTTTCTCCTTCCCATCCCCTCTCTCTAAAAATAAATAAATATTTAAGAAAATATTTCTCCTGAGTAACATACATAACTTATCCAATATAAGATTCTTGATGAGCTCAGAATTTATGACAGAAGTTTCACCAGTCGTTTTCCTATCATTTATTACCTACACAGCCATCCAGACTGTTGGAAAGGAAATTGAATATAGACATGCAGCATTATTTTGCCACAGTAATAATAAAAACCCAAGAGTTTTAAACATTAAATTCAGTTCTACAGTGTATCTTACCTTGATGAAAATCCTTATTCTGAAAATGAGTGTTTCTCTAAGTCAATTAAATACAAGGGCAACTCAAAAAAAAAAACAACACTGACAAATGGTCAAGCCAGGCAAAAGTAAAACCCTCAAATGGAGGTACTGGAAGGGGAAATATGGAAGTAAGGGCTGATTGTCAAATAATCCTTGATTAATGATACTTATGATATTGGAAGAAGAAAGAAGTAAAAGTAAGGGAAGTTGAGAGTAAAAGACAATGGGGGTGACAATGTGAAAAATGGAAATGAGGAGAATGAAGAACGATCAGAAAATTAGGATGAATTAAGACAAAGGAGATCACTCATAAAATCTCAATGCCTTTATCTTTTAAAATTTCTCGCCATTCATTCATACAAATAGATAGCCTTTTCTTTTCATTTCATGTTGTTTTTCTTTTATACAGTTACACCATTCCTTAAGGTCTTCAATTCTTTCTTATTAATGCCATTGCTTGAAACGTATTTTGGAGATCAAGATCTTAAACTGAATATAGTGGGAAAATAATGCTTACAAGATTATCTTCCAATTTTCTGCCTGAGGTTTTATATTCCAAAACAAAAACTCCATATAGAATCAGCACTCCATAATGTTCTGCAGTCTTACAAGAGAAAAAGGAAAATCTTATTCTTCTCTTTCCCAGAAGCTTTAGAGCCCTGGACTATTATATGCAACAATACAAAATCACACCTGGTATCATTTCTCCTTATTTACAAGTCTCAGAGTTTACATTATTTTTGTCTGCATTTGGGGACAGTAGCATCTATCAATTCAGTTGTCTATTTTCCAATAGTTAAAGGATAACACATGATAAAACTTGGACATCTGAGTGAGTTAAATCACGTGTTGACAAGCTGGCCTCCTTAGGAATGTTTAATTGTGATGGGTCAGACAACTTCGTAGTTTATGTGTTAAAAAGGAAGGCATAATTTCACATACTGGATAGGTACTCAGAAATAATTGTGATGTGATTATCTCCAAATAAAAATGGCAATTTTTGATTATCATTTGCAATAAAATTTAAGTAATTTTTATTTAAATTAAAAAAAATTAATTTGTTGAGAGGAAATAAAAATACATTGTTTTAAACTCTTAAGAGTTCAAGTTATGTTGTACTAAAAAGAATACATTTGCTTTCAATTTTGGGCACCTCACTTCCAGGTAAATTATAATAAATTTTGGAAGGTTCATTCAGGTGATGAAAGAAATGACAAAATGCGGATATATTACAATACTCAAAAAAGGCATTGAGAACTATAAGAAAAATAAAGGTGAGTGGAATAAAACTCCAGAATAGAGAGAATCATTCAGAGGTGAACCAAATTCCCCATCAGCTTTTGCTCTGGTGGCATTTACTAATTTTGAGTGGAGGTTAGAGATTGAGAACTAGAACTCATCCAGGCCGACGAGTCTTCCTAGAAGAGAAATAGCAGGTCTTTCGGTAGTCATACAGAGCTAGACTGAGATAGATGAAGAATGCAGAGGCCTTCTATCCTGTGGCACACTCACTCCTAAAATTTCTGATTCCTGGAGCTATACAGAAACCTAAAGAAATGGAACTAAAAACACTGGCTGGCAGGAAGTGTCCTGGCATCTGTGTATTTAAGGGAAAAAACAGCTGCCACGAAGAATGTGCCCGTAAAGGGCAAATCAGGCTTGGCTTTGGAAGAAAAACCCATGCCTTAGAAAGAGAGGCAACCATAGATCCTCTTACCAAATTTGTAACCCACATCTAATTGAGGACACCAACCCCACATTCGCTCCGCCTAACGGAGAACAGGAGTAAGATTGCCCAGATTATTGCATAATTTGGAGACTCCATAATTCTCGTGAAACAATCAGAATACTACTCTTGAAAAATGCCAACACTATATAACTAATAATCAACAATTTTTAAAAAGTAGACAATAGAACAGGACCCATGGATACTGGAATTAGCAGAAGAGGATTTTAAAATTATTAGGATAAACGTAGTCATGAAGTACACGAAAAAGATGGAAGAAAGAGATGAAAGGGTGGAAAGTTTCTTCCAACAATTGGAATCTACAAAAAACAAATAAAATGGACATTTTTGAACTGTAAGATAAATATCTGAACCTGAGAACTTCAGCAAATGTATTTAACAGCAGATTGGATACAGCAGGATTGGGACATAGAAAAAGAGAAAAAGTAAAAATGCAGAACTGAAGCACGGAGAGAGAAAAAGACAGAGGAGCAGGGTGAGAGATAAGTCAAGTACACATAATGAGTCTAATTGTTGCATAAATGGAGGTTCAGGGGGGGAGGAGAGAGAGAATGTGGCAGTAGATATAGTTGAAGAGATAAATGCTGAAAATTTTCCATATTGATGAACGACATCAATGCAGATTCAAAATCTGTTGAACAAGCAATATGTATCTAAGTCACCCTGCAGGAAACCAAAGGCAAAGAGAAAAGCTTAAAAGCAGCCAAATAAGAAAAATACATTATTTTTAAAGAAGCAGAAAGACTGAAACTTAACCTTTAAAATAATGGAAGCCAGAAAATGATAAAAATGACATGTTTAAAGTACTAAAGAAATATAACTAGAATTCAGTATCACTGGAAACAATGATCTTTCATAAATAAAAATAAAAAATTGTTTTCAGAGAAAGAAAAACTGTTCATTCATATCATATAATGAATGTATTAGAAAGGAAGTTAAATATGTTTATGCATTTATCTCAAGAAATTAGAGAAATACACTAATTAAAATTTCAAACATATGTAGACAACCTATAAAAATCTTCATTAAATTCATAAATACCTACAAACACTGATCAATATAAAAAGAAAGTGGTGGGGGTGGGAGAATCAAGTTGCCAGTACTTGGGACTCAGAAAGAAGTCATCATTATGAGCATTCAGACGTCATACAGTATCAATGTTGCAAACAACTTAATGCCAATTAATTTATAAAATTATATGAAATGGAGATTTTTTCTTAAAAAAATCAATGACCTCAGCTAACAGCAGAAATTAAAAATCTTAATAACCTCCTATCTATTAAAGAATTTGAATCTGTTATTAGAAACATTCCCCCCAGAAAAACACCCTAGATCCATATGGCCTCCAGAGTGAGTTATTCCACATACTGCAGGAAGAAATAACACCAATATTAAACAAAATCACCCAGGGAGCAGGGAAAAAGGGAACACTCCCCAACTCCTTTAGAAGACCTAGGGAAACCGAGCACCGAAACTTCACAAGGGCATCAGAGGGAGGGAAACTTCCAGACTAAATTTCTCGCAGCCACACAAAGGCAGCGCCCCTAAACCCAACCCTAGAAAATCAGATCCAGCGACATATAAATAGGATAATATATCACGAAACGCATGGTTTATTCCAGGAATATAAGGTCGGTTTAACATTTGGAAAAATGCATACATATGTTCACCAAAAGATGTGCACATGAATATTCATAACAGCAGCATTCATAAAGGCAACCTGGAAACTACCCAGAGGCCTATCAGCAGTTGACGGGGTAGATCAATGGCAGTATATTCACATGAGGCAATACTCTCCAGCAGTGAGAATGAACTGTCCAGCCACTCACAAATACGGCGTGGGGGGAAGCAATCCAGAAAGGAAAAAGTACCCATTTAAGATGCAGTTTTCGTAGAGGAAAAATCAGCCAAGTAATCCATGAGGTGGGAAGTCTGGGGAATGGCTCCCTGGGATGGAGGAAAGGTCAGGATCGGAAGGAGGCGGAGGCGAGCTCCTGTGAGTTGCTCCATTGTCGCATTTCAAAAGATGTATCTAAGCTGCACACTGAGGCCATGTGCACCTTCCTGTATGTGTAGTCACTTCCATGTCAAATTAAGGAATAGGCGTGCTCTAAATGGGAATGCTACCTCACTTCACTCTATGGTCCGAAACAAAAAATAGAAAAGAAAAGAAAGGGATGTAGTCCCCTCCTCCACTCAATTCTGCCACCTATCACGTCTGTTATTTTCGTGTCAGTCCTCAAGAAAACAAGAGGTGTGTGCTGAGGTTGTGGTATTTGAACTACTGGGACTGTTTATGACTCATTTACTTTAGGGCTACCTCTGCCTTTCACAGATGATTATAGGTTTACATTTTCTGCAGGTAGAATTATTCACTGCGGGGTGAAGCACAAACTACCCATTGATCAAAAGCAAGAAAATCAAAGCTAGGCTGGGAAAAAAATCCTCTCTAACAAGTCCATTAGAGGTGCAGTTTAACTTTGAACAGCATCATTTATAGAACCAATCTTTTAATTTTCTCTTTTGGCAGACTTTCAAAGTTTTCAAAATATAGCTAGTTCTGTAACATAATCCCACAGCTGTGGTGGTTAGTTTTCTAATTCTTTAGTATGAGAGTCAGTCTGCATATCAGTTCCTGAAACAATGGTGTATATTTCCCGGGTTAAATATCTACTTTAAAAGGAGCATTCTTTGATCTGTGACTTACGAGGAAAAAAGATAATGAAGCTAACTGCAGTCCAGTTGAATCAATCCTTGTTTAAGAGCACATATGTAAGTGTGCTGAGTCCGCGTGCTAGAAATTTGGTCGTTAATGTGTTAATAATGGCTACTAGTTTGTAAATAACTCAGTAAATGCAGAGGGTGGGGGAGTGCAGCCAACCAGGAATAACAGAAATAGGCATTTCTCAGATATATGAAAGTAAAAATAGCTTTTCTTAAACAAGAAACAGCATTTTGTGAAGTATCGCATTTTCATGGAAATGTAAAATGATGACCAATGAAGTCGGCAGTTCTGAGTGAACTCTCAGAACACTGAGTTTAGTGTCTCACCTGTAAGTAGTGGAAAATCTTCAAGCAAGGATTTTAAGGGCTAAGCTATGATTACACTTGCCTTTCAGTGAGAGGACTCAGGCGGTAGATTGTAAAATAGGACTGAGATGGTGAGGAGCTGGTCAGGAAGCATGAATGCACAGTCTGGTAAAACATGATATAAAATTTGGATGCCAAATTCTCAGGTGCAATTTCTTTTGCATGTGTGTGTGTCTGTTATTTCAGTTTGCCTTACTGGTTAACAAATTATGGAGCTGTAGTTTCTGATAAGGGAGTACAAATATCTGGAAACCCTTCCAGTATAGTTAGTTGTAATATTCTTAATTTTAAAAATCCAGTCCCCTGTGCTTTTGATCTGCCATGTGCATGGTTACATGAGACTTCTGCACTCAGCTGTAGACCTTTATGGGGGGGTGTGCTCTCCTAAGTATCCTAACATATTGACCCCTCGTGGTTTATTTTATAATTATGAAAGCCACACTTATATCTTGAAAAGAATGAACCATTACTCTCTTGGCTCAGCCCCACTGGACAAGTAAGACAATCTTTTATTGTCTTACTTAATATTATTGCAACATCAAAGCTTTAGACCACCTTAGTAGTCATATTAATGCATGGATATAACATCAGTTAATGCAAATAATAGAACCTTGCTGCACTTTAAGATGGAACAAATACAAGTTGGACTTTTATCTCAAGTCTTAAATTCAGAATCCAGCACAGGGCTGGCCACATGGGAAATAGCCAGTCCAGACTTACTGCACTGACGGGTTGGTACAGCATACAACTGTAACATAGCAGGAGACTTTTATTTTGTCACACTAACTAGGAAAACTCTAGTAGCCTTGATTTCTCTTGTCAATTAGCCAAAAGCTAATTTTATTCTAATGTTTTGTGTCATTATTTGCTCCCTGAATTTAAGTTAGGGATGTTTATTCATTTACTAATCTTCACGGGGAGCAGTTTTTTTACAATGAAGTAAAATACCTATGTAGGGCATACCTATATGAAAATCAGAATTTCACACTTGAGGCTGTGCAAGATTTGAGTTAGGTCACTGGCTCTTGTGACCCTTAGGTTTGCCATTTAAGTCTGACATTCCTACCTGTGATCTCCTTCTTACCTGGGGATTTCTGGAAAGGATCATGTGGTTGTTAAAAAGATCCTTTAAGCTCTGGCTGGTGCAGCTCAGTGGATTGAACACAGGCTGCGAACCAAAGGGTCGCCGGTTCAATTCCTAATCAGGGCAAATGCCTGGGTTGCGGGCCAGGTCCCCAGTAGGGAATGTGCATGAGGCAACCACACATTGATATTTCTCTCCCTCTCATCCTCCCTCCCTTCCCCTCTTTCTAAAAATAAATACATAAATAAAATCTCTTAAAAAAAGATCTCTTAAGATTCTTTGAGGAAGTGATGTGACAGGAAATCCTATTGTGTTCTTACATCAGAGGGTCAAGTGGATGATTCTTGTTCAAGAAATTATCAGCAAAACACTCAGAAAGATTCGAAGAGCCAGCATCTAAGAATATGTAGGATGCACACTTCCCCCAATTTTTCTTACTTACTTTGGCGTAGGCAGCGGCAGTTTAAAAAAAAAAGCTCAAACAAGAAAACCTCCTTTAAAAATTGTTGCTTTTGCAGAATGAGAGTTTTATCTAGATCATGGCAGAGAGTTTTGGTAACGACAAACATTAAACACTCAAGACTGATTGATGTCTTTCATCCGTTTTTTGCTATGATTTTTCTTAAAAATCATAGCAAACATTGCTTGATTGTTCTGATTTTTGTTGAAGTCTTCCTTACAAAGAGATTCCTTTCAAGTCACTGGAAATATGAGTTTAGTTGAATTAAATCATTGAACTGTTTTGCATATGCAAATAGCATTTCGTCATTTGGCTGTGCTGCAGCTTCTATCTCTGTTGAATAAAAGTCCATTATAATCTAGCTGAAACAGAGATTAGATAAATGACTGTTAGTTCCAAATGTTAAAATCAAGCCACTATTAATATATCTTCTGGGTCAAGTATGATAGGCCTACTAAATATTCATTACTTTCAGATGTCTCATATATCTACAAATTCACCGCACTATTTCCCTTTTCTCCACGTCACCCCACTGTGTCACTGAAAATGGAGTTTACGTCCGCTGCCTACTCCTTCCATCACTTTGCAGGATTGGCTATTGGGTTCCCCTTTTAAAACGTGAGGAAATTGGATGTGTAGGACGAAAGAAAGGAGTAAAATTTGCCCTAGCCAGTAACATGCTGTGTAGTTGGATTGTATTATAGAATTGCTGCCTGCCCACACATTTGCTGGAGCTAAAACTTGCCAAAGGATGTAGGCCACTGGCTACCATAATTTTCATCTGCCATCGACAAAATGGGTCTGCAGGTCAAAGATGGCAGCATCTAGAAACCAGCTGATAATGTGTTTTTGGACTTTGGATAAGCTGCTTATTTTTAGAAGCTGCTGCCAATAAATCGTCCCACCCCCAACCTGTCAGGAGCATTTTGTAATAATGCTTAAAGTAGTTTATTTATGGATGTGTCTGCCCGGGAGCTTGGGCCATGTCAGAGGCCTCTGTGTAACTTGAGTAGGAGATCCAGATGACTTCTGCTTTGCTAAGTATTAAGTAACATTAGCGGTCAGGGAATTGGAAGTGGTAGTGAGAAAATAGGAAGGAGGGAGGGAAGGAAGGAAGGGAGGGAGGGAGGGAGGAAGGGAGGGAAACATTGCATGACTGTGTATAAGACTTTCTTGGCTCAATAAATACAAATTATCATTCCAAAGCAGCATTAGCCAGTGGAAATAAATGCAAACAACATTTGTCATGAAAAACTTTCTGGTAGTCACATGTTTAAAAAGTAAAGCAAAATGAATACAACTTTACTAATACATTCTAGTTAATCCAAAAGTTGTCTCATTATGTAATGAATAACAAAGCAATTCATGAGCTTTTGTGCATATGTTTTATACCATGTCTGAGATCAGGTGTGTATTTTACCAGAGCGTGTCTCAACTCAGGCTGATCACATTTCAAGTGCTTAACTGCCACATGTGGCTAGTGGCCAGGACAATGGACACTGCAGCTCCAGGACTCCTAAGAGCAGGATAAAGCTAGTCACCAGCTGAGCCCACACCGCTGCTTAGCTTCTATACTGTCTTATCTTGCTTTTCTCTTGTTTTCCCCCAAATACACCAGTTGTACAAAAACCCTCATCTCAGCCTTTGTTTCTAGGGACACTGACCTAAGCCAGTGCTTAATGAAAATTAGTACTTCTTACTTTGTGATGAATTAGACAGATTTCTTCTTGGTGCCACCTCACCCTTGCCAAACCTCCTGTCTCCTTGTCACTTGGTGTCTGCTCTCCTCTTTCCCTTTGCCACTTGCACTGGAGAATATATCCTCTGTAGGAACTTCCATAGTCAGCTGCAGCAGCCTCTTTGTATCCATTAAAGAAGAGATACTTAATTATTTGGTAAGAGAGCAAACAATAAAAACTCCAGATTTGGACTGTGTTTTCCAAAGCAGAACTAACCGTGGGCATGTGCAAGGTGTTTACAAACTCTTCTGTCTCTGGAGTGGGATTCGCCTGTTCTTTTTTAAAAAATATATTTTATTGATTATGCTATTACCCCATTGGGATAATGCCGTTGTCCCATTCCCCCCCTTCACTCCCCTCCACCCTGCACACCCCCTCCCCCACCATTCCCCCCCTTTCGTTCATGTCCATGTGTCACAAGTTCTTTAGATTCTGTATTTCCCATAGTATTCCTGCCCTCCCCCATGATGTGAGAGAATATTTGCTATCCGAGCGCCTGTTCTTAATTTCCTCAAATGCAACCCTAGGGTCAAGGAGAATGTTCAGTGTAAGCGATAAATGGACTTAGGTAAAATGTCAAAACAAAAATCCTTTTTACAAAGCCAAGTGTCAAAAAAGAGAAGGAGATTTTGACATTCCCTGTGAGATGTACTTGAATATATCCTTTAGTTTATTCTTTTTTAATATTACTCACTCAAATTCCATTAAGTGAAAAAAACAAGCATTTGGATTGTCTCATCATTTGAGAGCAAAATAAAAGACCTTTACAAATGTTTCCTTTTATGTAGCCCAAGCATAGTGAAAGATGGATTGTCTGTCTGTTCAATAGCTGTGCAATTTTATTTTATTGTGCTCCTTTTTTTTGGCCTGTATTTTGTTTGTTTACTTTTTAGGCCTAATCAGGAACAAACTGGTAAATTGCAAACTTGCTTAGTATTAAATTGGTGAGACTATTAATGACACTTGAGATCAGTTCACTTGAAAGCAAAGTCAAAAGTAGAAACAAAGGAAACAATCTATGATTTAAACTCCAAATAGTTCTGCAATTTGTTCTAATTCATTCTCATTCATGGTGGTCTGAAAAACACTTTTTCTAAATAGTTCCTCAGGCTTCTTCATAATGGGAGAAAGGAAAAGTGATGAATGCAAATTGTCTGTGTTTGTTTTATCAGTGAAGATAATCAATTAAAATGGAGGATCAGGAATACAAAATAGAAAACGTAAGTAGACCACGTTGAAGTAAACCAAGTCGAGTGAGAGGTAGGATGCCATTACAGATGAGTACCTTAATCCACTCGGGCTGCTGGAACAAAATGTCAAAGTCTGAGCAGCTTGTAAGCAACAGGAATTTATGTGTCACAGTCTGGAGGCTGAGAAGACCAAGATCAAGGCACCAACAGGCTCTGTGTCTGGAGAGAGTCCACTTCCTGCTTCATAGACAAGCAGCGGTCTTCTTCCTGTGTCCTCACAGAGTGAAAGGAGCAAGAAAGTTCTCTGTCGTAAGGATACTAATCCCATTCATAAGGGGTCCACTCTCATGCCTAATCAGCTCCCAAAGATCCTCCCTCCTACCACCATCACATTGAGGATTAGGATTCTGCATAAGAATTTTGGGAGTGCAGGGGAGGGAGTAGGGGACACAAATTTCCAGTCGATAGCAAGAAATATAAAACTTAGAAATTGGAGTTATAGCCATAACATGTAACCTTGGATAAAATATTGAATTGCTTAGAGCTACAGTGTTCAACTTTAATTAGGGTGATTGGACTAAATTATTATGAAGCTCCTCATCAGTGCTATGGTTCTGTGGTCCCAAGTCAGCTTATGTAAAGGTGCTCAATATTGTACTGCTCCCTGCACCCTGATTGGAGGTATATTCCTGGGTCCATAGGTATGAATTGATGACAGATAAATCTAACTTTAAATTCCATACCTACCACTTAACTACATGACCTTGAGCAAATTATGGGCTCATCTGAAAAACAGAGATAATAATAACTGCTTCCCAGAGCTTTGTTGGTGTCCTTGAACAACTTCTGGAACAAAATAGACTTGAACAAAAAAAAAATCTTTCTTTTCTTTTCAGTTACTGGGAGGCCATTTTTCTGACACATCTCTCCTGTATTTGAGAAAAATAGTTCTCTGCAGGAAACTGGCTTCTTCCTTAGCCCGTGCAAAGCAGTATGGGTAGAAGAGGGGAAACTGGGCCTCAATCCACTCCTGAGAAAGGATTCTGATGCTCCAGGGGAAGCCAGGCCTCATAAAAGATCTCCCCAGAAGGCAGAAGGAGCCCAAGGGGACCAGATGGCTGTTTAGGTAAATAAGCAGAGAAATACAAAGAAATGCTTCTTAAAACTCAACACCCAACAAAAGAGATCAGAGAAAGAATGCAGAACACTGCAGGGGAAGGAGGGGAGAGAGGGGAGCTCTGACTTATGGGTCTGTCCAACTCTACAGCGGGAAGCTTGGCAGCGTGTTCTTGTGGGACCAGGACACAAGTGACTTTCAGCGAGGTTGGCGTTTTGATCCCTTGGTAGAGAAAGGAGCTGGGGCTTTTCCACATCCAAATTGCAAAAAGAAAAACTGCTTTGTATTCCTTGTAATGTGAAATAAACCCACTGGCATTGTAGTCCATCTTTCCTACACCTCCTTTAGTGAATAATAAACATACTAAGTTATGATGGTTACATTCTTGCATGATTCATCTGCATAAATGAAGCTATTTCATATGTCAAATGATCATTATGTCTAATATCTCCTGTTTAATGTGTCCAGGAACATAATTTTTGATGTGAGCAATTTGCATATGCATATTGTCTCATTATCTTAATATAATACTGTTTGGGAAGACTGATTCTTAAATACATAATGTGAATGCAATTACCCTGATGAGGTCTGGCTTAAATTATCAGAAAACTTTTTAAATGTGTTTACATTCTGGTTTGTATAAATTAATCATTAAAATAAGAATTAAGGATTTAGCAGAAAGGTTATATGGCTTTTTAAGTAGGGTGTTTTTTTTTCCTTTTACACATACATATGGAGTATTCTCCATTAACTGTGTGTTATGTCAAGACTATTAATGCACTGTTACAGAAGAGAAAGTAAAGCAAGAGAAACCTGATATTAAGGAGAATTACTTCAAGGCCAAACAGTGTTGAACATTTAATTTGTCTTTAAGGAAACAGGTTTTTACTAAGCATATAAATATTAAATACAATTTTATTATTTTTGGTGAAATTTATTGAGCATTAAGCACCACCCCATTTTAAATATAAGTCTTAGGTTAGACATTTCATATGCACTACAAACTGCTTGAGGAATAATAATCAGTGAGGACTGAAGAAACAGAGACCATCCATTATCCTACAGAGTCGTTCATTCCTGTGCTCCTTCATCCCAGAACACATTTATTGACCACATGCTATGTGCTAGGCATAGAGCCAGAAGCCAGGAGCACAGCGATAGAGATGACCCGGACTGTGCCCTCCGGGGACCCCCAGCCTGGCAGGACAGGTAGATAAATAAGCAATTACCACTGACTTCTGCCTGGTTCCAAACTGAAGAGCAGGCCGCCTGCTGAAGGCCCCAGTGCACTCCTGGCCGTAATGAGTATTCCTGCTCCTCCTACCAAATACATACAGATATTTCAGTTTTAAAACCTTCTTATAGGCAGAAATCCGTGAACCTGCTGCACTCGCACTGAGATTTGTGTCCTGCACAACTCCTGTCCTCACCAGTGCTGCTCCTGTTCCACTGAAATATGAAAAGAATTCCAGGGGAGTGAGGCAGGGAAGGCGCCGGGAGGGGAGGAGGGAGAATGGTTCTCCTGTTACGTAGCTGGAATGTGCAAAGCTTGGGTCAGACAGAATTTAAGTCCCTGTCATCCATTCCTAGTTGTGTGACTTTGAAGAAAAAGTATGAAAGCTTCCAGAGACTCATTTCCTTATTCATGCCATGAGGAAGAAGGTAACTGTGCCTCCCTAGTGCGGTTATAAGCGTTGGAAAAGATAGTGTGCGCATGAATACTGGCAGAGAATATAGCATTGTGACACGGTGGAGTGCAATTCAGCGTGTGCGTGAGCATTTGTCTGCTTACATCATGGAATCCAGTTAGAATCCCAACCTCCCTCTCTGGAGAAAATCATTTGGACCTCTCCTTCTGTCCAAATTCTACTGAAATTTCAAAACCCAGTTTAGGCCCCATTCCCTCATGGAAAATGCCTTTTCATGCCCCGGCCCTCCTGAACTCCATTTCTCTGAACACATCTGAGAACTCTGTTTCTCAGCAGCACATCATTTGCAAGATGAATAAATCCATGCCCAGGGAGTTCAAAGTGACGAGCTTAACAGAAAGAAAAACAACGACCATGACAACAACAAGAACTAGACTCTTGACCATCATTTGCTAACAGGATGATGTCATTAGCCCTTTTGAGTCTTGGTTCTTCCATCTGTGAAATGGGTCAGACCACCTGTGAGTATTCAATGAACAACTGAACATCTAGTGCAGAATTTGGCCCATGGCGTGAATTTGACGAATTCTAATTTGCTTTCTGTCTTAGTTTCCTAGGGCTACAGTACCAAATTACTGCAAATTGTGTGGCTTAAAAGGGGGAGGGAACATATATTTTCTCACAGTTCAGAAGGCTAGCCATCTAAAATCAAGGTGTCCACAGACTTGGTTCCTTCTAGAGGCTCTGAGGGGGAACCTGCTCCATGTCTCTGTCCTGTTCTCTGGTGACTGCACGCAACCCTTGACCCTCATTGGCTTGCCGGTGCGTCACTCCAACTGTATCTCTGTCTTCCTGTGGCCTTCTCATTTGTGCGTCTCCTCTGTGTCTGTATCTAAATCCCTTTCTCTTTTCTCTTATAGAGATGCCAGCAATTGGATTTGGGGGCCCTAATCTAGTATGACTGCTTTTCAACTTAACTAATTATGTCTGCCTTGTCTCTAGATAAGGTCACAATGTGAGGTTCCCAGTGGAAATGGATTGGGGAGGGGAATGGCATCCAGCTCATTATACTTCATTCTGTTTTTCTGTTGCCTGGATTGTCTTCTTTAGTGTTGAGCATGCAATAGGTGTTCAACAGGTAGTATTTGGTTGTTAATGAGCCTGGGCTTTTCTAAGAAAATCCTTGGCTCCATACTAAAGTCTATCTCTAAAGCCTCAAATGCACTGTTCGAAAAATTCACTCTGTTGTTCACAAATAAGAAAAAAAGCTATTAGCACAGCAAGACTGAAAGTGTATTTTAAAAGCCATATCCCAGTTACTATTAATGATGACTAAGTAATAGTATAAATGTGAGGCAGGAATGTGTTCTGCTTAAAGCATGCACCAAAGCCAGAATTTTTCTTATAATAGGGAAATATGTCTAAAAGCTAGACTTGTATCCACATACAGCGAGAATAATCTTTCAGATGAATTCCATTCTTTTACTCACATCTTAACTTGCGTTTCATTGATGGTGTGCGTGTCTGTTGCCCAGGGTCAGCATCTTTTCCAAAGCTGGGAGTTGTGAACTGAAAGGGACTGAGTTTATCCTAGTTCTTCTCAATCAGAGATGAGTTCATACAGTCTTTTTATTTTACAATTATAGCTTCTCTTGTGAAAATGGAGGAGCTTTTTGGAAGTCTAGCCCTTTGGGATTATTACAAAGATACACTGTTGGCAAACTGACCTTGAAGAAGCTGTTTGAGGCTTAACAGTTCTTCTGACACCCTCCAAATCACCACCTCTATTTAATATTGTGGTAGAACATCTTAATGTCCATGTTGCAAATAATATATGCAGACAATAACATGTTGTGATTAAAGGTTTTTATTAAAAAGGGATTCAACCTAAGAACTTATTCTAGCAAGAGATCCATGAGTGGTATCTGAATGGAATATATTGGAGCATCTTTGAGAATTTGTATTTGAGTTCATGCTTCTATTTCTGGGATGGAAGCTGCAGTCCTTGGTATGACAAGCCAGGCCTTTCATAATCCATTCCTAATTTTCTAGTTTTCTCCCCATTTCTGCCCACTACTACTCTGTTATAATTATTTATCCCCCAAAACAAATAAACCCTGACCACTCTTTGAATACACCAAGCTCCTTGATCTCTGTGCCTTTGAACAGAGTGATTATTGTAACTGGAATACACTCTCTTTCTTTGGGTTATCTGTTAGATGTTGTAAAAGATGTTTGTGTTTCCATGGAAAAGAAATCCATGCTATGTCTCTTCTTATATTAGGTATACAAAATTGAACTAATTATAATGCTTGATTATAAACAAAAATAGAGTCTTTATCATCTTGTTGGACAATGAATGGTTAGGTCAGTGGCTCCTGGAATAGAAGGAAAGACCTCCCAGCCCTGTGGGTCTGTCATTTGCTTGTGGTGGCTGTGTCCTCAGAGGGCGCATCCAGGCATATCTGGTAGGAGAAAGGAGTCACTTTTGTCTTCTGCTTACTTTTATGAAAGAAAATAAAAACTTCCCAGGGCCCACAGCAAATATTCCATCACATTCCTCTAAATAGAATTCTGCCTTAGGTTCCCCATTCCCAAACCAAACATCAGGTTTTCAGAATGCACATAGTCTAATTTTTTGAGGTGAATAGATGTGGAACATCCACCACATTATCGTTGTTCAGTCCCACAACACCCTGGAAATAAGGACAGAGACCATTAAAATCAGTTTGTTCTAACCTTTACATTCCAGTACCCAGATCCAAGGATATTTTATGATCTTGTGGGCCCAATTCCTAACTATGAAGAAGAAAGCTAAGGTTTCATTTGATCGCCCCACTTACTAATTGTGTGGTTTTGATCAATTAATTTTTTTTTCCTCTGGAAACTTGTTCTTTTGTGTTTATTCTAAAGGATTTTGGTAAGAAATTATGTTGTCTATGGTTAGTATGTGAAGTGTCTATGGTCTATCTATATCTAGGTTAAAGTTAAATTTTAATACATTTATACTGCTATGAATATGTGCATTGTAGCTTTAAATAAATCAGGATGAATACTAAGGAGATAATGTGCTTGAGATGGAACTAGTGAGGTGGTTCAGAAGTTCACATCTCTCATTTACTTTTCCTTCCGTTTCCATTCACTCCCCCGTTTATGGGCTTATAAAGCCACCTAGCGCTTGGCCCTTGGCCCTCATTAAAGATGTCCCAGAAACCTTCCTGCAGTGCGAGAGTGTTCTGTCGCTATGTGATCCAGTCTGTAGCCACTAGCCAGAGCACTTGAAATGTGGCTAGTGTGACTAACAAACGGAATTTTTATTTTTATTTTTACTTTATTTGCAAGCATATGGTGCTAGAGTCTACCGTATTGGACAGCCAAATCTATAATCTCAATTCCCACCTTGCCTCTCTTTGTCTGGTCTACTTCAGCTGTAATCATCTATACTCAGCACTCATGATTGCCAAGCAGTTGCGTATCTAACATGCCTTTTTTAAAATTTAATTTTATTGCATTTTTCCCATCACCATTTAGTCCCATTATACCCCCAGCAATCACCACACTGTCGTGCATGTCCATGAGTCCTTTTTTCCTTTTTGCTCAATCCCTCCACCCCTTACCTGCCCCCACACTAGCTGTCACCTGTTCTCCCTCTATGAGTCTGTCCCCATTAATGTACCTTTGCCGTTACCTTTTGCTTGCCTGCAGTGCCCTTCCTCCCCTCTTTTTTGTCCACTGATAAACTTATTCCTCTTTTAAGATCTAATTGTCACCTTCCAATTAACCTGTTAATCCTTAATCTCTTCCTCCTTTGAAGATATATGGTTGTTTGCATTACTATTAGTCTATTTAAAATAATTTAGGTGTAACTAGTATTTCATTGTCCATTGTTACTTATTTTAATGTATCTGCAAATAAACAGCTCTTAGGGATTGTATTTTTTACAGCAGTATAATTGTCATAGGATTCATTGATATTGTGACAAAGAACATCTCAGTATTTGATTGTCAGACTAAGACCATGCTATCTATTTAGGAAACCATGGAGACAGTGGAAATAGCTCTGCTGAACGTATTGATAATAACAGATTCATCTAAGTTAAATTAATGAAAAACAAAAACAAAGGCAAATTGACTGTTGATCCTATAACTAAAAAGGGATAACATTTCTAAAGAAGCACAAAACCCTAGGCCATTAATACAAAATAATATTGTATGAAAGTATTTAATGAGAAATACCCCCAAACAATAATGAACTGTCTGTCTACTTGTTGCTGGAATGTGCTGGAAAAATTCCTGAATCCCCAGCATCAGTTTCAACATTGAGGTTGCCAACTTACTGAAAATCATGAAAATGTGCTGCTCTTTTCTGCCCTTAGATGTGTAGGCTCTGTGACCTTGGCAGAGGTATTTACCTGTTTTGAAGCCTTTCCAGTTATGAAGTTACCTGGCTCACTTACAATCACTTGAGATAATGCCTGTGAATTGTGCTTTGTAGACTTTGTAGTAAGAGTATTGCTGATACAATGATGATGGCGATGATGATTGTTTCCTGGTTGATCTATTTGATAAACAGTTTCTGAAAATCTGTCCTTTATCTGTCCTTTGTTAAGTACAATGAATACCACCTCTTCCAGCATGCATTGTACAATTTAGTAGACACACGAACAAAAGTTTACCTTCACAGAAAAGTCATAGGAGGTGTCCACATATTCATGTTTAAAAAATAACCTTCTTATGATCTAGCAACTTGAAAGGCAAATCGAATGTATGTTCAGTATTCTATAACACCCTATATTATTGTTCAGTAAACATAATGAAAACTTTTCATGCGATTCTTCTTTCTACCCACATAAGATCTTCAAATCATCCTTGACCATACTGCAGTCTTTATTTACAAAATACGTTAACTTCATCTCTAACTCTCAAGCATCACTGTAACTCTTCCATTATTCCTCACCCAAATTAAAAATTTCTGCATGGATTTTCTTTTTCCTATTATTTTTCCTTTTGATCGGCTTTTGCAAATTTTCTTCTGAATGAAATTCACATTCTAAAATTCAAGTATGTCATTATTTCCCTCCATAAACACTCTCATTGCTCCTTAAGGACTGTGGATAAGCCCAAGTTTGTTAACTGGCTTACATGATCCTTCATCTCACTCCCAAATCCATTCCCTTGACTCTCCAACCAACCAGTCTAAGTTGTCCAAATATTGCAGTTTCTTTATAAACAGAATTTGTTTGTATATTCTCCCTCTTTACGAGCATCCTTCATTACCTCTCTTGATTGAAGAACTTTCATGATCAAGTCTTAAATGAACATAAATTTAGTTATGCTAAGCCTTCTCAAAATGGGACTAATCTATCACTCTTATAGGATTATCCTTAATGTGATCTTAGTTCTTAACATTGAGTGCTTCACACAAATGACTACAAAATGAAATCTTCAATATACAAAAGACTTAAGCTATAATACAAAGAAATAGCACCCTGGCTGGTGTGGCTCAGCGGAAGAGTGCTGACCTGCAAACCAAAGGGTTGCTGGTTTGATTCCCAGTCAGGGCACATACCTGGGTTGCAGGCCAGGTCCCCATAGCGGGTGCATGAGAGGTAACCACACATTGATGTTTATCTCCCTCTCTCTCCCCCTGCCCCTCTCTAAAAATAAATAAACAAAATCTTAAAAAGAAATAGCACACTTGGTATTTGGGAGCAGAAGGTCCAAATATGCATCCTTGAGTTATCACTCTAGTGGTTGCTTTGGCTAATTAGCATTTAAGCCATTAGCAGGCCTCTGTGAGATGCCAAGTGATTTCTTTACAAATGTTATGCAGCGGACAACTAGGGAATAATTATTAAGATAATAATTCTGCCATTTCTGCGCATGCAAGTGCAGGGTAAACAGTGAATAGCATCATCCTAAGGTCGCAATGCTCAGGAATTTCAATTTCAAAAAGTAGCATGTTAAATTTTCCAAATTTTACCCACTGCTTCTCAAGAAGAACCAATAAAATAAATGCAGATCTGGAGTTTTATATCAAACTCTATTTGAGTTAAGACCGTACAAAATAAAAGATAGATTTTTTTATTTTTCTGCTGAACTGAAAAGTCTGCACTTCTTTTCAAAGGCTTGTAACTTAAAAACTGTTTCTATATCTCAGTCAAAGTTTTCTAAAAGGAAGTTTTCTTCCAGCTAGAGATTTTGCAAGAATATGTTCAAATGGAAAAAAAGAAAAAGAAAAAGCTTTTAACAGGAAGTTAATAGGGTGGCCTAAATGGAACCCGAAATGGAAGAATTCACCCCCTTAGTGTAGCTCTCTATGGAACTTCAAAAGAGCAGACAGCATGCCAGGCCTTCACTAAATGCAGGAATGAGGGTGGGCTGAGGGTATCATTAGCTGCATACGGTTACTCCATTTCTGAATGTATTTTCTCTGCAACTAAAGCAGTTGCCCATGGTATTTAGATTATTTAAGCACCAAAGTAGTCATTGGCTGGAAAATTAGAATGTCTCTCAGTGGACTTTGTTCTCAGCTTTGTGAAGAGAACAGTCATGTGGAGTTGTCATTTTTCATCTTAAGGAAAATGTACTCCTAGGAACACAAGGTATTAGAGACATATTTTTGTACTCTTAGGAAAAGAACGAGTCGTGTGACATTTCCCATTCTTTTTCCAATCATTGTCATGGAAATGAGAGCTCTAAATGTGAATGAATACTGGTGATCTATATGCCAGCGATGATCTTTTACATTCATGAAAACGAATGTTGACAGAACATCCACTTGTTGTGTGAACAGTGTAGCTCTTTGCTGGGTGTGAGGTGACACTTGAAATGCCATTTCAAACAAAATTAGAATTCATTTTCAGTCTTGCCCAAAGCCTAAGACATAAAGTGCTATCAAGTATCTACATTATTTAACCTGCTATTCCGGATTTTGGGAATTTGGCTTTAGCTCCATTCAGAGTTGGATAGTTTTATGTAGGAACACAAAATACAGAATTTAATAACATTGATTAGCATTCGATTCACATCCAAGTATCTCATAAAGAATATGTGTCTGAGATATTGCTGCTTTATCCCTGTTGTCACCTAAATGAGTCTTAACTGAAAAACTTGGACAGGATCAAAGCCAAAGTGAGATCCCAGGTCCAAGGAAAGGGTACTCCACTGACCAGGAGCAGGAAGATGTGGAGGCTCAGTGAGACGGATCACAGGATAAAGGAAAGCCAGATGGTCTTTCTGTCCAAAGAATAAGAACCAGGCCAAGACCAGAGGGCTCGTAGCCTGATGGAACAAGGAAAGCAGACCTGGAAAGAACAGAGGGTGACCAGGACAATGTGTAAGCCTTTCACAAGTTGTATTGATGATATACTGTCTGAAAAGGCACGAGACTGGAACAGACATGGACTTCTTTATTCAAACAATCATTTGGAGGAGAAACAACTGTACCTGAGGGTGTCAGAGGAGTGAAGGTAACTTGAGATATGTCAGACGTGTCCGAGATACCCTTTACTAATAATTACAGTGTCCAAGCCACAGACTTCGTCTTCCTACTGGTAGCCCTTCTGAGAGCCAGCTTTCTACACTGTTTGCTGAGTTTAAATGTCATGTAAACTGCTTACTAGCTGTGTGACCTCAGACAGGGTCACTTCTTCTTCTTCTTCTTTGAACATCTCTTTGCATCAGTTTTTTTTATTTCCAAAATGGGAAAAACAATAGTACATCTCTTACAGTATTGCCATTAATGTAAAATGAGTCAATATACATAAATGCTTATAGTACTGTGATTACGGTGTGCATCGAGGAGAAAGCATCTGAGTTATATGGCCACTTAGGATGACAAGAGGGATTGGAATCTGGAGTCTCCCCAAATATAGATTGTGTTCTTCCTGCTTGCCTCTTCTCTCCTACTACCTGGCATTGCCAGAGGAGGCGGGGTGTGGGTGGTACACCAGCTATAAGCAGAAGGGAGTCCTAGTCATGTGGTGTTTATATCACAAAAACCTTCAATGGAAGAGCCCTAAAATAAAAACAGGACAGATTCACAGTGAGCATTTAAAAAACAAAAAGCAAATGTGAAGCAAAAGCAACAAAAACTATACACAGCTCGAATCTGGCTCAGTACCCGAAGGGAGTGGAGGGACCACACCTGTCCTTGGTTGCCTGACAGCAGAACCCTCAGGCTCCTTTGGTAGAAACTGGCTTCAACTGTAGTCTCTGTTTTTGTTTAGATCCAATGTCCACAATGCAACAAAAAAAAGTATGAAACATGTAAAAAATCTGAAAACGTGTCATAGTGGCCCAAGTGAAAATATACAGTAGAAGCAGCCCCACAGAGATGCTGGCATTAAAATTTAAAACCAGTTTATTTAAACTAAGTATTATAAATTTGGTGAAGAACTTGTAGGAAGAGGCAGTGAAAAATGAAATAGAGAAATAAGTGTTTTATGTATGCATATATGTATACACTATATAATATCATACATATAAACATATAAGAAAAACTATGAAACCCTGATGAAAGTAATCACAAGGAACAAAATCTATGGCAAGTTATTTCATTGGCATGTTAAGGAAAGCTCAGTATTGTCAAGATGTTAGTTCTTGCCAAACTAATCTATAGGTTCAACAAAATCCCAGTCAAAACTCCAGCAGGTTAACTGTGTGAGTATCAAAAAATGAATTACAATGGTTATATGGAACGATGAAAGACCCCGAAGAGCCAACACAGCATTGAAGGAGGGGAACAAACTTGGAGAACTGTTGGAGAGACTGACATTCCCTGACTTCACGGAGGTCTAGTACACTCCAGTAACCGAGACGATGTGGCACTGATGAAGGAGTAGACAAAGAGATCAAAATAGAGAGCCCAGAAACAAACCCACATGAATAGTCAGTTGGTTTTTATAAAAAAAGATGAGTTAGTAGAGAAAGGATAGTCTTTTAACCAAGATGATGTAGCAACAACTGGACATCCACATGCAAGAAAAACTGATCTAGACACAGACCTTCTGCCTCTCACAAAAATGACTTCATAAAGGATCGCAGCCCAAAATGTAGAGTGTGGATGGAGAAATGACCTGTGAGGAAATCTAGGTGACCTCAGGTAAGTTGATGACTTCTCAGACACAATGCCAAAATTGATAAATTGGCCTTCATCAAAATTAAAATGTCTGCTTTGCAGAAGTTTCTGTTAAGAGAATGAAAAGATAGGCCACAGACTGAGACAAATGATTTGCAAAACACATAACTGAGAAAGGAATTGTCTCCGAAATATTAGAAAATCCTTAAAAAGTCAATGATAAGGAAGCAAACAACCTTAACAGACACCAAACCAAGCAAGATATACAGATGGCAAAGAAGCACATAAGAAGATGCCCCACATCATAGGCCATTAGGGAACTGCGGATTGAAACAACAGAGATGTCACTACATACTCACCATAGTAGGCAAACTCCAAAATGCTGACGACACCAATGCTGATGAAGATGCAGAGCCACGGCATCTTCCTTTGATGGATGGTGGGAATGCAGTATGGTGCATTTAGCTATTTTGGAAGACAGTTTGGCTGTTTCTAACTAAGCATGCCCTCACCATGTGATCCAGCAATCATGTTCCTTGGGATTTACCCAATACGTTGAAAATCTATATCTGCACAGAAACCTGCACATGATAAAGGTCCGATTAGTTTAACAGTCGTTGTGGACAGTTGCACACAGGCGCCAGTTTGTATTGGTCAGCAGGGGTTGATTATATGTGTCTCTCCCTCTCTCTGTTCTCCTGACTTCGTGTAGGTAGCTGAAATCAGCCGTGTGGGAGATTTTACAGCCTGGAAATCAGCAAATGCTACGAATAATTATTTGCTGCCCTTGGAGAGCTGGATGTTAAATATCTTCTAGCACACCACTAATTATGCAGTCTTGTTGCAGATGGAAAAAACTGAACTGAAGACACAGTAGAGAAAACGACCCTCACAAGGTTGCTTTAATTAAGAAGGGTTCAAAGTGAATTTTGCTTAGGCCAGTGTTAAACTCCAAATTCATACTAAATACTAAGAAGAGGCAAAAATTAAAACATAGGTCTTCACATTTTTAAATATTACTATGTGTTATATCTCTTTGCTAATGTCTAACAAACTTGGTGAGGCATAATAATGATGAGGCAACAATAGACAGACTGACCAACTGTTACTCACCCAAGCCTGTCAAAGAAGGAGTAAGCATAGAACTCTGGGGTTTGGTCTTTCATTTGTCCATTTCTGTCTTCTCTCTGGGCAGACAATGAGGAATAAGAAATGAAAACGAACATGAAAGAGCAATCTCTATGTAGTCTTTTCTTATCTCCTTGTGTTCCGTGTATAGGAAAAGGAACAATTAAAATTGCTCATTCACCACTCTCTGTATGGCTCATTCAGGTAAAAGAGAAATTGATATACCACAAACACACTTCCAGTGTGTTTACAGTGTTTTACTTCTTAGCTGCTTCATGTAGCTTTATTCCTCATACCTCCATTCACATTGTTTTATGTGTCTCTTTGTCCCTTGCATTTGTGTCTTTGGAGTATTTTTAACCAGATTTATGAACAACAAAACAGGCAGTAACAAGGTGCCCATTAGGCACGCTGGGCTGAGCTTCCACATGAGAAAACAACACAGTCCCACCCCGCTGCTGCCGGAGCACCTCCATTGAGCAAGACAGCTTGTCCGTCTCTTTCACCTTCCGGAGTGTTCCTCCTCCAGACTCCAAACTTACTGTTGGGAAGGCCGATGCAGCTAGAGCATGAACAGAAGAAGTACACTTGTAGAGACGATGTCCCCATGTCCTTGGTTTTCTTCCTGCATAGAAGGGTAGCCTCTTCCATGTACTGGAACTTCGGGCCCACCAGAGGCCAGGTCGTGGTCACAGCCCTGTCATTACTAGCTGCAGGTCCCTCAGTGCATCTGAGGGCACATTTCCTTTGCTGTAAAATAGGAAGGCATCACCTATCTCAACAGTCAGTGAGGGATTAAAGGCAATGCCTAATGAGCACTTGACATGCAGAAGATGTTCAGTGAACCATAGCTGCTATTATTATAAGTGGCGCTGCAGTGATAATGAGACAAAGGAAAGTTCATTGTTGTTAAGATTCACGTATTTTTGCTAATGACGAGGCTTCAATCAAACAGAAATTAGATATTAAGGTTATTTTTTGAATTGGGAGGGGACTGCTATTAATCGTAGTCATTTTTAAATTAAATTTATTTAATTGTTGTTCAAGTACAGTTTTCTGTCTTTTACTCCCAGCCCACCATCCCAGTGCTCCCCCCTCTCTCCCATTTCCATCCCCCTTAGCTGTTGTCCATGTGTCCTTTATATTTGTTCCTATAAACCCTCCCCCTTTTCCCCAGAAATTCCTTCCCTTCTCCTCTCTGGTCACTGTCAGCCTGTTCTCTATTTCAGTGTCTTTGGTTATATTTTGCTTGTTTGTTTTGTTGTTTAGGTTCCTGTTAAAGATAAGATCATATGGTATTTGTCTTTCACTGCCTGGCTTATTTCACTTATGATAATGCTTCCAGTTCCATCCATGCTGTTGCAAAGGGTAGGAGCTCCTTCTTTCTTTCTGCTGCATAGAATTCCATTATGTAAAGGTACCATAGTTTTTTGATCCATTCATTTACTGATGGACACCTAGGTTGCTTCCAACACTTGGCTATTGTAAATTGTGCTGCTATGAACATTGGGGTGCATAGGTTCTTTTGGATTGGTGTTTCAGGGTTCTTAGGGTATAATCCTAGTAGTGAAATTACTGGGCCAAAAGGCAGATTCATTTTTAGTTTTCTTAGAAAAATTCCATACTGTTTTCCATAGTGGTTGTACCAGTCTGCAATCCCACCAACAGTGAAACTCGAGCACCAACTTAATTGTAGTCATTTTAAAGCTTTGGTGGCATAAAATCCCTTGGGATACCTGGTAAAAACACAGGGATCTACATTCCAAGCGTAGAGATTCATTAGATCTTCAGGGGACCTGACAATCTGTGTGATAAGAAGTGACCTGGTGCTTCTCGGGCAGGGAATTCCAGGAACAAATCTCAGGATATACTGATATGTTTCCACATCCGTTATCTCCTTTTATCTTAACTGTAAATTTCTGGGCTCAAATTTGAAAAACCAAGTTGAAGATTTTGGATCTATTTACATATATCCACAGTGGAGTGTGTTTTAAACCATTGCCAAACCTACTCACGGATCTGTGCAGAGCAATGCCAGGCCTGCTGGGCCAGGGCGGGGCAGGTGTCACCTGTCAACTTGTGTTTGCTTAATTTGCATCTTCTTGACTTCTAGTCTATCCCGGGCACACAGGGATGATTACCGAGGGGACACGGAAGCACATAGCAGGCTTCAGGGACATACGGCCTGTGCAGGGAAAGGGCCCTGTGCTTGGTCTAAGGCTCTGCCGTTGTACTCTAGGAATTTTCAGTCATTTTTTAAGGAGTCTCCTGTTTCCTTGGGCACGGGGTGCTCCACAAATGGGTAACTGAGGCAGCTTGGTGATATCAGAAAATTGCACCCTGGCTGGTGTGGCTCAGTGGATTGAGCACTGGCCTAAGAGCCAAAGGGTTGCTAGTTCAATTCCTAGTGTAGAGTACATACCTGGGTTGTGGACCAGGTCCTCAGTAGGGGGCGCTCAAGAGGCAACCACACATTGATGTTTCGCTCCCTCTATATCCTACTCTTCCCCTCTGTCTAAAAATAAACAAATAAAATCTTTTAAAAAGGTTAATCACTCTGCATTAGCAAATAAAATAATACAATCACAGATATGGATTTGTTTGTCCCAAATCACAGAGGTCAAAATAAATAGAGCCAGGATCTGAATTCAGGTAACTCCAGGAAAAGTCTGCATGGTGGATGGAGGCTGCCTCTAGAATTAAAGAGCCCTGACTGAATGGGCAGGAAAGAAAATTCTTAAGTCACACTAACTAGTCCTGGGGAAACACAGCTAGCAGCCCCGGTCCATCCTCCCTGACTTAATCATGCTTCAAATTCTTCATGCTGCAGCTTCAAGTCCATTTCAGGGAGCTGCTGCCCCAGGAGAGGGAAAGGTATTCAACCATATTTCTTCTTTTGCACCATTTTAAACTTAAAACTATTAATTAGATTTTGTTCTGTTCATGTTTTAATTAAAGCAGGAAAATGTATCATTTTTTTTAAATGTAGTCCTTATCCCTCCTTTGTTTTACATTTGACCTGCAAAGCATGCGGGAATAAGACCGATCTTTCTCTCCTCTCTGCCTTTCAATGGCATCTCCCAAGAATATTTTTAAAGTGAGGACGGAAAGTAACACTGACAAACTGTAGAAGAGACGAAAGACAGGCTAAATGATTAAAACTGTTCTACCAGTTTTTCCATGATCTGTATCTGAAACAAAAGCACTTGGCTTTGTTTCATTCATAAGCAGAGCTAAGCAAACTCAGGAGCTCCTACAGCTTTCAGGTCCTCAATTCCTGTCCCAACAAACCAGAAGTACAGCACGGACCTTCCAGACAGAACAAGAGGCTCAAAGGTAGGACGTGGTGGGGTGAGGAGAGGGCACAGAGAGATCCGCAGGCAAGTAAAAGTGGGTCTGGTTTCCAGATGAACCTTTGATAACGGTGTCTCTTTGGGAACATTTTTGAGTCTCTCTGTCTCAGCATCTTCCCTGGTGAAACAGCACTTTTGAGATGCATCAGAAGGTAGATTCTACATTTAAATAAAAACAGGTTGGGAGTGGAAACAAGAGTGTCTATGGCTCTTTCTGGAAAATGGCTTCCTACACAGCTGCTGAGTCAGGGCTCGTTTCCATCCTGAGAACTGCAGGAAGGAGTGTGATGGCAAAATGAAGGAAGCATGCAGAGCTGAGAAAATGTTTTAAAAAGACCAAGATAGCTGGGGAAACTAATGAAGGAGGAGATTTAGGCTTAAGCCAGAATCAAGGAAAGCTGGAGGAGCAGAGCCAGGGAGGTCCTGGCCGCCATGTGGCTCACCTGTAAGGAGGGCAAAGGCCCAGGGTGGGGCAGGCACAGGGTTACTTGCCCAAGAGCAAGCTT
Source organism: Sturnira hondurensis (assembly GCF_014824575.4). Taxonomy (NCBI): domain Eukaryota; kingdom Metazoa; phylum Chordata; class Mammalia; order Chiroptera; family Phyllostomidae; genus Sturnira; species Sturnira hondurensis. The sequence goes on from NW_028091637.1 coordinate 11,858,745, forward strand.
TGCCCCTCACTCCCAGTTCCTGTTATTTTAAACGTTTCTGTCTGTTCTTTGCAGTTTCAGATGAACGTTCATTGCTCAGTTACCTAGAGAAATATACATTGAAGAAACAGAGACATCGTAAGGGAGAATAGGATGGCTAGATCATCACCTTAGATGTCATTCTTCCTAGGGCCATTTTCCAAGGTAATGGTTCTTAAACTGTAGTGTCCATCAGAACTCCATGAGGGGGGTTGTCAAACATGACTTCAGGATTCACCTCCAGAGCATCTGGTTTAGGAGGTCTGGGGCAGGGGCTGAGCATGAACGTTTCTAACAGGTTCCCCAGGGGATGCTGACACTGCTAGTCCAGATTCCACTGCTTGAAGAGACGAATTTCACCACAATTGGAAGCAACTGTTAGGGCTCCAAGATCAGCCTCTTGATAATGAGTCTCATCTGCAAGTTGCTTATTTTCAGTGTCCAGCTCCAAGTGCCATCAAACTGCCATCAGAATTTACTGGATGTGGCTGGTCCACCAAAAATGTGGTCCTGAAGTTGGTATTAGTCTTCCAAAATTTGCGATCTTTGTTTTTTTTTTTTTAATGTCATAGTTGTTTGATTTGTTTCCCCACTTCAAGGCCTATTTTGTTTTGCTTCCAGCAACAGTTTCTTCGAGAAAAATGGGTAAAATCTTTCCATGGGAGTAACCTTTCAAAAAACCATTACAGAACACAGCTGAGTTTTGAAAGCTGCATTAGGGCAGCAGCTGTGGAGGAGGCGTCTTGAGGAAATCACCAAGCCTGCTCTTTGAAGGCCCTTTTAACCCCCTCCCGTGTCCCCAGAACCTCAAGCTTTCATTTTTACTAAATGATGCTTCCAGGTTTTTCCTTTGGTTGCCAAAGGCTTCTGCATACCAACACATGAGCACTTGCATACATATATATCATTCTTTTTATTTCTAACTCCTTAGAACTAAGAGTTAGTTCCAAGGCACTCTGATGCTTGTGCATATGAGCATGGTCAGCAGACCATGACCATCTTCTTTAAAAAAATCATGTGACGTGAAGAATAAAGTCAAAGGGTGAAGCCTAACACAAGAAAGTGGTATTCAATCCTGTTTGATATTTGTATCTTCGCCCAGTGGGTGAAGACAGCAGGTTTGAGTGGGAATGGCTTACAGTTTGAGGCTGGGTAGGTATTAAGTTGCGTCATAACAGATAACTAGGAGGGGGAAAAAAACATGAGTGCATTGTTGAGATTCTATTGGTGGAGATTAAGAATCAGCAACAGGTCGGGGAAGACATTTTTGGTCGAGGATACCTACTCTACATCTTCCTTCCTATCAAATGGATAGGCACGTTCTCTTCTGATTCCTTAAGAGATTCCTGTAGCAAACAGGCAGAGAAACAAAATGTTGGCCACTCTACCCATTTAAAAAGAGCAAGAGCTTCCAAGGTGCTATTTCTCTCCCAGCCTTTTCAAACTGTCAGATTGTGGTGTTGTTGTTGTTTTTCATACCTTGCAAGTACCACAGCTAAATATGATATTTACACTATTTCATAGAGAGCATGGTATGGGCAGGAACCAGTCAGAATAGATCCATCCATACGCAGCTGGTGTGAATATCCTGGTTCATATTAGCTGAATTTCCATTCTGATTAGAGTATTGCTAAACCAAAAGAAAGCAGATAACTAGGCAAAAGCCCCTAATTGTTCCAAAGCAGAAAGAAAAGTTAAAAGTCCTTGTAGTTAAAAGAACATTCCAGAGAATTATCAGTCCTGCATTCTTTGCTCTAGGTTTGGTCCAGGATGGTTATCAGTCAGATGTCAGACTGATGTCATTATCAGTGATAATGGTGATGGGTGCCAGGTGGTCCAAGAAATGGGCACCAGGTGGTCTGATTATGTCCTGTGGTCTGGTCATGTCCTGTAGTCCGGGTAATGCGTGTCAGGTGGATGTGTATGTGAATCCTTCAGCGGGTAATCGCAGGCTTGTCTGGAGGTGCGGATGTGTATCCAGGCATTGACACAGGATGGGAAAGTTTAAAAAGTTTAAGTTCTCAGGCTAATTAGAACTAACACGGAGTCCTTGCTCATGCCTTAAGCTGCTTGAGCCCACTTTATAAGTGCCCTGTCTTCACTTTTCCTTCACCAGCACCATGTTTTAGAGAATGCGAAAAGAGGGGAAAGAACTTGGTTACTACAGTTGCCCCTTGATATCCTCAGGGGGTTGGTTGTAGGTCCTTCCACGGATATTAAAATCCTTATACTGAAGTCCCTTATGTGGCATAGCATTTGCACAAACCTATATTTGCATATAGACTAGAGCAGGTGCATGGATTCAGGGTAATTGCAAATTCAGGTGTTGCCTTTTGGAACTTGCTGGGATTTTCCTCCCATATATTTTTGGTCAGCAATTGATAGAATCAACTGATGCAAGACCTGTGGATACGGAGAGCCTACTGTATTTAGGGGTGGGGGGTTTGAGAATAAGTATGAGGTACCTCAATTTCTTTAACTTCTTTTTTTCTGATTTGAAGGGGCCAGCTTTTAAGTTTAAATACCCAAAATAAAATGTTATCCAAGAATAGGGAATCTAATATCCAAAACCCCACAATTTTTATAATGCTTTCAATCTAAAAGAGATTGTGGTAGGTAATCTCCTCTGGAGGGGATAGATCTTGGGTGGGAAAATAGGTATTAAATGCATTTGCTCTTTGCCATCATAATGACAAATACATAGGGAAGCAAAATTGGCCACCACCAAGATGTGTCTTTTTGGCATGAGGGTTGAGGCTGATTATTTTTAGGAAATACAAGACTCAAGCCCTGGCTGGTGTAGCTCAGTGGATTGAGCGCGGGCCTGCGAACCACACAATCGCGGTTCGATTCCCAGTCAGGGCATATGCCTGGGTTACAGGCCAGTTCCCAGCAGGGGACTCATGAGAAGCAACCATACATTGATATTTCTCTCCTTCCCTTCCCCTCTAGAAATAAATAAATAAAATATTTTTTAAAAGATTCAAGAAGAACATTAGACCTTTCATCTAACTGTATACAGTAATTTAGACAGAGCACCTTCCCAGGAACGGAGGTGTCATCATAGATAATAGGCATGATATCAACTAGGCAGGCTACACAGGGAGAAAGCAGCAAGGCCCAACCTATGAAAGTCCTCTCTGATTCCCGTTGTTTCAGGATGGCCCAGCACACATTTGTCTAGCAAATTTTTGCACTTTTCATCTTCCACTAAATTGCTTTCTTCCCCTTTGGAGTCCCAGACTCTTTCCCCTTCTCCTGTTCAGAATGGCATATACACTCCCATTGCCTGGCTTCCTGTGGGTCTCTTGTTCTTAGGAAGCCCCCACACATCTGAAATTAAACTTGTGTCTTTTTCTTCTGCTGATATGTATTATGTTAATTTGATTATTAGGCCAGCCAAAGAACCTAGAAGGGTAGAAGAAAAATTGTCTTCCCCTTCACGTATAAGAAGAATTATTTCATATTAGAAAAACACCTCATCTCCAGAATGAAGCAACTATTAAGCCGCACTACCCATGCTCTTGCTCTCCTCCTTGGGTTGCTTTTCTGGCTCTCGTTGGTTTTCACGAATGTCTTGACTTTTTCAATTCCCTGTGCTCATAGACATTATTTTCTCAGATTAGATGCCTGGAATTATAGTCATTGGTAACCGCGAGGACGGGTTTCCTGGGACCAACCTCCAATTTGGTGGAATCCTATTGAAATGCCAATCAAAGTTCCAGGCAGCAGGGAAGAAGACTTCCTGGGGCATTTATATTCTGAAATGTAAATTATGGTTTTCCTCAACTTCCACTGCAATCTTTAAGAAGTCCTCCTCCCTTTGTTCAGAAACATGCTCGGTGCAGCTGGGGATGCTATTTCTAATTAACAGACACATCTACGTGGAAGAAGAGTAAGACTCTTAACATTCTTAGAGTTACGCTTAGAGCAGTGATTCTCAGCTTTTTTTTTATGGCACATGTAAAGTACTTACTAAAATGCTACAGCACACCAAAAATATTTTTTTTGCCAATGTGAGAAAGAATTGGTGTAATTGTGATTGACTCACACCGGACGGCTATTGTTGTGTCGGCTGGTGACATTTCTTATTTGACAGTCTAAGGGGAAAGTAGCCAGTGCCCCTGACTAAATAGTTGGGTATTGCATGTTTTAAACATCCCTGCAGTGCACCAGCTGAAAATCACTGGCTTCGAGGTTTGTTTCTTTTCTTTTTCCATTGGTCACATCAGCTTTGCGGTATCTTGAAAGAATCATGGTTTTGGTGGGAAAAGATAGATTTAGAATGTGGGGAAAACTTACCAGGAATTATGATTTTTAGAGTTCAGGAATCATGAACAAGAAACCTGAGCCAGCCTATTTAGTTTGGTATGCCATAAATAATTAAAGATTATTTTATATACAGTTGTAAAAAAGAATCTATTTTGTAATTAAAACAGTCACTTTCAAATATTTCTTTTCCTTTGAAGAATGTTAGAAATAATAAAGAATCGTTGCTTTTAAGAAAAGTCAATGTTATACATACTCACTCATTGACCTATACATGTAAACACTGACTTTTCTATTTACTTGCTTTTTGTGCCTTCCCCTAACTTTGGTACATTGAGTTAGTAGTTTCAGCAATTCATTCCTCCTGCTAATGCACCTGGGCCATGTAATTTTGCAGTCCCTTTCCCTAAAGGTAGAGTGTATGTCACTACTGCTTTATTTGGGCCAGTGGGGTATTTCACCTGACACAAGCCAAGACTTCAGATGAATGCCGTACTTAAAAATGTTTAGCACCTAGCAAGCTCTCCATTTATTACACAGTGACGGGTAGAGAATCAATGATTAAATAACATAAGGAAAAAACATTCTGATTTGTTGCGGTCCCTAATTTGCATCATATAAATACTCCCATCGTGGCCCATTTCCAGCTACTCACAAGACCCCGGTGAATGTAAAGAGAGATACATAGTAACATACCATTTTCTAGTATGTCTACCATGGGGATGTGGTTCTCTGGAGAACCCCATGATCCTAGATATTAAGAGACTGTAGAAAAAAATGAGAAAGTGGTGAGTATCAAATATTTGTTTTTGTTTATACTCTAATGTATTTAACTGTAGCTTTATGTAAGTTAAATTTTAATAATGGCTGCTTTAAACAATCAGCTCGCAAGAGGCTGAAAATGTAACAATCAAGTCTTGTAAATAAGTAAATCCAGCTGTAACACAGGCTTCTTGAAATGAACTTTTCAGGTTGATTGCTCTCTCTGGACCTCAGCCATCACTGCCAGAAAAACATCTTGGCTGGCCCACTGGTCCAAGAAGGATAAAGACACGTGGAACCTCATCTTAGTTTGGTGGTAATTTCTAACTTAGTCTGATCGGAGTAATATAGGACTAATGTGCAACTTTTCTCTGAAAGTTAAAGGCAATATCATACTGTTTTTATTATCACATGAGTTGGTAAGAATTTCTCGGACATGATTATTACTTACTTTTGTATTTTCTGTGGAATTTAGTCTAAAATATATATAAAGGTATGTCTTGGATCATCTGCTGGCTAGTTTTTATTACCAGCAATTACCTTATAATGGTGTCTGCATTTGACTGATATTTATGATTATTTAGGTGTCAAGTGAACATCTGTAGTAACAACAGTTAACTATTAATGTGTTGGTAAACAAACCTGAGTTACATAGGTAGGGGTGTTTTAATATCAACTTGAGCAGCATCATGCCAGGCTTACAGCTATATTAAATTACCCGGAATATCCAGGGTGGGGCAAAAGTAGGTTTACAGTTACAAGGACACAAAACACAGTGTATTCTTGCATTATTATTTCATAGTTATTGTCTTAGTTCCCGTACAAACAACTGTAAACCTCCTTTTGCCCACCCTGTACACTGCTCTTTGCAGTGGAAATTCACAATGAAAGGGCAGTTCTACAGGATGAGACTTTTGTGTTTAGTTCTTTAATGAGACATTTGTTAGACATCATAAAAATGACCCTGTAACCAAGCCAATAGAAGTAATTATACTGCAGTTGTCTAATGAGAAAATAAATAAAAAGAGTAGCAGAGAATCCACTGTGCAGTGACTCTGTGTAACAATGGGGGTCATTGCGTGCAGTATAACCACGGAGAGTAGCACAAATGATGATTTCTCAAATGATGGTTTAGAAAAAGAGAAAAGAGAGAACTTAAACCAGCCCATAGGGCCGAAAAAGTACACTAGCCTCAAAATCACCTTGTGCATTAACAAGCAAGTCCATATTCACGTCACAACCAGAAATACTTTGTGCCAGAAAATGTCAGTTCTCCAACACGACTGCTCCCACCCTGGCCTAAGTCAGCAGCAAGTCCCATCTACTTCTGTCCTCGCTTCCTGGGGTGACGCTGCTCAAACAGAACTCAAATCAGGTCACTCTTCCTCTCAGAACCTGCCAAAGCCTCCCAGCTCACCCAGAGGACAGGCGTAACTTCTTTGAAGGGCCTCCAAGTCTCTCCAGGGTCTTTCTCACCTCTGACTCGCCTCCTCCCCCACAACCCCACTTCTTCCTACTCTCTCTACCCTGAAAGTACAGGTCCCACACCAGACTCTCAGCCTGCCTGGTGTTGAAATGTTAGAACTTTTGTTTTTGCCCTGCCCTCTGTCACGAGGCACCTTCCCACATACACCATTCCTGTGGGCTTCCTTATATCCTCCAGGGTAAATAAGTCATATTCTCAGGGAGGCCTTTCTGAGATAGTATGCTAATTTGTCTTGTTAGGATCTGTTATCTTCTCATGAGAATATAAGCTCCACGTGGGCAGGAATTTGAACTTACTGTTTTCACTGTGGTAATTCCAGAACCTAGAACGATCTCTGCACATCATAGCCACTCAATAAATAGTCACTGATTAAATAAGTCCTTGCTAATAAAGTTGTGAGGGTTAGATGAAATCATCTATGTAAAAGGTATGGCATTGTGTCTTGTCATACAGAAATCTCCCAGTCAAATGTAGGTGATAGTGTTTAGCAGAGAGAAGAGTGCCTTTAACCTTAAGAGACCGTCACATTTTAGAGTGTTCTAAGTAAATCTCCAACAGACCTGATAATTTTTCAAAACTATTTAAAAGCTGGGGACTTAACATTATAAAATAGCAAATTTCAAATTTGCTCAGATCTCTCTCCACTTAAATTATCAAGAGCAAGTAAATAAAGCGACAGATGAAACATATGTGATGAAAGGCTTCCATTTTTGAGTACTTCTCCTTATGTTCAAACTCAATAAAGAGCTGACTCGTCTCTGGAGCCTTTGCCAGCAAGTAAGTGCACTTTTCATTCTCTGGCTCCCCTTTCTACCAGGCGCACCAGCTCCACATTGGTCAAGACCCTCCAGCTTCTTCTTCAAGGCTCTGTCCCTCAGTGAGATCGTTAGTCAAGTGTTTTCAGCTATTGCCTGTGCTCAGATTCTATACGATTTTTCTTAATTTTTCCTGGCTCCTCATTCTTTCAACAGTGTATATTCTGTGCTGTCTCTAAAATATCTTTGTATCTAAACATCATAACTCTACCAGGAATATGAAAGTCTGTCACCAAAATGTCAGTTGCCTAAGTGATTCTACTGTCTTTACTCTTCTTTACTTTGTTTTCTTGGACTGCATCATAGAAACTCTCTTAACCCTTGCCCTGGCTGAGTGGTTCAGTTGGTCGGAGCGTCATCCCGTGCACCAAAAGGTTGCAGGTTCGATGCCTTGTCCGGGCATATGTACAGGAGACAACTGATCAATGTCTCTCACTCATGTCAATGTTTTTCTCTCTCTTTCTCTCCTTTTCTCTCTAAAATCAATAAAAACATATCCTCAGGTGAGGATTTTAAAAAAATCTAAAGTCTTTTTTTTCTCTTATAACAATTCCTCTATCTTTTTCCCTTGTCTACCTGTAGCTATATTTGCAGTAGAATATATTAAAATACATTTTTATTGTTTTCTATTTATGACTATTATTATAACACATTTCTGCTATGTAAAGCATAATGAGAATGGAAACCTAATATCCATATGCTTACTGCCCAGGGTGAGAAATAAAACAGAAAAAAATAAAAGCTCTTTGTATACTCTTTTGCAAGCATATTCTTTTTCCACAGATAACAACTGATCTCCTAAATGATCTCTCTCATTCATGTTGTTTACCTTTTCCATGCGTGAGTTCTCAATGTAAAACAAAGAACTTTTGTTTGTATCTGTTTCCTTAAACAATTAATTTCTTTAACACTTTACATTTTGTGTAAATGTTATCATGCTGTTTTTTCTCTCAGCATCGTGCTTTTTTAAAAAATTTTGTCTCATTCTTTTTTTTTTAAGATTTTATTTATTTATCTTTAGAGGGGAAGGGAAGGAGAGAGGGAGAGAAATATCAATGTATGGTTGCCTTTCGTGCATCCCCTGCTGGGAGTTGGCCTGCGGGGAACTGGCCTGCAACCCAGGCATGTGCCTTGACTGCGAATCAAACCGTGATCATCTGGGTCGCAGGCCTGTGCTCAATCCACTGAGCTACACCAGCCAGGGTTCTCAGCATCATGCTTTGGCTGTTCTTCCGTGATAACGTGTGCAGTTACAGTTCATGCACTTTCAGTGCAGTGTAGTATTCCGTCGTATAACTCTACCACAACTTATTTATACGGTTTTACAATAGATTCTTATCTGCTGTCTGTGTTTCTATACTCTTTAATGCCCTAACCACCTCAAAGTTGCTTAAATAATCTCTTTCCAATAGACTCCCTTGTCAATTATCGTCCCTGCTTAAGAACGCAAGTAGCTCCCCACTGGCTGTAATGCAGTGTCAGTTCTCCTAGGGCTAATAGTTGAGGTAATTCACCACATTGTTGTTCCTGTACCCCCACTCTCCCAAGTTCTTTTCTGTATCTTGGTAAAAACTATCCTATTTTCATTTTCAAATAACATCTTCAAATATACCACAGAAAATGAGCCACTGAAATGATTTATTTCTCTTTTATCTGTTTTCTTATTATTTTAAAACCTGCTCCTTCTTCTCTAATTGCTAACTCTTTGCCTTTGCCAATACGCTTTTTGCATTAGTGGTCAGTCATATTTACAATGTAAATACTACTTTCCATGACTGTGTAGAAAAGCACCCATTCCATTCGATAAATATTTACTAGACATCAACACCCACTGGGAGTGGGTGGGATGCAGAAATGGATACGAAACAAACCGCAGCCCCTGCTTTTGGAGACTCTGACTAAGTGTATGTCCATCGAGACAGTGAGAATTCAGCGTGGTGGACAGTTGGTCAGATTTTGTCTGAGGTGCTGGGGAAGCACGGACATGGCCTCCGTGTTACCGGAGAAGGAACGACAGGCTTTGGGGGGGGGGGGGCTGATCATGTGCCTGTAGTGCATTTTAAAGATAAATCACCAGCCAAGAAGGTGAAATATGAAGCAGGTGGAAGTCATTCCAAGCAGAGGAAGGAATATTAACAAAATCTCATGAATGATAAGCCGCATCACATATGCACAATATATACTGAGAATGGCAAGTTTTGAAGCTTGAGTGTGAGGCCTTGATCAAATAGTACTTTCCTCATAGGATGTTACAAGCATCAATAAATTAATAGATCTAAAGTACTTAGAACATTGCCTGACAATCTGTTAACCAAGTTGCAAGAGAGCTTGAATATTGAGGCTACAGAGCTTGAATCATGGAGGGCGTTCAGTGGGTTTTAAATGAGGAAATGGCATGGTGAGCTTTCTAGACCGAGCATTTGAAGGCATTGTGAAGGGATAGGAAAGGAGGCAGGAAAATTAATGAACTGGATGTTGCAGTTTCTCTTAAAAGATGGCAAGGCTGGGACGGAAGTAGTAGCAACAAATATGAGGAAGAGAGGGATTCAGCAATCAATCTGCTATTGACTGTGTCACTGAAGAACAAGGAAGACTTAAGGTGGCAGATTAGATGGCTGGTTAGAGGTGATACCATTAAGAGAGTGAAGGCATTTCCTGTGCATTCCTCACATAACCATCTAATACATAATTCTCACTACTGTGCATGCGCCACAAACATGTCTGATTCTGACTGAGACTATGAAACAATGTTTACTAATAAGGTGCCTCGTGACAGATAACATTAACGAATCATGTGCATTAAAAGTGATTACAGCAATATTCACCCGGTAGAATGGGCTTATTTTTTGGTACCAAAGAAAAGGCAGGTGGTAATCTTCCAAAACAAAAACATGCTTTTGACAGTGGTTCCTGGATTGAGACGGAAAGCCATTTGGTTTATGATTGAGAACATTTTGCCTCCAGAGTACTGTACTAATTGTGCCTGTCATGTTCATGTTCTGTAATTGTTCTGTGAGATGACTCTATGCTCTACAGTGATAATTCCATAAGTAGACTTAAAATGTAGTAGGGACTATGTCATGACAGGTTCTTAGCCATTTTAATTCAACAGCCCCTAACTCAACTTTCCCTGCCTTTCTCTATGGGTACCATGTGCAATGAAGTGTTTTAGGAAGTGGAGAAACACATATAAAAAGCAAAGATTCTTTCTTGGATAAGGTCACAGCTAAACATGAAGAAATAGATAGTTATCATAGAAAAAAACTAATTGTGGCAGAAGCATTCATGGGACATGAAAATAGTCTGCTAAGGGTTTAGGATCCAGGGAAGAAAGGGGAAACATGGTAGTGTTTTAAAATGGAATTTTAAAAAATCAAGATGCATTCTAAAAAAGAATCTTTTTGGCTGCAAGGCAGAGAATGGATTGAGCAAAGCCAACATGAGAGACAGGAATACAATATATGGCTACTGGATTGTCCAGTTCAGGAAGAATTAGTACCTTTAACTAAGGCAGTGATGTAGAATATGAAGAAAAAAAGATGGTGGCCCAAAAAGTTTAGAAGTAGAGCCAAAGAACATGACAGTGATAGTCTATTGAACAAATAGTGGTATAGGCATATAATTTCCATCTAGAGCCAACTGGATAGAGTTACATTGCATGGTGGGTAAAAAAGTGCGCTTTGCCTAAATGGGAATCCTGGAATTGCCACTTACTTACTGGGTGTCCATGGACTTGTTAGCTTATACAAGCCCCTTATTTCCATGACACAACAAGGATCATAGTTTCGCTTCTAGAGTCAGTAAAACCAACCAAGTCACATCAGCTACCACCCCCGGAGTGCTACTTCTCTAGTACCTACCTTATGGAGTCATTGTGAGGATTCAGCAGCTTAAATGCTAAAAGTGATAAAAAAATAGTGTCTGACACATAAGAAGCATAGTGTGGGTGTGGTCATCATTATCTTCTTCCAACATCCAGGTGCAGGGTTCTGGCAGCATCAGGATGCAGTTATGAGAATGTCCAGGTGATGTACCTCCTGTACGTTCTAAAAGTATATAGTGCTTTCCTATCACAGGGAGAGAGTGGCACCTCGGGACACTGCATGGTTCTAAACACCCAACCTTGCTTCCCACGCACCAGAACTTCTTCCTCCCTTTTAATTAAGGCTTTGCTGGGCATCATTCAGAAAAGTCCCTCATACTTAATCCATGACTCACAGTCCAACCATTTGAATGGTGCAAATGTTTTCTCTGCAGGAAGGAGCAGATGCTCTGGTGGAAAACAAGTACTGGGTGGGCGGGGTGGGTGCAGCAGGGCGCCTCACAAATACGGTGGAAGTTGGGGCTAGAGAAGTCACAGGTTTTTGTAGACATATTAGCTTATACAAGCCCCTTATTTTTTCTTGACACAACAATCATCAGAAACCTTTGTCTTCAAAGGAGATAAAGCCAGCCACAGTCGCGTCACTTGCCATCCCTAGAGCGTTGATCTGCCATTGGAAGCTACACAGGGCCCGAAAGGCTTCTCTCCAGGTAGCAATAAAAGAGTTATCAACTCACTGTGATACTCCGCTGGGACCCAAAAAGAAAAAAAATAATAATCTAAGTCTGGCACCTAGGTACTTTCCTAAGTTGGTTGTTATGGCAACAGGATACAGCGACTGTTTTCAGGATTCTAGGATCTTGGCAATTCACATGTGTTTTTCTGCCTCAGCGTCTATGTATGCACAGACATATGGATGGCAGAACTGGTTCCAGAATAGAGGAGAGGATTTGAAATTCATGCCAGGATCCCTCTGGGTTACACAGGACCTCAGCCGACCTCGCAGAGTTTAGCTTGCTCTGCATCGCTGCTGATAGTATGACCCACCTGGTCCCGTTGCCTGCTGGGACTCAGTTGCTCCAGCTGTAAAGTAAGGGGCGTTGGACTCAGAGAGCACAAAGGTCAATGTCAGCTCCAGAATGGTCTGAATCTCAGTAATATTAGAGAATTTGCTTCCAAGGTTCTTCATGGTTGAGCTTGAATATGCTGTTGTGAGAAAAAGAATCATCTCCATTAGGAGTATTAATTAGGTCGTTATTTACTCTTGATCAAGGACTTTAGTGTTGTTCAAAGGAAGCATTTAACTTAACTCGTTGTGTATATATAAATTTGAAAAATGGTAGATGATTAATATTTGGGGAAGAAATGAATGAATATGTAAATGAAATAGTTTAGGACTACTTGAGTGCCTTTAATCTGCTAAAAAGCGCCTATGGAGAAAGAATACTCTAAGTGTTCCAGTTATCTGTTGCTGTGTAACAAAAAAAAACACAGAACATGGTGGGAAAAATCATGAAGTATTTAATGCTCATAGATTCTATAGGTCAGGGATTGAAGACGAGTACAGGGAGGAGGACTCTGTGCCCAAAACATCACTCCAGCAGCTGAGGGCTAGGAGGTCTGAGGCTCCGGGATCCTCTTGCCAGATACATGCCTTCTCCACGCAGTTTGGTGCCGTAAGAGCATGACTGACAGGGCTGGCTCACCTGGGACAACTGGTGGAGCTTCTGCCTGGGGGCAGGCTTTAGAGCGGGATGATTTGGAGCACGATCAGAGCAGAAGCTGTGGGACTACTTTTGACTTAGCCTTGGCAGAAACCCTGTCACTTCTGCCATGTTTCACTGGTTATAAGTGCCCGAAACCAGTCCCGACTCAAGGAAGTGACTGTTCACAGTCCCACTTGTGCTGAACTGAGTGACTGGAGGTGGCAGAGATGGTGGCAGAGTATGAAGGGCTCTATGAATGTATATGACGCCAATGTGATTTTTTTTTCTTTGTACTTGGTCTGCCTCCTCTCTGAAAAACTCTTATAGTGTTCTCTGGGTCCTTTATGTTGAAACATGCATTTCTCCTTATTAGCCCTGTTTAGTATTCTGTGATTCACTTCAGTCTTGCACTTCTTACCCTTCTTTAACTATGGGAAATTTATCTTTATCAAGTATTTTTCTACTAGTCCATTTGTTTTACTCCCTTTGGAACTTGATTCAGTTTGGAGCACTTCTACTTAGATTCCGTCAAGCTTCCCTTCTATTTTGCACTGCTATCAGTTAAGAAAATGTTTCACCTTATCTTTCATATAACCAAAGTTTCATCTGTGTGCTTTCTGGGATTTATACCATCTGTTGAATATTCCATTTTACCTACTGAGTATTTGATGCCAAAATATTTCTACTTCTTCCTGAGACTCCCTGACTCTGTATTGTCAGTGTTTCCCTCTTCTGTGTATACCTATTGTACCTGTTTTACGTAGCCGTCAGTCTGACTTGCTACTTGGTTTGTGCAGTGTTTGTAACTTTTAGGGGTCTAGTCATTTTGGCCTCAGGTACCAGCTCCATGATAATGTCTAATGTAACAGGTCAAAGGTCTGGCCTCGGTATGCATCTCAGCTGAAAACAAGAGATGAACCCTAGACACCACAGAACAATCAGAACAACTTTGGCTCTTTCTCTGTCTTGTCATTCTCCTGGGCCACCTGCCATCTGCCAGTGTGGAATCACCTTTACGTTTTTAGTTTGAAATATGTACATATGTATATATATTGACATATATTCTCTTTACTTTACATATATTAATTATACAATTTTACTATGGGTAATTTTATTATTTTAAAAATGAGGAGATTATATACCACTTTAATATATATAAAATGGAGAGAGAGTTTCCATAGCTGAGATCCTCGGGCCGTGGGAGTTAGAGAGGAGGGGCTAAAGGGTGGATACTGGAGCGTGGCCTTCATCCCCACTTTGCCACAGCAGTGCTTCTGTGCTGCTTTCTTACAGTCCTTTCCACCCGGACAGCCCGGTCACTGTGATCTCTATGGGAAAAAGTAAACTAATGGTCCCTCAAGTGCCTAGCTTCTCACCTGCCTCAGTTCCACAGCCTGCCTCCCCCCCACATACATGCACACACATGTACCCACCCCAGAGCGTGACGATGGCCTCACATGCCTTTATCACTGGTTAAAAAGGGGAGCCAGCAGCCCATGCTAATTTCCCATCTCAGCAAACATGGAGCTCTCCCCTAGTATTGTTTGTAGTTAAATGTATTTTGACATAAGAAAGGAGTAACAGAATATCATTTTTTCTAAATACTCCAATCATAGATGCTATGCCCAAAGGACATACATGTCTAAATGAAGTTTTTCTTGGAATTTTATCTCAGATATAATGATGAGTATAACTATAATCAGCATTAGCAGCAGCAGCAGCAGCATTGTAGTTATAAATGTTTAAATCTGTCTGTTACTTCCTATATGCCATATTCTGTAATAATGACTTTGCATATAGAGCCATTTGAAATCTAGGGCCTCTAGATAGCTCTGTAATAAGGTCATGGGCAAAGATTCAGAACTTAACAGTCTAAAACAAAGTACAGGGACCGAGGAGCCCTGTTTCTTTATTCCAGTCTCCCCTGGGGCCCAGATGGGAATACCTGCTACCCCCTTTCCTACTTCCTCATCTCCTGGCCTCCCCTCATTCTCCAGACGCTTGTTCTGCACTCTCTTCCCATCTCTACTGTTTTTTAACTTACTGACCAAAGTCCTTTCCATCTTATTCCTGAGTCTCATGTCCAATTATTTTTTGGCTCATTCTGCACCACAGAAGGTTTCTCTAGAAGAAATGGACTCTAGAAAAGGATCCGAGACCGGAAAGGTGGAGGGGCTCCTGAAGCATTTTCTTTGGTGGGCTGAAGCAGAGAGACTTCATCCCGGAGTAATTCCTTATTAATAGCTTTCCATCACATGCCTGTGACCTCATTTAGT
Source organism: Sturnira hondurensis (assembly GCF_014824575.4). Taxonomy (NCBI): domain Eukaryota; kingdom Metazoa; phylum Chordata; class Mammalia; order Chiroptera; family Phyllostomidae; genus Sturnira; species Sturnira hondurensis. Next base: position 11,873,900 of record NW_028091637.1, read on the forward strand.
TCTCTCAGCACTATGGGTTAAATGTCATGACTTTTAGATATCATATTCCACATATTTTCCATGTGAGCACAGCAAATCTTAGGTTGAATTGCTTGCCCAAAGTTATAATACACTGTCTTGAAAGTAAAGAAGTGAGGATTTACCAACAGACTATCTGATATAATGCCCAAGCTTTGGCTGCTCTGTGGTATTGCTCTCCATCCTCTTCAGGTACATTTCCAAAAAGGGCATCAGTGTCCAAACTCTCGAATAAACTCTCCTCTTCATCTGAACATTTGTGCCCAGGGAGATACTGTATTGAAAAGAAACTGAGCACTCTGATCATGCTTCTGTTTATTCAAGTATGTCTCTATCCCCAGAGAACTGCTCACCTGCGGTCACCGCAGCAATTTTAGCCTACATAATTTAATAGACCTGGTACCAGTGTAGCCACTATTAACAACCCATTAGTAATCACTCGTGCAAGGCTAGACAATCTTTCGTACTAAAGCTTTCATTGTGGAATTTTAAGTCACTAGATTAATAAATAATGAACGACCTACTGGAGATACTCAGTATAAAAGACTGCACTTCAAACGTCCTGGCATATGTTATTAGATATAAGTAAGTCTCCAACTGAAGAACTGAAGCAGCATTTCTCAGAATCTTGCCATGGCCACGACCTTACAACCAGCTCAAGAAAGCCAATGCTTATCACTGAAACTAGGACTCAATCTCCAGCTGCCATGAAATTGAGAGTAAGGTCTGTCTGTTCAAAAGACACCCCTGCATAGTGTCGACAATCACCCTATTTGCAGAAATCTTGTTATAGTCGATAGACCAAAGAACCAACAGAAAAAAGAAAGGGGGGCGGGCTTTTCAGGTAGAATATTGTATTTGTGCCTGTTGCCCAATATCTAAGAGCAAAGGAAAAGCAAAACTTTGGACAATTATCTAGGGAATATTTTACCTACCTTCATAAACCATTACCAACAGTGTATATCAGAGATGAAGCAGCTAAAATTTCATTTCTGACATGAAAAGGAGAATTGAGAACACTTCCTTCGGAGTTCAGGATCCACAGATTTGTGAGAGTGTGAAGTACAAAATTTAGGCTGTTTATTTCTCGCCTGCAATGTTCCAGGTCAGAAATAGTTGACTTCCTGGTACTCAACCAATTGGTAATGAATGAATTAAAGTATAAATGAGCCCTTTTATTTCTGTAGTGGTTTTGGAGTTTATGAAGTATATATATCTATATTATGTACTAATACTAAATGGTGGGAATTATTATTGCAGTTATTGCCTTAAAAATTTTAAAAGCCAAGCCTTATGTAAAATATGTGGTGGAAAAAAACAAGGACCTTGTAGCAAAGCAGGTCTGTTGTCAATTTACCTCCCTCCCCACACTAGGTTTTAGTTTGGGTATTACTCTCTAAGCTCAGTCCCCGCGGCAATCAAATGGTAATAAAAAGATCAAATTCTGGAGTCATCGTGAAGTTTAAAGGATTATGTTCAAGGAATAGCAAGTATCCAACAAATCTTTCTTCCTCTCTGCCCCACCCCCTAGCTTTTCTTCTGAAAATCTTGAGTGTTGATCACTTGTAAGATGATTAGAAAGATGTTCAGTTTTTATTTTTGCTTTTAGATGCAGCTTCTTAAAATCTGCCAAGCTTAGGAAATATAGAGTTTAATGGAAATTGTCCATTAATTTTACTTATTGACCTAATCTTTCCTGTTCACTCATATATCCCTATTCCCCCCCCTCAGTGCTGTGCCAAGCCATATTAGAGTCCAAGACAGAAGGAAAATTCATTCATGCTGATCTTGTCTTAACTTAACATTTTGATAGTTCATAATGGATTCTCTTCTCCATTAATGCTTATTTTTAACGTATTACATTGAAACAGTATTTACCTTGACTCCTGAATTTTTTTATTCTCTCTTTAATTCAGTGCCCAAATTGAAAGCCTCAGTTCTCACCCAAATCCTCTGGCAATCCAATCCTCTCCTTTCAAATCTCATTTTTCCATCTCATTTTTCACCTCGTACAAGGTCAGTCTAAATCCGACTTATACTGACTGCTAGAATAATGTTCAAAGAGTGGAGAGGCCCCTGCCATTGGGTCTTAAAGAGCCCACCAGGGGAAGAACCTCCTATTTTTCCAAGGCATTGAAAACATGAAGAGAGAGCACAAGGGCTTTTAAGCCCAGAGTTTAAATTGGGGAGATTTTGTTTGGCTTGATTATTTGCAGACATTTTTCATGTGTTTGTTTGTCTCTTGTTTTTTTTCCATTTATTTTTGCAGCCTGCTATGGTCTGTCACAATTAGGGACTGTAGAGATGAAACTGTTCCCTTCCCTCCTATCTGACATCCGGTACTGTTGTGCCAGTCACTTCCCTAGACCTGGGACTTAGAAGACAATGGCCCCAGTGAGTTCCATCAATCTCTCCTTACCCTTTTATCTCAGGGATGTAAGAATGTAGCTTCTCAGTATTGTCCAAAGCTCTAGACATCTTCTTTGCTCTCCCAAGAATGGTGACTTCGACACATGCACATCGAGGACAGAGGAACTGCTTGACACTGCAGGAGCTGGGTGTTGAGTTTACTGCCCAGTATCAGCTCAGCTGGAGTCGGAGCATGACGTGTGTGTGGCTGGGTCCACAGAGGGTGGCAGCTTTGGCTACCCTTGCTGATAGAAATTAGTTGCTGGGCTTAATACTGATAACAGACCTAGTTTTTGGCAGCCGCTTTAAAATGAGAAATCAAAATTGTCTCAGTGCCCCAAAAAAAGAGAAAGTGTGACCAGCAAGAATACTTTGGTGTGGCACTTCCCAAAATATAGCGTTACACAGGAAATTCACAATAATTAACATGTATTGCCCACTTTGGAGTAGTCTGGTGCTGTTCTTAGTTCTTTTGTTATATTTAACTGTTGCGATGACCTTATATTTTTATATATGAGATAGTCACTATTTTTAGACTTGCTGAAGGTCGCTTGGCTAGGTCTTGAGCTCTGGCAGACTCCAGAATCTTCCCTCTAGCTTGATGTACGCTTCTCATAATATAAAGGAAAGCCAGCTTTAGGAAAATCCAAACAGGTATTATTTACACAGAATTTTGCTTAATGGGAACTGTTATGAACTGAGTGTCCCCCTCCCCCACCCTAATTTCATATGTCGAAGCCCAAGCCCCACATGATAAATTTGAAGGTGGGACTTTGGGCAGAAATCAGGTTTAGATGAGGTCATGGAGGTTGATCCCCACGATGGGGCTAGTATCCTTATAAAAAGAGACACCCAAGTCACTGTCTCTCTCTACCTTGTGCGGACACGGCTAGAAGGCAGCTGTCTGTGAATCAGAAAGAGAATCCTCAGCAGAAACTGAATCTGCCTGCACCTTGATCTTGGATTTCTTAGCCTCTAGACCGTGAGAAATAAATGTCTGTTGTTCAAGCATCCAAGTCTATGATATCTTGCTATAGCAGCTTGAACTCACCAAGATAGAATCTATGTATGGTATGTGTGTTTAAGCATGTTCATGTGTTCTAGGGAGCTGTCTGTGGGAAGGGAGAATTCCAAGGTCAAAATTTTGGAGGACAATGTCAAACAAGGCTGAATAGATTCAAAACTGCAAACTTTATCGGAGCCACTGATAGGCTAAGGTAGACAGTGATTCTCTAAGAGAGGCGTTTTGGGTATAGGGTTTCTGCATGTTTGACTTGGAATAACCCTTTGTGTTGTAAAATCTGCTAGATTACATTCCATTTGCCCAGGCATCTTAGTGGTTAACAGTAGCTGACTGGCTGGCAGCCAGAAGTTCACTACCAACAATATGTGCGCAAATGCCACCACAACGTAGCATTCAGCCTAGTCCCAGGCTGTCATACCAGCCTCAGTTTGAGTGAGAAATGTTTCACGGTGTGGCCACGCATGCCAGCCCCAGCCCTGAGAGAGAGACCAGGCATGAGGCAGCCCTGGTGAGGCAGCCAGCTGAAAGAGACGGCGATGACTCAGAAAAGCATATACAATCTTCGAGGTTTCGTAACGGGCACTCTCTGCCCCGGGGAAAGCGTAAGGAGAGATTTAATGGAGCTTGCTGGGTCTGTTACTGCATAAGTCCCACCTCAGGGGAAATGACTGGCACGACAACACCGGATGTCAGCACTGCAGACATTTAGCACATGTGGCGTTGTCCTATTTACTAGACTGTAAGCTAGGAGTGAAAATCTCCAAGTGTGTGAGCCGGGGAGCATGCGTGGTGCACTGCTGGGTGCACATGGCATTTTTCACAACCACTGCCCACACAGCGGGAACATGGTTTAAAAAGTGAAATTCGACATGAGATTTGGTGTGCACTGACATAATTTAATTTTTACAGCTGCATTTTTTAAGCAAAAAACCCCACACATGCATTCTCACACTTAAGTGGAAGAAATCAAATTGCCCGTGGCACCCACGGGAAAGAGGTACTATGTATGATTCTGCTTCCAAAGCAGTTGTCAGATCCTTGGTGATGTCTTGAATTGGAGACTCAACTTTCACATCACAAGGACTCTTAAAGCCTGATAGCTTGTACTATGAAAAAAAAAATGAAAAGCAGGTAGATGGAGTGTATTTGAGGTTAAAGTTGAGAGAAAAGGAGAGGCAGAAGATTTATACTAATAAGTGACGTGATGTTTTGTCCTCACTCTGCATTTTCTTCCTGCTTGTTAGGCCAGATATTCGCCAAAGTAGGGCTGGTCTCGGAGCAGGAGCTTTAAGGGTTGTACTGCATTCAATCGGATTGAATCAAATTGGATCAAATTGAATCAAATAGATTCTGTGAGTGTTCACCTCTGTCCAAGGATTGATTGATCCTGGATGTAAGACAGATAGTATTAACCCCCAGTGTGGCACCCGAAGCAGGGGAGAGGTGACATTGATGTCCTGGGCAGGCAAGAGTTTCCAGCAAGGGAGAGAAAGGCTCAGTTTTTAAATCCAGAGCGAAAGTAAGATCAGGAGCAACGTTGTAGGCAGGAAACAGAGTTGACTGAGTAAGTCATTTGGAATCTGGAGCCTGGAGGAAATCCCAGAAGTCCCATGTTCAGAGAAAACCTTCTTGGGGATGGGCCTGGTTATTAGAGTACACCAGTTCCAGTCTAGTCCCATGGTCGGAATGGGGACGAGATGCCCTGACATTCAGTGTGGGCAGCAGGAGCCGTAGCCCATCATGGTGACCAGTATTTCCTAAACTTCGGGAGCAGTGGCCCAGAGAACTGCTAGGACTGATGAAGTTAGAACAGGGGCTGGCGTGGGGCCTCGTCTTGAAAACCCTCCCTTCTCTCACTGTCCGTGAGCCAGAACATTGTAAAATTGTTGGATTGCTTCCTTCACGTGCATATGGCGTTGGAGCACATGAGCCAAGAATAACAGCTATTTACATTTGATAAAATGGGTTTCACAAGATAATTGCTACATTAGTTTTGCTATTTATTTTCACACTCAGAAGGGAGGATTTATCTGGATATGAGAAATGGTGCCTCCCTGATCTCTCGAACTAAGTAAATCACAGAACCAAAAGTCTGGCACACTCTGGAAAAGACAGTGTGCCAGTCTGTCCGCTCACCTCAAGGCTCTGTGGTATGGGCCCCAGAACAATTAATTAGAAGTGTGTTAGAATCATTGAAAAATCTCCAGCATTGCACGACCCTGAGCTAACTACTACTTAACCTTCCAAACCTTCCATTTTCTTACTTGTAAAATGTTGCTAAGAGTAATTGCCAGTACTTAGCCGGCGCTCAGTCTGTGCCAAGTACTTTCCTAAGTACTTTATGTGAATTCACCCATTTCAATCCCTAGTCTTTCAGTAACTGAGATGGCAGCTATCTCCATTTTAAAGACAAGGAATTGAGGTCTGGGAAAGATAACTCATTCAGCTCTGAGCACCAGCCTTTGAACCCAGGCCATCCGGGTTCTCGGTCTATTTATTTAACCAGACAATTCTGCTTCCTCCCGAGGAAAATAATCTCTGTGTAATATGGTTACAGTAAAGGTGAAATGCAAAATAGTCACAGAGTCGGACCCAAGAAATGTTTTTCCCTCCTGTTGCCCAACACTTACCTACCAACCTCACCGCAAGTGGTGGGCAGGGGGAACCACACGTCTACGTGGGTTCTGACTTTCCCGGCGATTCTGATGGGACTCCAGAATTAAGGCCCATGAGGTTCTGTGCACCCATTTCATGGTTTTGCAACATTTGTTCTCAGGAGGTTCCTTCCTGACTTCTGGCTTAATTCAAACAACAGGGACTGTAAGACATTTCCTTCTCGTTCTATTAAGAACCTTGTTTTACAACGCTCCAAGGCATTTATGATTGTGTCAAACACATCAAGTTTGTTGGTATAAAATTGTTTGCATCTCTGAAGGCTCTATTTTCTTCCAACATTTACTTGTACAATCATGGCACAGCTATATCAGTGGATATCTCTTGACAGCGAGTACATTCTGCTTCTGGAGTAGCTGACTAGTATTTCCAAAAATTAGATCTGAGTGCAATTTACTGGGACATTCTGATCCATTGACTGCTGACTGAGCTAGACTCCTATGCTCTGTCTCTCCATGTTCCTCCTCCTGACTGTCCTAGGTGTCCCCATAGAGGTCTTTAGCATTAGTTGCCACCCTAACAGATACCTGAAGAGTATGCAAAATGTCAGACCAATCTGGAAGCATTCAGTGTCCCCACAGATGACTGTGAGTTTAGGAGTTGGGTGGCTTTCCTTTCAGGATCGAAAATGAGAAATACACTTAGAAGTGCTATCATTTTTTGTCATAGCTCTGTGAATCTAACTTCTGTGCATGCTCATGAAGCATTTCAAAGCCATTTGGTACAGTGGGAAAGGAGTGAAATAAGATAGGATGAGTCTATCTATGAGGAAGTTTAGGATTCGTGTTTGATTTGAATAAAATAGGAAGGTAGAAATTCTGTAGCATTTTTAAAGCGTGACAAGAATACTGCCCCCCTCTCCACCCCCGGGGGATTATGAGATTTTCTTATGGACTTTGGAGGCTCCATGAGCACCTGAATTGAAAATCAAAAGTTTGTAATTTCGTTTCAGGAAGAAGGGATTCACGATCTTTTTTAAAAAGAGTCTTCAAGTGGCCTGTGGCATAGTATGCTAAGGATACAGAGCTAAAAAAAAAAAAAATAGATGGGAGCTCAATGCTCATGTGTGTTCTGAATGGAAATTTGGCCCACATGTGTCTTGTTATATTTTTTAGATCGTTCATTCAGTGTCCATTGCTGAATGTCTCCGATGTGCCAAGCACAGTGCCAGGTGCTAAGAATTGTGTAGAAGTTCAAATCTTTTTCCTAGGGTCCTCATGTGTAAGGGGACCTCTTGGCCAGGCCTGCAGTGACGCCTCAGGCTTGCCATCTACTCTAGTCTCTCTGCTTTCTTGTCACTTGAACTGAGTTCCCCAATCCTCACATGCCCCTCACTTTTCCTGGACCTCACTTAGCTAAGGAAATAGTAGAATGTCTTTGATATGTTTTTCACGTCTAGGAAGAATCCAGGTGCTGTTTTTGCGTAGTAAGTTACAGAAGTTATAGGGAGGGAAAGCTCATCTTCACAGTGCCGAATGTCTGATCGTAGTTTTGGTTCACAGGCTTGTGCTCAATCCACTGAGCTACACCAGCCAGAGCTGTCTAGTTGTATTTTTGATATGATTTCAGACCCATAGAAAAGCCTCAGTTCTTTCATTTCTTCATTCTCATATTTTAAAAGCCCCAGTTCCATCAATAATTAGAAGCAGGCATGACAGATATGAACCCTACCTTATTTTGAAAACCTTGTACCAAAAGAGCTGGATTTTGGAGTTGGAGGGAAGGAAGACATAGGTGATGGAAGGGGTCCTGAGGAGAAGCAGGGAGCCCCTCTGCTGACCAAGGCAGGTGGCCACAGGACACACCTCTAATGATCTGGAGTGGAGGTCCTGGGCCCATGGAGAAAGTGAAGGCCTCTGCATGCTGAGTAGGCCAAAGCCATTTCAAAATCTCCAGCATCCATCCAGTGGACTACATGTAGCTTATAATTTAACATTTGAGCTGGAGGTAAAGACCAAGTTGGCCATTCTGTAGGAACCTGTGTGGGCCCAACTAACTAATACAGAGGTTTTCTAGAAATGATACCACTCTGTTCTTTTATGACATAACAAATCATTTCAGTAGCAATCTCTTAAGGAGTCAGTCAGTTGGTGTTGTGAATCTGTGGGCAATTGATCAAAGTTAAAGAAACAGGGGCTTGTAAAGGGAGGGAATGAGCACAAGGATACCGGGAAACTTAAGCTAAAGATAGTTACAACAACTACAAGTGTAGCTCTGAGCTTTATGGGAGAGGATGAACAAAATAAGCCATGAAGACATTTAGTAGGTAACTAAGCAAATTCATGGCATGGAGGAAGAGAACTTAAAAGAAAAAAAAATTTATCCCATCCATTTACTCTGGTGAAGCTGTAAAGTTAGCTCTGAGATTGAAGTTAATTGCAAGGGAAATCTCACATTATAAATCAATTTTTTGCTAAACGTCTCCCTATTTAATTGGCTCAGAGATGTTTAAATACAGTGCTCATCCCTGCTTCAGCCTCCATAGCTCATGGAGAGCCAGCTGCTGCTGCTCCCAGGCCTGATACCGCCCGCGTCTCCTGCTCCCTTACTCTGCACAAATTCTACAATTGGGCACGTGTAGGGACAGAATGTGTTTTAATGTGCTCTCCTTTGTCTCTAAAGCAAGAGTTGATGCTCTTCAGTCAAAGCACTGCTTCTTACATTTAAGAGTTTCTGAAATGGAATAATGAACATTTTCTCTGAATTTCAGATGACATAAACTGGAATTTCAGATTAAATAAAGCAGTCCATGTTGACTGAATATTCCGTAATCAATCATTTTCCCCAAGAATATACTGAAGTGCTTTTTAACATTCTTGCAACATCTGTTGGGAGACAGGGATATATTAATATTTTGGGGAAACCTTAATTCATATCTCTAGATTCTCTAAGATGCTTACCATTATTTAGGCTATCATTAGGTAGAACAGGATAGAGCAGCAATTTAGTTTTTAATTCTCAGACCATGTCAATATCGAAAATATCCCCATTGGGTCAGGCCATGTGATACAGATCTTGAGTCACTCTCATTCTGCAAATCTGCGAGGCCTAAAGGCACCGTGTGTCACGAGATTGCAAATTCACCCGAGCCAGAGCTTGCCAGGGTGGAGACTGTATGCGAATTACCTTCCTGGGTCACCCTTTCACCTACCTGTCTTGGAGGAACCTTCTTTACTTGATTCTTCAAAGACTCCAGGACATACCCAAACCAAGTGAACATCCTAGGTGCAGTCTGCCTACAAACCATCTAGAACAGAGCCATTTCTCACCAAACAAGGACATGGTTCTCCAAAATCCACCTTAATCTAAGCTGGTCTTCAGTGTGTAGCATGAGAGTTGACCTATATTTTAATTCTGAGGATTAAATTGTGATAAGATTATATTTGCCTTTTTAGAGAGTGACCTTAAAATCTCTGTCTCTTTCATGCCAAGCATCACTGCTCACTCAAGATTCTCAGGAAAGTAATATATATCAGTGAGATTCAGAATTCCACCTTTTGAAATGCTGAACAGGTACCCAATACTTCAGTGCAGATCACTAAATAAAGGCTAAGTTAGGCCAAGTAGCTTAGACTTGAAGCCAAAGCAGGCTTTAGATTCCATTCTCTTTATTCTCTGCATTCCCCCCACCACAAAGAAAGAAAAAACAAGCAAGCAAGGAAACAAATGAACCGCACACACACACACACACACACACAAAAAACCAAACAGACAAACAAACAAAAAAACAATGGATCTAAATTTGAAGGCAGGAACCCCAGCCACGTATTCCAAGATAGTTAGTTGGCTTGGATCAAAGTGTGACTTAAGTCTGCACTGACATGGTAGCTTTTAGACCAGAAAAGAGAGGCAGAAGCATGACTGTCTGTCTCACTGAAGGCATCTGTCAAAATCTGAAGCATGAAATTGAAGAGAAGAACATTGTTTCCATTCCTAGAGGCATGGTGACTCCACCCAGTAGGGACTCATGACTTACCAAGGCTCTGAGACTGAAATGGGCAACTCTGTTTTGGTGGGAGGGCAAATGCAGGCCTGATAGATAAAGAGAAAGCACATTAGCCTTGCACAAAAATTCCTTCCCATTTCTTATTTTAATCCATTTAGCTTAACCCTGGAGTCTGTATTCAGCCACTGAAAGGAGTCAGGTGTTTCCCCAATTTGTATCACTGCACTTTTGTACACTCCCCACTGTCATACCTAGTGGGGACACAGAGCCACCATGCCAGCATTGCCCAGATGGAAGACAGAGCATGCGAGACCATCAGTTTTCCCTTTCATGTGCATATTTATGACAGCCTTGACCCCGCTGGACCAAGAGAGACATCCTCAAGATAGACAACAGGGAATGAGCAAATTTCTGTGTCCAGTATTTCATAAGTGTCTGTGAATTCTAGACTGAAGTTACTGGCCCAAATAAGACTAGAGGACTCTTTAGGATTATCTGTTCCCTGCTCTGTACACACCCAGAATTGCCCTTTATATTCTGAGATGCCATTTCCGCAAGTGCTGCCATCCCCAGTAAAATTCCACTCTGGGGAGTTATATATAGGACACAGAGCTGCGGTTAGCCTTTGCCCTTGTTTTCAAATCTGACTCTTCGTCTTTCATAACCAAGCACACTTAGCATCAGCACATTTGCTCTTAACTTTTTTCTTTTCTGCTGTTTGCTTTTTCTTTCCAAGGCAGTAACTTTTTTACTGCCTATCCTAAAGGGCATGGGGATACTGAAAAATAATATAGAGAAGTTGCTCTTTGCTTCCTTTCCTGTTTAAGTCTTTTTCCTTTTCTCTCTTTTCCTCTATTTTTCACTTCTTCTCCTATCCTTCAGCTCTTTATTACTTTTTCTAAATTTAGACGTCTTGATGGCTATGATTGCGTTTCTTCTTTGAGGACCGTCACGTGGTGATCTGTACCAAGGAACAGAGTGGGGGGGGGGGGTAGCTGACATGCAAACAAAGGAAGCTCCGCAGCTCTTGCTACAGTCCTTTTCCTACACAGTCTTCTTTCTTCCCTTCTGTTCAAGGACATACTTCTTCTTCTTCTTCTTTTACTTTTCTCCTGGATATTATAGCATCTATTTTTACTGCCTCTTAAGACATGTACCAGTTAGGTCATATAACAAGTCATCCCTGTACTTAATGACTTAAAACAGTAGCCATCTGTTACATTCACAGTTCCATGCATTGTCCTTGGGCACCAGGACTGACCGAGCGGCACTGCCGATCTGGCTAGGGCTCGCTGATCTCAGCTGGTTTCACACTTTTGTTGGGAGTCGACTTCTCTACTGGCAGAGGTCCAGCTGGTCAAAGGTGGCCCACGTGGGATGGTTTGTCTCACTGGTCCTCTCACTCTGCAGGTTAGCCCCGGTCTGCTCACACGGAGGCCAGGCTAACATGTCCTGGCACTGGGAGGAAAGGCTCAACATCTCCCGAAGCCCAGCCTCAGCCTCACACGATGGCATTTGGCTGCATTTCATTGAAAAATTCAAGTCAAAGATTGGAAGGGGGAAAGAGAGACGACTCTAACTCTTGATAGGAGAATACAAGTTTGTAACCATTTTTATAATCCACCAGAGAGAATAACAGAAGTAGTGATTCCATGTCTACATGTAAAATGAGATAATCATCACATATATAACATAGTTTTTAGAAATAAAATAATGTTTTTATATTTGTATATATTATAAACTTAGTACAGCACCTTGGCCTTAGTAAGAAGCTGTACTTGAGGCACTGTTATAATATTGTCATTATTTTTATTATTAGAACTTAAGGCCTAGCTTTTTGTTTAGGTAGATTATGAATAATATATAATTTTTCAAGGTCTTACAAATCTACTGAACTCCACAAGTACCTTTTGTCTTAAAGAAATATTATTTTTATATTCATTAACTCTTTACATATATGACCTTGGGATGGCAAATGTAACTCCATTGTCCTTCTGACCCCCTGACAGACACAGTTTACTAGTTTTGGAATTTTTTTCTGATATTTTGAACAGACCTTCAGAAAGCCACTGCTACTTGATCAGAGGTGGTACAAGGGATAAAAATGTTCTTATTTTAGGCCCTGGCTGGTGTAGCTCAGTGGATTGAGCATGGGCCTGTGAACCAAAGGATCCTGGTTCCATTCCCAGTCAGGGCACATGCCTGGGTTGCAGGCCAGTTCCCAGCAGGGGACACATGAGAGGCAACCATACATTGATAGTTCTCTCCCTCTCTCCTTCCCTTCCCCTCTAAAAATAAATAAATAAAATCTTTTAAAGAATGCTCTTATTTTACTAGAAAGGGGGTTAGAAGGTAACAAACGAGGACTCTGGCATCAAAAGAATCACTTAGTCAATCTAAAGTGAAAAACATAAATCTCAAAAACAAAGAGAAATGCCACATGCCAAAAAACCCAGTTATATGACGCTAACTCCCACCACCTCGTAACCCACACTTCAAGAAATGCAACTGTGAAGATACAAAAATAACACCAATTTACCACCATTGTAATCCCTACATACAGAAATGAACATGAAATGGCCTAGAGGGTCTGGAAAACATTAAATCCTTACAGAAAGATTTACTTACTCATTTTGTGATCCGTGCGCAGTGAGGTTCTAAGCATACAAATGTAAGTTAGAACAGATGCATTGAGTCCCCAATGGAGTGCACAGTTTATTAGGTGAGGAGACTGACGGAACCTTCAAGCAAGTATAGTTGCAAATTTCCAACTATTGATACAATATTATGAGGATTTGTCTTCGTTCCTGGAAGTAGGAATGAAGGTGGGAGTGAAGTACTTGAGAATGAAGTATAGAATTAGAGAAGCTTTGATGTGAAAAGAAGTATAGCCCAAGAGAATGAGAAAACAAGTCACAGATTAGAAGAAAAAAGATGAGTATTCAAAATATATGCCCCCCCAATTTTTTTAAATTCAATAATAATAAAACAAATGAACTGATTAAAAATGAACAAAAGATATAAGCAAAAGGGGGAAGGACTGGTTGCTAATGATGTGTCCTCGCAGGTGTATGGACCATAACAGGTGTACTACTCTGGTGTGGGAGGAGGATGGCGGGGGAAGCTATGCCTATGTCAGGGCAGGGCATGTAGTGTGAACTCTCATGTGCTTTCTTCCCAACTTTGCAGTGGTATGTGATACTAAAACGAATAAAGTATATTTAAAAAAATAAGTAGAAAGAATAACAGCTAGTTTTTTTTCTTTATATTTTTTTTATATTTTTTAAGAGGAGAGTCTTGGGCCATTTATTTATCCTTTTGACAACAGCGTGGTTATTGTTGAGGTGAGGGAGTTATACAGGGACTAAATGGTAATGGAAAAAAATACAATAAAGGTTGGTCACTTTAAGTGCATGGAAACAAATAACTAAAAGGAGAGAATGTACGAAACAGATACACAGAGAGTTGTTATCCTGGATAATTGCACTATTTATTACTAAAAGGGTACAATATTACATGGACGGAGAGTCAGACACGGAAGTAACCTAAGGAGTCTAGTAGGGGCAGCTGCGCAGTGTTCATACCCACTTGAGATCGGTGTTCATAGTCTTGTGATAGAACTAGTCTGTGCTGTCAGGAGGGTTTGTCCAAAAGTGCTCAGGTTCTCATCCACAGACATAGAAAAAGGGAAGGTCTGGGTTTGTGCAGAATTGGGGTTTTGCTAGATGAGTGAGAGGAAAAGACCGGGCCAGGGAGTAGATGGCATTGCCAAGGGCAGATCATAGACTCTCAGATAAGTTAATGTGGTCCATAGAGCCTTCAGGTTTAGTTACTTGAGTTTACACATTCATTCACTAACTCACTCTTTTTGTTATCTACTTACTCCACGCTAAGCACTCTTCTAGGCATTGGGGATAGACTAGTAAACAAAAGGGACATACTCTGTTTTTGTGGAAATTACTTTCTAAGCACATGGACAAAGACATATACAAACATCAGATTGTATGAGTTTTATTTTTTAAAAAACTGTAGTAAAGGTGTAGAGTGTTGGATACTTTGTTAGACCTCGAGGTGAACATGCATTGCATCCTGTGCATTGATGCCCTCTGGGTCTGCGTAACGCTGAGGCTCTGCTGGTACCGGAGTGGCTGTTTTAAAGAGGCAAAGACAGTGGAACACAGAAGTGTGAGGAAATAAGGGAGGGACATAGGAGAAGACCTGGGAGAAAAGCAGTCCCAACAGAAGGAATAATGACTGTGAAATTCCTGTGCTGAAATTGCACTTGGTATTTTCAACAAACTCCAAGAAGCACAGAGAGGGGTGGGCGGGGGAAGTGGTATATCTTGTAGACACTTTTTGAGACCACTGGAAGGACCTTGGCTTCTGTTCTGAGTGGGAACGTGTTTTGACTTCCCTACTAACAAAACCTCACTGGCCGTTATTGTGAGGATGGGCTGGTGGAACAGGAAGTAATGGTTGAGCAGCCAGCAGCTCTGATAGACTAATTAGGTAGGCAGTGAGGCAGATACGAAGTGATAAGACTTGTTTCAAGATGGTAAAAGTAAAGCTAAGAACACATTAGATTCTTGAAACATTTTCAAATGTAGAGCCAACAGGATTTGCCCGTGGACCATGGCTGTTGTTCCAAAATGTGTGTGCTGCCGTGCCAGAGAGCACTGACCCCCACCCCACTCCAGTGCAGAACATCTACTCTTTAAAAAAAAGTTTGGGCAAGAAAGGGGTAGGAAAAACACTCCACCTGTCTTTATGTAGGTGGAGTTTGGAGTCCAAAATCTAATGTGTAGCCAGGTGGCTCCTGGCTACATCAGCTGCTCAAATCTGGTTTTACAGTTTTGTCCTGAAGAGTAAAAAAGAAGTATGGATAATGCCTGACACTGCCTAGCGCATAACAGGTGCTGGGGACATGATCGCCACTGGACTTCTTTGCTGTGACCCCGTCCCCGATTGGTTCCATTGCTGGTTGTGAAGCCGCTGGCCCATGAATTGAAATTGACCGAGCATTTTCACTTTTTCCAGAGGTTCTATCTGTTCCATATTACTGTTTTTACTTATTCAAGGTGGTTGAAGAAGTAGGGTGTGAAGCATGGACACTGGGACCTGCTGTGCTCTGTATCCCAGGAGGGACGGCAGATACAGCAAGCAGACGGAATGACACTGCACGTAAGGAAAGTAGAGGTGAGAAATGGAAAGAAGTGTCAGTTTTGCTTGTTTCTGAGTCTCTCATACAGTCGCCCTGCACAAAAGTTTGCTTGTTTGTTTCTGAAAGACTCCTATATCTATACAGTAATTTTTTTTGCCCTAAAGATGACTGACTATAGTAATACTTATAGTATTGCAATAAAAATAACAATTATTATTATTTGCCTCCTAAGAAGTCCTAAAGGATAGCCCTACCTCTGTGAGGAAATTGCATTTTGTATTGTACCTAATGAGGATACACTGACGTGTTATATTCAGAGGGTTGCCATTAATAGATTTGAATTTTAGGGCAATTATTCTTGTAACTGTGTGAATGAGGAACTTGAGGGGAACCATGCTGGAGCAGAGAGGCCTTTTCCAGACCACTGAAGTACCACACTCAGAGAGAAGGGGGGTGAACAACGCTGAGTGGTGGGATGGAAAAAAGAGGATGGATTCCAGATATGCCTGGATGATAAAGACACAGGATTTTATTGTCATCTGCTGAGTATCAAGGAGAAATTGAGATGGAATGAGGTCAGATGTTTAAGACAAAGTTTATAGCCAAGATGCCAATGTAGATGGACTATTTTTTTAAAAAAGAAAATTCGGAATTACAGTGAAAATAATTCAGTTTGGAATATATTGAGCCTGAGGGGTTGACATTTCTGTGGTCATTTCTGGTAGATGGATTAAAATAACCTGAAGTATGGGGGTGGAGTGGGGAGAGGAATGTACTGGAGGTGAAGATCTGGGAGTCATCAGCATACGGCATGACTACATTCATGGCAGGCAGGAGCATTCGCTTGGAGAGGGTGGGACAGTCGGCTGGAGCACTGCGAAATCTAAGGGCCAGACAGCGGAAAAGGGTGTTACAAGAATCAAAAGGGTAACATCAGCAAATTAGAGAAAGAATCTAAAGACAATGCTATTAAAATGAAGGGTGTGTTAAGGAGAAGTCGTCAGCTTAAAAATTCGAAGAAAGATAAACTAAGAAGACAAAGATAATGCTGGGGTTCACAGTCAGAATATCGTTGAGTGCCTGGAATTAGATGGTTTGGTACATTTAACTGGATGAAGAACTAAAACGCAAGCTTGCAGACTAAACCACTCGGAGAGATGTACCCCTGAGATACCAGTCCTCTCCACAGATCATGAGTAGGAGCTTCCAGAGCGATGAGGATACTTATGCAAGTTGAGGCACAAAGCCCCAAACAAAAGAAACTGGGATGCAAAGTCCTTTCTGCCTTGTCCTCATGTTTAGACTTTAGCTTGTGTTTAGAGAGAACAGGAGAAAAAGAAAGTGAGAGAGGTGTTGTCTGGGGACTTGCTTTCAGTGCTAAGGTGCTTCCAAAAGCAGTTTGTTATTTGGGTCACTGCAGTCCCGGGTCTGGAACTCAGCTGTACTGGTCAGGAAATCCGATGTTGTCCTGGAGCTAGAGCTGACTCAGAGGAAGTGGCTACCTTAACTGAACTCCCAAATGGATTGTAAACAAATGAGGAAGCTAACTGAATTCCCATGGCTTCGAATTGACCCATTTTTTTGTGTGTCCACCAAATTATGTAACTCTCTAGGGTAATCAAAAGCCATATTAGACCAGGAGGCTTCTGGTGAGTGTGATATCAGGGCACGGGCAGTAGGAAGGAAGGTGTTGGGCATGACTCACCAATTCAAAGGCAGCTGAGATGTTGTCGTCCCATATCAGAGCTTCTTTCTGGGATGCACGCTGTTGACTGTCTCGTCCAGTGAACCTCACCTGGACAGGCTTCCATGGTCACTGACTACTTCTTTTTGAACATCTTTCTTTGAGTACCATTCAGACTGCTTTCTTTATTTGTGTCAAAAGCATATCAACTTATGAAATCAAATGCACTGTGTCAGTAAGTTTGGGAGTCAGGCCAGCATTTACTTTCGACTTGGGTGACTTTGAACAAGTTAAACAACTTGATAACTTTCTTAGCTGTACTTTATTATATGGGAAAAGCCATACCCAGTCTTCAGTTATTTTGTGAGGACACAGAAGATAACCTGTCTACTCCTGTACATGCTACATACATACGTAGCAAACACCCAGTAAAAACATGGGGGTGTTTTCTCTGTTGATGCTATTTTTTTCTCCCCTCCTCTTCTCCCCTCCCCTCCCCATCTCTTCCATTCCTCTCCTTCCTTGCTGCCTCTCCTATTCTGCTACTTGGTCCCTAGATTCAGCTGCACGTTATTATCCTACGGCCCTTAAACCCAGTGAACATGCAAGTTCTCGGTGATCATGTGCTGATACTAGCAGGTGGCAGTTAAGAAGCAACCCTAAGACTTCCATGCATCTGAGTGGTTTTTTACTCAGTTTTTTAACAGATCAACTATTTTTAAATTAATTGAGATGAAATGTGAAATAACCTCATATGAATTGCTGGCTGAGCATTCCTTCATTAATTTTTTAAAACTTTAGGAGTCATAAAATGTGTAAGAATTCTGAGAAACTCTAGAAGAACTTTTAACAAAGAGAGCTAAAACAGACCATATCTCTTGAAAGAAACTATAATCGCAGAAAAGATCAGATAGTCATAAACAAAAGAATAATCAGAAAGAAAAGAGTTGAAGAAAAATGAAATAATGCAAGATTAATAAAGGAGAGATGCTAGATATGAATAGTCAGTAAGTTATAATCAATATGGAAAAACCAAATGTGAGAAAAGTATACTACAACTGTGATACAGGTGTAATAGTAACAGCACAAGTTAATAAAAGCAAATAAACATGCTAAGTGTTGCTGAGAAGGAATATTTTCACTCAAAGCCTTCCTGTCTGCTATGTGTTCTATTCTGAGATACAAGGTTTGCTGCGAAACAAATCTACAGACAGAGTAATTCAGCAGAAGTCACTGAGATTACTTATCTCCAGTGTCTAATCACAGATAACTCTGTGTGGCTCTCACAGGAATTTAATCATGCCTGCAGTAAATTCAGTGTTTGAGAAGAACAGGATTAATTATCTCTATAATTTAAATATACGAATAAATTCAGGTTGTTAATAGGTAACTTTATTAAGTGATGGTAGATGATATGTGTTTTAACCTGGATAGAGCTAGTTGCTTTTATTATGAATGCCTTTTAATAATATTAGTGTCATTGCTATCATTGATGAGGAACTACCCAGATCCAATTATCAGACATGATTATGACTGTGCCCATTTTATTCATGTATTATATTTTCGTTGAATAAACAGCTTTTTTAGTTGCAGTGTCAGATATATTGGTGAATTTTACCTTCCTGAGATTTGTCCCTGGGCATTTTAATTGACCCAGGCATCCTCGCATTAAGTCGTAAATTTCATGCCCCTTCCTAAAGGCAGGCCATTTATTTTTTTCCTGCAGAAAGCTTTGCTGTTTCCATTTGCTCACCCCCACCCCCACCCCCCGACCCCGTGGCAGAGGGCTCCAGTGCAGTCAAAGGCTGCCTGCCTAGGGGTTGCAGGGAGAGGCCCAAGCAGAAGCCAGGGGAGGCAGAGGGGCCCTACAAGGGCCTCTGGGGCTTTTAGTGGTGCTTGAGGGTGAGATTTTCCAAGAGACACTCACCCAGCCCAGCCTGAGGCCGGCCAGCCTGTGCAGGTTAGTCAGCTGGTCCACGTTCTTGATGAGTTTCACCTCCTCATCCAGGAAGTGGTTCTCCAGGAAGTCGCAGAGATGAGGGTGTGTGTGGGTAGAACCCAGGGCTTGCAGGCCGCAGAGGGCCTGGCTCAGGTTCCTCTCCAAGGCTGTGGCTGGCGGCTTCCATGGCCTCCTGAATTTTATCCTGCTTGACCTGTGAAGGAAGGCTTCAGCACGTCCTAGAAGAGAACGCATTCACTGCACTGGATTTGCATCTTTAAGAGATGCTCAGCTTGCTTCCTCTGGACCAACTTGTGGAAGAAGTGACCCACGCCCTCCAGGCCACATCCTCATGGTGGAACCAGAAGCCCAGGGAGAGGTAGGTAGAGGAGACCCACAGACATAGGTTAAACCAGTGGTTGATGGTGGCCTTTACCTCTGTGGAATGATTCTGATGAATGTGGGAGCTCATGGTTGTTTGGCAATAGGAGTCAAGGTCAAAAACCAGTGTTGGCTGGTCTCAGAGGCTGAAAATGTCTGAGATGATTCTGATGGTGGTGACTAGAAAGAGGTTGGGGGATGGTCAGAGGCTGGAAGAAGGGGTGCCCCTGGGTCTGTTCTGCCCAAACCCTGTGGAGGCAGGAGACAAATCTGGGGGGCCCCTGAAGGCACTGCCTTAAGGGTAAGTCATTTTTAATAAATTACTAATTTAATTCATATTTTTCCTGGGTTTGCTTTGCTTTGCCTTCCGTGGTTGAAATTGTTTTCTCTATGTGCTTAAAACAGTCCATATTCCATAACGTGTTTAAAAAATGGTCACAATGGAATAAAATTCAAAAAACAGTGATATAACTAAAACTTTTTCTGGCAAATATGAATGATCCAAACAACTTAAAACTATAAGACAGTGTTGGCAGATGAGCAGTGTCAGGGGTTTTTGCAAACTGATAAAACCTGGCTATTCATTTTGCTTTGAGCAAAAGGAGAAATGGAGTTAGTTTAGTTACATCGTCCTTCAGTAGGGAAGAGTGCATCTGTATCCCCTTCTGAAGGAGATCTTTTTCTGAGGAGGACTATTGAAGGCTATCCTCATTTCACATTTTTTTGGTGCGAGCTTTGGGGCCAGCTTCACCTTGAGGAGTCAAGTCACAGGATATGGTATCAAGCATTGCATTTCAAAGCAGTACAGGCTGTCTCCACTAGGTTTTCTGAATTTTACTCCTGATTCTCTTCCTTGCAAAAGTTTTTGCTTTAAAAGTTCAGGCATTTTTAAGTTTTAGCTGTGTGAAAAGCACATTTTGAATTTCTTTAATGTAGCCTGCAAGCGCGTTCTGTATTTATTTCACCCTTGCATAACTCAAAAGTAGTGGAACAGACTGTGCTCAGATTGGGCAAAAGCAATTACTAAACCCTTAGACAAGGCTAGTCATGGTCCCAGAAGATAATCTGGGGGGAAGGCCACGATGGCACCTACATGCAGGATGATCAGAGGTTTCCGGTGACACCTTAGCAGCACGGTGTTTCCAGCACAGGTCTCGTAAGGGTCTGCAGTGTCACTGTAGGAATCAAGAAGCCCTTTTGACCCTCTGCATTAACACTGGGTTTGCATGTGCTCCTGACCGTATGCTCGTTACAAACCAACACAGCCATGAAAATACTCAATAGTAAATATTGCTTAGCGCTTGAACATGGTCAAGGGCTTCCATTATTTTGTTTGCCAACAGATCCTCACAAGCTGATGTGCCATGAATAAGTTTCCCTTCTTTTATGCATAAGAAAACCGAGACTCATGAAGTTAATAAACAGTTCCAAGGCCACTTCAACTCTTAAGAGGTAAAAATCAGGATTCAAATTCAACTCTCTATTTGTTCAACAGTGATGTGATGAAAGCTCACCGTGTGCCAGGCACTGAGCCTCGCAAAGGGTGTGCAGGAGTGGACACAACAAGCTGAGTTCTTCTCTTCGTGACATGCACAGTCCACGAAAGGAGATGCTCTACACGAATCTAGAAGCATGCCTCTACAATAGATGGCAATTGTTCAGTGACATTGTAGCCAAATGGTTCAGCCTAGGATGGGTTTGGGGTTACACATTCTTACCATAACTCTTAAAGGGGACAGGACCAAGAGCACTTCGGGAGTGCTCCAAGACTTGGTGTTGCCTGTGTGTGTGTGTGTGTGTGTGTGTGTGTGTGTGTTTGTGAACATTGCCTTCCTCCCCAAACTCCCTTCCTTCCGCTCTGCCTTCACCGCAAACTGCTCCTGTCTACAGTCTACCTATTTTTAAGGCTCAACTAAAACACCATGTGCTCTGCACAGTTAACCTAGGTCTCTTTAGCAGGAAGCAATCCTTTCCTCTGAATTCACAGAGCATTGCATCTGATCTGATTCTCTGTAAGGGCCTTTTCTGTTTTGTGTTTAAGAGGGAAAATAGTTCACTCATTTCCCTGTGTGATATACTGTGGCAACACCCATATTTGACACATTGTTGGCCTTCAGAATACAAATGTTGAATCAATGCAAAACACTAATGAATATCGTAATGCAAGTCCAAGCCCTAAGGTATGTGGTACAGGTAGTTGAGATCAATATACCAGTATCAAATTCTGATGCTCAAGATTTTCTCATTTCCTGAAAATTCTTTAAGTGTCATCAGTGTCACCAGAGGAATATATGCTCACTGCATCATAATCCGGCAGATAATGAGGCCAGTTGGCCATTTCGTATTCTCTCTAACTCTGTCCCATCAAACAATGTAACCAAGACTCAGTAAAGCAGGGTCTTAACATGAGTGGGGTTCCAGGAGCAAATAAACCATAGATCGAATACAAAGGCTAACTGAGGAAAAAAACAGCTTAATTCTTGGCAAAAGAATTGACTTTTACCAATGGCTTACTTAATGTCAACACTAGCTGTTTTGGTAAAACTGGTTCCACAAGCCCTTACTGATAACTTGGCTGGATTCTGTGACAGAACACCCTATAGCCAACCTAACAGAGGATACCCAACAACCAACCAAAGAGAGGACATACAACAACCAACCAACCAGAGGACACCCAACAACCAACCAAATAGGGGCATCATCGCCAGCAAGTGGAACAGCTGGACATGCACATGGAAACCATTTAATGCTTTATAGGACACCATTAACTTTCAAAGCAACTAAACTCTAACCTAATACTTAATGCCATTTTGTTAACATAATTTTTTCATGATCATGTTCATTTTCATATTTTGCCCACTCATTTGCTTATTTGTTCATGACTCTCATTCATTTGAGCACTTTAGCAGTGGATTGCATGAACCTGCGTAGCATAGGTGCCTTGTCCTTTGAACATGGTGCATTGTCCTTTTTGTAATGTTTTTGCTACCTGTCTCTACAAAATGGACATTTTTGTTCCCTGGATTTTAAGCTGTGGAACCTATTTGAATGTCATTTGATCCAGGTTTCTCCCAGATGGGTAAGTGCCCTTTTCAGGAAGCAGACCCATTCTGATCAATAAGTAGAGGGCAGCCTCTGGTGTCAGAGAACCACTCAATCCCTATGTAACAAACAGCAAATTCTCTTCTGAACAGCTTTCAGTTTATAGACTAGCAGGCTTATTTGGTTGGCTGTGTTTTGTGGATTTGTATTATTTATCTGCTATCTACTTTTTAATTGAGACCTATTTTTAGAGCATTGTTAAGTTCACAACAAAATTCAGGGAAAGGTACAGAGATTTCCTGTGTGCCTGCTGCCCACACACGGGCAGAGTCTTCCCTATAATCAACCGCCCCCTCCAGAGTGGTAGGTACATTCGTTACCATTGATGAGTCTTTGTTTTCACATCATAATCATCCAAAGTGCATAGCTCACCCCAGGGTTCCCTCCGGGTGTTGGGTATTCTATGGGTTTGAACAAATGTGTGATAACATGTATCCACCGTACTGTATCAAACCGAGTAGTTTCGCTGCCCTAAAAATTCTCTGTGCTCCCCCTATTCATCCTTCCCTTCCTCTCCCAATCCTGATAGTTTTACTGTCTCCACAGTTTTGCCTTTTCCAGAATGTCATATCACTGAAATTGCACAGTAGGTGGGCTTTTCACGTTGGCTTCTTTGACTCAGTAAAATGCATGGAAGTTTCTTCCATACCTTTCCTTGACTGATAATTTCTTTCTTTTCGGCAATGAATAAATACTCCATTGTCTGGCTGTATCACAGTTTACTTATCCCCTCACCTCCTGAAAGACATCTTGTTGGCTTCCAACTTTCAGCAGTTAGGAACAGAACTGCACCCATGGCCATGTTTTTGTGTGAGCATAGTTTTCATCTCCTTTCAGTGAGTCCCAAGGAGCACAAGTGCTGGATCGCATGGTAAGCATATGTTTGGTGTGCGAGGAGCCTCCGGACTCTCCTACAAAGAGGAGAGTTCTGATTCCCACCAGCACTGACTGAGAGATCGTATTGCTGCACATGCTCCGGGCATTTGGTGTCGTCAGTGGTTTGGATTTTGACCAGGCTGGGAGGTATAGGGTGGCACCTCCTTGTTGCTTTAGTTTGCGTTCCCCTGATAAGCTGTGCGGTGAAGCATCTCTTCATATGCTTAACTGGTATCTGTATATTGTCTTTGGTGAGGTGGCCCTTAAGGTCTTTGTCCCAGTTTTGGGTCAGCATGCTTATCTTCTATACTACTGAATGTTAAAGGTGTTTGTATTTGTTGAATAACAATCCTTTATCAGATGTGTTTTTCGTAAATATTTTCTCCAAGTAGATGGCTTGTCATCTCATTTTCTTGACATATCTTTTACAGAGCATACATTTTTAATTTTAATGAAGTCCAGATTATCAATGATTTCTTTCATAAATTGTGGTTTGTTGCTGTACCTAAAAAGCCATCCCCATCCCAAGATCCTAGGTTTTCTCCTGTGCTATCCTCTAGGAGTTTTATGGTTTTGTGGTTTACATTTAGGTCTGTGATCTATTTTGAATTAATTTTTCAGAAAGATGTAAAGTCTGTGTCTAGATTTATCTATCCATCTATCTGGACAGTTGTTCGAACACCATTTGTCGCAAAGACAACCCTCACTCTGTGGGTATTATTGCCTTCGCTTCTTCATCATCAAGCCATTGACCACACTTACGTAACTCTGCTTCGTAGGTTTCTGCTCCATCCCATTGATCTGTGTGTCTGTTCTTTCCCCACGCTACACTGTTTGGATTACCGTAGCTCTACAGCATGTACTGTGGACTCTCCGACTTTGCTCTTCTCTTTCAATATTGTGATGGTTAGTCAAGGTCTTTGCTTCTCCATATAATCTTTAGCATCTTTATATCCACAAAGTAACTTTTTGTAATTTTTATTGGGGTTGCATTAAACCTATAAATCAGTTTGGGAGGAACTGACATCCTGGCAATATTAAGTTATCTTGTTAATGAACCTGAAATATCTTTCTACTTATTTCGTTGTTAGATTTCTTTTATCAGTGTTTTGAGTGTTTCTCATATAGAGTTCATAGATATTTTGTTAGTTACACCTAAGTATTTCATTTGGGGGGACGCTAGTGTAAATAGTATTTTTTTATTTCAAATTCTACTTGTTTATTTTATTATTTTTTTTCCTGAGCAAACTTTTATTTTGCTTATTTGATGCCAAAAGGACTCTTTTGAATATGGGCTTGATAACAAGGTTGGCTGTAATTGTCACTTTGTTTTAGAGAGTTTGTTTATGTAATTGCTGCTGGTAGCGTACCAGTGCAATTTTCTGAGAACTTCTGAAGAAAATCATGTGAAACCATTGAACTCTGATGAGACTGTGGTTTCTAATGGAGTAAAGGTAAAAATAAAAGTAGTTGTCTGATCCTTTATTGCAGGGGTATCAAACTCATTTTCTCTGGGGGCCATACCAGCCCTGCGGTTGCCTTCAAAGGGCCGAATGTAATTTCAACTCCTTAAGTGCTAAGGAGTAGTTACATTTATACAGTCCTAAAATTATTTCCGCAGGCGCTCAATCTACTGAGTCACAACAGCCAGGGCTAACCGTGGGCATTTTAGTTATGAAGCGTCTTGGTGTGGTTCTCCTTGGGTCCAACTTGCTTGGGACTTTCCGTGCTGCCTGGATTTGTATGGCTATTTACTTTGTCAAATTAGGGAAGTTTTCTTTCATTATTTTTTCAACTAAGTTTTGAATTTCCTGCTCTTCCTCTTCTCCTTCTGGTACCCCAAGATTTAGATGTTGGTACATTTAAAGTTGTCCCAAAGGTTCCTAAGTCTATACTCATTTTTTTGAAATCGTTTTTCTTCTTCCTGTTCTTTTTTTTTTTTTTTGGTGGTTTCTTCCTTTTTAAAAAAAAAAACTCATTTTATCGATAATGCTATTACAATTTTCCCATTTTTCTCTCCCCTTTATTCCCCTCTGCCCTGTACTCACCCTCTTATCAGCATTGCCCCCCTTAGTTCACGTCCATGGGTTGGTTGTACATGTAAGTTCCTTGGCTTCTCCATTTCCTATACTATCCTTAACTTCCTCCTGTCTATTTTGTATTTACCATATATGCTTCTTTTTTTAAAAAATATATTTTATTGATTATACCATTACAGTTGTTCTATTCTCCCCCTTCATTCCCCTCCACCCGCACACACCCTCCCCCACCATTCTCCCCCCCTTAGTTTATAACCACATGTCTCAAGTTCTTTAGATTCTATATTTCCCCCACTATTCTTGCCCTCCCCCCTATCTATTTTCTACCTACCGTCTATGCTATTTTCTGTGCCTTCTCCCCCCTTCTCCTCCTCCCACCCCCCTGTTGCTAACCCTCCATGAGTTCTTCATTTCTATGGTTCCACTTCTGATCTAGCTGTCCTCCTGGTTTGCTTTTGTTTTAGATGTGGTTGTTAATAATTGTGTTTGGTGTCCTTTCACTGTTAATATTTTTCATCTTCTTTTTCTTATATAAGTCCCTTTAGCATTTCATATAATAAGGGCTTGGTGATGATGAACTCCTTGAACTTGACCTTATCTGAGAAGCACTTTATCTGTCCTTCCATTCTAAATGAAAGTTTTGCTGGATAAAGCAATCTTGGGTGTAGGTCTTTGGATTTCATGACTTGGAATACTTCTTTCCAGCCCCTTCTTGCCTATAAGGTCTCTTTTGAGAAATGCACTGACAGTCTGATGGGTACTCCTTTGTAGGTGACTGTCCCCTTAGCTCTTGCTGCTTCTAGGATTCTAGAAGTGTGCCACCGCTGTCAGCCCTCCACCACTGGGTTCACCCCCTGGGGTCTGCGTGGTCCGTCTCACTGTGCTCGAATGTGCTACTGCAGTCAGTCTGCCCCGCACCCCAACTGGTTCCAGGCTGCCTGCTTGCCTAGGTCGGGGGATCTGTCCTGCCCGACCCTGCTCCGCTGCTGGCTCCACCCCTCTTACTGTCCCCATTGAATGGTTCGTCGTTGTCGGACTTCCGTATAATTCAATTTTCTGGTCTTTGGGTGTGTCTTTGTTCTCCAAACCTTTGTTGTATTCAAACTTGGCTGTGGGAGAAGGCACAGTATTTCCACCTATGCCTCCATCTGGGCAGAAGTCCTCTACTTGTTTATTGATGGTATATAGGGAAGTGGTTAACTTTTGTATATGAACTTTCTAATACACAGCCTTGCTATAATAACCTATTCATTCTGGCGTGGGAGTGTTGTTAATTCTTTTGGATTTTCTACATAGATAATCCTGTCATCTGTGAACAAAGACAGTTTTATGTTTTTCTTTCCAATCTATATACCTTTATTTCCTTTTTTCTTTTTCCTTTTCTAGTGCAGTGTTGAAAAGGCACAGGAAAGATGACATCCTTGCCTTGTATCTTATTTTACTGGGGATGTTTTGAGTTTCCCACCATTAAATATGACACCAGCTGTAGGTTTCTTTGTAGATAATTTTTACTAAGTTGAGAAAGTTTTCTTCAATTCTTAGTTTATTGAGTTTTATCATGAATGTTTTGGGTTTTGACAAATGCTTTCTCTGCATCTATTTGTATAATCATATGATTTATTTTCTTTGACATTTTGATTTGATGGACTACATTTTACTGATTTTCAAATGCTGAGCTGTCCTTTCATACCAGGAATAAAATTCTACTTGCCCATAGTGTATAATTATTTTCATGTACTTTTGATTTAGTTTATTAACATTTTGTTGGGGACATGTGCATTCATTTTTATGAGATATTGGACTATCATTATCTTTTCTTATGGTGTCATTTTCTGGTTTCAATATTAGAGTCAATCAAGTCTCATCAGATGAGTCCAGAGGTATTTCCTCTGCGACCATCCTGTGAGAGACGTTATAGAGAAATGGCATCATTGCTTCCTGAAATATTTGGTGGAATCTGTTACGTCTTTTTATATTGAGCTTCAGTTGACCTGATTCCAGGACTGGCCTTGTACTGACCTAGATGCAGTTTATCTGTGGTCAGCTCTGCCAAACTAAATTAGTTTAGTCTGTGGGTTTGAAAGAGAAAATACCTGCCTTTTTAAAGAATAGATCCCACTGCTTTAGTCTTGTCAGCTTAACTTCTCACTCTGGGTTTAAATCCTTGCTCACCTTTACGATGTAAGTCCCTGAATAATTTTCTTAAATTCTCTAAGCCTTGCCCTGACCGGTGTGGCTCAGGTGGTGGGGCAGCATCCTGCAAAGCAAAAGGTTGCTGGTGTGATTCCTGATCCAGGCACATGCCTGGATTTCTGGTTTGTTCCCCAGTTAGGGCACGTTCAAAAGGTGACCAAATGATGCCTCACACTCACATCGATGCTTCTCTCTGTCTCTTTCTCCCTCCCTTCTCCTCTTTCTACAACTAAATAAGTAAAGTCTTTAAATTCTCTAAGCCTTACCGTCCTTGTCCATAAAATGCGGTTTGTGATACCATACTTGTCTTTCCCACATGGTTATGGTGGCAACCAAATACGCTGATGCTTATAGGAGTATGTTATAAGCAGCCCATATGTGTATATACCAGGGGGGACTTTGGAATCATCGCTAGGCTGCTTTTAGTTTTTTTTTTGGCTTACTGATCTGTATATAAAAATTGCATTTAAGAGGTATCTATCCCATGCTTCCCCACTCCCAGATTTGTCAGAAGTGTGACAAATAGGTAATAGAAACTATCTAATAGAAACCTGAGAGATCCCTCTTCTTTGCTCAGTTGGCCATCACGTGGGACACACCATAAAAGATTCATGTTCTTGCTAGAAAACACCCCCCTCAGTCCTTAAGCCTCCTCTTTTCCATTTGAAATTCAGTGAGTCTTGGGGATAACACAGATCCTGCCCCTGATTGGGCATCAAAGTGAACATATCTGTCATGCAATTGAAAAGGTCACGGCATTGGGAGACCCAAGTCTTTGGCCTGTAACCTTCCCTCACCTGTGCAGTGGCTAAATGAGGAGAAGTGTGTAGAGGATTTGCTGGTGTAGGGCTTTTCATTTCATTAAATCTGCATTTATATCTGCCCAGGGGAACTTACTGATAAAGGGAGGGTGCCGAAAAAGCTGTGTCGGTGTTTAAGTCCCGTAGTAACTTTTTCTTGATAGAATTAAAGTCTGTCTATTGATTTTATTCTCAAGGAAGGTTATTGTTTCTGAGCCAACATTGTCATAGTTACTTTGCGTATATAGAACAGCTTTATCAGCCCTGTGACCTTGGGCACATCACTTAACCCCACTGACTCTTGGTTTAAAGCAGAGCTATTAATGTCTACTAAACAGAGATGGTGTCAGGATTACACGGGATAATGAATGCCGTGAGTCCTCATTAATTAGAAAGGCAGCCCACCTGACCTGCATCATCTCAGACTATCCTTACAATGGCCGTGGGGTGGAGGATAGGCCTGTGTGTGTGTGTGTCCACCCAGATGAGGATTCAGGTTCAGGAAAATTAAGTGAACTTGTTTATTGCTGCAGAATTGGGAAGGTTGCAAACCAGAGATTTTCTTATGGCTACTCTGACACTCCTAACACGTCACGCTTCCTGGCCTCATTTAGGAACCTCACATTGACTCATTATGTTGCAAGAGATCAGACACTTAAAGCAGCAAACAGAAGACTCCCTTAGAAATCTATCAAAATGGACCTAAATTGGCCTAGACTCTGGAGTTCTAACTTTGGGTGGAATTGGGGGTGTCCAGGGAAGGCTCACACTGTCTTGTGAGAGTTGACTGTTAAACCATTAGGAATTTTATGAGCCCATTGTTAAACATAGTCGTTGTTAAAAACTAAATTATATAAATATAGCTAATGAAATTATAGTACAAACCAAGGTGACTAATACTCAAAACTGGTCATTTCCTAAATGTTCTTATTACCTTTTACCTTCATCCATCATCATATTCGATCGGTACGGTAGAGGTACTATATACCGGTCTCTCGCTGCCTATGTAGCAGAAGTGATCACACATGTCCCTTTCAATATTAGGTTCTCGAAGGAACATCTTGGGTTTCTTTCTTCCTGTCTCATGGCTGTCTCACTCTCGGGGAGCCAGCTGTCATGTCTTCAGGATGCACAGGCACCCTATGGACATGCCTGTGTGGCAGGGAAATGAGGTTTCCATCCTGCAGCCAGATTGCAGCTGAGGCCTGCCAATAACCACATGGGTTTGGAAGTCTTCTAATGACTTCAGTCTCAGCTGACAGCTTCTCTACAGCCTCATGAAAGACCTTGAGCCAGAAGCAACCAGTTCAGCCACACCCAGGAATCAATGACTATTACAGTAGCATAGCGTCTTAATATTCTTGAACCTGATGTCCAGTATTTGAGGGGTTCCTGTAGAGATCAGGAAACCTCTATTTTCCCCTAAGCATCAAAAAATGGGGAATGCACCAAAAAATTATACCTATTATTAGTATAAATATTTGTCCTTTTATATGTTCTTAGTAGGTCCAGACAAAGACAATTCACTGTGCTATCTGAACCTAGTTCATTTGGGAGAAAGGCTTATTATTTCAAGGGTGCATTTAAACTTGAAATAATATAGCCTGCTGACAGTTTTTACTTTTTTCTCTTTAAATATGTAAACAGTCAACAGTCAAAATGAAATCAGGATTATCCAAGAAAGTCTGTAAATCTCCATGCAGAGTATGAAAAGATCCTTCTTGGCAGAAGGACAAATTGCTGGGTTGTCCTCACTGAGTCACGGAAGAAAGGTGGCCACGGAGAGTGCCCTCACAGCAGCACGTGGGGGTGCGTTTTTGGCTTTTACGGGAGACAACTACTCAGGAAGCTTCTGGTGTTTCGCCAATGGAAGGAAGTTTAATGGAGACCCTGGGACTAACCTAGAACTTCCACACATTTGCTATTTCTGCTATTGCTCTTAGACAGAAGAGTATTTCTTGCCCACTGGAAAAATTAAGGAAAGACTAACATAAGCCACAGGCCCCCAGTGATGCCGTGCCATGGAGTCAGTGGCTTTAGTGTCTGCCCGGATCTTCTAGAAGCTACCACGGAAGATGGTTTGTGAACCCAGAATCGTGAAACAATTGTTCTCGTAGAAATTTATTCTACCAGTCTTTGTGCTTAAATGCGAATATACGTTTTTCAACTTGAAAAGCATATAATCATCAAAGAATGTTTATATTACTATATTTTACTTATGTATAATTAACCCAGAAAAATCAACTCTCTTTTAGATTCACCAGTTCTTTTGTCTTCAAATTTAGTAAATAAAAGAATTCTCATACTTAAAGTCAATTACTTAAAAATTTAAAGAAGTCTAGACAAACCTAATTATATTTTCTTTTATTTTATAGAGTAAAGGAGCAAATTTCTATGTAAGTTAATGGTTATTTTAGGGAACCGAAACATAAATTAGGCATAAAAGACGTCAAGCAAGTTAAAAATTGTTGCCGAAGTGAACAATATTGTCATAACTATCTGAAGGCAAAAAAAACTTATAATGAACATTATAAAAACATACACAGTAAATGATAGTAATTATCAAGTTTTTAATTAAAAAAATTTTTAAGAATTTAAGAATATAAAAAAGGCACATAAATTTAAAAAGAATATTTTAGGGCCATGGAGAAAATTTTACAAATCTGGGCACAAAATAACTTAGCCATTTTACAGGAAGTAAAAAAAAAATCAATATTTTAATTTTACTCGTTATATTTTTCATTTAATAATTTGCAGTTATATTTTTTATATAATAATTTTGGTCAATGATTTATTAATAAGCCTTTCTATGTATTTTAGGCATAAACTGATATATAAACATAAGCAAGTAGTACATTTAAAGTTTTAAATACCATTTTAAAATATAACCATAAGGATTGAAAATAACATTTTTTTCTATGAAATTAACCTTCTTCATAAAACTGCAGTAACTTTACAAACAGGGAACTATGCGCATTATCTTGTGCATGTTTTTATATTTCTCTATAATTATTGAACTAGTGTAGTCAAGAGTTTATAGTAATTATCATCTTTTACCAAATTCTGTTTTCATCTGAAACAAAACAATATTAAATGTAAATTATAATTGAAAAATTAAAATTTTTCAAAATGTCTATTTTCTCCAGACACAGAGTTTAGAAGTGAGAATCGGCAGTTTAAAGACCACAACAAACATGGCAGAAAAACTCTTGCAAGGCGTCTCAGATACAACAGGACACAGCGGGGATTTGGCTATTAGGCTTGCAGTCTTCCTCACTAGGCTGGGGTGGAGGTCCTTAAGGTGATTAAACCAAGTTTTCCTTCCTGAGGCACGTTTTTCTATCTAAATCTCATGGGCAGGAAATGGGGGGAGGGTCAAAGGTTCTTTCTGCATAAACAATTTAAAATCGATATCCCAACAAGCAGCTTGAGGGTGGGAAATTTTTGGTTCTCTTCATTCTCATAAACTTTTAACCAATGCCCTGCTGTTTGAAAATCCCCTTTGCACTATGAATTACTGTAAAGAATAATCAACTTTCTCGTTTTCACTTTGTGAGCCGTTTGTTGGGGGCTAAATATATATATATATTAATATTTTTCCTCCCACCTTCAAAGTTTTTCTCGGTGGGCTAATAATCAAATTAACACAGATTAACAGGAGAAAATCAAGTTTTAATACATGCAAGTAGGGAATTCACAGAGGCATGAAAATTCCATAAAAATTTCAAAGACAGTGAGGCAACATTGGGTGTATATATAAGACATTTTTGGACAAAGGGGAAATGGAGAAGAATAGGGCCTTAGATTTCAGAAATGAGAATGGGTGATTTACAGGTAGTCGAGGGAGGGCTAAGCACAAATGGTAGGAAAATTCTTGATAAGCAATTCAAAAATAATGAGGCACAGGAGGTATCTAGCTAACAGGCACCTACCTGAAGCCTTCCTATTTACTACACTTAATCCACTTTAAGCAAAGGCAAACATCCTAAGATCTCTTTCCTGGAGCAGATTTCTCTGTCTGAATGTCTTGGGCAGGAAGAGGGGAAGGGTCAAAGGTTCGTTCTGAATCTTGTTTCTTAATAGCGGCTTAAAATCAATACCCTGAAAGAGCAGCTTCAGGACAGCGAAACTTTGATTCCCCTCAGCAGTGATCCTGATTTCTACCAAGGAGGCAGAACCATTGAAGTCAACCGCTTGTGAATGATGTATGCAATGACCACATACACACAGCTCACCATTAACTTAGGCACCTCCATGCAAGGGTCTAAATATGGATGTACATTTTGATCATGTACATCTCTCCCCCTCTTCATCCTGTGCCCCCTGGACTTTCCAGGGTAACATACTAAGGACCAGTCTGGCTACAGGGAGGCTTCTTTAGCTGGTAGAACAGAGTTAGATTATGTTTCTCCAGAGCAACTCAAAGAGAAGCAGCTCATATAGATGTATACACTGCACTGGGCTTTTCCCATTTCCTTAAAATGTAGCACGCCCTTCCATTACCTCAATGAAAGCTCTTATCGAAAGATGTGCAAAGGCAACATTAATGTTTATCTTTGGAAATTGAGGGGAAGCAGAGTTTGCTCTCCCAAAAGAGGCTTTTTGGAATATTGATTATTTTAAACTCTCTGTTTTTAAGGAATAGAAATTGAGAAAGAAACTTCGACCTTTGCCCTACCTGCCTAAAAGAACTGAGACAGGGGGCCTGCTCCTGGAAGAGGGCTCTTGCTGTGGACAACCATAGTTGGACAGGAACTCCTGCCTGGTAGATCGGCAGGAACCCAGCAGGACTCTCATGGTCCATGTCTTTTCTGTGCAGCATTGTTCAAGAAGGCCCAGCAAACTTTCATTTACCAAACACCTACTGTACTGTCTCCATGAGAATTGCCTTCCTGCTCTTTGAGGTCCCCACTATTCCTCCCCTTCCCCTTAGCTCAGAGAACTCTTAACTGCCTCATCTGTTCTTGGGTCTCATATTCTTAGGGAACTCCCATATGTACATGCATAATAAATTTGGTCACTTCCTGCTGTTAATCTGTCTTATGTTGATTTTTTTATTAGTCTAGCCAGAACTTAGAGTGGTGACAGGGAAATTATTTTTTCACCCCACAATGCCATTTCAGAGTATTTTCACATGTTTTGGTGAAATTTAACACCTTTCAAATAATACTGAACATGTTTTCAGGTAAATTGGTGACTCCCAAGCGTCTTAATTAAGAAAAAAAGTAGTTCATAAGCACATCCTCTGAGTAGTCTCGCGCTTACTGATGATACCCCAGTCACAGAAGATCATCTGAACCCTTAGGTCAAACCAAATGCCAAATGACAGTTCGATGAAATAAGGATAGAATGTAAAGTCTTCCCATGAGACATGGATCCTGAGAGCTCTTGAGTGTGCAGGACATCCCTCGCTGCTGAGCCAGAAAGCAGACTGTGCCCCGGACACCGAGAGTGACACAGCTCTTCCCTCCTGTTCTCAGAGCTGGCATGGTAACTGCCTGGGAAAACACAATTTAGGAAGCGGTATTTGACTGTCCTCAAAAAGACATCATTAGTTAATTAAACTGTAGCTATTCAAGTACCTATAACAGGTAATGGGAATTTCAATTCTACTGATAGAAGAGTATGATTTATAATGAGCTTTGCCACCAAATCCTTGTGAAGGTGAAGGGCTAACCATTAACCTGTGAGTTGGAAGCTGTACATGATAGCAAGGAGAACCAAAATATGGAGAAAGTGTGAGAGGTAAGGAGCCCAGCCTATTAGAATATTAGGCTCAATGAGGGGTAATCTTTTCTGTTTCCTGGGGTTGAAATGGGAGGCAGGAATTTATTCCAGGAAGGAGGCATCATTTTGTTTCTCCACATTGATAAGTGATTCAAAGGACAATGCATTTTTTAAATATTGCTAGAAGGTTCTACCTTCTTCCTCTAGGAAATGTCAGCAGGAACTGCCATTTCTTAGAGATGTTTTTCAGCAACATAAAACCACTAGGATCAGTGCTCCTTGGCCCCAGACTTTAAACTTTTTTAAAAGGCAAAAGATTTATACATTCTAAAGAGAAACCAGAGTATGCCATAACTTTTTTAGACCATTCTCTTTACTCTGCCATTAATAACCATCTTTATGTTTGAGATACTTATGTACCACCCACTTTATATACCAAAGCTTTCAGTCTTTTCATTCTATAGACAAACCATTTATTAGTTAAGGTAGTTAACTTCACTACCTTCGGTTGTTAGAGTAAATGGCCAAGCCCCAGGACATTTACTCCCTTCCTTGAAGAATTCTGCTTTGGTATCAGTCACTCTCCTCTACAGTCTGCCTATCATGCCCTTGGTGATGCCTGTATTCACTTAATGTTCCTATGGGAAGTAGTCATTATCTTCCTTGACCACCTCTCCTCCACTGAACTTGCCCTCCACCCTATCAATGATCAAACCGAAAACTTTCTTGTCGCCACTGATTAAAACCATCCACAGTCCCAAATTGAACTCACTGTCCCTGCAGTTCCCTTAACTCTGTACCCAACAGCAAACATTCTTACACCCCCGCAGGGACTCACGCCCCATTCATTGCTGATCATACCACCTCTTTTCCTGACCCTCACTTTCTCGTGCTTCCCAGTGCTTCCTTGCACAACATAGATCCTACAATCAATTTGACATCTTCAGTTAGTTTTGTTTACTTCATGGTATTGTACTCATTTGGACTGGTCTGAACTCCTGAAGCGGACCCGTACTGCTGCCACTGTGGCTCAATGCATCTCTCTACTCTTTGTTTCCTCTGCTCCCTGAAGGATCTTGTTTCCCACCCTCACTCTCAGGTGATGATCTCCGTCTTTTGTTGACAAAATGCTATCAGCTAAGAGAGACCTTTGCAAGGCCCCTACGCACACTGCCCGCCAACCTCCATCCTCCTAAATCCGCCTCCCCTTTCATTGCTGTGGATGGCTTGGTTTTGCTCTTGGTTTAGGCCACGGCCTGTGTGCAAAGAACCCATTTCCTCCCAGCTTCTCAGGAACATCACCCTAGCAAGTCCTGGCCTTCCCTTTGCATCCTCAGACTGTCGCTTTCTGTTGCTTTACCCCGGTCAGCATACAAGCAGGTTGGTTCTTTCTGTATGTGTATGTCAGATCTGTTGGCCCTATATCTAACAATTGCCTCACTGCCCCGCCGTCTTTTATAATAAATTGCCTCATGTCTTCTATGCTCACTGTCTCTGGTAATTCTATCTCTTCTCTTATAACCTCTCTAATGAAACGTTTTCCCCCACCACTCCTTGTAAACCGATTTTCTCAAGTTCATATCTGACCTCCACATTAGTAAATCCGTGATCAATTCTCAGTATTCACAATACACTACAGTAAGTGGCCATCTGGCCTGATTTGCCTGGGACAATCACGGTTTATAGCTATTGTCCTATTGCAGGTATTAATAGTGCAATTATCCATGCTTATAAGTGTCCTGGTCTCTCAAAAGTAGAGGAAAAGCAAATAGTCCCCCAAGGTTTTGGAAGAGGTAGATTTACCAAGGCCTTCCCAAAGTTGCTTTAAAGTAATTCTATGAAACTTCTGGATGAATGTGTTAATAAGTATTGTTGCAGAAAGTACCAGATCCCAGTGGTTACTGAGAAGCTGTGCCGTCTTAGACAGTCATTTAGTATCCCTGGGCCTTCACTGTTTTCTTTTAAAGCCAAGTCAGCACCTGTGGATAAAGCACCCACTGTCTGTCAGCACCGCTACAGACACAGCAGACTGAGCAGGGAATAAAAAAGCTTCTGCATTCATGGAGCTTGGATGCTAGTGGGGGAGGAGGAAAATAAGTCAGTATGCAGGTATTAGGGTAGATAATGGTAAACACTGTAATGAAAGTAAATCGAGGCAGGAGCTATAGTGACGGTGTTGGGGGGAAAAGAAATGACGAGACCTGACTCACTGGGGTAGCCAGCCAGTGTGATGATGGTCAGGCAAGTGCCTTCCAGCAGTGCAGACTGAAAATGAAAAAGTCCTGAGGCAAGAGCATTGAAGGGAAGCAGAATTTGTCACTGCAAAATATACCTCTTTGGCATAAGGATTATCTTGAATTGGTTATTTTTTAAAAAATAGCAGACAAGGGAGAAGCTCTGAAAACTGAGAAGTCACCCTTTTGTAAGAGACTTCTACATTTATAAAGGAACTCCATTAATTAGGATGTCTTCCTCTTTGTACCAGGAAGAGAAGGATGACTCTCAGTCTCTAAAATCCCTTATCAAAGGAGAAGGCAGTGGCTTCAATCTGCATAACAACCTCACCCTTGTTTATTCTGCTTTTTCTGGCCACCTCCCATAACTGACTCCCCACCCTCCACACTGTATTCCATCCTTAGCTGGTGATGGCATTTAAGGCGCTGGTGTGGATGGACCCTTTGGGGAGTTACTCAGTTAAGCCTAGCAGGGTAAAGGGGAGATTATTTTTTCTCTCCTATCACACGCTTGGTAATGTAACAGAGACAGCCAAGGGTCCAGCATGGTTGGAGCCTAGAGAGTATTTGGAAAGGGAAAGAATGTCAGAGTCACAGAAAGTCAAGCACCCCTGGAAACTTCATGGCAAGGAAAGGTTTCAGGGTAGAGAAACCTTCACATGGTGCATGGTAGGGGTTAATTACGGCAGCTCGGCAAAGAACAGACTGCAGAGGTACTAGGAGTAACTGTTTGGGGTACTCTGGTTTTCATTTGGGTTACAGGTAATGGTGTCTTCAAGGGCGGTGACAATGATAGAATTTTCTACACTTACAATTCCGAATGTAGTTACTGATAAATGTGATGTATGTTCTGAGAGAACAGGAGAAGACAAATTTTTACTTTGAGTAATTGTTCATTTTATTAAAATGGAGAATACTGAGGAAAGAGCCAATTTCAGACTCGGAGTTGGAAAGACAAGAGTTGTGCTTTAGTTATGTAATATTTTAGCCATTTTTTTTTATATCCAAATGAACATTTAAGTAGATAATTCTCAATATGTTGCTTGGGGAAGAAATCAGGACAGGTAGTCTTAGCTGAGAGCATGTTTCCCTGTCATGACTGGTGGAGGCGTAACAGGGCCCCTAATCCGTTTTACCTATGCTGTTTCCTAATTCCACACCCAAGTTTTCTTCTTGAAAACTCCATGAAATAGGGAGTCTAACTCTCAAAAGATTCTATTCTGTTCTGAATCTGGTTTGGTAGCTAGCTTTTTTTTCCTTTTAATTTGAGTCAAAATTTGATTTCTTTAAATATTCATTCACTGGTCATTGTTCAGTCTTATGAAATATACAGAAAGTTCACACAAGAGGCCTTTTAGATGTAGAACATACGAGGCAGTAATTACTTCCGTAAAGTTTCTCTGTTCTGTGTTAGACGTTCTCACTTCTAGATCATTCACTCTTCACTTTGTAATTGGCTTTCTAGGCCCACTGCTACTGCTTTATTCTTCCCCTTATAGACATGCTGATTGTTAGCGATGTGCCTTGCCGAACGCATGTTTCAGAATGAGACCAACAGGCCTTCCCATCACTCACTCTGAGCTGAAAGTGAGGCGGTTGTCCAAGTACTGTGCACTGCTCCACCCTCCCGTGTCTTTCATGGAGAACAGGCCTGCAGTATTTGAAAGAAAATACTGAAAATTAAAAGCAGTATTTTCTATTAACCCAATGAATTTTTGTTTAATTCAAGATGTATACTTTGAATTGTGATTGTGTGAAATCGTTGAGGCTGATACTCTCTGGTATATACTGATAAAAACTATTCTAATCAATACAATTTATAAATGCAGGGGTTTGGTGTGTGTGTGTGTACGCGCGTGTGTTTCTGAATCTGAGAAATTGACTTAAAACCCCTGCCCTGTTAACCTGAAATTCCATTATAAAAAAGTTAAACACAAACAGTTGTGGACTATTAGTAAAAGATAAAATACCATCTCATATGCAGAAGCAACAACTGAACACTTGGAATGACTGTATTTAATTGCTTAAATTAAAAATAAATTACTGTTCTGTCCTTAAAAGCATTCCTTACCATGTAAAGAACGGGGACCACAGTAGATGTTCTGCACTTTGCCATCAGTAAAATGCCTGCTAAAGTGTGTCATGATATATGACCCAGAAAATTGGTTTAAATTGACTTGCAAAAGGACACAGTGGCATGGGTTACAAAGTAGCTAAATTATGAGAAAGATCAATGATAGTTACAATGGTGGCCTCTCTATGTTCCGGGTCCCAATGTATAGTTAACCTTCTGGTCAGGGATATTCTCCTCATTGCAGTCTGCAAATGTAGTCACTTAGGACGCGTCTCATTCAAACTGGTGCTCAGATAAACTGTATGTTGCATTAAGTGACTGCAAATGATCTGATAGTCTTTCCAGGGAGGCATGGAGTGTACATCCCCTCCCCACGAATGTGAGCAGGCTCTGTGACTGCTTAAGCAATAGAATACAGAGGTGACCTTGGACTGTTTCTCTGGCCCAGGACTAAAATCTTCCATTCCAGTCTCCTTACTGTTTGCTCCTTTTGGGATCTCATCATTCTGCTGGGGCAGACCCAAATTCCACAGAGAAGGCGTGTATAGGCGCTCCAGGCTGCAAACCAGCTGAGCTGCCCGCTCATAGCAAGTGTCCGCTGCCAGCCTTGTGGAGAGAGTACCAGCCTCACAGAGCCTTTACACGATGCCTGCCCCAGCCACCATCTGAAGACAGCTGCATAAAGGTCCCCACAGGAAGTCCCCCAGTGACCCCTGCAACCCAGAGAAATATGAGCAGTTGTAACACATTTTGGGGGTGGGAATGGTTGTCCCATAGCAATAGATAATTATAACATCCTTTAACTGGTGACAAATGTGGTATTTAAAATAAAGCTATGATTTTTCAGCAAAAGATGTTCTCATTGCTTACATTAGAAAGCAAACACTGGATACTGGGATAAAATCTACAAACAAATGTGATTCCTACTCTCTCAAAAAATCATTTATAATTTTTTTTAATTTTCTTTTTCAAGTGAGTAGAAAGGGAAGAGAGTTTTGCTGTATTTGTTCTACTGTATAGTCTGATTTAAGATGAATAATTAAGATGGATATCCTATATTTCAATAATATCTAGGATATTATTAAAGGATAATAAAGTTCATTTTATTTTTATTATTTTACTGATTTTAGATGATATTATTTGTAAATATTTTATGTATTTATTTTGTAGAGAGAGGGAAAGAGAAGGAGAAAGAGTGGGAGAGAAACATCAATGTGTAGTTGCTTCTCACGTATCCCCTGCTGGGGACCTAGCCTGCAACCCAGGCGTATGCCCTGACTGGGAATCAAACCGGCGACCCTTTGCTTCCCAGGCCCGTGCTCAATCCACTGAGCGATACCAGCCAGGGCTAGATGATACTGTTATACAGCTCTCAGATTATATTTTTAATAACCATGCTGAGATTAAGCTATATTTAAAGTTAGCAAAAGAATTCTGAAACAAACCCAAATACAGCATTCACCATTTCAAAGAGTGAGTGTGGTAATGGTGAAGTAATGTCCAACACAGGAATGAATAGTCTTTTCAGCCCTTAGCAGGCACTCAGAAATTACCTGTTAATCAACTGATTGATGGTTGGCCCACATAAAAAGGTTCCATGTCATGAAGACAGACAACTTTGTTCATCTCTGGTTACATCCTGCATGCAAGGAAACGCTTCAGGCTGCAAGGCATTGACATTTATATAAATCAGCACCTGGAGGACTCTTTTTAGTCTTTCCATTCTCAATCTTTATCTAACTCTCTGACAGTTTATGTCATAGTATTAAACATCCCAGTACAATCTGGGTCTGGATTGTAGACATGGTAATTGATTTAAGATGGCCTCCAGTTGTTTCAAGAGAAAAAAAACGGAAGAGAATTGAGTGAACTTGTGATTTGTTTTCAGCACCCATAGCAAACATTCATGAGCATTAAAATGCTGCCATTTAATCACCTCATGATAATTGAAGAACTAATTTAGCTTTTCTTTTTGCAAAATATTTAAAATAAAAAATAATTGGGAGAGAAACCAGACACTTCAAAGAGTGCAAACTTTAAAATTGTCACCTGCATTAAAAATAAATAAACTTCTTGTTTTTTTCTTTTTCGGTCTCCTCTAGAACTGTGGTCAGCTAGAACAATCTATTACTGACTCCAGATGAGACTCAGGCCAGCATTGCGAATCACCATCTTTTCAAGACTCCTTACCCTCTTTTATGTGTGCCTCTTTGCTTTAGAAAAAGAAATGGGTTTGAGAGCAGAGGGTGCATACAGGAAGTTAGCCTGATGAGACGTGAGGAAGTAATGTGGGAATGTCAGAAATAGACAGTCTTGCTTTCTTGGCACTTTCTGGCTTTGGTGTGTGTGGGATTTTTTACTATATCCACCAGAGTAAAAAGGACTCAAATAAAATTGGAATGAAAGGGAGGGTTTTTTTCTTCTGATGTTTCCTGTATCCCAAAATAAAATGAATCAGAGGGAAAATAAAATAGGTACTCTTTCTACTTTCTTCACATACTTTTTTCTCTCAGTTGCTTTTTAAGCCCCTGCTTGTACTGAACCTTGTGTGTGCATATCTCTGTGCACGCATGCACAAGTGTGTGGATGTGTGTGTATGCACATGAAAGTATTCTTTAAGGTGCTTCTACCCCAAAGTTGTGCAGGTTTCAAACTATAAGGAAAGGTTGTGAAAGGGCACCTAACTGAGAAGCATTTGGCAGAAGACTGTTCATACTTTATCTATTAGATCAGCCGTCCCAACGTTTCTGGCACCAGGGGTTGGTTTCATGTTGGATGGTGGGTGGGGGTTAGGGGCCAGGCGTAGTGAAAGGGGATGGTGCGGCGCACACGGGAGGCAGAGCTTGGTGCTCAGGTGAGCTCCGCTGGCTTGCCCATTGCGGAAGGGGCAGGGAGAAGACAGGACTGTGGGTTGGGACCCCTATATTAGATAGTGCCCTTGACTGTTTGGGATATTTCTCTCTCTACTGGCTGCTCTGTCACAGTGTTTATTGGCCTAAGTGAGGCAGAAGTGGATTTGGAAAAATGAAACATCATACATCTTCTGAACATCAAGGTTAAAAAAAATGTTTATTTGAGACATCCAGGCCTAAAAAGTAAAACAAATTTTAGGACTCAAAATTTCACTGGTGGAGTTTATCAAACATTCACATTCTCAATCTCATACAGACTCTTCTAGCAAAGAGAAAATAAGGAGATACTGACTAGTTTGTTTATAAGGGGCTAATATCACTTTAATACAAAAATGTAAAAAATACATTAAAAGAAAGGAAAATTCCAGGTCAACTTATTTTCATCTACCAATACCTAAAGTGAATACCACAATTAAGATTTATTAAGATATAGGCAATATTAACATTTTTTAAAGGTAGAAAGATATATTGTGTTCATAGATTCTATCTTGATATTTTTATAATGAATATTCTCCAGCATTATTTATCATAACTATTATTGAAATACCAGCTTTTTTTGAAGACAGTAACTGGCTTATTCTAAAATTTACATAGAAATGAAAATAAACATGAAGCAAGACAATCTTGAGGGAGAAAACATGTGGAATGGAATTCAAAGGTGAGAGATATAGCTCTACAAATAATTTGCCCTCACTGAGGTTGAAATTAGTTTTATCATTAATTTTATATCACTTGTTGTTCCACATATTCATTTAAATTATAAACTATGTAAGTCAGAACCTTTATATTTATAATATATTATGAAATATAACAGTAAATTTGATCATCTGTAACACCCAGAGAGGATGTCTGTCTTACTGACCACTGTCTCTCAAGGCCTCGGAACAATGTCTGGAATGTAGTAAATTCTCACTAAATGCGGGATAAATAAATGTATGAGTGATTGACGGAAGAAACAAATAAGAATAAAATCAGAACATCTGATGATCCCTATATCAATTTCTTGATACGCAGTAATGAGAAATTTGGTTTTCCCGGTAGACCACATAGTCATGCCATTTAAAAATAATTTGGCAATAAAGACTGAAGGCAGAAAATTATCTCAGCAAGAAGAAAGGTATGATAGAATAAAAATGGACAAGCAAGAAAAATGTGGAGCTAAAAATGCAGATTTAACTAGAATGTAAATAAATATAGATTCATCTATAATGTAGAGCACATGACTATGCATGAGCCTAGAGTTTACTTAGTGTGTAAAGTGCTCCATTAACTCTTCCCCGTCACCAGTGCATGGATCCACGAGTTAGTTATCCTGTGGTGCACTGGCTAAGTGGATACAGCATTGGCTCGCTTCACACGTCCAAATAGAAATATATATCTTAATTTAAAATCTTCCCTGCTCTTAAGATATTTCTTTCTGAAGGTCTTTTTAAACTAATCTACTTGGATCAAAAATCCAACATTACAGGCCTAATTATACTAGACATAACAAGGTAGTCTTTTTGGTTTATTTCCCATTGATTTTTGGATTATGGCTCCCTAGAGGGTAGAGTAAATCACGAATTCTAAAAAGACAGAATAATTTCAACATTGATCTTCAAAAACTAGACATAAGAAAGAAGCAATAGTTTTTGCATTCTTTTTGGTGTATAATGGGCTAATGCAGCACCAACGTTTAAAGACTTGAAGGCTCTCGATCTTGTTCTGAGATTTTTTAGACTAATTAGGGAACTGCGAAAGAGGAACACATTTTCCTCCATCACCTCAGGGTTGGTTGTTATTGT
This sequence comes from Sturnira hondurensis, assembly GCF_014824575.4. Classification (NCBI taxonomy): domain Eukaryota; kingdom Metazoa; phylum Chordata; class Mammalia; order Chiroptera; family Phyllostomidae; genus Sturnira; species Sturnira hondurensis. Next base: position 11,916,876 of record NW_028091637.1, read on the forward strand.
TGTTGCTGTTGTTTTTGTTTTGGGACTGCTCTAAAAATTAAATGGATGTGAGACAGATTCACAAGAGAAGATAACCAAATTTAATTACGTATTTATTTATGGGATCTCTCTATCCCAGAATTGTATACCCATCCAAACTATTGCCCAAGAAGAATATAAGAAAAGTCTCCGTGTTTTCTTTTTGTGAATTCCACAATCCACAAGTTAATGGAGGAGTATTTTACCAAAATAAGAGAATCAAGAAACCAGAGAAAAGGTGATTTAGAAATACAGTATTCAGAATATAAGAATGGAGAGGGAACTTCTGGAATTCTTATAAAGGGAAATCCTAGCAGGAGAGCAGCAGGGCAGGTCTGGAGAGCAACCTCACAAACAGATGAGATTCCCAGTGGTAACCAGACAGGGGCATGTGACAGGGTGGGAGTGTGAGAGCACATTCCGACTTGGAGCAGCCGTAACTTGTATTTATAATAGAATGTAATTTGTGGAATGATTTAATAAAAACTAGGAGAATAACTGCATTATGGTATGTTGGGAATTCAGAATTAGAAAATTATATGTGGGAATGAGGAGTCTACAAAGCTAAATTTTCATATTTTTTATTAGGCAGAAAAAATTATATGTGAAAAAATAAATATGTTTTATGAAACTGGGAAGTTAAAAACAGCTTTGAAAAAGTTGAAAGTGTTACCTTCTGGGATGTGGAAACAGGGTGTACCTTGTAAAACAAATTTTAAATATTCTGCACGTGTATTTTTGTATAAAAATAATGTCTAAATTTCAAAAAGTAAGGAATTATAATTAAACCAAGGGATTATTGAAATGCATGTGTATGTTTTTTCTGTGTACATTTTAATTTAAAATATACATCTTTCAGTAAAACCTAGAGTTTAGGGCCATTCTATTTAATCTTGAGTTACACTTTGATTTTTTATACTAGTTATTATGGGGAAACCATGTTTTATCACCTATGTCATATTATTTTAATGTTTTCTCTTCTTGTTTCCATTTATTTAATTTTTATTTCCAAGAATAATGTCATGTATGATTGTTTTTCTTCTCTTTTGTCTCTTCCTTATCACTCCTTTTTTTAAATCCTGTCTTCCTCTCTCTCTCATCTTCATAGTGACTTTATTTTTCTCCCTCATGTCTTTCCTTCTCTAACTGTGTTCATTTTGATCACCTTTGGTTGTCTTATTTGGTCTCCACTTTCAAAGAGAATGTTTTCATTCATTTTTTTTCTCACACTAAGGAAAATTGTTTGAACTGTTTTGTCTCTTGGAGTAGTTACTCTCCCGATGAATGCTTTCCCTTTTTTTCTGTTTTTTTCCTCTTTTGCATCTTCTGGCTTTTATAAATGTCATTGTCCATGCATAGATCTTAGGCTGATACCATTGATCATTATAAATATGTGCGAGCTGGGATGACCTGAAGCATACATTGAAGCAGTTACCTAACACTTTCTCACCGAGTCCTATATGCCCTCTGTTCTCTAGACACGTTTCCTCTGGGCTTTCGCTTCCAGGATGCTTTGTGAGGCTTAGGAGGAATCCCACCTTCTTTAGATGCTTGTGTTTTGACTTGGTGATTTTTTTGTCCCCTTCATTCCTCACTTGGAGGGGTTTTAGTCCCAGGCTGCTGGATTACCAGCAACACCACGATCTACCATCAGTAGCTTTTTTTCTCTTCTTCCGTTACCTGCTTTTCTCTGCTCCTGGGTTCATCCTGTTCTTGGTGGCCAGGAGGATCAAATCACAGGCTCAGAGAAAAGCTATAGCAGATGGAATGTTTAGTTGGAAACTGTAGAGACAAAAACATCAGAAAACTTCAAATTTGAAACTGTGACTGATGTTTTGCTTCCTGAGAATGATGTTCTGCTTGGTTTATATTGATTTCACACTGTATTATAAAGGTAGGATGGGACTCAGCATCCACACTGAAGGCCATAGTTATAAGCTGGTGAAGAGAAATTCTTTAAAAAAAAATCTTTACAACAGATACTAGCGTGAAATGTATGGATGCTGTCATCAGAACTAGTGAAAATATATTTTCCTGGATGAATGTGGATACTGGCTATCACAGTGACTTTATACCTGGAGTTATTTTAGTTCTTTTGCTTATTTCTGTGCCACTCAGCACTCACAGTAGAATTATCAGGCTACTAGATATTGGTGACTCTGGGGATTTTAAACATGGGTAAATTTAACTGTGCTGCTCTTCCCCCTTCCATCTCAGCTGGTTCAGTCAAGGCAAAGATGTCACTGCAGGAGGGTTCAGAGCTATGGATACGCACTGCATAGCAGTGTCCCCCTACCTGGGGCTTAGCTCTCTTAGGTTTCATTTACCCGCTACCAACCACCATTGGCAAATAGAAAATAGAAAATTCCAAAAATAAACAATTCATAAGTTTTAAATTGTGCATCATTTTGAGTAGCATGATGAAATCTTGTATCTCCTGCTCTGCCCTGGTCCATCCCGCCCGGGATGTGAATCATCCCTGTGCCCAGAGTATCCACTATGTGGACACTATCTGGCCATCAGCCACTTAGTACCATCAGGTTGGTAAGAGAGGGTAAGACCACCCCCACATAACTTTTATTACAGTGTATTATACTTGGTTGATTTCATTACTAAGTATTGTTGTCAGTCTCTTACTATGCCTAATTTCTAAGTTTTATCATAGCTACATTTGTATGGAAAAACACATATAGAGAGATGGACAAATAGATGTTATAGATAGATCAGTACTATCCATAGTTGCAGGCATCCACTGAAGGTCTTGGAACGCACACCCCCATGGGTGAGAGGAGACTACTTCACAAGGTGCGGTGTGGTAGCACAGTGCATAGCGTTTGTCTAGGCGATGGTTTGCAATCTTTCTGAAGTGATGGTCTGCTGTTCAAACTTTGTTTCTCTTAATTGCATTTTACAATGAAGTTTTGAAGAAAAAAATTAAAAACATACAAGCCAAAACAATAAAGATATGTCCAGCCTAATCCAAATATGCATAAAACACATTAACTTAGTACATATATTCTTTTATATTTTGTATGAATATGCACATAGAGATAATTTAATATTTTTTTAAATTTCACTGTATAGAGAATAATGAATTTACTTCTATTCCATTATACAACCTTTTACAATAATATAATGAAGCCCATGTTTTAAAGCTCCTAATATTTCATTATATTGTTTGATGTATTTTTCTTATCCAGTGTTTACTTTTACTTTAGTAATTAAGAATATTTTGCTTCATGATTTAATAAAAGAAGCTTAGAAGTGGAATTTCCAGGCTAAAGTAATGCATTATTAAGATTACTATTACATTTTTATCAAATTGCCTTCTGCCAAATTTGCACTGGTGTGCGTCACTCTGTACCAGCTCTGGCCCTAGTGGTTAATCAATACTTATTTCTTAGCCAAAAGTCAAAAACTGAGTGTGGGATAGCTTTGTTTTTTTAAGTTTTACTTTTTAAATTACTGCAATAGGAATATATTATTATAAGATTAATAATGATTGGCAGTTATTTTTAGTTAATTACTACTGCAAATCCTTTCACCATTTTTCACTAGAGTCCTGTTCTTTAAAATTAATATATAAGATTGAGTATGTCTTCATATGCACATATATCATTTAATCTCTCTGAAACTCACCTTTTTGTTAAATCCATCTTTCATTTTCTCACTTCCTTATTGAATCGAATTTGTCAAGGTGACCCTGGTTGACAAAGTAATACAGGTTCCAGGTGCACAGTTGTACAGCACGTCACCTGTGCATCGTGTTGTGGGCTCATCACCCCAAGTCGGGCCTCCTCCATCCCTCACCCTTTATCCCCAGTGTTCCCTCTTCATTTCTTTTAAAATTTTTCCTCATTGCATTTGATATTGGAAAAAGATATTAGTTTCCAGGTAGTAAAATCTATCTGTATTTTATATGATGATTCCAGAATCTACTGTCATATCAGCAACCCAAAATTATATCATTTTCAATAAGTGTATTTTATTTCAATTGGCTATTAATACATCTATACTTCATTTGACATTAGATAGAATTCTAACGTGCTTCCTTAATTTGTCCAAATACAATTAATTGAATTAATTATTTTACCCATTGCTTGAAATTCAAATCGTATAATGTAATAAGTTGTTATAATAAGTTTTTGGGTTTATTTCTCCACTGCGTAGTAATTTTCACCACTTTGTTTGTCTTTCTCCACCAAATTCTGCCCTAATTCTTCTTTCTTATTCCCAAAGTTTTCAGTTTGCCCTTTTATTATTTTTTCCTTTAAGTTGAACTATAGAATAATTTTGTCAAGTTCTTCTATAATCCCAAGGATTTCAAGTACAACCAATTTGGGTAGAATTAGCATCTGTGCTATATTGAACCTATGTATTTAAGGACATGATAAGCACATGTTTTTGTATAAAATTTTTTCATTGATCAAATTATGAGCTGTTACTCCCCAAAAGTTTCTATACAGTTATTGTTATATTAAACCTTTTGTTTCCATATTGAGTGGGACTTTTGTCCCACTTGTACTCCATTTAATAATCTTGCAAGCTCTTTATGTCCACATACTATTTTTAAACTGCCCTCTTAGCAAATAGTTTTATTGGTTGTAAAAGTCTTGCAGATTATTATCTTTAGTTTTTAACCAAACACTATTGCTGGTATCAGCTACTGTTTGCTGTGTATATATTATATAGATATAATATATATATAATATATTANAGCTCTTTATGTCCACATACTATTTTTAAACTGCCCTCTTAGCAAATAGTTTTATTGGTTGTAAAAGTCTTGCAGATTATTATCTTTAGTTTTTAACCAAACACTATTGCTGGTATCAGCTACTGTTTGCTGTGTATATATTATATAGATATAATATATATAATATATTATATATAATAATATATATATTATAATATATATATAATATATAGAGAGAGAGTCAGGCTCTACCCTAAACTGTTGGTACTCATTGAACAAAACTACACGATATTTTAAACAATTTATTATAGAATATTGTCTGATTGCGATGTTCTCGCTAGCGAAAGCTAGATCAATGTCAAGTGACAGGGCCAGTATTTTATTTTTATTTTGACTTCATTTGGAACGTATTGATTATTTTACTTCCAAGTGAAATATCAACTCTTAGTTTGAGACACAATGAACAAGTAGTATACTACTTCTGTTATAAGGAAAATTATTAAAAGATACATATGTTCAATATAATAAAAAGTTGATTTTGTTGTATTTTTAGCATCTATCATGAGGATTTCATTTTTCATTGCAATATATTAATGTGCTGCAGTCCTATTAGTATATGTTACTATAGCTGTGTGATAAGGTTACATTATGGTTTTAAAAATACTGTAATACTTTTTAAAAAAATTTTAAAAGATTTTATTTATTCATCTTTAGAGGGGTGAGGGAAGGGAAGGAGAGAGGGAGAGAAACATCAATGTATGGTTGCCTCTCCTGCATTCCCTGCTGGGAACTGGCCCACAACCCAGGCATGTGCCCCGACTGGGAATCGAACCTCGATCCCTTAGTTTGCAGGCCCATGCTCAATCCACTGAGCTACACCAGCCAGGCAGGAAAAAAAATTATAATACTTTTTTATCTTAAAAATCAATACAATATTTTAATAAGTCACTTTAATTCCTTGGTTAAGGAATTTTCTGTTTTTATACCTTTTTTCTTCAATAAGTGTACATGAGGTTGTTGTATACCTTAATTACATTTCAAGATAAAAACAAAAGTATTTTTCCACTGGGATTTATTACCAAAAATTCTACTTTCCTCACAATTAATTGGCATTATATTACTCTGTTTCAGAACATGTAAGTGGCAAAGAAATTAACTATCTGAACAGAATCATTTAGGAAGTATATTAGTATTTTTGGACAACATTTTAAATTTATTTATTATTTCTCTGTGTAGGTACATGTATTAGACTCAATCATGTATTAGGTTTCGTACATGTTCATGTTCATTCACACCTGCAGTTGTATCACTTTTCTAATTGGTAATAAAGTTTCTTCTGCTTTTTCTTGGTAACGCTCAACACAAAGCTTATCTCCTCAATTAGTTTTTTCTGAGAATAAACTACTGAGTTTTGTTATTGACATTACTATTATTTTGAAATCAATTACTTCCTCTCTTAATCTTTATTCTCTTTTACTTGTGTCTCTGAGAATTATTGCATTGTTCTTTCTTATCAAGATAAATAGTTGATAGAGATATAATTATTTCTCTTTAATAATAAAATCATGGGAGACTATGGTTTTTCATGGAATAATATGTTTGCTCAAACACTTGTTTTGATGTGTATTGTCCTAGTTAACTTTTTTTTACTTAAATACTATCCGTATTGAAGTTATCTTTTCAACTTTAACCTAATTTCTTAGCAGTTTGTGAATTTGTAGGTGTGTACCTAATACTCGTGATAGGCTAGATAATTCTGCAGGAGCAAAGAAGCCCCTCACTTCTCAGTTTCTTAAAACAACCAAGGTGTGTTTGTTTCTCCCTGACATCAAAGTCCAATCCAGGTTAGAGCAAGAATCTGGTCGGCTCTTATCTTATGAATCTATGACCTTTAAGTCCCTTCTTCCCAGCTTCCAAAGAGTAAAAATTGAGATGGCTGTAAATTCCCAAAACATAAAGAAATGTGTTCCAGCCCTGGCTGGTGTAGCTCAGTGGACTGAGCAGGGGCCTGTGAACCAAAAGATGGCGGATCAATTCCCAGTCGGGGCACATTCCTGGGTTGCAGGCCAATTCCCAGCAGGGGCCAGTTCCCAGCCGGGCCGCAGGAGAAGCAACCATACATTGATACTTCTCTCCCTCTCTACTTTTCTTCCCTTCTAAAGATGAATAAATAAAAAAGGTTTTAAAGTATTTTAAAAAACAAAGAAATGTGTTCCTTCTCTCCCCACTCCTACTGACGGGCTCAGTCACACAGTCGCAGCCTCACCACAAGAGAGGACAGGGAATGTAGTCCTCCCCTCTGCCCAAGAGAGAGAAACCATATGATGAGCATGTGGGGTTTCATTGTCACAGTACGTCTATGTTCATTTTCAATCACTTAATGAATTTAATTTTCCCTAGTTATTAATTTTGCAACTTACTGAGTTGTGGCCAGAAAACAGACTGAAAGTTTCAATGTCTTGAGTTTTTCTTTAAGAACTTGGGATGTAATTGATTTTGTTAAATGGTCCATGGACATTCAAAACGTTTGTGAATTCTTTCAAAGGTAAATAGTTTGCTGTATCTGCTGATCAAACGTATTTTATTCTTTAAAATCTTCTATACATCTCCAAAATATTATTATATTTCTACCTAGCAAACTATTTTATAATATTATATATGTAAATTATCTGTGTGATTTTAACTACATTCCTTACTTTTTACATTTTTCCTTAGTTTTTTTTCCTACCACCCTTTTTCTGTTCTTTTGCTGAGTCTAGTCCAGGAGACCAGATTACATTTAGTCTTCAAGCCTCTGCAGGCCTCTCTAGACGGTAACAGTTTCTCAGCTAGTCTTTGTTTTGGATGACCTTGATGGCTTGGAAGAACACTGGGCACCTATTGTGTGGAACGTCTCTCAAATGGGATTGTGTAATGTTTTCCAGAGAATGGCACTGGGCTATGGGTTTGGGGGAGAAGAATAACAGAGGAAGAGTGTTATTCTCACCCCATCATACCAAGGATCCATTCTTGTCACAGTTGAGGTTAACTTTGGTCATCTGGCTGAGAGAGTGTTTATCAGGTTTCTTCGCTGTGAATTTCTTTCCCCCTTTTTCTTCACGTGTGCACTCTTTAGAAGGAAGTTACTGTAGGCAGCCAACATTAAGGAGTGGTGCCTAAGCACCACGTCTGCAGGGTCAAGTGTCCGCACACACTGTTTGGAATTCCTTTTCATGTGAGTTGTCTCTTCTCCACGTTGGTTTATTCAGCTCTTTATTTTATATTGGTATGTAAAGTATTTTTGTATTCTGGGTTATAATCTGACACTATTTTATTTCATTTATTTTTTAAATCTTTACCAAAGGATATGTTCATTGATTTTAGACGGAAAGGAAGGGGTAGAAAGAGGAAAAAAATAACATCAGTGTGAGAGAGAAGCATCAATCAGCTGCCTCCTGTGTGTGCCCCCACTAGGGACTGATCCCACAATTTAGGTATGTGCCCTGACCGGGAATGGAATCCACAGCCTTTTGGTGCATGGGGTGATGCTCCAACATCTGAGTCACCCTACCAGGGGAACACTATTTTGCTGCTCAAATTTTTCCAGTGTTGGCTATTGGAAGCTCATTCATTTGGCTTCCTTTTGACATACGCTCCTTTCTTTTATTTTTTTTTTTAACACTTACTTTTCTTGTCCCAGTGCTAGGCTCACTTAATTTTCCAAGGAGCCCTGGTTCCTTTTCTTGATTCAAGATATTAGAAACCAAACTTTGAGTGCTAGGTGTACTCATCGTTACTGAATGTCTTTTTCTCTAGGCCCTCTCAGCTAACAGCACAAGAAGTGTGTACACATTCACCAACCTGTGTGTTCACACACATCACAATATTTCTTGTATGTAGCCATCTGTGTCTATGTTAACTTAATGTGAGCTCATATTGATATCTGCAACTCTAATCCATTACCACAGGGATTAGTTAGCCCATTCCCTCTTGCTTATCTGCGGACTACCATTGTATCAGTGAGAGAGACCTGGCTCCCACCATCTGCCATCTACTTAATCAGCTGTTCAACTCCAATATGTATGTATACAGGTGTCAAAATTGTTAACTCATACACTCATGGCGATCAACTTTATCAACTTCAATGCAATGCTTATGAACAATTTCATTGCCTTTATTCTCGCAGACTCCAGATGTTTCTGAAGTTAACTTAGGTCCACACATTTCTCCCCCACAGTGAGATTGTTTCATATATCCATAATACTGGTTAGGTACTTGGTCAGATTCTGTGCTCATCCTGAAAATTCTGCCAATGTTCTAACTAATTTTTAAATATCCTTTCATTTTAATTTTTAAAGTTTAATTTAATATTTGTTCTTAGTGTTTTAGCATTCTGTGGGCTTTAACAAATGACTAGTATAAAGCATCTACCATTAGGGTATCGGACAGGGTAGTTTTCCTCCCCTGAAAAGTGCCCTGTGCTTCATCTGTTATAGCTCACCCTTCTCCCGATGCCAGGAAACCACTTATCCATGTAACATCTTTATAGTTTTACTTTTTTCCAGAAGACTATAAAGTTGGAATCTAAAATTAATCTATCCTATTCGGAATGGCTACTTCACTTAGTAATATGTTTTTAAGTCTCCTTTTCTTGTCATAGTTTGATAGTTCATTTCATTTTGATGCTGAATAACATCCCATTGTATGGATACGCCACAGTTTGTTTACCCATTCATCTATTGAAGGACATCTTTGTTGGTTCCAGTTTGGGGGATGATGAATAAAGCTTGCATAAACTTTCTGTGTAATTTTTGTGGACATGAGTTTTCATATCAGTTGGATAAATACCTAGAAGAGTGTTTGCTGGACCATATGGTAAGACTAAGTTTAGCTTTGTAAGAAATTGCCAAACTGTCTCCTAAAGTGGCTGTATCATTTTGCATTCTTACCAGCAATGGGTGAGAATTCCTGTCGTTCCACGTCCTCACCAGCAATTGGTATTGTCACTTTGGGATTTCAGCTTTTCTAATAGGTCTGTAATTGTAATGTTTCTGTATAATTTGTACTTCTCTCATGCCAAGTGTTTTTGAGTATCTCTTATCAGTGAAAAACATGTTCTCTAGTGTTGCCAGAATAGGAGTTTTCTGAGACCGCATGGGAGGATGGGGCTTTTGGTAAACTTTACGGATGATGTAAAATTAAGGAGGTTCCCTTCCTGACTTCCCAATGTCCTGTCTCTGTCCATCTCACCATGGAAAAAGTCCAGACTGGTCTTCACTGGGGCCAACACAAGAGCCAGTGCCCAGAGTTTCGGCTCCACGTTAAAGTCCGGTCCAGTCCAATGTGTGGCTGGCTCACTGTGTGTTTCCAGCTGCAGTCCACTGCCGTGCTGTGGTCTTCAGGCTCCCTCTTGCTAGGGCCACATAGCTGTGGAGAGAAGATGCATGAATGCATGGTGCAAGTGCAGGTCATGAGTGAGCGAGAGAGAGAGGTTGAGATTCTTCGTTCCCCTGGAATTATATTAGTTTGGGCTTGGGACTGAGCCATGTGCCTTTTTAAAATGACCAGTGAACTGCCCAAGTTTTCATATGCTTTGGGTGTGTTCATACCTGCTAGTTCAACGGACAGGCCTCTTTGGTCTAGCGCCTCCCCCTGCACTCCCCAACAGTCCGGTACTGGAGCTGGGAAGGGAGGAGTGGCCATCCCCTTGGTGAGACACAGTGCTGTGAAGAGCTATAGCTTCCTGGTGAAGCAAACGGGCATATGTTCCCCATTTCATTAAGCTCAATATCTAGCTTCTTTTGTGCCCCTTTCCTTTCTGAATAATTAGCTAAATACCGACAGTAACAGATCTATGTATGTGACTGTTTGCCATCTGTATATCTCTTTTGTTGTGGTGTTTGTTCAGTTCTTTGCCCATTTTTTGATTGGATTGTTTGCTTTCTGTTGTCACTTTTTAACAGCCTGTCCAACAGTACTGGCAAAATTCTTTATCAGTATGTATTTTGAAGAACATTTCTGTGTGGCTAGTCTTTCCATTCCTTTAACAGAATCCATCTCGAGCAGGAGGGAGAAAGTACTGAGCCTATAACTCCAAATTGGGGCTATCTTTTCTAGTATTTCTAATTTTTCTAATTTCAAATATTTTTCTAAGAGGAGCTGCAGGAAGTAAACTCTTGGTTACAGCAGCTCAAAGGGAGGCATCTACGGAGGGGCTCTTTGGAGACTGGCCAGCTACAGTGAATGGGGCGCACACCACCTACAAAGAAAGAAATGATTTGTAAATTCCTCTGCGTGCAGCTATGTAACATGGCTCCCAGAGCAAAGCTGTTCTTTTTTATTAAAGAGTCTTGGAGGAGGCAAAGCAGTCATCAACTTATGCAAATTCCAGTGGGTACAAAAAGGGACCTTTTAAGCTGCCTGTTACTTTATTATTGCTGAAAGAAAGAAAAGAAAAGCACAAAGGGAGAGGGGGTGGGGAGAATTAAGGATCTAATAACAGTGAGAGCTCGCTGCCCAGGTTGTGTCTCTTGCTGTGTTTGAATGATTTTTCTTTGTCGACAGCCTTGCACTGGGCTATTTTTAGAATCTCTTTAATAATTGAGCTGTAGCAATTGTGCTCAGCAGCTGGAACAGGCAGGGAAAATAGCAGCTCAAAGACAGTACAGCAAGGCCATAATTTAAGTCAAGCTGCATTATAGAGCATACCTTTCTCAAAGGTAGAATGCTGAGGTGGGAAAAGAAAAAACAAAGTTAAGAAGACTGGGAAGAGAAAAAAAGACCCAAGGAAGTGATAGATGGAGAGTGTTTATGCTTTTCTATTTAAAAATAAATAAGACACACGCCTGAGAAGGTGCCTAGTTGGACAGATTCATTTGATGGTAAAGAAGGTGGGGAGCTAGAGCCTCACTACCTTGTGAGGCAAACAGGACAGAAACTTCGGCTGCCTGGAGAAATGGTGTCTTCCTTAGTCCCTGAGAGCTCAGCAGAAAAAGAGCATGTCTGCACATCGTGGCGAGTGGCGTGCAGCTAAGGAAAAGGGAACTGGGGCCCCGGACAGAGGAAATGGCCGTGGTGAGGACGGGCGCATCTCACATCGCCCGGTATTTACCTATCCTCAAAGGCTGTGGTCAAGGACTACACACCTTTGGATGACACACTGAGGTTTTGCAAAGTTCAATTCTCAGATCCATCATTAAATAGCTGATTTAGGTTATTAAGCCAGTGGGCGCCGTGTATATCTCGCTTTGCTAAAATTTTCACTTCGCTGCTGGCTCTGTTCCAAGCAGAGTCTCCAAGGTGCCATGGAGACTTGCCAAGTGGAGAGTTAATAAGTGCTGGTGTATCTGATCAGTGGGGACATTCCACCTGAGTCATTCAGGGGGTGTAAACAAACAAACAAATAAATAACAAAAATGGTCGAGATTGTCTCTAATTAATTAAACAATCAGACTAACTCAACAACTGCCAAACTGCTCCTCTTTTGTTTTGTTTTGCTCTGCTTGGTTTTGGCAAGGCAGAGACGGCTAAAAATTGGTGAGATTGTGAGCTTTCTTCCTTAGCACTTCAGACCTTGCTTCTTACATCCCCCCTGTTTTTCCCTCTGTTTTGTTTTCGTCTTCTCCGTTCTCCACCCCCTCCTCCCGGGCCTTCCTCCCTGCATTTCCCTCTGCCCTTTTGTACCTCCTCTGCTTCCTTGCTGGGGTGTTGGGAGAAACTCGCTAAGCCGCAGTGGGCTGTTGTGACATTCCATCCAGTAGAGGTCAATGTGACAAAAGGAATATCCACAACTACCCAGGCATCCCCACAGGCTGTCAGCACAATGTCGCCAAGGTGAGTGGCTACCCACGATTGCTACTGCGGCAAATAAACAATTTTCCCACAAACACCTGTGTTCTTCAATGATAAAAATAGCCATTCAGTGTAAAACTTATTTTCAGGAACTTTGAAACAGAAAACCAGTATAAAAATACTTTTTGTATATTCCTTATACATCAGAGTGAAGGTTAATTCATAGTTCTTCCTAATAGAAAAAAAAGGAAGAAAAGGCGGAAGGGTCTGTTACCATGGGTATCCCTTGATTCATTTAATCCAATTCTATGGGCAGATATTGAGGTGATTTTTAAATGCAGAGAACTTTACAGTAAATCACCTCTTTTTTCACCCATGGTAGACAGAGGTGTTTTATCACACAATCCTTCCTGCTGAAAATGAACAGCCTTTTTAAACACAGCAACTCAGGAGCCTTGCTGTCAGCCAATCAGAGATAAATATCCCTGGCAATGCATTTCCTGTTTGTCACTTCCTGTGTCCCTGACTGACTGATGTGAAATCATTGTCTGTCCCCAGCCCCTAGTCCTCCGTTGCTCTGAGCGGATGCAGTTTGTGGGTCACCAGGGGCGTCAGCACGACCCAGACTGCAGCTCCTGCTTCAACTGTAGAACCTCTGGCCTGTGAAGGTGGAAGCCTAACTGTCTGACCATCCCCGCCCTGCTTCTTAGGCCTATTTCTGTCCTGGTTCTTGCTTTGAATGAATTTCTTTTTTAAAGTGAGTAAGAAGTGTTGGAAGTAGGAGGCACTGTTGAGGCATGGGGAGTAATCAATGCTCAGTCATCTCAAAAAGTGTCTCCTCCTAGAGGTCTAGCCGGGTGTGCTGTTTTTCATTATGAACATGTTTGGTTATTTGGTCACGACACGATCATGGGAGATACGCTGATTGCTAACTCTCACACTGCCACCCACTCACCTGCCAAAGTCTCCTTCCTTTATGAGAACCAGTCTACTGATGTCACAAGGTACATTTCAGAGATCGTGGCTGTGTTTGAATTTCCACTCTCGCTCAATTGGCCTCTTTATTAGAGTAAGCTCCGTCCAGATTCTGGAATTAAGTTTTCTAATAGTGTTGCTGAGATTTTCATCTTTATTCATATTTTTATATGTACAAAAATTGAGAAAGACCATTTCTGGACCTGCAAGTCAGACATAATTTTGACTGATGGCATGTGTTCTGAATATGAATTCACACTGCTGTTATCTTGAGTTGCTGTATGCCCACTACAATCCACAAAGGTCAGTGACCTAACAAACCGAAGTGTATTGATAAAGGTATTTCTTACTGCTCTATTGTAGATTTTACACTTGCAACTGTATGTAATTGCATGGAACATGAAATCCAATTAAAACCACATTGTACCATCTGTGTTCTTTGGTTAAAGGACGTGTACTATTAAACATGTGTTGAAAAGGAGGCATTGAAAGAGTTACTTAAAATTCAGTTCCTCCCAGCCTCAGAGACTGGATGGTGGCAGAGTGTAATACTCCATTGTTGTTTTTAGTCTTTAAAGGCTCCTCAGAGCTGCGGCTAATTTTCCTATTAGTTAAGACTAGAGACTGTACCACCAAATTAAACCTCACATTTTTAGCAATAAAGAAGAGGGAGAAAAAGAAACACACACACACACACACACACACATGCACACACAAATGTATATGCACACATATTGAGAAAAAGAAAAGAACCTTGGTAATGTACAATACACACACATAACATTTACAAAGATAGTATCTTTTCTTCTCTCGCCTTATTTAATGCAAATGAGAAGTATTTTGTTTTGAGTTTTAGAATTTCCTCTGCTTGCAAATGGCCCAACCTCAAGAACTGTGATCTCTCGACATTACTTGGTACACAGGTTAAAGAGTAGACAAGGAAGAAATTTAAGAAAGGATAGATATTGTTGGAGTGAAATACACCATCTTCAAAAAAAATGACCTGACTACCACGGTTTAACTCACACTAGTATGGCATATGCTTAGTTTATTCTTTCTCTGATGGTCACGTGATAGCTACAGAGAAATCACTGGTGTTGAGTCTCAGTTGAAATGCTCAGTTGAAATTGGTTGCAAAGGAAGTTTTTACAGTCTCCTAGTATATTCAAAAGCTAAAAAAAGTATATTAAGACATTTTGCCTTTGTGGGTCTTAAATTTAAAAAAAAAAACCTGGGGTGGCATCTAGTTTATTTATATTCCAGCAGCTGCGGTCATGAAATCAAGATGCAATAAAACGATACTTCAGTTATGCACACACCTGTTGTTAAAGAAAAATCTGGGCCAAGTGGACAGAGGCTCTGGGGTTCTAAGTGATGGTGGGGACCCTAAGGAAGGACCTGTATTTGAAGGCAGCTGGGCCAGAGGTTTAGGCTTCTTCGGTGGTGGAATGTCCCCTCCTGTGACCCTTTGTTAAACTGGCCCTATTCACACACACAGGCAGATGTCAGTTTTCACATGCAATTCACAGCAAAACTATAATGGAACAAATTCTGGCCTTCCCCTGTTTTTGCAACTGTGTACACTGTTGCAGAAAGCCCAGAAGCACACAACAGACCCTGGTCTTGACTGACACAGCTGTGTCAATGTGAAAAATACCAATGACTGATGGGACAGCACCAACTTTAGACTTTGAAGTGATCCAGGATCATCACAACCTAAATTTTTCAAAAAGTGGTTGTCCTGTATCTCAAACAGGCTCATTGAGGGTTGCAATCTCTATAAACACCACACTCGAGTAACTCAAGTCCTGTGACACTTGAGATTCACAACAGTTGAGTGATTTGCCCAAGGTCACATAATGTGAAGATGATCTAAGTTGAGCATCTGTGGGGGTGACTTTCCTCACAAGCCCCCCCTCCCCCGTGCCATGTGCCATGGACGAGAGTAAACATGACTGAGACATGATCTGCTTGGGGAGGAGAGGTGGCCAGCTTCCCAGAGGAAAAAGGCCTTGAGCAGTGGCCAATTTCTCAGGAGAAAAAGGCCCTGAGCGCCCTCCTCCAAGGGCTTTTATTGGGTTGTAATACACAGGAAT
Source organism: Sturnira hondurensis (assembly GCF_014824575.4). NCBI lineage: Eukaryota > Metazoa > Chordata > Mammalia > Chiroptera > Phyllostomidae > Sturnira > Sturnira hondurensis. Next base: position 11,932,431 of record NW_028091637.1, read on the forward strand.
ACAGGGCGGCAAGGATCAAACAGTAGATAACATTTCAAAGAAATCTGAGGGCTTAGTCTGAGTCAGAATCTGTCAGAAAGAGAGTTTTAGATTTTCCTGCTCGAACCTTTAACATATAAGTGAAAGCACTCTTAGCAGAGCAGATTTCACAGGTTTATCAGCAAGTCTTTGTGATGACAGATTTTTCCCTGGGACGTGCTCTAGCAAGGCAAGGAGCTGCACCCTCCCCACCAGGTACTCAGGCTTAAGGGGATTAGAGCCAGGAAGTGCTTCTCCCAGAGGGCATGGGGACTCAGGCTATCTCAAAGCTGGGGGGCCAGAGTCCATTGCTCCCTCTTTGTCACAGCCCCCTGAGTCCTTCCATGATGGCCTCCCACAAGATCGTGTCTGGCCTAGGTTGTCCCTCCTCTGAGAGGTCTTACCCATCCAACCATGCTTTGGGGGCAGGGAGGAAACTGAGGCAGCATTTGCTACCAGAGACAAGCTTTGTCTCCTGTGGCTTGGATTCCAGAGGTCACTGACTCACCCTTAGCCACAGGGGGTAGAGTTACAATCCCTAAAACCAGGCAGGGTGGTCCACAACATCCGATTGTTAGAGCCATTTTAAGTCACCTGGGAAATCGAACACCTGGGCGTGAATTTTGACTTAGTCACCTGTTTTCTCTCTGAGACTGTTTCTTGTATGTGCACAGTGTGATGTGGGATCAAATATGATAACTCACACTAGACAACAACAACCGCACCATGAATGACATATCGGGACTGGACCAAGTATGTGGCCGGTGTCCCGCACTTCCTGTTGTCTGTCCTCCCTGAGATTATACACCTCAAGTATCTAAAGGAAACTGAAAGGGGTCTGTAGGACTCTGGTTCTTCTCTATGACAGGTGTCTCTGCTCGGGGGTAGCCCCATCACAGCCAGCGCTGAGGTCCCAAGGAGCAGTCAGTCTACCCTGAAGGTGAAAGGTCGAGGTCTGGAGAAGCAGCTGAGCATGGAGGTCCTTGGGTTCAGCTGCTTCCCCCGTGCCTGACCGCAGCACCCCCAGCACCCGGGAGGCTTCTGCCTGGGTGGGGGGAAGCTAGAGGGCGCCGTGCATCAGTAGTGATTGGATGCCAGTCTCACAGGAACAAATGAGAAATACTTGATTCTGAAAAGAAATCCCATGATTTTCCAGTTTATTGTTATTTTCAAAAGAAGAGAGTACCTAAGTGTTTTGATGATCTGTGGCTTTCAGATTTGATGGAGCTCTAAAAAGAATATTTTGCAGCAGAGTCCTCGTGTCCAAACACACATTTAGATGCCGAAGCTCCCTAAGCCTTGTGAAGGGAGCTCTGTGGCTGGAATGCCTGAGTTCTCTTTATCACCTCTGAGCAGTCAACCGTCCTTTATTAATAAGCCAGGCTTTGGGCGGGACCTGAAAAGCTTCTGCATCACCAACAGCTTTAGAAATTTCTTATTTCCACTCTTTACATATAATATAAAATTATGGTGATAACATCAGTGGTATATAAATCCCCTGGGCTCTTGCTCTTTGCCAAGCACCATACCAAGACTTGACAAATAATCATACACTCAGGTGGGTAATATTAGTAATTGCATTTAATAGAAAAGAAAAAAAGGCATATACCAGTACGCGTGTCAGTCGCTTATGTTGCACTATTACCTATGTGTCTCTCTATCTTTATATGACACGTAATTATCTATATCTAAACATACACACACTTTATAACAACACTAGGAGAGACTACTTATTTTATTACCTTTTACAAATGAGAAAAATGGAAGCAAGAAGAGACTAAGTAACTTGCTTAAAGCCACACAGTAATAAGTGGTGCAGGGCAGACTTGAACCCAGGAAATGGAGTTCAGAGTTCCTGTCTATCACTATGCTATAATGCTTCTGAAGTGCTCATAACACATTTCTTTAAAAAGGATAAATGCCAGTTAAGGAAGGATAAATTGCCATTTGTGACAACATGGATGGATTTTGAGAGTATCGTGGTAAGTGAAGTAAGTCGTCAGATAGAAAAGGGCAAGAACCATATCCTTTAATTCATACATGGAATATAAGACAGAAAGCAACACATGAACAAACAAAACAAACAGACAGACTCATAGCTACAGACAGCAGGTTGGCGGGTGTTACCAGAGGGGAAGTGGAGGGAAGATGAAAAGAATAAAGGGGGCCAAATACATGGTGAGGGACGGAGGGAACATGCACCCAATTGAGTATACAGATGCCATATTGTAATGCACCTGAAAGTTACATAGTGCTATTAGCCAGTGTGACTGCAATAAATTTAATTTAAAAAAAGAAAAATGAATGGATGGGGGACAAGTTCCTGTGGTGATGTAGCAAATACTACGTAAAATAGAAACTCATGTTCTGAACAGGTCGGGTCTCATGCTTTTCATCTAGTTTTGAAAGAATATTAGTTGGGCTGGATTTTCCTTTTGAAGAAAAAGACTCAAAAGAAAACCTTGGTTTTAGGTGTTTATCAGGGATATAGCAAGACATTAATTGCACAGTGAGTGTAGGCGCTCCTGGATAATGTGAATGCATTTGAACAGCGTTCCTTTCAGTAATTGGACCAGGTATTCTCAGTATATTGTATAAAAATTAATGAGAAAAAAATCACAGATTTATTACCCAGCTCCCTGACAAACAGGAGCAGAAATCACCCTAGTTTAACATCAATTAGTTTGATAGTTTAAGTTATCAGAAATGAAAGAGGCTGTTTTAGAACCAATCTACAGGTATCACAGACCCTTTGCAGTATGAAAAGTAAGCTTTTACAATTTTACAGATAATGTCTGGTTTATTAAGACAAGTGATTCTTTCAAATATTTTTTTCCTTTCTATAGTCTCAATATCTCCAAGACATAGGAGATATTAAATAATTCTGGTCAAAGAATTCAGGATTTTAAATCCAATTTCAAATTCAGATGGTGATACTCATCAGGCTCTTCTTTTAAAAGAATGAGTATTTGTATGATTATAAATTATGAAAATGGAAAATAGAACTTGACAAATAGAAATAGTTTATAAATTACAAATTATAAAAAAACGAAAGCATAAAAGATGAAACTTAAATCGGAGTAGTTTTATTAATACACAGGGTGGGACAAAAGTGGATTTACAGTTGTCTGTCTGGAAAACAACACAGTAGTAAATAACAATACAAGAACAAACTCTGTGTCTCACATACTTTTAACCGTAAACCTTGCCCAGCCCTGTATTGACATGTATTCTAACTGAAGTTAGCTGCTTGTTTATTTATGTCTGTGCATTTTCTAAAGTAAGGATCTTACTTTCATGGTGATTGGTTTATATACTGTCATAATTTTCCGTGTTACTAAATATCTTCAAAACGTAATCTTAATGAAAGCTGAATGTCGTACAGGGTAGGGAAACCAAATGATAGTTAACCAGTCCTCAGTGATACACACTCAGGGTTTCCCATGACAAACAGTACTATGTGGAGTGTCCCCGAATACTGTCTGTGTCTCCGACGGGCCCTCCAGAGTACCTAAGTGCTGTTCGGTAATGTCATGAAGGACGGATATCTTACCAAAAATACCTGTGGACAGTTATTATTTGCAAAGATAGAAAAACCTGGAAGTGCTCTATGCTAGAATCAGTTGGTATGCATTTCAGATGTGGTCATCAGATTATAGTTTTCTAAATTGTATAATCATTGTACCAGTGGGGAAAAAGTCATATTACTCAGATAATTCCAGTTTTGGTTGGATTTATTTGGAATAGCAAGTTCATTATAATCTTTATTGGTATTATTAATGAGCCCATATAAAAAGTATACATAAAGAGAAAAACAGCATATTATTTTGAAAGAAATAATATCCTATAAGTAATTTCCATAGCAATTAGTGCATGTTTATATAGACAATTAGAACTTTATGGAATGATATAATCACAATTTATTTTGATACCACTTTGACACGTAAGACCACATAAAGTTTGAAGAGCCATTACCATCCAAAAATAAGTTAAATGTATAAAAAGTACTCATAAGGCAAAATTGCGGAGGCAGTACAAAGATCAGTGGTTTCCAAGAGCTGTGGGTTCGGGGGCCAGTGGAGCATTGGCCTCTGTGGAGCACAGAGGATTTTTAGAGCTGTAAAAATATTCTGCACAGTATTATAATCAGAGATACTTGCCATTATGTATTTGTCCAAATCTGTAGTATGTACAACAGTGAAAGTGAATCCTAATGAAAACTCTGGATGGTGGGCGATTATGCCTTCTCAGTGTAGGGTCGCCAACCGTAGCAAATGCATGTGTGACTCTGGGGGGTGAAGTCAATAATGGAGGAGGTCATGCACCCCTGGGAGCAAAGGTCCACACAGGAAGTGTCAGTACCTAACTCCCAGTGTTTCTGGGAACACAAAATAGCTCTAAAAATGTCTCTTAAAACAAGTATTCATATGTTCACACGTTATTGTTTTCAGTAAGAAAATAATGAATAAAACCAAAGGAAAAGAAAGAACAGAAACTCATGTGAAACACCCCCATTCCCCAAAAAGAATAACAAACATCCTTGTCTTTGACTTCAGACGTTACCCACATGTTTCTCCTTAATCTTCTCTTGTTTCCACTTAGAGTGTTACGTGTGTTAACCTGTACCAGTGTAAGGGGACTACTACCAGGAAGTACCTGTCCTCGTCAGTCTCGTAACTTAGTTTGGTGGCTTGATTTTCACATTTGGCTGCAGTTCCTGACGTGAACAATCAAGTACTCTTTGGGGAAGAAGAAGGGCTGAGCATGGATGCAGTCCTCAGCTCTTCAAAAGAGTCTACATCTGACCGTGGCCGTTAAAGACACGATAGGAAAGAATAATTAAGAAAACTGCGTAATCCATGTATATGTCCCTAACTTACCAAACATATTCACTTTTCCTTAGTCCATTATCACCTTAGCTTACTTACTGTCTCTCTCCTATTAATAAGAAGCTCTCATGTCACTGTATCACTGTATGTGTATGTTAAATGCCCCTGGTACCCTGTGACATCTCCCTTTAACCTACATCTGGTTGCAGCTGTGACTGCAGGGGGCAGTTATTTGCAAATTCAGACTCACCTGGCACTGCCTACGTATACCAGGAAATACCAGGACACCTCTGTACTCCGTGAAGGGCCTTCTCTAGTGTTCCTGTGTTCACTAGGCCCAGGCCTGCAAGGTCATTCTGGAAAGTGCAGGAACTCCGTAGTGCCCTAGGAGTAACCTTCATCCAGTGGGGGTGGAGCCAGTGGACAAATGCCCCAGCTGGCTTTCCGTCCTCAGGTGGTAATTCCCTGGGAATTATTCTGCTTGCTCCTCAGGATGCCCAGTAGAATCATGTCTTTTTTGTTCCCAGGTAGGACATTGGTGACCAATCTTTATATGGCTTTTATTCCTCCTCTTTCTCTTTCTATTTTCTCATTCCTGCTTCTTGGGACCACTTCTGTCATTAATCTCCAGTACTCAAGCCCTTCTCTCTTGCTCCCTTCACGTGGAACCCCAAGATAAAATAACATTTCGTGGTTTACAAAAATTGGAAACATACATATCAATGAGTAAATGCAATGTTCTAGTGAACACTTTTCTTTCAAAAGAGAGAATGAATGAGTTGTAAAAGCAATATAAGGCTTTATATGTATATATTAGAGCAATTTCTTTAAGGATTAATGATTTTTAATTGAAAATTGTGGGCTTCACTGAGAGGAACAACATATAAAATTAGTTGATTCTGACATTTGACTCTTTCCCAAGATCTTCCTGGAAAAGGAATTTGAGTGAATAATTGATCTCAACACAGTAGTTAACAAAGATCCAGATCTTCTATGTTTTTTGATAGCACCGACCAAGCACTGCTACCGAGATGGCCTGTATCTATACACAGACATTCCCTTCTGGCTGCTGCTTTCTGCCGCTTTCTCTCCCCACCTTTATGGCCTCTGAGTGTACAAGGCCTGTCCAGAAAGTACCGAGCCGTGCACCATGCACGTAGAGATGTTTATTGAAGAAGATACAAGCTATAAGAAACATTGTATGTAGGACAGTGATGCCTCTGTTCCCTTCAAAGTAGGCATCCTGGGAACTCACACAGTTTTCCCAGCATCTCGTCCACTGTTCAAAACACTCCGTAAAATTTTTTGTTGGAATTGCCATCAGCTGCCTTAGTTTCATAGACTGTCTGAAATCTCTTCCCTTTCAATCGTGATTTTAGTTTGGGAAAAGCCAGAAGTCACAGGGCCCAAGTCGGGGATATGGGGGGGCTGAATTTCCCAGGTGATTTGATGTGTTACCAAAACTCCATGTGAGACATGGTGTATGAGTTGGTGCCTTGTCATGATGAAGCTGCCAATCACCAGGTGCCCGTATCTGCAGCTTTCTGAATCATCTGAATAATTTCCACAGAGGAATGTGCAAACAAAATTTGGTGCAAATCCATTGCTCTTCTTACCCAGTCATTTTTAATGTGATGGCCACACAGTACACACGCTCACTCAAGTGTGTCTACTGCCCCCAGTGACTAGTACAGTGGAGTCATCATTGTTCACGCACGTGCATTCCAGTCCATCTTCTTTGGCTGCCAGGTTACATCAGTGCTGCCAAACCATTCTCATTATATTAACACTGGCTGGACTTTTTCCAGACGACCTTGTATGATGAAGAGCTGTGATGCTTCATCTAGACACAGCACAGAGCTCCTTATGAGAACAACCAGAACAAGGGAAGCAGCTCATACCGATCCATTTGGTGCAAACCATGGGTTGAATCATAGTGTTTTCAGGCTATTACAAATTGTGAGCCCATGGTTTTGTTTGCCTGTTTTTTTTTTTCTTTAACCTTCTCCAGTTTACTGGAATTGATCAATTCAATATATTCAACATCCTAGAAATGACCAAATTTGAATAGAAACCAATACAGACTTTAAGAACTAATTATGAGGATAGGCAATTAGCAAATCACCACAGACATATGAACAATAAGGCTTGCTTTGCAAAACAGGAGGTCAACCATAAATATAAACTTCTTCCTGAAGCTTGTCTTTTTTGTTTACTCGTAAATGGGCAAAATAAATCACTCACACACAAAATATGATACTGGTTGTCCTTAGAGATCGTCCAATGCAGGTACCCCAGATAGAGCTATTTTCATGTTCAACACTTGTTAGTTGGTAATGGCTGCCACCTTAGCCATGTTCAGATGGATTATAGGGAAACAGGAGAAAACTAATTATGATAGATTAATAATGTCTGTCATGGCTTGAATTGGAAGAATGTCAGTTTATGTAGAATCCTGGCTCCACCCTTCAGTTTTTGGAAAAGTCATTAATACTTATACAGTGTTAGGGTTTAGATTTTGAGGAAAAGATTGACATTTTTTTAAACTAAAATAAAGTTAAAAATAGCTAGGTTAAGATCAATTTAATGGCTCTGAAATTTCTGAGTATGGTCTATCTAAGACATCTTAGACATCTTTTACTTTAACTGGAAAATAAAAACTATAGCATTAAATATAAAATCCTAAGTATACAACCTTGATGAACTGTTGCAGGATAAACATGTGTGCAACCACCACCTTGATCAGAATGTAAAAACCACAGACGTTTCCCTTGAACCCCTCCAGGCAATAAGCCTAGAGGTAACCACCATTCTGACTTCTGTAACCATAGAGCAGTTTTGTATGTTCTTCAACATGTACAAATGGAATCATAGGATGTGCATGGGCATCTTTTTTTATCAATGTGGGTTTATCATCTGTCTCTGTCCTGGTAACTGATTATCCACAGTAAGTTGATTGAAAGCCCGATGTCTTATGAGTGGTAAAGGTATTGTACTTAGTGAAGGAGATCGTTATGGACAACGTGGGGCATTAGATCCCATGCACATTTCTAGTAATGCCAGTGAATTACCTCTTTAAGATGGGGCTACACTGGTACCTGCACCTCGAAAAGGCTTTCTGGAAAGGTACATACTTTGAAAATGTTCTACATATAAACAGATAGAAATGTTAAATAAAAATGTATAGCAAAAAGCCTTTTAAATGCAGAGAGGACCTCCATGAGCCTCCAGAGAAAATTGCCAGGGGCTGGGAAGGAATGAAAAAAAACTGAAAACCAGGAAAATAATTTTATAATCTACATCTGCAGTTTCCCTGCCAGTCAGATGATAAGAGAAATCCACACCCTACAATCATGGAGAGGAGATGGAAAATTCTGTCCCTTCAAGGTGTGGCCCGGGAATTGAGACCACTTGTTGAAGAAGGATACATCAGGATGGCCCATGTGTAGTGAAAATGCAGACCCCTCCCCCCAAAAAAAAGACTTTCTGCTGGCGCAGGCAGGTGGCAGAGGAGGTCACTGGAGGCTGCATGAGCTCTCTGCACACAGAAACGAGAACAAATACTGCTTGTAATTGACAAGCGTAATGCTCAGCTTGACTGGATTTGAGATTCCAATTTAAATAGCACGAGTGGTCTAGAAACTGGCAAAGAAACTAACAGAAGCGTGGCCACACGCCTGGGACACTCGGCAGAGGCAGCCTCATGCCCTTAACCCAGACAAAGCCCTTCCAAACGTGGGTTCACATCCAAATTACAAGAAAAATGAATAATAAAGAGGTACATATAACAATAATATTTAGATAATTTTATTTATTAAACAGTCTGCTAAAATATGATTAAAAAACTAAAGCTAAAAAGTGAATAAAACTGTGAAATAAATAAAACACTATCAGGAAAAGGGAAAAAATAATAACAAAATTCTATAACTATATGTGTACCTACATAAAAACATTTAGAGATGATTTATGCAACTTATAACAAATATAAAATCATTGATGAAGTGGTATATAGATGTAAGGCAAGTATACAGAAAGATTTGAAACGTGAAAAACGTGAAAAGAATTTAAGAGAAGTGAAGAGGCAGCCACGATAGTATAAGATCTGACACAAGTCCAGTGGGTATCCTATGATACGAGAATGCAGCGAATCAGAGCAAAAGAGCATTCAGAGAAAAGGATGCATGTTTTCTAGAATTGATGAAAAGCATGAGTTCTTAGGTTTGCAAAATGTAATGGACTCCAAGGACAGTAAATAAAGTGTACTCTACCCTTTGGTGGAACACTAAAGAAAAAGAAAAACTTAAAGGCAGGAAGTAAATACCAAATATAGTAATAATATCAATGATTTCTCAAAGGCAGAAGTAAAGGTTAGAAGAGTTGAATAATATCTCTAAATGTATGAAGAAAAACAATCATTAACCTAAAATGTTATGTCCAGAAACATTATTATTTAAGAATAAGTACCAAGGAAAGATATCGTTAAACAAATCAAAAGTGACAAAGTGCACCTGTATTGTTCCTATTGCTTATGTCATTATCTGGCTTTTATAATTCAAGTCAAATTTGTTTATGTTCATACCTATAAAATTCTTAAAGACTGTATGAGAAAATCAAATCCAACTTTGCACCAAAAGTACATAATCTTCTAAATTTAATGTTCCATGACAAGTTTTGACTTATCCCAGAAATACAAGAAGACTATAATATTAGGAAGCACTCAAAAACATGCATTGAATGACATAAAGCACTTTCTTTTATGTAATAGAATTCTGCTCATATTTCAAATAAAATATATTTCATAATATATTTTATAAAATATAAACCTAAGGTTATACTGAATGTTACCTTAATTATATGTTGCTGTATAGCAGTGTTACTACACACCTAGTGGCTGAAAAGAACACATTTATTATCTCACAGTTTGTGGGGTCGAGTCAGAACAGCCGACCTGGCTCTCTGCCTTAGGATTTCACGAGGCTGCAGTCAGAGCGTTGGTTGGGGCTGCAGTCTCACGTGAAGCTCCACTGGGCAGGAATTGATTTTCAGGTTGCAGGGTTGCTGGCAGCATCTAGTTCCTTGTGGACTATTAAACCAAAAGCCTCTATCTGTTGCTCTTGGTCACCTGAAGATGTTTATTGCCATGTGGACATTTTCAACATGACCGCTCGCTTCTCAAAGCCTTCAAGAAAGAAATTCCCCCCAAAAAAATCAGTTCAAAATCTTATGAATCATTATCAGGAGAGTGACATCTCATCACCTTTGCCACATTCCACTGATAGAAACACGTCATGTGTCCCACCCACAGCCAAGCGACAGCAATTTCATGCGGCATGAATACCAGGAGGCGGGCACCTTAGGGCTGCCTTTGAGTATGTCTACCACACAGGTGTTTATATTTTAATACATTTTGCATTTATAAGAAATGGTCGTTAAAGCTGTTTTTCTTTTTTTCAACTGCCTTCTGTTTTTGTTCTTTCTGTTTTTTCTGTCTTCGCTTACCTTGGTCTTGCTATAAAGTTGATGCAATGCATTCCTCTTAAGCGGGGGAAGCTAGCCTCCAAGGAGAGTACCGGTCATTGCTACCTGCTCATAACACAGCCATATAATGACTTGCACTTCATTTTAACAGGGTCATTCCAGTAAAAACTCTGGAGTGAATGTTTCTAATAAGTAAGTAATTTGAGGAAACAGTGATATTCTTATAGAAAACAAGCCAACTGACTGGGAAAACCAAAGCTCTGGAGGTATATTCCAACTAGTTTGGAGTTTTACCAATACAGTATAAGATTGAAAAAATGACTTTATACATTTCATGGAATGCCGATAACTCAGACTGAGGCCCACTGGACTGAAAATAAAATCCTCTTGTGCGTTGGTGTGGGATTTCCTTATTATATATCTGCAGAATGAATTTTTCAGGGGAAGTGATCATTTATGTCTATGCAATTGTCTCTTGGAAAGGCTAATTTCTTTCAAACAACCAGGGCTCATTAATTTAGACTACTTTTTGGAAGTACAGCCAAAATATTCAGAAATAACTATAATCATTCAAAGAGATCACATAAGTCCTTACTATATAAAAACCATTATACTTTAGATTCTGGAGCATATAGTGTCATAATTTATTAAGTCCCCATATTAAAGAAGACTGACATCACTCTCCAAAATTACAGTAGCTCAGGCTATACCAACAAGAAGGTGCCTATTTTTAGAATCAACAAGACCTGCTTTAAGAATCTAGTTTTCCTCATTAACTTAATTTTTTCTATTTTAAATTGTCTTGAACTTACTGGTATTAAATGACTGGAGGCATTGACATTTTGTTAGTCTTAACTTAACCAAATGGCCTTGATTCTTATCCTCCAAACCAAGCTGCTTCTGAAACATTGGCTTATAGACTCCAAATTGTCTTAAGTTATAGCTCATAATTCTTGAGATGGCTTCAGTCGAAAGTAGAGAGAATGTCTTGGTGCCCTAGATGAGAATTGGGAGTCTGGGATCTTAAGCATTGGTTATGCTCCTTAATAGCTGACATTAGGCAATTTTACTGCTCTTAAATTTGCTACTAAACAGAGGCATCCTGGGATAGTGTCCAAAAATTGTGTCTTCAATCACTCTTTCCTTGTTTCTAGTTGATACACAGGATCCTTATGGTGATCCAAAGACCACTATCGTAATCCTGCGCTTGCATCAACGCACCAGGAAAGCCTGGATTTACCAGGATGGAGAAGTGGATGCTTTTCCCAAGATCCAGATCTCGAGGAGATGGGGTTTAACGAGTAAGGGGTGTTTCCAATGGAGGACGATGTATTCTCCATTCTTCCCACCCTTACAGCCCCAAAAGCTGAAGTTCTATTTTTAATAACTCCTTTCCTTCCATTTCTTTCTTATACCTTTTATCATTTTCCATGTCTTTAGGGTAAAAGTCAAATTTCTTAAAATGTCCTATAGGGTTTTGCACTATTCGGCCCATACAAACCTCTTCAGCTTCCATTCACACCCTCATCCCAGCTCCTTTGTTCCAGCTACTCTGGCCCTTTTCCCAGTTCCTCAGTGCAATGGGTTCTCCTCGTCACAGTGCCTTTGCCCATACTCTTCCCTTGGCCTTATAAACACACTCTCTTAATGCCTCCTCTTTCTTTCTCTCCTCGCTTTTTCTTCTTAGTTCTGTTTCTTTAAGCCTCAGCTTCATTTTTACTTGCTCTAACTATAGCCTTCCCTGATTTTCCAGATGAGATTTAATCTGAGTTTTGTAGCATTTCTGTTGTAGACCGCTCTGCCTGGTTTTAGGAATTGTATCTGTACCCTTGGTGGCTAGGGGCAAAGGGTGACCTTTGGAATGCCAGCCACAGGAGACAAAGCCTGTCTCTGGTAGCAAACGCTGCCTCAGCTCCTCTCCCTGCCAGCAAAGCTTGGTCGGAAGTCAAACGGGTAAGACCCCTCACAGCGGAGGGCAACCTAAGCCAGACTTGATCACTTGGGAGGCCTTCATGGAAGGACTGGGGCAGGGGGGGGGGGGTGCGGGGGATGGGCTGCAACAAAGAGCAATGGACTCTCACCCTCCCCAGCCCCCTGTACCCCACCCCCTGGCTTTGACATAGCCCAGGTTCCCATGTTCTCTGGGAGAAGCGCTTCCTGGCTCTAATCCCCTTAAGCCCGAATACCTGTTGGGTAGAGGTGCAGCTCCTTGCCTCGCTAGAGTGTGTCCTGGGAAAAATCTGTCATCACAAAGACTTGCTGATAAACCTGTGAAATCTGCTCTGCTAAGAGTGCTTTCATTCATATGATAAGGGTCCCAGAGGAAATGAGTATGTCTCCCAAAGTTTCTGCAACTCTCTTCCTGACAGACACTGACTCAGACTCTGAAGCCCTCAGATATCTTTGAAATGTTATCTACTGTTTGATTCTTGTCGCCCTTTATTTCTGTGTATTACAACCCAATACAAGGCAATGGAGGAAGGCCCTCAGGGCCTTTTTCTCCTTGGAGAAACTGGGCACTGCTGGCCTTTGTCTCCCCAGAGAAACTGGCCACAGCTGACTTCTCCTCCCTAAGCAGATCACAGCATGTCTCGGCCACATTCACTTTCATCTGTGGCACCTGGGGGGACTTGAGAGAGAAGTTGCCCCCACACATTTCCAAGCAACATGTACCTATTTTCACTAGCAATTAACATACATATAATATTCTGTAGTTTGGGTGACTACATGTCTGTCTGTTTCACTAGATCAGAAGGGCAAATAGAAAATAGTCAGGGAACAGAATAGATGAACAAAAATTAGGGTTCATTCTTAAAGTAACAAGACATATGCCTACCTAAAGAGTCAGGGAGAGTGTGGTAGACAGTCAGGTTCATTTGGAAGTAAACCCTTTAGTCCACAGGCAGCCACGGCAGTTTTTTTAGCAAGGAAATTAAATTTAAAAACAAATGACTCAGGAATATTAGTCCAGCCATTGTGGGGAGTGTAAATGGTAAATCAGGAAGTAACAGTTCAAGCTTGGGAAAAAATGCAAGCATACAGCCTGAGACAGTGGCCTTAGGAGCAGAAAGTAATTGTTTTACACGGTGATAATCATTTTAAATCAAGTATCTTTGAAAAAGCTCACAATATAGTCTTGGCACAAATTTTTCCTGGAAGACTCTCAAAGGGTAAGAATCACTTTAAGGTTGCAGACTCAAACTGCCAAACTACCCTACAGAACACTTGAATTGATTTATATTCTTCATCTAAAAGCATGAAATTGTCAGTTTCCCCATTGGGTATCACCACTCTTTTTCTTTTCCAATCTTATAGCCCACTGAGAAGTTCATTTCAGTTACCTTCAAATGCCCTATGAACACCTCTACAACCACACTTAACCACATCTTTAATCTGTTTCTGTGTCTGTTCTTGGTCTTCAAGTGCCTTTCACTTTAATGTGTCTGTCATCTCTATAGTTTCCTCACATTCGTTCAACATGGGGATATCTGAGAGAAGCACCAAGGAGACTGTCTCAGAGGAGGATGATTAAATAGATAATATGCTTAGAACCAAATGAAAGAAGATACCACGTAAATTCACGTGTTTGATCAGCAAAAGGAGTTTACTCAAAGGAAATAGAAGTGATCAAATAGTAAGGAAGAAAGCCAGATTGCATGGCTTCTCTAATCGAAATAAAGAGAAAATACATAAATGCAATGAGTATCGGGGTAAGAAATGCATCCGCTATTAGATAGACTGGTAGGTTCAGTTTCTGATTCTGATGAATCTACCCATAAAAATGTGAAGAAACAGGAGCAGCATAACAACAGGAAATGAGTCTCAGTGAATCAGGCAATTGCATGACGTTCAAGGGTAGAAGAGTTGCTCTGGAGACGCTGGGAAGGTTCGGATGTGAGGCCATTCATTAGAATGCAGAAGTGCGCTGAAGCAGAAGAGAGGGTAGAGGTGAGAGAAATAGCTTCTGCCTGGTAAGTGTGCACATGTCTTCTTAACAAAACTGAGACAAGCAAAATGGGCAACTCTATGAAGACCCAAAGCAGACGGAGGAGATATAAGAATTTGACAAGATAATAATGACCTGATCAGATAAGACAGTCATAGGAGAGGAGCAACTGTGTTCCATGCATGTAAGGAATAACTTGAGGTATCACAATGTAAAAGCTAAGATCATTTGGCATCATAACTAAAAATTAAACTTAATACTTACATTATTACATGGTTACTTATAATTGAAATGTGATATTATTCTAAATAAATCTGTAACACCTAGGTTATTAGTCTATTCAATTAACATTTAATCTAGAATTTAATGAAACTTCTTTATTAAAGTTCTCCCTTAATAAAAAAATGAAAATAGGGAAGGAATTTATTCATGAACACAAAATGAGATGGAATTTGCTTACACAGATGCAAAGTCTCCCTAAGATCAGAAACCTTCAGTTAATTCCACTTGTACATCACCTTCATTTACACTCAGGACAGGCTGTAAAGCCCTCTATGGAAATAGCTTATTGAAATAATTATGCACTATATCATAGGAATTAGTCTACAGGTCACAAAATTGGAATCTTATTGACTCGAGTTTTCTTCACTGGGAAAACAGGCAATTAAAATAGAAGTGTGCGTACATGTGCCCAAACCCCTTGTAGCAGGAAGAGAGTGAACACACCTGGGAGAAGCACCAAGTATAAGTTTTATACCAGGTATTCAAATATACATAATAAACTAACTAAGACGAAGTATTATAACCAGACATTAAAAGGGGAAGGGACATCTTTTCTCTCTCTGAATTGTTGAGTCCAGGGTTTTGGATCTAGCTGCCCTTGCTTTTGGCCACTTGGTCTCATGTTACCCCTACTCTTCACAATAGCTTTCTGATTCCTTAATTGCTCTTCTCCCCACAAAAGAGAGGCCTTTCATTCTAGTACACGCTTATTTCTATGTTAATCCATTCGTCTTCCCGTACACTGACCTGCGTTTCACTGATCTGTAGCTCATACTCATTCAGTTGAGCATTCTTACCCTTGACTGAAAGATTTGTAGCTGTGGTCCCTGAGTGCATTCAAGTTTTGCTTTGCAGCACAAACACCTACTGATAGAAGCATGCTCCACACACCCCTTCTCCACCCTTCTCTGTCCCACTATCTTGTTCAGCTCTCCTATGTCCAGAAAAGGGTCTTCTGCTCCTCTCTTTGCATAAACTGCAAACAGTAGACTCAGAGGATAAATACACCAGAATGAGGAAAAATGTTGGAATGCATCTACAATCTACATTGGGAGCTTGTTTGGAGGCTCTAGCAGGGGAGCACAGCTACTCGTGTATTCTTGGTGGAAGACTGGTCCTCTCCTCTAGTTGGGAAGGTCATCCTTTTCACCGAGTACACAGCTTTGGGAGGGATGCACATGGATTGGTGAGGGAGGAAGGGGACACCCGCTAGCCAGCCAGATTAGCCGAATCAACCCTGGCAATCAACTAGGTCACAGATGTCGAAGCCAGATTGCCCTCACATCCTACAATACGTATTGGAAAATGATATCGCTGTGAATGCAGAATTTCTTCAGTTGATGCCAGTTGTCTAGGGAACCTAACTGCTCGGGACACTGAGGTTTCATTTGTACACAATGGGAGAGCTCAGTGATTGATTAGCGATATCTGGTTCAGTCAGGGGACTACAGTGAGGTCATGTACTAGAAATGGCATACTCGGATCTAGCCCACCCTCCTTTTTAACAGTTGAAGAGTCTAAGGCTTTTAGAGTTTAAATAACTGGCTTCTAACTAAGACATGGCTAGTCCCTGCTGAAATGAGAAACCAGATTTTTGGAGTCCTGGGAACTAGGGTCCAGGCAGTAAAAGAAATCTAATTCCAAGAGTCACATTATCTCTACTTCTTTATTGTTCTAGGGAACCATAGTCACAATTTCTTCAAACTCTCCCTTCTTTCTCCTTACCCTTTCCAGGACCTATGGGTACTCTCTTTTCTTACCACACAAACATTCTGTCAAGCCCCCGGTCACTGGTTTTTTGTTTGGGGCTCTCGCTGACTACTGTTCCCACCAGTCCTGTGCTCTGCACTAGGCAAATCTTCCTAATGCTCTAATAGCATTATCTTAATCTCCAGCTTTAAAAAGAATAACAATATAAAGATTTCCAAGATTAAATTGATTCCTTCAACTACATTTTAAGATCTCCCATGACCTTACCACTTGGGAAAATGCAACTCCTACTTTGACTCAATGGGCAACATATTAACTAGCTATTTTGGGGAAAATAATTGTACTTGACTATGGCATTATAATTCTACCTAGCAAAATCCCTTCATTTGTTTTCTCTACCCAGTTGTTTCTTCTCTATCTTTCTCCAGCATCTCACTCTAATCTCACAATACAAACATCCACACACAAAGATTCACAGTTGACTTTTACCCAACAGAAATCTCATCAGCACTACGAGGGTCAGTGGAAATAACTAGAAAATCAATGCATTATGTAAGAACCTTCATATATGAGGAAGCGCAAAAATGTTGGCTCAGATCTATACCGTACATAGTAAGAAACCCAATAATTATTTTTCCGATAATGATCTTGATATGAGAAGAGTGTAGTTACTCGATTTGGCCATAATTTTATTAGTTTGAAGTATATCTACATACTGATTTTCTACTAAAATAGACCCTTGAGAATCCCTAGACAATTCTTTTCATTACTTTCCTGAAATTGATCAATTTCATCCCTGGCTTGTTTGACAGTCAACAAGGAAATTGAATTGCTTTTGAACAAGTAAATGGGTTCCCACTCCTTTTCTTACTTGAAAGAAAATACTTATTTGCAGCACAAATAAACATCACACATGTCCATTTCCACAATACAAAAATTCTTTGAAGAGCTCACTCAACTAGAAAATATATAGGAGTAGGAAACTATACACAAGTCTAGAAAATGCAGTAGGGTAAAAAATAAATCCGACAGTGTCTGTACCTATTTATTCCTTGTATGAGGGACAGCTGTGGCACCAAAAGCTTCAGTTATTTTAGGCATCTCTTCACCATAAGCCTGGGTCGGGTGAGGTTGCAGTGGGTGGGGTGGGGGAGAGATGAAAATCTAGACTAGTGTAATAGGACATTTTTTCTTTAATGTTATTTTCATTTTGATTAATTCAGGAGGAAATCAGAAAATGCTGTTAGTTAATAATGGTTAGATTCTAGATGCTAGTAATCCCACAGAGTCCTTTAGTTTCTCAGTATTCCCTGAAGGTCATGCACGATGTCATTTTCAGCTTTTAGGGAGCGTATTTTCACACTCTTTCAGGAGTCATATCGTGGAGTCTGCATTATGGCCTTCGACCATGTGGTCAGCTCCACCCTGCTCTCTCCTGAGGAAACCATTCTGCCAGCATCACACACTGTGATATACTCACTCTGCTTGTGGTGAGCTTGTTCTCTGTGCCTAAGAGGGTCAATGATGTATGTGTGTTTTCCTGCGAGTTCTGTGTTTTAAACCGGAATCTAGCTGTCCATGGTCTATCTGCTGTTAACCCAAGAGTTGCCATCTTGTTATTATCACTGGGTACTGACCTGCGGAAGCCTTAGATTTGGAAAGAACCTGTCTATTTAGGAATTCCAGTATCAGGACTCTATGTTTTCAAAATGAGCACTGCTTTGCCCCATTATTGTTAAAATAATGTGTGGTCTTCAAACAAACAAAGTATTGTAGTATATGAAACTAAAAAGAAAATTAATTTTTCAACTCTCATTCTCTGGAAACAATTATTTAGAATTAATTACTGTGATGCCCTGGCTGGTGTAGCTCAGTGGGTTGAGCGCGGGCCTGCGAACCACTCGATCTCGGTTCCATCCCCAGTCAGGGCACATGCCTGGGTTGCAGGCCAGTTCCCGGTTCCTGGCAGGGGACGCACGAGAGGCAACCATACATTGATATTTCTCTCTCTCTCTCTCTCCTTCCCTTCCCCTCTAAAGATAAATAAATAAAATATTTTTTAAAAAACAGGCAAAAAAAATTAATTACTGTGAACAGGTTCATTGCAAATACTCATAGACATTCACAATCTGTGTGTATATCATGTGTGTACACATATATATTAACATGCATGATTTTTATAATATATATTACTATATATAAAAGTTTAATTATGTAGAAACACACATAGGCATGTATTTCTTAAAATATCATTATTGGTTTAACTATAAATATTTTTAATTTAAATTTTAATATTTATATGCCAATATATGCACACACATATTTCTTTTTTTTAATTTCAACAGATCATATGAATGTACCATTATTTATTTTTCCAATCTCCATAAAACATACCTATCCTTCTCCTCAGAAGCCATGCAAGCAAAAAGGGAGTGGAGCAAATTTTTAAACTTTTGAAAGAAAAAAACCCCTCAAACTTGGAATTCAGGACGCTACAAAAGTATCCTTTGAAAATGAAGGAGCTATGCTAAGAAAGGAGGGAAAATGGAATCATATAAAATGTACAAGTAAAAACCACTAAAGAGAGAAAAAGAATGGAAGACAAAAACTGCGACATGAAACAAGGACAACAAATAAAAAACAGTGACAAATATGATAGATATCAATGCAACATTTACTTCTAATGCTAGTTGTCTAAATGCACAAATTAAATGGCAGTAATTGTCAGAGTAGATAAAAAAACATGACACACGTATCCATTAGAAACCCACTTTAAATATAAAAATACATGCACACCTGAAGTAAAGGGATAGAGAAAGAAATCCACACTCCACAGTCACATACACACATAACAGGAATAACTATTATTATATTTCACTTCAGAAGAGTAGATTTCAGAGCAAAGGAAAGTGATCAGGGATAAAGGAGATTATTACATAATGATAAAGGTGTTAGTATTCCAAGATGATACCACAATTCTTGACATATCTGTACCTAACAACAAAGCATCAGAATACTTAAGGGAAAAGTATACAAGTGCGAAATAGGTGAGTCGACTCTTATAGGTGGCAACTTTATCATCACTGTATCAGAATGGACATATCAAGCAGGCCAAAAATCAGTAAGAATATAGCAGATATTATCAACTACACCACCAGTCACTCGGATATAATTGACATTCATACACTATTACATCAACCAACAGCAGCATATTACATATTCTTCTTGAGATAACATGGAACATATATCAACATGGAGCACATTTTGGGCCATGAAACATACCTTAACCAATTTAAAACAATAGAAATTATACAGTGTCTTCTCTTAGGTCCCAATGGAATTAAATTAAAAATTAATAACAGAGAGATAGCTGGAAAATTTGAAAAGTACTTGAAGATTGAACTACACCCACTAAATAACACATGGACCAGAGAAAAAAGGTCTCTAGAGAAATTTTAAAATATTTTGAACTAAATAAAAGTAAAAATATAACATTAAAATGGGTGGAATGCAGGAAAAAATGCTTAGAAAGAAATTTATACTATTGAATGCATTTATTGGAAATGAAGAAGATCTTAAATTAATAATCTAAATTTCCACCTTAGGAAACTAGAAAAAGAACAACAAATTAAAACCAAAGCAAGTAAAAGAAAATAAATAATAAAAATTAGAGCAGAAATCAAAGATACTGGAAACAGGAAATAGGGGAAATTAATAAAGCCAAAAACTGTTTCTTAAAGTAGGTTAGTAAAGGCAATCAGTCACCTTGGCTGGTGTGACTCAGTGGATTGAGCGCGGGCCTGCAAACCAGAGGATCACAGTTCGATTTCCAGTCAGGGCACATGACTGGGTTGCAGGCCGGTTCCCGGCAGAGATCCACAAGGGGCAACCATACATTGATGTTCTCTCCCTCTCTCCTTCCCTTACCCTCTAAAGATAAATAAATAAAATCTTTTTAAAAAAAGGCAATAAGTCTCCTACCAGGCTAAGAAACAAAGAGAGAATGAACATATATAGTATCAGAAGTAAAAGAGGGGACATTAATCCAGGGCCCATAGACATGAAAAGGATAACGAAGGATTAGGAACAACTATCAACCAAAACTCACACAAGAAGAAACAGACAATGTGAACAGGTGTGCGTCTATTAAGAAATTGAATTAATAGTATTATTGAATAATAACATTTCAAAAGAGAAAGCATCAGATGGGTTCACCAAATATTTAAGAGAGAGATTACAGGAATTCAACGACAGTCTCTTTCAAAAGATAGAAACAGAGGGAAGGAGTACTTTGTGACTTGCTCTATGAAGCCAGCATCACCCTAACACTAAAACCAAATGAAGACCAATGTCTCTCATGGACATAAATGCAAAAATCCGCAAAAATATTAGCAAATGTAATCCAACAATGTACTAAAACTTTTAGACATCACAACCAAGTGACATTTATCTTTGTTATGCAAGATTTGTTCTACCTTAAGAAATCAGTGTAATTAAGCAAAAGGAAATAAAAGGTACACAGATGGGGAAGGAAGAAATCAAACTCGTTGTCTGAAGATATTGTTATTGTCTGTAGAAAATCTGAGAGAATCAAGGACTAAAACCTCCTAGAGCCAATAAATGATGATAGCAAGGCAGCAAAATACACAAAAGTTGATTTATTACATACAGTTGATTTTAGCTATAAACAAGTGGAATTCAAAATTAAAAAGCAATACTACTTTAATTAACTCCCACAAAAATTAAAATGCTTGGTATGAATCTAAGAAAATGTGTACGACATCTATATAAGGAAAAGAAAACCCAAACTCCAATGAATTAACTTTTAAAACATGAAATAAATGGAGAGATAGTCCATGTTCCTAGAAAGGAAGACTCAAGATTGTCAAGATATTGTTTCTTCCCAAATTGATCTATAATTTCAGTAGGATTGCAATAAAACTCTCAACAAGTTGTTTTGTTGGAAAACAGATATTGGAAAACAGATTCTAAGGTTTCTATGGAGAAGCAAAAGGCCCATAAAAGCCAACAAGACTTTGAAGAAGAACAAAGTTGAAGGACTGACACTTCCCAACTTAAAGACTCACTGTAATGCCGTATTAATCAAGACAAGGTGGAATTAGCAAAGGAACAGACAAAGAGATCAAGGGAACAGAATAAAGAGCCCAGAAATAGACCCACCTAAATATAGTAAACTGATCTTTGACAAAGGATCAAAAGCAATGCAGTGGAGCAAAGATAGTCTCTTCACAGGTGGTTGGAACAACTGGACCTTCTCAGGACAAAAAATATCTATACACAGACCTTACATGCTCTGCAACAATTAACTCAAAATTGATTAAACTCCCAAACAATAACATAAAAGACCATCTAGATGACCACGCCCATGGAAATGACTTTTTAGAAACAATGCGAAAAACAGGATCCATGAAAAGAATAATTGTTAAACCAGACTTCATTAAAATTAAAACTTTTGCTCTGTGAAAGAAAGATGATGTCAGAAATTAAGATAAGATGCAGACTGGGAGAAAATATTTGCAAAAGACATATCTGATAAAGGACTGTTATCTAAAATATACAAAGAACACTTAGAACTCAACAGTAAGAAAATGCACAATCCAGTTTTTAAAAAATGGCCAAAAGGCCTAAACCAACACCTCATTGAAGAAAGTATCCAACTGTATACTAAGCATACCAAAAGATACTCTATATTATATGTTATTAGGGACATGCAAGTTAAAACAACTATACAATACTACTTCATTCTACTGGAATGGCCAAAATTCAGAACACTGTCATGCTATGTATCAGACAGGACTGTGGGGACACAGGCATGAATAAATTATAGGCCTTGCCCTTGAGGAGGTCCCAATCTGAAAGAGTACAACAGGTCTATAATGTATGCCTACGTGGATTTGCTTTGGGAAGAAAATTATTTTCTATTAAAGAATCACTTGCACTACCAGGAAAGTCCTGTCTTTGTCTAAATCTTCAACAGCATACCCATCACATAAAGGACAATTCAGGGAAGTACTTCACTTTGTAGTATATGCCTGGATTTTGAATTTTAGCTTCCACTAAGCCCAGTTCAGTGGATGGTAGTGCATTGATTCATACATGAAAAAGAATGCAAGGCTATATACATACTTAACCTTTGAAACCAGCTACTGCCAGAAAAATAATAAGCAAGTCTTAGGAGGGGGAAAGTGTTGCTTGAAATTCTGCAGTTCTTTTAATCTTGTGAAGGGTGGGATATAAATCAATAAATAACAATAACATCTAGAGGCCCAATTACACTTTCTACCCACTTAAAAACACTGGGAAGATGCAGTTGGTTTCAAAAGCTTTCTTCCTTTGAAAGTAATAACAGCCTAAATCATTACTTATGGGACTAGAGCGTGGGTTTGGGTCTGGGTTAGTGTCCGTTCACTGAGTCAGAAGTAGTCTCATGAAAAGCAAATTGAAAAATGTCTATGTTAAAGGAGTTTTCCTCTAAAATTTCCCAATTAGAGACACATCTGTCTTTAAAGCTGTCTTAAATATCCCCAAAAAGTAGATTTTTATGCAAAGAATCTTAGAACTCTTTGAATCTTAGAGGTTAAGTGACTAATTTCAAGTGGAATAAAGAAAATGAAACTTAACTGAAGCAATATAGCTACTTTTTGGTATTATTATATGATAATTCTGACCTAGGTACAAAACACTCTGCTAAGAACTTAGCTGAATTTAGTCCAATATCAATTCTTTTTTGTAAACAGTTCCCTAAGGCACTTCATTTCCTTAATTTACAGTTGTTGAGTCCTTCTCCCTGTCTGGTTTAATTAAAGAGGTAATGAGATTTATTTCGATGGAACAGGTGCCATCATACCATTAAATCGTAGGTATAAAATAATTTGCCTAAATATCCAAATGAAAAGTGTTTCATGCATGTGTGCTCAGAATTCATCAATATATGTTTTCTTCTTTTTTTAAAAAAAAATTCTTCTTTCACTCAGGACCTGCACTGTTGAAGTGGGAGGTATGATGTCAGGTTGTAGACTAGTATAAATCCTGACACCCAGTGGTAACAGGACCCGAGAACGAAGGCAGGATTCATCAGCAGATGAAGTGGAATGGGTTGGGATGATAAATAAATACAGGTGGCATTATATCAGTGACTGATGAAAACTTCTTTTTAATTAGTGAAGATGAGATCAGAGCAGATACAGTGGGGGAGATGCCATTGTGGCTGCCAAGGCTCATTTCTATGGAGATGACATAGAAATGTCATTTCTGTGACATCCAGGTGCTGCTCATCCTCTCGGACTCCAAACTCCTTTATCTGATTAACTGCTTTTCAACCGTGATGAACGACCAGAGCTAGCATTTCCAGTTTCGTTTGCCAAGGAGAGAAAATCCTAAATGGATGTTTGCTGAGTAAATGATACTTTTAAAAATATATAGAAAGATAATGGCAGCAAATTTACTCCAGCAGAGAGGTAAATTGAGAATCAGTGTACCCTAGGCTTGCCTCCTCCTCTTCCATGCCCATGGGTCTGAGGTTTTTATGGGAACCAACTATGTGGCTAAGAATCAGTCAGTCTCAATATCTGTGTCTGTACCTACCTATTCTCTCTCTCCTTCACCTTTAATTGTAAAATAAAAGATACAGAAAACCAGACAAAATAAATGGTTAGCTTGGTGAGTTATTAGAAAGCAAACACTCAGATCAAACACCACTCAGATCAAACAATGGCAATAGAAGTTTACAAAATAATGGAGAAGGTTTTTCCCCCCCTCCAAGGGTAACTATTCTGTTGACGTCCGTGGCAGCCTTGCCTATAATAGCATAGCAAACAAACAAACATGAAAACAAGGGAAATAATAAAGTGTGGACAATTCTTGGAATACTATGTGGCAGTTATAAAGATTGAGACAGTTGGGTGAATTCTTTATTTGTGAATGTGCAGACACATTCTGGGTATACAAGGGTGAACAGAATAAACACTACTTAGATCCTTTTAGAAGTGACATCTGAATGGGAGAGACAGACAACAAACAGACAAACAAATGGATATGTAGAACAATTGTAGTTAATGGGAAAATCTGAAAACCAGAGATGCAAGCACAGAAAGGTGCTCTCCAAAGAGGAGCTTGTGGAGGCATGAGCGGTTGAGCGGAGAGAGAAGTAAAGCTGGTGAAGAGGCTTCCAGAGAGATTGAAGAGCACGGGAAAGTCACTCTTTGAATAAGAGCAAGGCTAGAGCGAGAGAATATTAGGAGATGAGTTCAGGGGAGGGAAAGTACAGGCCCCGGTGGAGCTCGTAAACCATGGCATGGAGTTTAGATGTTATTTTAATTGCACTGAGAAACCATTGGGGGATTTTAGGCAAGGAAGCAGCCATCATACTTAAGTGTTGAAAGATCATGTGCGCAGTGAGGAGAGGAGGCACCTCGTGGTGAGTGTGGAGAAAGGTGATGGTGGCTGAACATTCAGTATAAAATATTATGGAAAGGTCTCCAAGGATTATGGTTGATTTTTTTTAAAAAACCAAAACATTTTTAACCTGTGTTCCTACTTATGTAAAAATAATGAAATGAGTGCTTCAAAACCACACACTATAAGCTGTGTATATGTGACTGTGTGTAAAAATGTATTTAAAAAGCTCTTTTGAGAGACAGGGATGGCAACACAACAAAAAGACAAGAGAAATAATTCTGGAAACAGTGGGTTTGGCTGTGACAAGCATGGAACACTTTTTGTATGATTTATTTTTATTTTCAGTTTTGCAACAATAAGATATTCATTTGTTGATTGCATATCTCAAATGCAAATTGTAAGAATTAAATAGCTAAACTAAGCAGTTGGGATGTTGTTAAAATAAAGATAATTATAAAGATTTCTTAACTGCTGCTTTCAAAAAAGATCGACATTTTAGAGACAGTGTTTCTGGAGGCATAAATTAAACCTAATAATTTTACATTTACAAATGTACTGTCAAATTATTTTGCCACAAAGTGGAATTTGGAAAAGGTCCGATATACATTTACATAGAAGATGCGTAGGATCTTAAGAAGGTATGAGAACATGCACATATTTATGATGAGTTCTGCAAACATTTTGTTCTAGAACTGCTGATGGAGAGTGAACAGAGAGGGGAACCAGTTTTAAGAACACACGGTTTGGAAAGAGAAGAAGCCTGACCTGGAACAGCTGTTCCTCGTTTTGTAAGGGCAAGATGCAGGGCGGGTCACTTAACCTTCAACTTCTAGCTCCTCGCTGCTAAAACATGGCTAACCATTTCCACCTGATACAGTTCTTATACGAGTAATGAGAGGTGGGGGGGAGGGAGAGAGAGAGGGAATTGTTTTTTAAACCCACACTTGACTTCAGGCCTCTGTGCCCCCTAAGGGAGTGGTTTATCATTTCTCTCTGGACCAGGTAACCTTTTGTTTAGCAAAACAAACTGATGGGACTTGTGGCTGTGACAATGGTGGCTTCAAGGCATGATAAGAAAGTTTGTAAACTCAAAAGGATTCAATTGCCCTATGTAATAAATAAGAATATCCAAGTTTCTGGGACTGGAGAGAAGCCCCCTAGGATGAGGAAGGTGGGGCTCCTGTGGGTTTTCAGCCAGGGGAGGCAGCTCAAAGCCTGCTTAAGAAAGTGACTGCTTAATAACAACCAGTTTCAATCTGTTGGCTGGTTGTACAGAGTGACACCCTTACACCTCTTATTCGCACATCTCAGTAAAGAACTGCTGCAGGAAAAGGCTTAGATTTGGGGGGGCTCTGGTGAATGAATGTTGGGAAGGTGTCTATATTGGGGGATTAAACAAGATTCCAGAAGAAACTCCAAAGAATTATGGGTTTCCTTTCACGATGCAAGTACCCCGTCACCAATGACAGTGTGTCTCTGTGTGACACTTGGGTTGCATATGGTTAACTAAAATAATGCAGGAAAAAGTGGTTCATAACACCAAACAGAATGGTGCATAGTATGTGTTACTTCTGACTCACCCACAGAACATTGCTGGAGACCACAACCTCACTGGCTGGACTCATAACCCCAGTGCAGCCAGCTTTGCCCGCACTGGGCAACAAGCGTGTGAAACTCTTTGAGCCTCAGTTTCCTTCTCTATAAAATTTGGATGCTAATTTTAGCGTACAGATTTCTGTTTTGGCAAGCATGAAATAAGTTAACATAGATAAAGTGTTTAGAACAAAGCCTCGGAGGTTGAAGTAAACAACGAATATTATTATTATTAAATATTTATCTCCTGTACCTGCTCTATTGCAAAGCAATCTCATAACATTTCATTTCAATGGAGGCAGCAAGTCATCCTGGAAAGAGCAGCAACTCCAGTAGTTCCATCACTGCCGAGCCATTCACTCCCTGTGGGACTCTGAGCCCAGCATTCCCTGAGGTTAAATTGCTTCATCTATAAATCATGGACTTTGAACCAGATGATCCCAAAGGTATCTTTTCAGTCTTACTAGCAAACTTGGAATCTCTAATTCTATATAAATGCATCCATTACCAATGTTCACAAGCATTTCATTGAACTATCTCACACACAAAGACAGTTAAGCTTATTTTCCATCCCCTTGGCAGAATTCTCCAAAGGGTCATAAAAGTAAAAAGTGGCTTTTTATCCAAGCGATATATTTTTATGGAAATGCCTTTGTCTCTGTGAGTCTTGGATTACCCTTGTATGAAACTGAAGAGTTGTTTCAGAAGAACGGGGTATTCTTGTCAACTTGGGATTGGATTCAACATTATGGGGGTCCGAGTATGGATAGAGAAAGGAGGAGAGAGGAAATCAGAGACAGAGAGCACTGCCTGGCTTTGGGGGTTGCCACAGTGAGAAGTCATGGGCATTGGAGAGCAATGAGGGAGCCAGAGGCTTCTGAGAACCCAGGTGAGTTAAAGGTACTGATGGGCAGAAGATAGTCAAAGAAAAAGAGGGGCCAGAATTTGAGTGAGGCAGGAGAGAACTCCTGAGTTTTTCCCAAGACCAACTAGTAGGTCACCTGTAACTCCCAAGTGAGTTACAGGTGAGAAAAAAACATCCTCTTCACACTTAATGTACCAAGCAAGAGCTGAGAATGCCTCAGATTAAAGTATGGACAGTAGAAATGGAGAGAAATTGATATATCTGAAGTATCTTTGTGATTCAGTTGCTAGGATTTACTGAGACTGGGGGTTTGGGAGAAGGATGATGCTGAGTTTGTGGCTTAAGCAACTGAGTATTGGTTGATGCCCTTTAATTAGGTGGGAAAGAATAGAAAGGAATAAGTACGGGAAATAAAAGAGGAAAATTAAAATTTCCACTTTGGATCAGTTACGTTGAGATGCAGGTGGAAGATCCAAATGGAAAAGTCAAACAGCAGTTGGTCGAATCACTTTGTCCTATAGAGAATAGGTTAGAGGCGGAAGCATCTCCCTTGTGGTCCACGTGTGAGTGGCTTTTGATTTATTAATTTTGTTGTATTTTCTATTGCCATTTCGCCCTGTGTCTCCCCCTCACACACACAGTCACCACAGTGTTGTCCATGTTTATGAGTCCTTTTACCTTTTTGCTTGATAAAGTGTGGGGAATGGACAAAGGTGGGGGGACCTGGCATCAATCCCACGGAACCAGCATGGGAAATGGGAAAGAAGAAAGCACCTATTAAGGTGAAAGAGAAAAAGTGGTTAAAAATGTACGTGAACACTTTAAGAAAACAGAAGTATTTAGCGCTGTGAATTGAAGCTGAGAGTTGACTATGGGAAAAAATCATTTGGTTTAGTTATTGTTGATTTTATAAAAGCTATTTCAATGGGGTCTGGTGAGCAAAAACCCAAATGAATTTTTTTGAAGATAAATCGGAAGTCTGGCTGAAAGGAAGCAACACCTTCAGTAAATTATTTTGCCAAAAATCACATTTTCAGGGAAGCCGAAATATGGAGGGAAGCTTGATCAACTTGAATTTATTAAAAATTGCTTGAGTGCAATTTTTCATTCATCGGGTGTTTTTCACTCATCGCCTGATATCTCATCCTACTAACTGACACCATCTCTGACTAAAGCTGGTGGGTAGTGGTGAGGTCTGGACTCGCCCTTCCTGGCCTTTACGTAATGTCAGTGGAGTAAGAAATGGTGGGGAGTTCCAGTGCCTCATGGGTTTATAGAGGCTCCCTCTGGAGCTCTGGGCCATCTTTCATTGAAAGCCAAAGACTAAGGATGGCACTAGGACAGGCCAGGTGGATGTATCTCGTTTCGGGGTGGTCCTGAGTAGGAATGGGGTAGGCACTGGGTTAATAGAGAAAAGGTACTGTGCGCTCCCCAATGGCAGTGTAGCTGAGAGGAGCTCCTCACGCTAACCCTGAAGGAAGATTGACTGTGAAAGTAGCTAAATATGTGGCAGTTCACTCAAAATATTAACCTGTCCTTTCAAGGAATGACCCATGCATTCAACCTTTTTCTAAACTCCTTCTGTACCGGAATATTCTGACTTCGATATAGCACACAAACCCCAGGGACAGTTTACCTTTTTATCTGACTCAGACACAAGTGCGTTTGCCCCAAGGAGAGACCCACGTGGCTGGCGTCTAGTAAGATGGAATCTGACAAAGACAGAGGAGCGTGGGGCCCTGGGAGAGTGAAGATTTTCCTGGTCCGGTCGATTGCCTCCACGGGAGCCTATACAGATCTTTCTAGAACAATTCAGAGCCTAGATGGCTTCAAGAAAAAAACTCACTCAAATTAATTGACTTTAGATAGCATCTTGTAGATACCATATTATTTCAGAGTTCAAACTGTACTAGTTGTATCTTTTACCTGCATTGTCTTGTTTTATTATAACAATCCTATGATACAGAGTGTAGAGCGTGGTGAGAAACATCTGAAGCCATTGGAGAACAGGAAGAGCAGTGAGCTGAGCAGCCTCTGGAGGACCACAGGCCTGGGGGTGGGGGGTGGACAGGGCAAGAGGACTGGGAACTGGCAATGACCCACAGCCACAAGATGCACTGCAGTTACTCTCCTTAGCTCAGCCATTATCAGATTCTATTTCTAAACAGCACCTTGACTTTGTTTTGAAGAAGTACCATATTGTGCCATGTATAGTACGCACTTTTTTGCCCACATTTTTGAGGGAAAAATAAGGATGCGCATTATATATGGTATATATGGTATATATAATATACCATATCTGTAGACCATAAAATGAAAAATTATTTTTTCCTGAAAGTTTGGGTCCAAAACATGGGTGTGTATTACTCACGGCAAAATGCAGGGTAGTTCATATGCCTTAGAATCAGCCTGGAAGGTAGTAGTGTGAAGGGCCTTGTCCTAGCAAAAAGGTGAGCATACGGACTTAGGTTCTTCTCTTGGATTTGAAACGTAGAGGCACAAAAAGACGGAAATGCCTGGTACCTATGGGTGTGGCCTACCGAAGGAGGACCATGAATCTGCTGCTTATTTTTGCAGCTGCCTGGTTTCCCATCTTGTTGCTCTAACATTCCATCAGTTCGATGAGGCTGGTGTTTTCCCAGGGGATTTCCTTTCGCTTCAGTGCACGAGGGTTGAATTTCTGTTGCTGTCGATCAAGGACCCCTGACTGGTTCAGCTGGCAAAATCCTTCAAAAGTTAGATGAGAACAGTTAGAAGAAAAGTGTAAACCCATGCACCTAACACTGCAAGGGCATTAAAGATGAACAAAGAGGAGTGACAGGAAGAGGCTCTTACCAAACCTCAAGGCCAAGAACACTTCTTTTTTAAATTCATCTGATCCCATCATACTTAATCCGCTCAGAGGCCCCTTTCCCTCTGAATGACAGAGTAATAATCTTCCTTATCACCGAGCGTTCCCCCTCCCACCAGGAGATACAGAAGAAACTGGAATGTAAGTGTTGTCCCTCCCATCTGTTCCTTGGGCATGTCTCACTGCTTCACAGCACTGACCACAGATGCCACCTCACAGCCCTCCTGTCATCCACCCTCTAGGACCGCACCTATCTGCAGTTCCAGCCTCGGTGTTCAGTTCTTGGGAGAAGCTCGAGTTTCACCCAGCCACTTCAATTTCACCTACTCAGAAACGTTGCTCCATTCCCTTCCTCTCCCCTGGACAGTCATATCCAGTCCCGCCCCCTTCAGTTGGCCTCTAGCTCCACAAGAGTGACTTTTTTGTAGGCAGAGGTAGAAAAAGGAAGTACTAACACTAATTAGCCCTTTTGTTCCTTTTTAAAAAGATTTTATTTATTCATTTTTAGAAAGAGGGAAAGGAAAGGAGAAAAAAGGAAAGAAACACTGATGAGTGGTTGCCTCTCATATAGCCCTTACTGGAGCCCAGGCCTGCAACCCAGGCATGTGCCCTGACTGGGAATCAAACCAGCAACCCTTCGGTTCACAGGTCAGCAGTCAATCCACTGGGCAGTCTTTTTATTTCTTAATAACATGCTCTGTTAAATCACAAATATAGCACATACCTCAATGTGCCATAATTATTTTGTTTATTTCCAACTATAAAGTCCTCAAGGACACGAAACTTTGATCTATCTTTACTTGTCTAGTCCCTCATTCCTGGACCTATTGAATACTCAATAAATGCTTGTTAAATAGAACAGCACAGAATCTCACTCTATAGACTCATCTTAATGTCTTTGCTTTCATTCCTGAGAATAGCTTTTGTGTGAAGTCATAAAAATGCATTGATGAGTAGATAGCATCCCCAAACCAAGATTTTCAAGCGCTTTTCAATAATTAAATTCTGAGGAACAATTTAAAGCTTGCGTAGTTCTCTCTCAAACCCTCCCTGGAGACAGCTGGTGCTCGCTGGGGTTCATAGGCTTCATTCCGAGTTCATTTTCCTCTCTTCAGTGTTGGATGTACTGTCTAAAATCAGGTGGAGGAAAGGGGAGCACAAATTAGGTGGAGTCTGGAAGGCAGCAGAGTCCTCACCGAGGCTGGTAAGCGGTAGGCTTTGCACTCACTTTGGGCGACGCCGGCCTTTAATGCCCTACATGAAGTCAAGCAAGTAGTTGCAATGGGCATAAGAAGGCATTTAGTGACAAGTTGTAAGGGCAGTCCAATCAATGAGGGACCTTTCAACAAGTCTATTGTCTATTTCGCGCCTCATTTCTCTCTTCGGATAATGGGATTTATAAACTGCTGTCCCAATGAGAAAAAGTGAAAAGCGTAGACTTTTTACACACCAAATAATACGCGATAGAAGTTTAATTCAAAGGGGCTTTTGGCTGGCTCAAATCAGAGCTTAATAAAGGAAAGCCTGAAGACCTCCCTATTTCTGTCCACTCAGATCATCGTTGCGTTAGGGGCTGCTCAGAACTAACTCTTTACCCCGTCTGTCACCCATTGTAGGGGAACCTTTTACTCCTGAGCTTTTCCCGCTGCATCCTCTTCTCCTCCAAGAAACCTTTCTTTTCTTCTATTTTATTCCCCCCGTTCCTTGTTAGGGAATAGCTGGCATTACGTATTACTTTTGATTATAGCAGTGATTATTGCTGGCTATAGAAGAAAACAGTGTGTTTCTCATGTGATAGCTTGTAAACCCAAAGGAGTGATCCCTGGTAACAATTTTAGGGTTGCAGCGATTACACTGGACAATTGGGAGGTGGTGCTGAGAAAGTTCCCTGTCGAGCTCTAGAAAGCATTTCGGCACCCTCTCCAGTGGGGAAGGAGTGCTTGAAACCGTACTTTGATCTGAAGAAAAAGTGCTCCGTACTTAGAGAAAAGCAAAGGATTAAATGTCTCTTATTTTTCAAAGGACATTCTATTAATGATATAATTTGATCCTTAGTAACAAAACACTTTATAAATTGAAAGGGCTAATTGTTTTGTTTTCCTTTTTTTTATTGTTCTTCAAGTACAACAATAAATAAATTTTCCTGAATTTTCCTTCCACCCATCCCTCCCACCCCAGCTCTTCACACCTCTAATTGTTAATCACCATTTTTTAAGGTGAGGAAATTGTAGATCAAAAGGGAGGAAAACAAGAGGAACTGTATTCAGCTCTGCCATTGACAGGTCGAGGACTGGCATTGTGGGCGGTGAGACCTGCATAAGGCGTGAGAACTGCAGGCAGGGAGAGTAGCATGGTCACTGTGCCTGCTCCCACCATGGGAAGCGGGGCCTGTGCAGTACCTAAAACTGAACACTCTGATCTAGAGTCCAGTGTTCTAGAGTCCAGTGGACTAGTATCTCTTATAAACACTCTGTGAATGGTTAGTGATATGTTACAACACGGGATTCTCATCTTTGTTAAATTCTCTGGCCCAGATTAAGGTGGGGAGCGTGTCAAAAATAGATACTAATAAATAATCCTGAGCCTTGGTTGGTTTTACCATTTCTGTTTTAAGAGAATCGGTTGATAAAGCAATTATTCACTCCACAAATATTTACTGAGCTGCTTATACTTCCAGACACAATTTTAGGTGCTGGTGATTCAGCAATAAGCAAATAAGGCAAAATCTTTACCCTCTTGATGCTTATGTTATCGAAGGGACCAATCGGTAATTGAAGATATCAGACATTAGTTAGATCCAGGTCGTTTCAAGAAAAGAAGCATTACATAGGAAAGGAACCTTAAGTCTTTGAATTATACCATCTCAAAGCTGGAAGGGTCTTCAGTAGACTCCTAATTTAAACTCAGCAATTGATATAAAGCCAGCAATAACTGAGCCCAGTCTTCCTCAAGGAAGTTGTTTACGAAGTTCTCTGAAGTAATACTTAGCACATACCCCATGCTTAATAAACATGTATTTCTCTATTTACTTATCAGAAATGATGGAATCTTACAAGATTATGCCAGCTAAGGATCTGGCATATTATTCTCAGTGTGTGATGGCAGGTATGCTGTCATTTATTAATTTGTTGCGAGAACTACTTCCTCATGCTACCATTGATACGGGGGAAACAGGCCCCGACTAGGAGAAGATTTCAATCTGGCTTCTAGTGTTGCTGTGGAATCTGAGCAAGTCATTAAGTTTTTTAATGCATTATTATCATTTAAAATATAATATCTATCTTCATCTATCCGTGTAGATACTTCTGCCTATCTGTGTAGATACAGTGAGGTTGAAGTCAGAGATATAAGAGTTCCTTAGAGAAAATGTTGTATAACACTGGACTAATCTTAAACAGTCTGGTACCCTACAGATATAAAGAATTGGTGGCTTGTAGTGGGTCAGTCTTTCTAATGAAAGAGATCCATGTGATCTACCCAAGTTGTCCCCTGTTATGACAACTCCTCAACCCTCACCATGGTGCCTGGGATTGAAACCCAGACAATTGTAATAGCTGTGCTGTTGAGCGTGCAGAAGCAGCTTTTATATTTGAGTTTCAGATGAATGACTTTGTGAAAAATACAGAATTTGCTGTAAAGCACAAGATGATTTGGGATCAGAGTGATCCTGCTCTTTATCCTCCGCAGTCATTGCAGGATTTCAGATATTTAGTGCCGTAGCAAGCACAGATCCACACAACAGAAACCCCTGGTTTTGTATTTACCTGAGGAGCCCATCAGAGAGTTATGTTTGCACTGTTAATAGTAGATTTTTCAAAGTAGAAGCAGATGTACTAATACATTTGCTCCGCTTCCTTTGCTCCATAAAGTCCATAAATATTTGAATCTCCTCAGTTTCACTATTGGCTTTGCCTTAGAATTTTACTGTTTTGAGAGGATAGAGGGCTCACTATTACATACGCGGAGAATCCAAGGCAGCTGATGGAATGCAGCAATCCTGAATGACTTCACTGAGTATGACATTTTTTTAACAGTGCACTGTGAAAAGCTGTTTATAATATGGTATAAAAATTCAAGGATCATTCATCAATATTTCCTTATAACCTTTTTATCACATTAAGTATGTGAGGTGTTAGATGAAGGTTCTGCCTGCTGGGAAATACCAGTGAGGGTCTGCTTCATAAAATTTTTATTTGCTCACGCAGAAGTGGTAATGACGTAGCTCGGTCCACACTAAAGTAAACGTTTCGCTGGGTATTCAGGAACTTCTGTTGTATTATTTATTAGGGGACATATGGTCCTATAAAGTGTCACTGAACATGCCAGAAATAAGTCCTGAGCTCTGGAGTTTTGTGCCACAGCTGCTGGTGTGACAGAGCAGTAAGAAAATTAAAACAGGCAAGAAGACTGAACCTTCCTTTCGTCAGTGCAGGTCAAAAGGAGTCCATTTACTATTTGATTTTCCTGTTGGTAACGTGGGAAAGATTTACTCCAGGTAAAAGATTTGCTGTCTTTTTATTTTTTTATTAGTTCAGTAAAATCAAGTCACACATGGGCAATAAACTAAAAACTATTTAGACTTTTGTTTTCCTTGAACCAACCATATTCGTAAGACCAATTGTCTTTCATGTTCCGGAATACTAACCAGCAGTGTTTTTTTTAAACATGGCTCCCTAGAGGAAAAACAAAACAAAACATGAAAAACTATTCTTAGCAGTCATCTTTATAAAGCAAAGACCACACACTAATAGAATAATAACACGTTCAGGGGTGTTTAACCTGAGGCCCGCGGACCACTTGCAGCTCAGGATGGCTGTGAATGCAGCCCAACACAGAATCATAAATTTACTTAAAACATTATGAGATTTTTTGTGTGATTATGTGTCACAATGTATTTAATGTGTGGCCCAAGACATCTCTTCTTCTTACAGGGTGGCCAGAGATGCCAAAAGGTCGGACACCCCGATAGGTGACTCCGTGGGTCAAATATTTTTTTCTCCACCTCCTCTCATTGGGAGGTAAGCACTTTTCCTCTGGTCTTTCTCTGTCACCATGGTGCAGCACCGTGCATGGCTCAGTCTCTCTACCGAATGTCTGCATGATGAGGGCGGGGCCTCAGCTTTGGGTCACCTGAGCCCTGCAGAGGGGGAGCTTTGTCTCGAGGGGTCACTGAAAACAAACTCTTTGATTCCACTGAAATATTTATTCCACCCAGTTGCTGTGAAGGTGATGATTCCCTTATGACCACATTTCCAATGTGAGCATGAAGGAGAGGAAGACAGTAAGACTTGAAGACTAGGGAGGCTACCCTAACACAAAGGCTGTAGAATTGGGGGCCAAGAATGAGCCCTGCTTGGGAGGAAGGCAATTCGATGCTTGAAATTCCCTGTTCTTACTTTTAAGTTGCACTCAGATTCCTGTTTCGCTAGGATTCTGGGGTTGCTTGTGTTTTTGACTTGACAGGAGACCTGAGAAAACTCACTGGCCTTTGGAGAACTCAGCGGATCGCCTTAAATTTAGGTCAATCACATTCACACCCAGTTTCCCAGCTCACAGGCCTGTGAATACATAGAAATGTATTAGACCGTATCTCTTGCTAAGAAATACATGATAAGTATCAGAAATCTATCAGGTAATATTAATTATGCTGCATATTGAAGGTCCTAATGACAGGGTCTGGAGTATTTTAAAAAAGAATTTGCAGTTATGTAGGATGAATAGGCCAGAGATCTAGTATTCAGGATGATAATTATACTTAATGATACTGTACAGAATACTGGAAATTTGCTAAAAGAGTAGATTTCAAATGCTTTCACCACACACACAAAAATGATAACTATGTGAAGAGTTGAAATATTAATTAGCTTGACTGCCATAATAATTTCACTTGGTATGTGTGTACCAAATAATCATGTCGTACACCTTAAATACATATAATTTATATTAAAATAGAATAAAATAAATAATTTCAAAAACAATGGAAGAAATCACTGTACTCATATTCAACTGCAGTTTTAAAAATTTTAATGAAAAAAGGAATCTATATTTGTGAAAAAAGTGAAAATATGAGTAATTCACCAAACACAAATAGCTTAGCTTGACTGTAATTGTCTATTACAGTCAAGCTTACTGTGTGTCAGGAAAAAGAAGACACATGCTGTTGGCCATAGTAAGTTTTTAGTTTCTTCTCTATACTTCTCATATTTTCTAAGTTATTAACAACATGATTATTTCAGATATGACTAAGAAGAAAAGTCATTAATAACTCTTTTGGCTAGATTTCCAGAAAGCTACTCCTTCTTATGGATATCTTCTTCGTGATTCTGCTATAAACTCTTTCAGATGACTAAATATCTCTATATTCATTCAATAACAAAGAGATTTTTATTTTTAATGTCCAGCTGTACATTCCTGACATATGCAGTTAATATTTTGATGGGAGCGGCTCTCTGGAATCTGGAAGCCTTAGGTAGATCCTTGTGTGGGCTCAGAAAGTATAAATAGATTGCCATGAATCTTAAAAATCTCTCTTTATAGAATGGTTGATTCTCTCTCTTTAATTAAATTAAATATAATCTATATTCCCAGATGTGAGTCTTTGAAAACTTTTCCAGTTTATTTTAAATTTTCTTACGGTTTAATAAACTCTGCTAGTCGCGTCATCACATCTCTGAATATTACAGGCATTAGACGAATTTATATCTTGAGAGCATTGCTGTAAAAACAATTTCAGGTAGGATCAGAGAAAGTCATTGGGCTGACAGCTACAGGTACTCACTCCAGCCATCTTTACGTGTTCCTGTCATTGGCCTGCGCAAGGCAAAGTTGTATCAAACTTGACTGTTGGTGGTCTTCTGCTTCTCACTTCATAATGTCATCATAACTCCACATTCCCAGTACTTCCCTAATGAAGTCATCACCTGTCACTTTATTTCCTGGGCAGTGTATCTTACTCTTTCAACTCCCATCAGAATTACCCGATCCATAATCTCTGGGAAACCCTGTTTCTGCGTTCCCTCCTAGCTGCATGATCCAGTTTTCTTTTAATATCGCAGGTAATTCGATCATTAGCAAATAGAGGATGACCATCTATATTGTATGCCTTTATACATGCATCTGTGTCCTCAGGAAAATATCACTGCTTTAGCCTCAAATGCCTAAGAAAGTTTTTAAATTATGTAAAAACACAGGTTGTCACCACAGCTAAAAGAGAACCTAAAGAGGAAAATTGCAACCTCTGGGAGAGGTTGCATGACTTGGTCACTCAGTAGTGGCAGGGCTGTGGCTGAAACCCTTAGCTGACTGTTGTCCTCACTCCCCCATTCCATGTTCTGAAAGCAAGATTGGATAGAAAGGGGTGGGAATCTTGGGCTGCTGGGAACAGGGATTCTTCCACCTAGTCCACAGCATAAACTGGGACAAGGACATACATTTCTCAGCTCACTTTCTGTTCAGCCACACATCAACTTGGAAGACATCGTGTAAGCTGGTTTTTACAAGAGGTCTTGTGTGAGAGAGAGGAACAGAAAGAGGACGAGAGAGACACAGAGAGGGAGAGAAAGGAGAGACAGAGAGACTGAGAAGGAACAGAGGTTGAGGGAGGCTGTGACACAACCATACCTGTGCCTGGCCGAACCCCCCCGTCCGTGGGTGCCCTCGCACCCTAACCCTCATTAGAAGACTAACAGCAGATCCAGTGAACCTCAGAGCGTCTCCATCCCACTCTCTGTGCCAAGCCAGATGGCCCTTTCGTTTCGTGGAGCAGGAACAGCGATAACTAATAAGCCAAAAACAAATGCTGCCTCTGCCGGAGGAGGGGAAGCTTCTCAGTTAACCTTTAATACCATGTGTTCACACCTGTTAGACAGCACCCTGACATTTCTACGGGCTCATTTCTTAAGATTTAAGTCATTCTTAAGTATTTAAAATAATATTTTTTCAAAGACTCTGTACCCTCAGAAGACCCATCAGCAATTTTCAGTAATAGCAAAAGAAAGCAAAAATTAAGATAAAATACAGAAAGGTGCACATAATTGCTGACATTTCTCCTACTTACTCCCACCTTCCTACCTTTATGATGCCTTGTGTCTTTCGGTCATCTTTGTTCTCTCCCGCTGGGAACACCCTTCTGATTTGTCTGCAGATGCTGACAACTTCACAACCTGGTCCTTGTCAACCTTTCTAAACGCAGTCCTGCCATGATTCCCGGCCACCGCAGTCCTCAGCCATGTCAAACTCTCCAGCATCCCATTTCCTTTTGTACACCAGCCTCTGCATATACTGTGCCTCCTTTTTTACTTGATAGTACTTATCAGCAATCCCTAAGCACCCCCCCCCACTCCTTCCACTAGCTCCATATCACCTCTCTATAACCACAGAAGGATTTTCCAACTGTGTAGCTAGCTCCCAATGCTCCTATCATGTATACATTTGTTAGTCTCTTCCCACACTGAATCATGGCCGGCCCTCGCTGACAGCGTGTGACTCTAAGACTAGCCAAAGACCACTATGGCTTCTTCCTTGTTCTCTTGGATTTCTTGCTTTGGGGAATAATAGATGACGTGTTGTAAGGGCACTCCAGAGGCTCCCGTGGAGAAGAGCCGAGGCCTCCTGCTCACAGCCAGTACCAGCATGGCAGCCCCATGAATGAGCTATCCTGAAAGCCGATCCTCCTGTCATCGTCCAGCCTTACCTGTTGAACATGTAACTCACATTAAACCCAGAGCTTTGCCCAGCCAAGCCATGCCAGAATTGCTGATCTGCAGAAACTGAGTAACAGTACATAATTACTGTTCTTTTAAGTGCTAAGTTTTAGAGCAATCTGTTAGGCAACAATAGATAGCTAATACAACATCCTTCCTATAGCTATATGATGGTTGCCCCAGTGTGGGCGGGATGGCTACTCACTGTGATTCTATGGCCTCCAGTGCTTTTAAAGCACATACTAAACTAACGGTAATGAACCTTAGTCTTGCTTTACTTGGTTTTCTTGTGTATCTTGCTCACTTGCTTCAAGATGTTTGGGAAATTATCAAATTCTTTCAAGTGTGGAAGCTACAGTAGAACCCAACAATCATTGGTAATATATATCCTGTACTGGTGAGAATATGCTAATAATCTCAATCTTGTCATCGGCTTCTCCTGTGCTGAACTTGGGTAAACACAAGGCATTTGATTGAAGTTCATAACCAAGATTTGCCTAGATATCCCCCCTGAAATATGCAGTGATAGGAAAACCTCAGCTCAGTGTGCTTCTAGGTAAAGATTATAGCTCAGACACACACATTTATCTTCTTCCCACTAAAATGATTACAAGACAAAGAGAAACAGAGCAGATAGAGGATGAGAGACGGCTTGAGGAAGGTACAGGATGGTTGAATGAGGATTGATGACTTCGTAGCACTGGCAAAGCTATCAACCTGGAAGACTGTTTTTAAAGTTTGAAAAAGGAGCAGTTACATTCCTGGGTCCCCTCCAAACCCCACGGAATCATGTCCAGCCCAGAAGGACAAGAGCCTTATTCTATGATGAAACTAAACAAGAAGGAATCCGGGAGGGCAAATGGGGGGCTGAACTGTAAATGGTGGGGTGGCTCCCTGAAACAGGACAGGTGGGCTTACACCCCCACAGTTAAGAGCACAACGAAGTGTTTCACCCCTAGCACACCACTACGTGCAGAAGCCCAAAGTCAGTGCTTCCTCCCTGCACCTTGCCCACCACGCTCCCAGTCGGCAATGCAGTGCCACAATCTTTAATGTAAATAGGGAACCAATGGTTGAAAACATTTGGTGAATGCTTCAAATATGAGAGAGACAATGGAGCAAAATATAACCAAAGATCACAAAGGAAATGAAACGTTGTCAGAAAAAATACCCAGGAAGCAGAGGACCGTATCTTTGAGTTGGTCATGCCACATCTGCCTTCGTGATTCTTGCTCTGGGCCAGAGAAGTGTAAGGCCTGCCTGAGAGACATGCAACGCCCTCAGTTTTTCTAGACTCTGGAAACAGAGCACAGAGTGGATTTAAACCAGCAAAACTGGATCATTGGCCCCCAAGCGTAGGTTGCCAGAGACCTGTGCCGCATCCTGGGTGAACCACGGACCCGGAGCTCTCTCACGGGGCCACCTGCGTGTGTCCTCTCCAGGAACACACGAAGCTCAGCAGGAAGTTG
Source organism: Sturnira hondurensis (assembly GCF_014824575.4). Taxonomy (NCBI): domain Eukaryota; kingdom Metazoa; phylum Chordata; class Mammalia; order Chiroptera; family Phyllostomidae; genus Sturnira; species Sturnira hondurensis. The sequence continues at coordinate 11,972,592 of NW_028091637.1, forward strand.
GGTGGCCCAGTACTGTGCACCCAGTGTCTTGTTTTGTAAATCAGACTGGGATATCCTGGTTTAGATAAGCAAGTGTAATTTGTTTCTCTTGACCTTGGGCAGAATTCTATTCAGATCCTGATTTTCCACGTAGATTGTGTTATCCTCCACTCCTCTTCCTGCATAAGACTTAGCAGGCCTCACAGAGGGCTTTGGCATGCATGACTAGTGTTCATTCTGATCAAATATTCCTGGGTGCATGAACATTTCAGAAAACATTTACATGCCATGACAGTGATCCTCTAGATTTTAAATCCAGCTAATATAATGGGTCTAACCACAGACTTCTGTTTATTTGTTTGAACTGATTTAGCACAGGCGGGGGCCGATGCTGTCTCAATTACTTCAAAAACAGTTTTCTGTGTTTGAATATTTAGTGGGAATTTCTACAAGTACTCGAGGTGCTGTCTCTGATGACATAAATGCTTATGATAGAAAGCGATTTTAGTTTTACTTTGCTGATGACCCCAGGCTAATGTCTGTTGGCTTATGCCGTGTGATTTGTGGCTCCCAACTTTGGCCCATCACCACTTTGTCTTTTGGCATGAAGTTAATATATAAGAATGCTGGACAGGAGCTACACTGAGGTGTTCTAATGAAGCTGGCCAGCACATCCTCAGTCACTGCTGAGGAAGATGGATTGTCAAATAAGCTACCCAGTGCTCTGACAAGCTACCTCAGTGTGATAATCTAGTTTAAGATCTTGCTACATTATTCATTAATTTTCTCTGCCACTAATCTTTGCAGCATGCTTCTGTTATGTTACCGTTTGCATTCTCAGGGCTGTGGAGACTGTTGTTTTATGATACAGATAAAACCTGTCATTAATTTGCCCATGCTTTGCAAGGAGAGCAAGAGAAAGCAATAATCTCAGGTAGGGTACTGTTCACAGACTGCTTCCTATAGCCGGTAATTTCAATTGGCTCTAGGAGAATTAATCGTGAGTAGAGATAATAGCAGGCGTAGACTAGGTGTCTGTCCAGTGTCCATGAAAAGAGGACTAATTAAAAGACGTCTGAACACATGCCTCCTTGTTACAGCACCAACCTGGTTCCTCCATGTCAGCATGTTTGCTCAGTAAACACTTGGATGCATGGACACAGATACATGAACACTACTGCCTTGCAAACAACCCAGATCCTGTTGCCTTTCCTCATCGGTACCATTGCAAGAATAAGGAGAGTTAGCACAGAGATGCAGTTAAGTAATCACAGAACAAAAGCTAAAAAGTTTCTCGAGTTACTATGATTAGTTCTAGAAAATAACTAAAAAATAACTTCAAATAATAGCGAACGATTATTCAAGAAACTGAAGTATTATACTAGAATTCACTTAGCGTAAAGGAAAGCAGCAAAGGAAAAATGAGAAAATAAAGAGACACAAAAGTAAAGTAAAATGCCAGACATAAATCCAGTTATATAAATAATAGCATATGTGACCAGTTAAAGAATCCAACCAAAAGGCAGAGATTATCACAACGGATTAAACAGTAAGATCCAACTACTTGGTGTCCAGAGGACACACACTTCAGGTGAAAAAAAAAATGCATACAGTTTGAAATAAGTGTGGAAAGGTACACAGTGCAAGTAGAAGCCATGAGAATGCTGGAACAGCAATAGCGATATCAGACAAAACAAACTTTAAAATAAAATTTGGAAAGGAAAGTTTATAGTGATAGAAGGGTCAGTCCATCAGGAAGATGTAACAGTTATAAACATATATGCCCCTGATAATAAAGCCCCTAAAATACATGAAACAAAAACTCACAAAATTAAAGTGAGTCAACTCAACAGTACTAGTTGATACTTCAATACCCCACATTAAATTATGGATAGAACAACTTGAACGAAGATAAAAAAGCAAATAGAAAATCTGAACATTCTGGAACCCTCCTTAGAACACTGCACCCACCAACGGCAGAATACAAAAGGCAAACATTCTCCTCAACTGCACCTTGAATGTTCTCCGTAATGTCATGTGTTATGAAATGAACCTCAATACATTTTTAAAAGTGTATTTTTAAAAGCTTCTTCCTTTAAAAGCTTATTCTTTTAACATTTTTAAAAGAAAATTTTCAAGGTCTTGTTTAACCACAATGAAATCAATAACAAAAACAAATCAGGAATTGAAAATAAGATGACAGACTTCAAATAACCAATGACTCAGAGAAGAATCACAAGCAAAATGAGAATATACTTTCAGATAAATGACTATATAAACGCACTCGAACAAAAACTTATGGGATACAGCTATGCTTGGAAGAAAACTTATAGCTCTAAAACCCTATAATCTTTCATTTTAATACATTGGAAAATAGATCAAGGTACACCTAATAAAAGCAAAAAAAAAAAAAGAAATTTTAAGATTACAGTGGGAATCAATGAAATAGGAAATAAAGAAAAGAACAACCAAAACTTGACTGTTTGATAGAAAGAAGGCGAAGGGATTAGGCAAAGAATGTATATGAAGGACCAACGGACATGGACAATGGTGAAGATACTGACTGTGGAAGAGGGGAGTTGCCAGGTGGAGGGGGGCAAAGGGGAACAATGAGATGGCTGTAATAGCATAAACAATAAAATATGAAAAAGGAAAAAGTAAACAAAGTTGACAAAACTTTAGAGTAGCCAAAAAAAAGAGGAGATTCAAATTACTTAAAGATTTAAAAAGGGCACATTAATACTTACTGTATAGGAATAAAGAGGATAATAAAGAAAATTTGTGAACAGTTGTATGCACACAATTGAAATAGCATGGAGAAAATGCAGAAACTTCTAGAAAGGCACAAAGTACAAAGTACAAACTGAATCTTTAAAAAATAGAAATCAGAATAGACCTATAACAAGGGAAGAGATTGAATTCATGATCAAAAAGATTCCCATAGGGTAAAGTCCAGGACACGATGGCTTCAACTGTGAATTCTATAAAACATAAAAGAATGCATACATTCTTCATCTATTAAATGGCATGTATTCTTAAAACATCAACTATGAAAGAATATATAAAGTAAAATGTAAATTATACATCAAAAGGTAAATGTATATATAAAAATATATATATACTAGATATTTTTAGTTTAATTGATGTATAATTGACAGATTAAATCACAACATATTTAAAGTGTGCAAAATGATGATTTGATACGTGTATACATTGCAAAAGCCTTCCTACAATCAAGTTCATTAACACATCTGTCACTTCATGTATTTACCTTTTTGTTGTTCTGTTTGTTTTGATTAGAACACAACTTCCACTCTCAGCAAATGTCAATTATACAACACAGTATTATCAACTATAGTCACCATTTTATACATTATGTCCTTAGTCTTTATTCATCTTATAACTGGAAGTTTGTACCCTTTTACCAACCTCTCCTGATTTCTCCTTTCTCCTGGCCCCTGGCAACTGCATTCTACTCTGAGTTAGACTTTAAGAAAAATTATTATTAGTCCACATATAAGTGATACCATGCAGCATTTGCCTTTTTCTGTCTTGTTTATTTTACTTAGTATACTGCCTTCCAATTTCATCCATGTTTTGGCAAATGACAGGATTTCCAACTTCTTAAAAGCTGAATAGTATTCCACTTTATATATATGAACCACCTAATCATCCAATATAACACATTTTCTGTAACCATTTATCCACTGATAGTTGCTTAGGTGATTTTCATTTCTTAGCTATTGTGAATATTGATCTGGAAAAACTGTGAATTATTTTGTCATGCCTATGTAAGATTCAGTTATTTCTTTTTACTTAGCAAATAATTTAGTATAAGTGGGCAAAGATGCAATAGCAAGAAAATTTACTGTGCCTCCCCCTCTTTGGTATTAAATGATTTTTACACATAACATTTTATTTTATACACAATATAACATCAGAACTTCCTCTGAAAGTCACCACCACAAAAGCAGCATTAAATACTATGGATCTAGTAACCTGATTATAAGGCTTACTACTATATGTCTTTAATAAGGTATTAAAGTCTAAGGTATTTGTGAAAGAGCTGAAAGACTTTAAGACTTCCATCCCTCTTTTTCACCAAAAGCAACCTTCAGCTTAAAACCTCATAGTTTTTAAGACTCAAAGTCCTCTACTGCATTATAATACAGGAGTTGTTATTGGAGTGCATATCCCTCTGAATAGAATAATTAGAATCAGAATTGGTTTACACTAGTGTGCTATCTAAATAGCCAAAATGAGAGCTAGGCAATAGTCTGGTACGCTAAGAATCATGTCATTACATTTTAACTGAAGAATTAATGTTATTACAGGTGGGACTTGGAAACATCAGTCACTGGCTTTGGGGAAGAGACTAAACAGAAGTGGCGTCAGATTGTCCAGGATAATGAGAGCGGCTGGTCCGTGACATGGCCTCTATCTTTCCCTAGTTAGCAAGGGTGAGTTGATTAAGATAATAAATTTAGCACACTGAAATTTTAAAGGCCAGACCTCCTCACATATTAGAGAACGTTAGCTCTGCTTGTGTATTCGAGCCCAGTAAACACAGAAGGAGGGAAGGAAGGAAGCAAGGTGGAAAGGCCCCGGGAATTAGGGCGTCACAGAAGGGAGAAAGCTTGGGTCGTCTGGGCCCCAGACTATCTGTAATTACAGCAGTACCCCAAACCACGTGTGCTGACAGTCATCAGGCGCCTCCTTTCTGCCAGGCCTCGCGCTGAGAACTTTTGCACAGTACCTTGAAGGAGCTATTTTATTCCACTTTGCAGATGGGAAAACAGATTAAATAACACATATAACTCCCCTAAGGTGACAGATAGAAAGGATTCTGCCGCACAGATTGTGACTCCAGGTTTAGGTACTTAAATGCTGCCCTTTATTCAGAAATGGGAGGCTCAAATGCTCCCCGGGACCAGGAGATGATGTAAGTACCTGATGCAAGTTGAGTGTAAAACTCCGGGAGTGGCGGTGGCTCGAGAAGGGACAGTCTTGTGCACGTCCCTCGTGGAGGCTTTATTGGGTTCGCTTTGTGTGGTTCTTTTGCATTCCAAAAACATTAACTAGCCAAAGATACATTGAACACACAGTTTGTCACCTGACAGTCTCACCACAAGGAGAGGAAGTTCCAGGGCTTTGTGCAAAACCAGACCTGGAGAAGCAGCCTTTTATTTTTTTTTTACTCTGCAAAAGAAGCCGATCACTTCTAGTGAGCACCTCTGTCAACCATGAAAAGAGAAATGGGGAATAATGCCCACAGAGCTTGGCCTTTTCTTTCTGTCTTCTGCTCACAGTTTCCATTTCCAGGTGCATCCCTCCCCCCTCAAAGCAAAACTACATTCAAGAATCCACTTTAATAGGTGAGATGTCAGCCCTCTAAACTTAAGAATTAGACCAGTGAAATTCAAAAACATAGCGATAACTTCTCTATTTCCCCTTTTCATGTACCAAGAGCCTTTGAGTAGCTTAGCGTCTTTAATCAAGACCCCCTGCCTGGGCAGGCGGGGAGAAGCTCAGGGATTGCTTTTTCCTTGTAAGTACAAAATGATAAGCTGAAACATTCGGTGTTCTCACATGACGCCTTGTACTTCCTTTCCTGTGCTAGTCTGTGCTCACTCTTCTGCCTTTCTGATGTGCCCTTTTCCTCAAAGGAGGCAGCAAAGAGAACTGCTTAAGAACCTAAGCTTACAGCCAAGCAGACCTGGATTTTATTCTTGACTCTCCTTTTAAAGGTACCTTGCATTCAAGTTACTTTATTTATGACAGTTTTGGCTTCCTTAACTCTACAATAAAAATAGTAGTACCTATTCAAGAGTGGTGTAAAGGTTAAATGAGTTAATGCCTTATGCATTGCAATTATTTAGTAAAAGGCTCTTGGTATGATATTCCCCACAATTCAACCTACCCAATCCTGGACACCCAACTCTACGGTCATTTCCATGATCGAACCTTAAATTGCCTTTGGAGACAGACGTTTTCTTTGCTTCTCCCATATCTCTGTAAGTCCTATATTTGTCCTTTACATGACACCAACATGGTGTCGTGGAAAGAGTTAACACAAATCCTATTTTTTTGTATTTTAAATTACAATGTTAGAAGGGTAGAAACCCTCTCTTATTCATCATTTGTACCCACTGATGTCCAGTGTAGTCGCTGATAGTGATCAATCAAAAACATTTATTGAATAAATTCAACACTTCTTCAAGCATTTTATTTACAAACATTAAGTTGCACAAATTATGTTTGCACGACTCACAAACATTGATTTTTACAAATTATAATTGTAGAGGATCAGGAGAAGATGCAAATGAGCGTATCCATGTAAACCACCCCTGAGGTTAAATGACAGGTATTGCTAGCATATCACCAGCCCCCTGAGAGCCACCTCCTGGACACTTCCAGTTGCAGACAGCACCTGCCACACTGATAATCACTGCCCTGATATGAACACCCTACCGTGTTTTAGTTTTGCATGTGTTTTATCCATGTATGACTATGTACAATGCATAAGTGTTTATTATTTTTTGTCTTCTGATCAGCAACAACATGGATATCAGTACCACGTGTCCCTCTGTGTAACAGAAGTTCCTTCGTTGTAATTGCCAATGGCACTTCATCACATGAATATTCCGCAATCTATCCATCCCACTGTGGGTGTAAATCTGGGTTGTTTCTCAGAAATTCAGAAATTTTAAAATACACTCCTCAGTAGCCCAGTAGAAAGAGAAGATAATTACAATGGAAATTAGATGCCATTAAAGCCACAATGAGTGAAACTTGCAGCCTAAGATGCATATGTTAGGGAAGAGGGATGCTCCAACATAAATCAGTGAGCTTGGCACTTATGCTAAGAATTATGAAAAAGAATAAAGTTTGTTTCAGGGAAGTAGAGAAACAAAACAGTAAAGATAAACTTAGACTATAATAAAGTAGTGAAAGCAATAGTGGGCACCATTAACGTCAAAAGGTCAGTTATTTGAAAAGACTATTAAACTTGACAAGCTTTGGCAAGAGTAATCAAGGAGCAACAAAAGAGAAGACCCAATAGCAAATCTAAGGGAAAAAAGGAAACATCACTACAGATCCTACATTCATAAAAAGATAATAATAGGATATTCTGAATAACTCAGTAAAGTATGAAAAATTGTACAAAAGCAACAAAAACTGACAAACAATTTAAAGTCTAATTTTGTTTAATGCTTATGAAATAAAGGAGTTAGGGGAAGATACAAAAAGGAATAAAATCCTTCCTTGGTTTGAGGGATCCAGCAATATAGTAAGCTGGCTAATTCACAGTTATAGAAATCTATAACTGTAATTAGAAGTAAAATATAATTAAGAATTGGAGCCCTGTAGATAATGTAATTTGAGCACTTCTGATCCCCATAAAGTTTTTTTTCAGACAAACTGAACAAAAACAAAAAAATAATCTAAATAAAAAGTATTTTGAAAAACTGACAGCATTCAAAAACTAACAAAATGATAAAACATTGTCTTTATTAAATTTGAAGGGCAAATGAGAACTCAGGGGTGAACAGTTTAGTTTTCCCTTGAGGGCATTGACTAATCCTGGAAATTTGAATTTTTTTTTTACTCCCTCCCCAGCATAACAGGAAAGAAATTAATTACCAGGACTCACACAACTGTAGGGGACATAAACCCACACAATTATCTCATTTCCTAAAGCAGTACAGCCTGAGGATAAGACTGAATCAGATCATCACGGGCATTTTTGTAGCCTAATTTCGTATGAATTGGGTAGTGCTTGCAACCTGATGACTCGAATTTAATTTAAGGTGGTGCAAGTCCAATAGCACCTCCAGATACTGGGGGGAAGCAAATATGTATCCTCTGCAGATGAGCACGGCTCCACACATAAACTAATATTATTCCTAAAAACAATCTGACAAATATAACAAGCCCCCCACTCTGAAGGCAACCAAGAAAACAAAGACACAGACACAGTGAGCAGGAACCGAGGCAGTAAAAACAGACCTGCAAAGACCTTAGCCACTGGAATTATCCCACACATTTTAATTCACAGAAGATGGGCCAAGATGTTTGCAAGTAACAAAAATATCATAGAAAGTGATGGATGCTGTGTTATGATGGGTTATTCAGAAGAGAAATAACGTTCTGCTGGGAGAATTGTAGAGGCTTCATGAATGTAGCAGCATTTAAATTGACCTGGGAGCATTTTTACAGCCAGAGATAGGATTGAACATGCCTGTCCGGTGGGGAAATCTGCTGAGTAAGGACGACATGGGGGCCTGACATCATTAGGTATCTTTTAAAAGTGAAGATTAGTCCAGTTTGGAGAGTGAGGTACATGAGAGGGAAGTGGAGAGAAGGCTGGTGGTGGAACATAAATGTTAGACTCTGCGTGGCTGTTACTGTCGTTAGCACTTTTCCTACCCCTCCCCTTCACTACTTCTGTGATCTAAAATTATATACAGCTTATCATCCAGAGACTCTTCAGTCAGTTATTACAGGTGGCCAGAGGAAGGCCCTGCGGATTATAGTCTAGGAGTCAAGAGAAAAACCCGACTGTGTAAAAACTAACTGTGAAAAGCCCCCGCTGTTGTGGCTCAGTTGGTTGGAGCATCATCCTGTAAAACTAAAGGCTGTGGGTTCAATTCCCAGTCAGGACACATGCCTGGGTTGCAGGTGTAGTCCCCAGGAGGGGCTTGTGCAAGAGACTACAGATCAGTGTTTTTCTCTCACATCAATGTTTCTCTCTCTTGCTCCCTTCTCCTCTCTCTGAAATTAATAAGCATGTCCTTAGGTGAAGATGAAAATATAATCAAGAAAAGTATTGAATGATGAATCATCATAAAGTATATCTAAAAACCCACGTTTGCTGAAGACAAAAGACACCCATGGTAGGAATTTAAAAATTTTCCACATGTTCATGCAGTCTTGCAACAGACAAGGGAATCTATCCTAAGTCAGGGTTGGAACAGATACCACAGCTATACATCTGTTATTCTGGGGGTAACTGCCTGGTTAGGACATTTAAATGTGCTGAGATCAGACTGCTTTTTAATATGTGTACGGAGTTTCAATTCAACAGATGTGGTAAATAACAATAATGACATACTTATAGCTAAAGACTATGTCTACTTCTTAAGATGGAAGAATAAAAAGAGAAATAAAATCTATGTTCTTGTCAGCACTGAGAATCTAGAGAAATTTCTGGAGGATAACAAGTGGTGGAGATAAACCAGCAGACCAACTTAAGAAAAGGGAGAGACTAACGGTGCCCTTGGGAAGTGACTGAAGAATACAAGAACTTTTCTTCTCTGGACAGAGATCCGTACCTGAACACAAGGTTCAGACAATGGTAATAAGGGGACAAAACTCAAAATGGTTTCTCTAAAATCTACTTATGAAACAAACGTGTCCACCACCATATCTATTCCTTTCCCTGATCCTCAGTATAAAGAGCCACTGATACAACTCATTCAACTTCCAGAACAAAATTCTCTAAAGCAATAAGATATTCCCCCCGTGGAAATTAAAGTTCCCAGTATAAGTGTGGACAACTGGCTTTGGAACAAAGCCCCCCAAATTGTAGTAACTTTTTAAGATGTTGATTTATTCTTCATTGTTTTCCTTGAGTAAGAAATTAGGGAAGGGTCCAACTCACGGGTGGTGCTCCAGCAAATGACATCAGCTGGGGTTGCTCACTTAGCTGCCCTCAGCTGGCAACTGGGCTGAGCTGGTAGACTTCACCCCCGTGCCTGGCACTTTAGTGCTTCTCCACATTCATATTCTCTCTCTCCAGTTGCAAGCCCTGAACAAAATAAAGTGTGAGGGGTCTTACAAAATAAGACCTACTGAGATATGGATTCTTACGCTGAGTTTCCATGAACTTTCTTGGGAAGAAAAAAATGAACTCCAGCAAAATAAAACCAAACACAGTAAAATAGAGAAGGAGAGGGGATATGACAGCTTCAACTCAGGGATCCAAGAGACCAATTCAGAAGGACAGTGAAAAGAACCCCCGAGTTAAGTATGGTATTGATCACCTGAAATGGTTATGTTTACCTTTAAGGAGTAAAACTGGGCCGGGAGAGAGGAGAGGCAAACTGAATTGTCACCTAACACATCAGCCCAGGTCAAGTTAGTATTTCCTGCTTGTGTCACTCTTACATTAATTTTCAAAGCAGTCAAAGCTCGGAAAAACTTACAAATAGGTTTCTTCAATACTGAACATAAAATTTGTTTTAAAATCATCAAACTTTCTATAGTTTCCATATTCTTCTTGTTTGTACTTTAAATTATTGTTAATGTCAGTTTGAGAGCCTTTGGGGTTTTCATTGTTTCCTAGGTTGTGCCAGAAAGTGGGTTTAATTGTATTTTATCTCTTTCCCTAGTTCTTTTGGGTTTTTTTGAGTTTTTGTTTTGTTTTGTTGACCTTCCTCGCACTCCATGTTTCTTTGTAGGATTGCTGACTGCGAGATATTGTCCAGGACTCCCGTGCTCTACCATTCCAATTAAATTGCACTAATTAAGAAAATTAGGCTTCACCGAAAAGTGCAGCCTTATTCAAAACAGAGGAACCTAGGCAGTCCCCAAAGCTGTTCCCGTTCAACCACGGTGTCCACATCAAAGAGGAAAATCAAAAGAAAAGAGGAAGGAAGGGAAGAAGAAAGGGAGGGACGGCTGGAGGGAGAGACAGACAGACAGACAATGCAGATGGAAAATGTGAAGGTAACTAACACTCCCAGCGTAAAATATCCAAAATGAGTGCTTTTGTCTCAGAAATAAACTATGTTTTGTGGACACTATCTGGTTAAATTTGATAATATTCAACACACTGAGGAAGATGAGAAAGTGATAGGTTAGAATGTGTGTTCCACAGAATGACAGCAAAGCTTAAGTCCTATTTTCCTTACTCTTTACCTTTTGTTTGGCTCTTACAGATTACAGTAAAAAACCCTCAAGTTGTAACCCTGCAGATCTAGCTAAGAAGGTCTCTGGGACTACTGTATGCAAGAGTCCGAAGTGAAGGTATATTTGTGCATGTGTGATGAGTTTGTGAGAATCTCCTTCATCTTTACAGTAAGCTTAGGATTATTTTTTAAATTGGAATAAAACTTGAGCTATCTAATCAAGCCAAATCCACCTTCCTTTTGTATCTGCTGATCTTTGTTTAGTCACAGGGTTGGTCTGATGATCTCACAACTGGGGAAACCACAGTTCAATATGTCGAGCAATATGCTTTCATTTAGGTTTATGCAGTACAGAAACCCCGACAAATGATCTGACTGGCAGATCACAAAGCCCAGACCATCTGAATTAGTTAGTTATTGCTGCATAATAAACGATCCCCAAACCTAGTGGCTGCAACAATTACCATTTATGCAGCTCCCAAGTCTGTGTTGGCCGTTTAGCCTGTGCTCAGCTGAGTGCCTCTTCTGGTCTCAGTTAGGCACCCTCTTGAGGATGTTGTTAGCTGCACTTCAGCGGGTAAACCTGACTCTGAGAGCTGCTGGCTATTTGGCAGGGGTGATAGGGAGGCAGTAGTGCCACGTGTCTCTGCTCAGCCTTCAACCGCCTCACTGTGGTGGCTTTCACACTCCCGGGCGGGCTTCTAAGAGAGCAACACAAGCGTGGAAGATTTAAGGCCTGGGCTTGAAACCGGCACTCAGGTTTGCTGTGGTCACTGTCCAAAGAAAGACACAGGCCCCGCCTGGATTCAAGAATTCCACCTCTGACGGAAGGAAGAGCGAAAGCATTTTAGAAGACATCTGTGAGATAAGGAGTCCCATCCAAGACAAATCACAAGTCAACTTTGAATATTAGGATCCATCCCAGACATGAAAAGACATTTTAATATCAAAAACCTATTTTTAGAATTCAATGCATTAACAAAGGATCGTTTTTAATATATAATTACAATGATCTATACATAGAACATTTTCTTTGTCATCCCTGATACAATGTTGAGTACTTTATAGTTATTAACTCATTTAACTTGCACCCAAAATGCTAGGAGGTAAATGCTATTATTATTCATAATTTCCAGACAAGGAAACTAAGTCTTTGGTGTTAACAAAGAATTTATGCAGAGTGACACAGTTAGTAATTAGCTAAACAGTAAGGAAAACACTGCCTACAAATTAAAATCACTTTTAAATTGAAAGGACAAAACCCCTCAATGAAGATGGGCACCACTCCAGTCAAAGGGTTTTTCTATACGTTCTCTTCCTTCTTTTTCCCTGTCGCCATCTACCATCTTCAGGAAATATCTTCTCCCCCTGGGGGGACAACTGAGGCCTGCTTTGCAAGGCGCTCTGTGGGACAAGGGTGCAAAGGCTGTGTCAACATATTGGGGACAGCCTTGGAAGCCCTACACTTCTTGGGAATTAAACATTTAGGAAAAAAAACAACCGTGAAACTGGAGTTTGGGGCTGTGGGTTTCAGAGGAGAGAGGAGTGTACAGTGGATTCAGGAAGCAAGACAGTTTGTCTCCAGAAGCATTTCCTCTCTATTATATACCACAAGGGGATTAGGGAAGCTACTGTGTCTTTTGGGGGGGAGTACATGTCTGATGAGTTAGTGCACTGAACAGGCCTACTTCAGTGCCTCTTGTTCTTGTTAGACCTCAGCCTAGCTGAGTTCTATTGCTGGGTAGCTCAGTTGCTACCGAGTCACGACTGGCAGCCTTGGTTTCGAGCCAGGAGAGTTCATGAGAATTGGAAGAATGGGAACGTAGAAGGTATAAAGGAAACAGTTCTATCTGTCTATCTATCTGTCTATCTATCTATCTATCTATCTATCTATCTACCTATCTATCTACCTTTCTATCTATCTATATTTTTTATTTCTTTATTTGTCACCCAAAAATAAATTGCTAAGCTTCAGGAAAGCACTCCGTCGGTTGGTGGAGAAAGACAGACATAGTCAAGTGAAAATGATTATGCACCAGGTTATTATCTGGGTAAAACACAGGCAGTTTCCAGGATAAGGAAGGAAGCCTGGTCCAGAGAAGAAATTATATTCATTATTGTTATTTTTACTTACTGTTATTATTATTAGATGCTGGGAAAAGTCAGGTTTGGGAATGATTAGTTCTTCCCTGTGTGGAGATGTGTAGGATCAGAAGTGGTTTCGCTGACGAGGTGGCATTTGAGCAAGACCTTGAAGAATGAGTCAGAGTGTGCCAAGTGCTCTAAGCCACCTTCTCAGAACCCTGAAGACCTGCTATGAGTGAGACATTTAAATGCAACAACCCTGGTTCCTGCTCTGCCATGTAAAACAACACTGGAACAACAGAACAAGTAAAGGGTCCCAGTGACTGATTTCTAATCATGATGGCCGGGCTTGTTTCCTTAGCTCAGGGAGTTAGTTCTAATAGCTACAGAAATCAATGGGGGACCATGTTTTGCCGTAAGTCTTTCAGACAGAGCTGCTTCTAATTGCTCTATAACTGTGGGTCTGACCGTGTTATCAACCTCGCTTCTCAAGTGATCTTGTTCTCCTGTAATTCTCCTTTTAATGGCTATTTGTACAGAACAGCAGAGCCGGAGTGGCCCTTGGAGACATCTTATCCAGACTTTGATTTCGGAGCCGTTTCTCCAGACACAATCTTATTTAACATCATAAACAAATCAAACAGAAGTGCTTCCCTTAAGGAGCCCTTAGGTGGTGTGGTCAGTTCAGTCACTGCCCAGACGCACAGCTGCAGTGACCCTGGTAGAAGCTCTCAGGAGACCCTGTCACCTGATCAAAGACAGTGATCATTGTCTTGTCTAAAACTTAGCTCCTACAGGTAAGGAAATTGATGCCCAGAAAAGTGAAGTGATTTCTTGAGGTCACACAGCAGAGAGTTTTCATAGCTACCCAAAATTCACATTGTCTTCTTCTTCACTCTGGTTAATCTCCTGGGACTTTTTTAGTAAAAATACCAGGGACTAGGCACAAGACAGGGGAAATATATTAGCCACTTAGAATAAAACTCATTTGTCTTACCATATGAAATATTTTGCAAGATAATGCAAGGTCTTAAAACATTAAGACCTTGCGAACAACAGAGAATCCTTGACCTCACTTCAGAATTAAAAAATTAAAATATTGTAGATCGGAATGAGAAATCAGATAGCTTATAAGATGATTCATCCAGGTGACTCTGATATAGTCCACCAAGCAGTGGGCTTAGGATTTGCCACTGGATTGGTTATTCTGGGGAAGCTGTAACTTATAAAACTTTGGAACTTAGAACTTCACATGCAGAATACGTGAGTGGTATTTAACTTATCACGGGGACTGGATGACTTCAGCCAGGAAATAATTACATATACACTTCACCGATGACTGTCGTTTGGGAGAGCAATGGATATTACTACCTGTCTTGTGCAGATTTCTGCATGAACCTCATTGGCATGTACACAATCACGTGACCACAAAGTCCAATGGGAAAGCTGTGGAAGTTATAATAACAGCCTCCTTCAGTTGTCCCTCTCTGTGTAATTATCTGACAGCAAGATTTTGGTCTCCAAAATTAAGACTGCTAAATACCTCTCGAAAAAGCTGAATATGTAAATGTATTCTACTTTTACAATATATAAATTGGAAAATCCAAATTTACCCACAGTTGGTAATGTAAGGATGCCTGTCTGTATAAAATAATGAGTCACAGAGACATCGGAGGGATGTCCAAAATCTAGGAGTTTATCTCCATCTTTCACAGAGATTGCTTAGGGCTGAAGGGGCCCGTCCCTACATAGCCGCAGGACTAGGCCCNCTCCAAAATTAAGACTGCTAAATACCTCTCGAAAAAGCTGAATATGTAAATGTATTCTACTTTTACAATATATAAATTGGAAAATCCAAATTTACCCACAGTTGGTAATGTAAGGATGCCTGTCTGTATAAAATAATGAGTCACAGAGACATCGGAGGGATGTCCAAAATCTAGGAGTTTATCTCCATCTTTCACAGAGATTGCTTAGGGCCGAAGGGGCCCATCCCTACACGGCCGCAGGACTAGGCCCTGAGTCAAAAGCAAGGAAAGTGAGAATTCTTTTAAATACCTAAATATTTTGAATGAATTATTAAGTGATATGGAAAACAAAGTTTCCTTGAGAATTTTATATACCTGAATTTGAAATGAGTAAGAATAAATAAAAGCAAAACAGGATAAAGGAAAAATTTAATTCAAATTAGAATACAGATCCTTGGGTGCCTTGTAGGTCATCAGGGTTATTTTTCAATTGTATTTATTGTAAGTGAAACTCAGGCAACACAGTGGTTTAAGAATAAGGGAATCCTCCTCACTCGTTTCTCGGCAAAGATGGGGGTGGGGGAAAGCAGTGGGACTGAACTTAATTTTTAAAATACTTTGATTTTAGATTAAACTTTGTATTAAGAACAGAAGGCAGTATACTAAGGGCAATGATTCTAAGGGTTGCCCCCAAAATTGCTCAATCCTTTAAGCAGGCGCTCAGACTCTCATAATTTATACTTCTCAGCAGATGCATTTTACACATTGAAATGCAGCATTAGGCCAAGTTCATGGTTCTGCCTGGATGTGCCTTTGGCTGTGGCTTAAGCAGCGGCTTCTGTCTTTTCTCACGTCCATGCACTTACGAAAATGATGCGAAGGGGCCAACTCTGCCTCCTGACGAGGAGAGGATCCAAGGGCTGTGCTCTGCTCCCCGACTTCCTGTCCCAGCTTCCACTTTCCACCAGTCCTGGGACAGGCAGAGGGACACATGACATGCTGCTGCTGATGGTAAGAGGGTCCAAGCTGCGTGGCAGCAAGGGTGGTGCTTGGAGCTGGATCATCTCTGGGTCCAACGAGTCCTGGTTCTGAACCTCGGTTTCTCGTCTGAGATCTTGTACAGATCATTTCATGTGCTTGATCTCGTGACACCGCTGGGGCATCATTTTGCATTTACAAGTGAGAAAGAGAAGAATAACAGTTTCTTTGATTTGTGGAGGGTTTTTTTTTTTCTGGAGAAAAAAATAGTGAAGTAAGTTCTCCTTAATGATTAGTTTTCTCCTCAATCTTCATCAGAGACTCCATGCCCTGTGTAGTTTGTGTTGCCCAATAAACCGCCCAAAACATCTGACACAACAACCGCTTTTTGAGATCTGAGTTCTGCAGGTTGGCAATGTGGGCTGGACTTAGCTGGATGGTATGTTACGGATTTGGCTGATCTGAGCTAGGCCTGCTCATGCACCTGCATTTAGCTGGTTGTCTGGGACAACGGGGCCTTCTCCTTGTGGAGAGGCTGGGCTTGCTCCTGTGCAAAGAGTGGAGGTACCAAGAGAGCAGAGTGGAAGCCGGAGATGCTCTTGAGGCCCAGGCTGGGAACAAAACCAATGTTGCTTCCGCCACGTGCTTTGGACTAAATCAAACCATGAGCCCAACCCAGGTTTAAGAGGCATGAAAAATATCTTTTCTTAATGAAGGAGCTGAGAGAACTGGTCCCATGTTTGCCAGCAACCACAGCAGGTGGGTTTATTTCAGAGGCTGTTTTAATGGATGGGGGTGGAGTGGGGGGTGGGGGCGCCACTGCGCTGCCTGCTAGGATACGCAGTTCCCTGTCACTTAACTGAGTCTGACTGTCATCTGCCAAGCGGGCATTTGTCCCAAAGCTTTGCTATTTTGTTTTCATTTAAAGTCGTATCCCCTTGTGATTTATCCTAGAGCTAAGACAATCATGGGGACTGGGGTCTCCTCCTCCTCCTCTTCTTCTTCTTCTTTCTTTCTGACAGGTGTCCCGGGAAATCCTTCTGGAGTAACAATCTGGCTCTTCTTCTCATCTTGCCAATCGGATCACCCTAGGGTAGGGTGACTTAACAGGAGTAATTAATCACTGTGTTTTCTGAAATCGGAAGCCAAGGCACATTAGCCTCATCCTGGAGAGCATGTACGCACGTGAGGGGGTTAGGAAAGAGTGTGTGTAATGAGAGAGGTGAGAGTCTTATAATTAAGGAGGAGCATAAATAATAATGAAAGTCATTAGTGCCACTCGGTTGAACGAATGTCATAAACGTAATTGGGGCATTAAAGTGCAACCCATTCTGACAAACATTAACGCTTGCAAAGCAGGGGACAAGGTGGTTATCTTGCGTTCGACAGATCCTGTTGGCTTCCAGGGGGGAAGGGGGCCCAGATGGCACAGTCAGGAGGACGTTACAAGCGTTTTTATTTTAATATTTTTGGTGACGCGATATTTGGGGATCGAATGACACAAACCCATGAGGAATGTTCACGTGCCTGGCCTCGGGCGGCTGGCGGAGAGGAGAGGTCTCTGGGGGCAGCTGCGGGCTGGAGTGCGTCCATCGCCAAGGCCCGGCAGCTTTTTTCCTTAGGTGTTGCGATAACTCAGGGCATATGATGTGGCCTGGCAGTTTTCCTCTGTGAAACTCCCTGTTGAACCAGACATGCAGTTTGGAGGCTTTCTTCAGAAAAAATAGCAAAGTGTGGGAAAGCGACAGGGACGAGAATGAGGACATTGAAACAATTATGCAGGAAATTATATGATGCTAAAATTGAACACGGACAGACTGTTCAATGGCAGGATTCCCACTCGTGCTGAGCTTTGCAAAGAAGAGGATTACTTTCTTCTTGCTCTCTGGGGCTGTAATTTTTGAGCAGGAAATAATCCAGAATATAAAGCAAAAGATTGAAATTTAAATACGTCTAGAGACAAAGAGAAACAGAGAAGGCGGTTGTAGAAAAGAGAAAGTTAAGATGGCGTGTGTGTATTCAAATGAAGGGGTGATGATGGTGGTGGGCTGGGAAAGGTTCCTCTCTGGGGTTTCTTTTGGGGGCAGTACAGCCCTAAGGGGAGCAAGTCCCTAAGGACAGGACATCCCAAGGACTCTATGAGTTAACACACCTAGAAGTCCTGTCACTCTGACTGTGTGAAAATGGGAAACCCCCAATAAATGGGGGCCATAGTACCTATTATTACGTGTCCCCATGTGTCAGGGCTGGCCTCTGCCAGCCGTATGTGGAGGGTGGGGGTCTGTTGTGCCTACATGATGGGGAAGGAGAGGTAACCTGACATCTGTGTCAAGGTCGCTGTAGGCTGGGAGGTTTAGATAATATGCTACCTCTCTTAACCTACACTGCAAAGCTGCTCAGCAGGTATTATTGCCTATTATCCAGCAGACGAAAGATTAGGTAGTTTAATGCATGTAAACCCGTTAAAACAGTCACCTGTAGATAATAAACACTCAATAAATGTTAGGCTGTATGATTGTTGTACTCAAAGTCACCCAGCTAGCCACTGGGAGAGTCAGTATTTAAATTCCTCTTTCTTTAACTCCAATTGTGTAGAGCTGTCTCTCTCCTGACTCACCTGGGACAATCCTCGCACCCCACACTGATGGATGTTCTGTAGTGAAAAGGCCATGGAGACAGCCTGGATGTAGAGGAAAGTATTTGAAGTCTGGAGCCAGACACTTGGTTCGACATGTCTGATACCGCCCCTGAGATGCATGGCTATAGCCGTGCTCATGTAGATGAGGTGCCCAGTCTTCCCTTCGAGGAAGGACTTATGGCCCCAGTTGCTGGGCAGACTGTTAGTAGGTGGTCTTCTGCTGTCAGCCCTTCAGGGATTCCTTCACTTGTTAAGAGGCACCTCATAAAAGGTCGTGGTCCTTTCTGAGTGAGTCCATACTTGATAATGATTAATGGCTACGGAAATACTAAGGCATAGGTATCCACACTCAGTAGGGACAAGTCTGAAGGGCCTTTACAGTTACAGCCCTGGGGATCCTCACGGGGCTCTGTGGGGAACATTGACTGCAGCTGTCATTGGGCCTGGTGGCATCTGGACACTCCCTCCCACCTCCTTTTTCTTTCCATCCCTTCCAGGGGAGTGCATCCCAAAGTGCTTTTGGCTAAATATTTTGCAGACTAAACTCTGGCTCAGAATCTGTTTCCTGGGGAACCCAAGTGGAGGCAGTTTTGACTCTGCAAAGGGAGGTGGGATGTTAGTTACCTAAGAGATTTCCGTGAGGATCTGGGATGAGAGGAGGGCAGAACTATTCAGCCCATTCAGCCAGAAGCTGAAGGTTGTAAGGACATAAAGGAGTTTCAGAATGTGTTACTGACTCTACTGCTCAGTCAACTGAAGAAAAGATGATGAGCTCACATCAAACTTCAGCACTGAGCAGGATCATTCCAGGGCTGAAGAATTTCAGTCAGCATCTCCACCCCCCGACCCCACTCCAGGGACAAGCCACCCTGCACTCAGATTCCTCCCTGGGGGGCTTGCCAGTGGGGGAGCAATATTGCTTGAGTAGCAACGTCTTGTTGAACTTTCCGCATGTATGTGCTGTGATGTAGAAGAAACCTGTTTAAAATGAACACCAAAGGCATCAGAGAGGAAGAAAAAGAGTTAGACGAGGACAACATTTGGATCCAACGGCATATGTAAGAGCATAGGCTGTGTCTGGATTTAGGAAGCTTGACTTCAGAACCCAAATAATAGGTAATGTTGACAAAGGATAGTAAAGTGTGGGACTGAGAAGGAGCAGGCAGAAGCTAGAGACTGCTTGCTTGTTTTTAATTTACATCTTATATATTTCTAATTAAATGAGTAATATGTGACTACAAGTATAATCTCAAAATAAAGAAGAAACTGTACGGTAGGCCTTGAAGGCTCTAGTGCTAACCCTACGCTGCTCACCCTACAGGTTTGCCTACGGGAGCAGAGAAGATTGTTGGGTAGATGATTCTTTTCTATTAGTGGCTAGTGTATTTTTGAAAGAATTTTTCAGTTGCTTGTTGCGTCTTCTTATAACTCATACCTTTCTGAAAAGGTATCCATTTCTTCAAATCTGTAAAAAATTCTTTGTAGAAAGCCATAGCTTATTTTGAAATTAAACCAAAGGAACCCCCTGCTTGTTGCCACATTGCCCTGCTACTTCCTAAGAGTGTTCGTTTGTATGTTCTTTCTTCTTTTCTTATAGAATTGTCTGATTTCAAAAGAATAAAGTCTTTCAGGGGAAAAAGTGTCTCTGTTATAATAAAATTACAGTAAGTCAATCTTTATCCTTTATAATATTTTAAATGTTTGGCTTAACTGCACTTATCTGTCTATTCAGATAGATGTTTAGATAATCACTGTTCAGTTATTCTGTTTGTCTATAGAGCTATCAATCTCTTCATATCTACTACATGTGAGGCTATGAAATCCCCTCTGAACACAGCTTTAGCTACTTCCTGGTGGCTTGAAAAATAATGTTCTTTTTAAAATAGTTTTTCTATTCTGTTATTTCATTTTTAACCAATTTACTATTTAAAAGCATGAAATTCATTTTCCTGACAGTATTTTATTTTATTGGGATTACAAAATATGTTGTCTATTATAATTAAAAATAATTCCTTGTTGTCTGCCATATAATCTGTAAGTATAATGTTTTATATGTATGTAACAAATGTATATTTTTGAAAGGCATGAGCTGCTCTAAGAGAGTTACTTAATCATATTTATCAATTATATCATTTTGCTCTATCTTTACTATTTTTTTCTATTTTAGATTTGTCAGTTTCTCCTATAAACTCTCCCATTTCGGCTTCCTGTATTTCTGAAACTCTGCTTTTTCAAAATTCCATCATTAGAAATGGATTTCTTTGTATCCAGGTGGATTTTTACTTAAAAAAATTTTCTAATGAAATACCATCAGTCTTGGAAAAGGTGATACTTCCAGCTGGCCTGGCAGTCACAAGGCATGTATGCCGTCTGTCTTTCCTCCTGGGCCTCTGCCAGACTTGGCTAATTGATCAAGGTCTTCCTTCCCGCCGAGTCCAGCTGCTACCTTGAAATATACTGCCCAGGTCAGTTGCTGCGAACTGATCATAGTTTGCCCTTCAGTTGAAATCTATTTGCTCTACCTGTTTGAAATATTATCAGTCAAGGTAAGAAAGTAAAATTAACCAATCTACTAGGTTTGGAGGAAAACATAAAATTAATACTTTATTTAAGCCAACACTGCCAAATATGGGAAATCTCAAGGTAGAAAGTATCCATGAGACCTTCTTGAAATAATTATTTGACAAAATCCAGACAACCAAGAAATGACCCAAAACAAATACTCCTGCATTAAAAGCACTATGTTAAATGGAATCCATTAAGAGAAGATTCACCGATTGTAATTACAGGATACAATATGTGTAATTTATACCCACAGAGATTAAGAAAGTTACTAGGGATAAATAAGTTAAAATAGCTAACCCATGATTTGGAGGAGAATCTTGTTGGGGAAGGAAAAGTCTATTGATGCCATCTAACCTTCTTCTAAACACAGCAATAATTAAACCCACTGGAAGATAAACTAATAATATTTGCTATCATTAGGGAGGGAGAGTTCTTAATCTATGAAATACTCTACTAAATATCCCTGGGTTAGAACTGTTTATGATGGACAAGACTAGTATAAATGGATTTAGGAGTCATGATTCCCAAAGAATATCGTATAAGCTGTGGGACAACCTGGAATAATAAATGGAAGTATTTTATGACTGAAACATTTTCCACTGTGTAAGGCTCTGGCAGGTTTCAACTAGAGGCCTCATACATTGCTGTGGTTCAAAGACCTGTTGTTCCATAAGGAGAAGAAGAATCTGAGAAACCCTGTAGGTCTCTGGAACTTCTCCTTGCCGTGACCTCTCAATTCTTGCATATTGACATCATCAGTAAAACTTGATATTGGATAAGACCATTGATTTGCATGATTTATATTTAACAATCAGGGTTTTTTTTACATTTGCTGAGAAACAAACATTGGGGAGCTGTGTAGGCAGAAAATGCCTATTTCTTTTTTCTAATTTTAATTCATTCAATTAAATTGATTGGGGTAACACTGTTCAATAACAGTATATGAATTTCATATGTACATCTCTATGATACAACATCTGCGTGTTGTATAGTTTGCTCGCCATCCAGAGGCCAGTCTCCTTTCACCACCGTGATGTACTCGGCCCCTTTACCTTCTTTGTCCTCCCCCGCTCCTTCCCCTCTGGTAACCCACACTGTTGTCTGTGTCAGTGGGTTTCTTTGTTTTGTTTGTTCATTTGTTACTTTCTGTTTCAGATTCCACATCTAAGCAGAATGATGCCGTTCTTGTCCTCTTCCGTCTGATTTATTTCCCTTCGCATGATACTCTCAAGATTCACCCATGTTGTTGCAAATGGCAATGGTTCATCAATTTTTATGGCCAAGTGGTATTCCATTGTGTATACATATACCCCACATCTTTATCCACTCCTTGGTCTGAGAACACCCAGGTTGTTCCCACATCTTGGTTATTGTGAATAATTCTGCAGTGAACACAGAGGTACAAGTATCTTTACAAATAAGTGTGTTCAAAATTTTCAGGCAGATATTGTAAGAGGGATTTCCAGGTCATAAAGCAGCTCTGTTCTTCATCTTCTGAGGAGTTTCCATACTGTTTTCCACAGGGGCTGCACCAACTTCCATTCCCACCAGCACTGTACGAGGGTTCCCTTTCCTCCACATCCTCTCTAATACTTGCTATTTATTACCTTGTTGATAACAGCCCTCTGACAGGTGTGAGGTGGTATCTCATTGTAGTTTGGATTCACATTTATTTTATAGCTAGTGAGG
The DNA here is from genome assembly GCF_014824575.4 of Sturnira hondurensis. NCBI lineage: Eukaryota > Metazoa > Chordata > Mammalia > Chiroptera > Phyllostomidae > Sturnira > Sturnira hondurensis. The sequence continues at coordinate 11,995,187 of NW_028091637.1, forward strand.
TTGAGCATTTTTTCATATATTTATTGGCCATCTAAATGTCTTCTTGAGAAAAGTGTCTGTTCAGGTCCTCTGCCCATTTTTTGATTGGATTGTTTTTCATTGTTGAGTTGTACGAGTTCCTTGTATATTTTGGACGTGAGCTTCTCTTTGAAGGATATCCTTTGCAAATATATTCTTCCATCCTGTTGGTTGCATTTTGTTTTGTTGATGGTTTCTTTGCTGTATAGAAACATTTCAGTTTGATGTAGTCCCATTCATTTATTTTTGTTTTTACTTCCCTTGCATTTGGTGTCAAATTTACAAACACCCCTCTGAGACCAAGGTCCATAAGTTTACTGCCTGTGTTTTCTTCTATGTATTTTATTGTTTCAGGTCTTCCATTCAAGTCTTTAATCCATTTTGAGTTAATTTTTAGATATTGTGTTAGATAGCAGTCTATTTCCATTCTTTTGCATAATAGCTTTCCAATTTTCCCAACACCGTTTACCAAAAAGGCTTTGTAGTTTTCCATTGTATGTTTTTGGCTGCTTTGTTGAGAATTAGTTGCCGATATATGTGTGGGTTTATTTCTTGGCTCTCAGTTCTGTTCTACTGGTCTGTGTGCCTTTTTTCATGCCCCTACTGTGGTGTTTTGATTATTTTAGCTTGGCAGCATTATCTGAAGTCGGGCTACGATACCTCTGGCTCTGTTCTTCTTTTTCAGGATTGCTTTAAAAATGCCTTTTTCTTCTTTGTTTTTTCAGCATGCAGTTCAGCAATACTTTAAATTGAAACATGGGACTAATAAAGGATATTAATCTCTGTGCTTTAATGGCTGTTGTAGTACTTTATACAGTTATGGGGAGTTTTTAAAATTCTCTTAAAATATGAAAAATTTTATATATTCTTTAACAAGTCATTTTGTTTTGCTTCTGTTTCTTCTCATTGTGTGTTTCCAAGTACTGTAATTTATTATTAAAAGTAGCATGTACCATAAAACCTATCCAAAATTTTTCTATCTCTGCATATCTACCTATCTGGTTTTTTTAAGAACACACACACATATTAGAAAGATTATATAATATTGAATTATTTTAATAGGTATGAATAATTTTCAAATGATAAATGGTTTACTATTTATTTAAAAACTACTGGCCAGACCCTTAGCAGGATTGATTTAACAAGCATGGGATCCTTTGGAAATACCACAGGATGGGGAGAAAAAGATTAAAATGCGGCACCCAACTTTGCCAGTTCTAACATTTTGTCTCTAGTCTGGTACTTCATGCAAGTTTTTAGAGTATCTTTGCTCCCTTATTTTCTTCTCTAAGTATAGGCCCTTACAATGTCGCCAGCATTGTTTTAAGTGCTGGTAAAAAGATAAAAGGTAATCTTCCTTCAAGAAACTTACAGCCCAAGGTAAAAATAAAAGTGTAGTGTATTGTTAAAAGTAACAGACTCTGTATAAAGTGCTGTGGAAACTTATAATGGAGGCAGTAACACTGTGTGGGCAGCTAAGGGAGGCTTCCAGGAGGAGGTGACTAGTGTAGCAACTGAGGACACCCAAGCCATCAGATATGGGGAAGTGTTAAGATTTTTAACATTCTATTATTCAAAATAACACCTTGAATGGAGTACAAAATCCAGCTGTACACCTGACTAAAATAGTCATGAAGGAGAACCACAGTTTCTTAGGTAGTTACATGATAAAATTGGAAAGGCACTAGGTAACACATGGAGAGATGTGAATTACAATGTAAAGTTTCACAATTAACAGGGTAAAGAATGCAAATTCATTAAGTGCCAAACTCTGTGGATTTCCTTTTTTTTTCATCAGATAAGAGGCGGGGTTAAATCATACTGATCAATACTTTTTGGACACAGGAATCTGACGCATCTTCTGTGACTAAAAATAAATGTATACCCTGAAAGACACTCCTGGAACAAAAACCTAACCTAGAAGGCATTGGCTTAGCAATCAGAAAATAGGGGGTGAGAAGACTGATATCAGATGTTGAAAAGAGCAAAAAAATGTTTGCTAAAACTGTACAGTAATGTGGGAAGCCAATCACATTCCTTCCACACATGAGGCCATAGGGGAAAAGTGTGAAGACAGAACATCTTCTAGTGAGTGTAGGGTATTATTAAATACGGTGGCAAAGTGTAAGACAAAGAGGTAAGTGTCACATCCAGCTAGAACGGACTAGTTTGCAGATAGGAATGAGTAAAAGCAGAGGTTCTAGTGTTAGAAAAGCAGGCTGCTTCCAGACCCTGATGAAGATGGCCTGTGAAGAGGTTTGGAATGGAAAAACGTGCCAAGTAAACTGATCATTTGATTAAAAGGCTGCAAGCAAAAGTCAAAATAACAGTGTAGCCTACATAGTCATTGTTAAACTGTTTCAGTGGCTTAATGTACGCCAAGGAAAAGATTGGAAAAAGGGTACGGCCTTCACACTGATTATTGTGGATGGTCTTTTAGAAGCAGGAGAGAGAGAGAGAGAGAAAGAGAGAAGTGAGATTTTGGGGGAGCAGGGCAGAGGAGTAGGAAAAAAATCAGTTTAGGAAACCTCTGTCAGATAGTTGCTGAACATGGAATTTACTGAAATCAAAATATAAGATGCCTTAGTAAGTTTTGAAAGATAATCACTACCGAAGAAATCAAGATCTCGAGACTTAAAATGATCCTTTGACTGTCAAATTTCTTCAGGTAGGAAGAAGAATAAGAAAGTTTCAGGACCCTAAAGGAAGTCCAGGGAGGGAGAATAATGGAAAAAGAACCCCCCAGGGAGTAGAAAACCTTACAAATGTCTGCCCAGAGGATTTCAGAATGCTACTCTTTTGAGACCCAAAGAAAATGTATCTCCCATTTTTCCACTTTCCAAGTAGGAATGTGTATTGCCGTATCTTCTCCCTGTCCAGCTTCTGCACATTGGGGGGTGGGGGATGGGTGGCTAACTCAGTACACCAAGGTCCTCATGGACCTGACAATGTCACTATTATATGTCACTGAGAAGCTAGACTTTGAAATAAGTGTGTTGAATAACTGGTATTTGGGATTGTCTCCTGTGACAATTTTTTTTTAATGTATGGGAAGAAGGAAAATTTAGATATATGGTTGGTGACCCTTAGTATGGGAAGCTATAATATTCATGTATTTATATGACTAAAAGTCAAAGAATATCAGGGACGACTGAATTTAATAATTATTGTTCATCTGTCGGTGTTCCCTTGATGGCTCAGCAATATTGAATGAGTAATAGTATGAAGATACACTTATATATAAATTAATATATATTTAATAAAACTTTCTTGCTTTTAATTCAATTAAAATTAATAATTATGATGTTATACAAAGTTTTTCTCATAATTTGTTTTCAAGTGGCAATAATGATATGAAAGTTTAAAACACAAAGTAGAAATATGTTCAAAGTGTAACTTGAATATAAAATGCATGTAAACAAAAAATATATATTTTCAAGAATGTTCTTTTTCTGCTAATGCATTCATGTTCTATTAAAACTCAAAAATGTATAAAATAAAATTGCAAATTTAAACAAAGACTTAATAAAAGTAATTCACATTTATATTTTGAAATATATTTAAATTATACTCACTACTTTTTACACATAAAACTACTCACAACTCTAATTTTTAATGCTCATCTGGTTGCCATTGTAAACAATCAGTATTGTCCTTCAAGCATATCACCAATTTTATAAAATAAAAATACGAGATATTCTATAAATTTGAATTTCAGATAAACGGCAATAATTTTTAGTACTAGTATATTCCAAATATTGCATAAGATACACTTATGCTAAAAATGTTACTCACTTTTTAGTTTAAAATTCAAGTTTAACTTGTTTAAATTATCTGGCAACACTTTCTTAATATCACAACATGTTCCAGAGACAGTGGGTACAAATGTTGCAAATAGCATGATGATAATACCTAAGTAAATACAAGAGGAGAGATTAATTGAAAACCACAAGTAACAACAAAACAGACACTTGGCAATCCTGGGACCATATTTCAATATATTAACCACACACATTAAATTCTCACCCAGAGGAAATATTCAATATGGTCAGTAATTTGTCTTTTTTCTGACCGAAATGCTTCCACATCTCAAACTGTGCCTGAATTTGGAAGCAGCAAGACATCGCCATGGCTGCAAGACAGTTGTTTTTGTGCCGAGGCCGTGGAGCAGAAGTCCTAGACAGGAGTTTTCCCGAGACCTGAAACCTGAACTGGTGCTCATCGGAAGAGCGCAGTTTTAAGGTATGCCTCATGCTGTGCAGTGCGAAGTCCTCCGTTACCAATGACATCGGTAATCATTAGTCAGTGAGAGCGGGGACGTAGGTGTCTTGAAAGCCCAGGAACCAGAGTAGACATCCCTCATTCCCAGATGTGAAGGTGAATACATTAGATTTCAGATGCCCTCCTGTGCAAGTAGCCGCACTCTGACCCTTTCCCAGTTCCCACCATAAGCCCCCCATTCCGTCTATGTGACAAAGCACTGGTGGTAATGAAATTGAGAAGGGTAGCAATGGGATTCAACTTTGGAGGTCATGGGTAGGTTTCAATAAGATTCTGAATAATGCAAAGTTCATAGATTTAAAGCTGTTTAATTGTTTTGCTTTAAAAAGCTCATGTTTATTTTGTATTTTGCAAATAAACTTATTAAATTCTTTTGTATATATCAAAATTTTGATTTTTAAAAATCAAAATATAAGGAAAAAAATCAAATCAACTTTTTGTCCTTTGAAAAAAAGTCATGCTCCATGGTTTTCTTACTGACAGATCATTGTGCCTGAATGCTATATGAAAAAATTAAAACAGGAACTTGTAAGTAGTAAAGAAGGAAGAAAAATTTCATAAAAACATAATTTAGCCCTGGCTGGTGTAACTCAGTGGACTGAGCGCGGGCCTGTGAACCAAACAACTGCGGTTCGATTCCCAGTCAGGACATGTGCCTGGGTTGCAGGCCAGTTCCCAGCAGGGACGCACGAGAGGCAACCATGCATTGATATTTCTCTCCCTCCCTCCTTCCCTTCCCCTCTAAAGATAAATAAATAAAATTTAAAAAAAGCATAATTCAACTTTGCAAATACCATATTGGCCCTGATGCAGTCAACGGAACACAGCTATGTCCTTGCGTTAATGTCATGGCGAATACCGGATTAACAATTACACAGAAAACACGATGGAGTAGCTAAGGCTAACAAGGAGGGATGCATAAAATGTTACAGAGCAAATTTGAAGGTGTCTCTTTTTCCAATGCAATTTATCAGTTTCCTAACTGGAAATGATTGGGACACGATCGTTTCGTGTGCCCACGTACAGAGAACGTAGCCTGGAAGAGAAACCACGGTTTCAGAGTCCTCAGTTTAAATATGGAGAGCAGCCTTTTCCTGGTAAATAGAAATCACTGAAAGGCATTTTACAGTGTATCAGAGGGAGCAAATTCCTACAGCCGTCAATTCTTAAAAGCCTGGGTCCTGAAATAAGCATTGAGTGATGACAACGAGAATAAGAGTAATCGACAATGAACATTATTCTGGTGACACTTCACACAAAAACTCCAGAGAAGATGCGCCCAGGCCACACCACTGAAGAAGCTGCATGACCAGAGTATCGCCCACGATGGCAGCAATGACCTTTGAATATACTGCTTAAAAAGCCCCTGTTTTCCCACCATTTTCCACAAGCCTTTGGTCATGTTCTGTTTCAGTTTTAATGTATGGCCTTTAGAATTTGACTGGATTGGAGGGCTGCCTCGGTAGACACATTAATCTCTGCCGATGTTTATTTGTCCATGGAATAAGTTGCAGTTTTTCTTTCTTTGGATTAGTCCAAACTTCCAATTTTTCCTTTTATAGACTCTGGCCATGGAGGTTGTACCCATTATATTTCTGAATTTGCTCATGTTTTTATCTTTGAAATGTCCAGAAAGAAATGGAAAAAGACTGTGCCCCACCCACCCCATGCCAAGCTTGCTGTAACATCCTCTGGGTCAGCTAACTCCCCCTAGTGTATAAAACACGGCCTACATAGGCTTTTTCTACTTCTTAACGTATGAAATGGTGACCGAGGCACCTCCAGAATTCATCAGGTGTACTGCTTTTAGGCAAATGAGACGTTGAGCAATAGAAAAGGTGCTAGAGGTCCCTCACGACTGCTGTCTCTCTCCCTTGAGTCAGTGTGATGATCCACACCAGGGACCCAACATCCATCTGGCTGAACAGTCATTCCCTTAGTGATCTCACTGTGCTGCCCACTCTGTTTTCGCCTAAATGTTCTCTCGCCTAGTTCAATAATCACTTAGCAGTTGTATATATCTTTCTGACTCACGGCATTCCTCTCCTGCTCCTAAAAGACCTATAGTTTCCAGACAGGTTAGATTTTCTATTGCTTTTTTCTATCACGACCTTTTCCCTGCTACAACTAAGTGCCATGTGGGATATCGTGTTTATGCATGCCATGTTCTTATTTATTACTAATGTCTGTCTAGTTTTGCTCTCGTTGGCCCTGGTGCCAATATATTCCATCTCTCAGAGCCTCTTGTTTCTGGCTTCATTGTATCCAACAACCTCTCTGTGTAAGTTAGTACTTTCTTGTGTTCTCTAGTAAGCAACTCATGTTATACTGAAACATTTGTTTTATTTTCTGTGACATATTCTAGAAATTTTTAATATGGGTTGGACACCCCCAGGTGAAATTTTGAAATACTTAGATTTCTCTACTTTCTACTCAAGTAAGCTCATTAGAATGCAAAGAGTTTGAATGACACTGTTTAAGAAATAACACTGAAGTGTTAATTAAAACAATGTTGTAATGTATTGTTCAAGGAACTGGTGAAGCTTAATTTTTAAATATAATTAGTATCAAACTAAGACATGCTCTGTAACTGGTTGGAATATCCCAGGATATTGTGTTATGTTTAGTAACCACTAAAGAAAAGGATACATTCTTAAACATTTTTGTCTTATCCAGAGAGACCAGCTTAATTTTAATCCACCCTATATTGGTGAATAGATCTGGCAGGAATACATACAAAACTCTTCAAAAAGCCCTGCAAAATAGTTGCTCTGTTTATATACATCTAATGAGAGGGTTTAAATGTCTGCTGTCATCTAAGCCTGAGAGCTGCTGAGATAAGATGCTTTACTTCTATTCTCAACAAACTCTATTTCCTACAATCTATCTAAACCAGATTGATTGAAACAAATATGCTTGCATTTCAGAGAGAGATATCCAGCCTTCAGATTTCATAAGGAAGATGAGGCGTGTAATTAGTTTAGAAACCAAAGTGGAGACAGTGACAGATAATGTAGTTTGGTCTTCTTAACACCGATTTTAGCTTCCTTTTCGCAGTGCTCTTTCACTGAAGAAGATGGAGAGGGAACTGCGTGAAGGCCTAGGCTCCCTTCCATCTACACACAATTATCATGGAACATAGTTCTTGGCAAAGGGATACAAGCAGGTGGACCCAGCATTGGTGCCTCTCCCCCACCCCCAGATTCAAAGTTTTGTGTATAGTATTTCCTTCTTTGTCTTCCAATTTTCCTCTCTCTTCCTTCATGGGGCTCTGGGGAATATTGAGACCTACTTCTTGCATGGCTGAGTAAACTCCTCACAGACAAAATCTCCCAGAAATGACAACAATAAACTCTGGGGAATAAAAGAAAAAGGAACACTCTGAGGTCGTAGCTGCTGACTTAAATACTATGTGCAGTTTGAGCCCCATCAATTAGCTACTAAAACAAAAATATGAATACTCTCCTTTGCACATAACAGAACACAGAAGCTCTCCAATGTAACATCTACATGATCCATGAGACCACTCACAACCGAATGACATTCAAAGGTGCAGAAAAATGTTACTCATTCTCATGAGGGAAAAAAAAAGTCAATGAAGGCCAACCTCCAAATGGCCCTGATTTTGGAATCAGAGAAGAACTTTAAAGCAGGTGTCATAACCAAGCTAAACGAGCTAAAGGAAAATACTCTTGGAATGAATAACATGATAGAAAATCTCAGTGAAGAAACAGATTGAAAAAGAATAAAGTAGAGATCCTAGAACTGAAAACTATAATATCTAAGTTTTAAAAAATCTCTGGATAAAAATTGCTTTTAATTAGGCTAAAGATAATATATTTTGTTTCTGGATGGATTTAAGTCTATATAAGAAACAATTAAAATAAAATTTTTAAAAAGGGGGGTTGGACTGGGATGGGAGTAAAACATAGAACACTGTACTTGAACATAAATTAAAATAAATAAATTTTAAAAAACACTATTTAAGAAATAATTTCCAATACTTACATTCGAATAGATATAATAAGCTATTAGCAATCAAAGAAATCTGCCAAAAATGTTACTGCACATGTATATAACATGTGTGTAGTGTATATGTATGTATGTGTATGTATTAGTATATATGTATGTAAATGTATAGGTATGTTGATTGCATATAATATATGGCGCGTTTATTATATTTTATAACATTTTATTTAATGTATGTTATACATTTTAAGATATTTATCAGTGTGTGACTATATGTATATGTGTGTATATACACATGTAACACATTGCACATTACATAACAAGTTATGTGTGGCCTGTGTTACACACTATATCATATGTGTTGTATAATATGTATGTATATGTGCCTGCCAATCCATGTTTTAAGAAGCAGACAAACACAGCTAAAATATTTTGAAGTTAAATAGGATGCTATACAGCTATCAAAGAAACCTACTGAAAGGTTTCCATTTAATATGTGCTATAGAATATTAGCATAGATAATATATATGTTGTTATATATGTATGTATATTATAGATCTTATATATTTTTAAAATATATGTAAATATATATAATATATAATACTCACACAGAGTTCCATATAAATGTTTGCCTTTACCTTGGTTACCATAGATTAACTAAGCAAATATCACTTGTCAAGGGTAAATTGACAAAGAAATGATGTGCTTTTTTATGCAAATGTAGGTTATAGTGTATTTTGGACGGAAAGAGCAATTTATGAACTTCTTGCTCCTTGCTAATAAAAACGTTTTTTAAAAAGCATGCAGCTAATTTTATTATGGTGTACTAAATATATGCCGAAGCCTCTTTCTTCTGGCCTAAGGCCATAAAAAGACAAAAACGCACAGGGAGACTAAAGGGAGGTGTCGTTAATGCGTTAGTAATTATGGAAAAGGAAACATAGATGGAAGAGAAAACTTGATTGTGGAAGTAATCCCAGCCCCTTATTGCAGAAGTAGGAAGGAGTTCCAAAGGGGTTTCGGTGACAAAAGGAACAGCTGCCTGAAGTAGCAGAAGCTCAGTATCAATTGAAAAGATGGCAGTTTGCAGGTCACACTTGGTGTCTCTGGCTTGATACTGACATACCATCACCCCCACTTTTTGTCTGGCTCTATGAAGGGAGAAATGAAAGGCATATGACTATAGTAGCACAAGAGGATTTCTTTTCAGCTATAATAATAATACAGCTATCTGAAAATATGAAGAAAAGGGAAATTTGCAGGGGGGGATATAAATTTAAAATCTTAGTACAAGAAGAACTAGAAAACCAGAATATGCCAGAAATCATCGTTGGATTGGAGATGTATCCTTAAACTCTACCTTTGTCAAACCATCAGACTCAGACTTTTGAGATACAGATAACTCTTCTTTCTATTTATACTTTTCTGGAAGAAAGAACATCATGAAAGATCAGTCAGTACACTAAGTATATGATTCTAATTACTCCCCTAATAGCAGAAATAAATAAGAACAATTCAAGAAGAGAAAATTATAAATCAACGTAATTTAGGAACATGTAATAGAGTATTGGAAAATGAACAAAATAGAAGTTTTAGACTACACACACACACACACACACACATATGATATTAAAAAACTATGGATGGTTTAAGAAGAACACTAAATATACCAGAACAAGAAATGGCAAAACTAGCTATGAGGCATTCCTATAGAATTCTGTGCAGAGAGATAAGGAGATTTTCTACAAAAGCTATAGCTCATATCTAATGTAAGTCCCAGAAAAACAGAGAATAAAAAAGAGGCAATAATCAATCTGGGAAAGTTCCCAGAAGTAAAAATACAAGAGTCTTCAGATTAAACAGAAATATGTTAAATCTCTACTAATAAATGAAAACAAACTAGAAAACAAATCGTGAGATAATATTTTTAATAGACATTCAGTCGTATGGTTTTAAATGAAGCATGCCTACAACATGAAAATGACACATGTATAATACAGAAATTTTGAAATGAATATGATATATATTTTCACATGGGGTAGCCAAGTTCTTGTATCTATATAAATGACAAAGTAGGATCTGACATTAAATCACTGATAGATATAAAAAGCATGGTTAATTATTTTAAAAAAACCTATCCAGAAAACATACTATTTGTACGCTTGTATCTAATAAAACATAATCAAAAATGCATAAAGCATAATTGAAATGATTGAAAAAATTAACCAAGCCATAAGAATAATCAAATATGTTAACACAACTCTCTCAGAAGCAAATGAATCAAGCAGACAGACTTGAAAGCACAATAAAGGATCCCCAAAACAAAATGAACAGTTTAATTTGATGAATCTAAACCAGTGTGTTTATCTCCAGCCCTGCTCTGAATGGAGGACGTGCACTGCTTTCAAGAACACAAAGGCTACCAACAAAAATTGTTCGCATGCCAGGTCCTAAATAAGATCTCAACAAATTCAAAGCCATTTACTTAGCTAAAGTAAAATGAAAGTCCAATAATTAAAAGTACATACTTTTTAAAAATGATACCTTTACAAATTAAAATTAAAGACAAAAAAATTCTTTAAGTAGTCCATGGGATGGAAATGATTTCTAATGGGAAATTCCATATAGAATCAAATGATAAGAAAATACTAATAGTAAAGCTTTTGTTATACCACTAAAACGTGCTAAGAGGAGAATATATATTCTTAAGTGTGTATAATAGGAAATAAGAAATATTAAAATTTAATGAGCTAAGCTTTCACCTTAAAAGGCTATAAAATAATAATAATAAAACAAACCTCAAAATATTAGAAAGATACAAATGTAGAACTTAATGAAATAAAAATATGTAGATTTAAAAAAAACCTTTTGAGGGGAAGAACTAATACAAAGAATGTTGGCAGTATTAATAAAAATACATGAGAGATGGTACAATTAAACAACTTTAGGAATTGATGAGGTCGTGCCCAGAAATAATTTGAATTTAACTGAGGGATATTAAAAAAAAACAACTTAAAAATAGAAGAGACTCGTGATATTCACACTTGAAAAGACAAAGCAAAGATTCCAGTTCTCTAATTCAATGCAATATCAATGAAAATATCAATAAAATACTGTATAAAAATTTCTAGGCTCTTTCAGGAATTGAAATGGACAGAAGGTAAAGTTAAAAATGAATGTGTTGGCCCAATGGTGGGACTTCTTCCACAATGTGTGTGTATATGTAATCACTATGATGTATACTTGAAATATCTTACAATTTTATTTGGCAATAATACCCAAATAAAGCTAAAAAAATAAAATAAAAGAAAGAGAAAAAGTTCTCTCCTGGAAGAAATTAAGTCTTAATGTAGCAAATCAGCAATTAGAACTGTGATATTATTTAGATGAAAACTTACTGCCAGCACCTTGTTTTATAAATTTAAAAAACAAAAATAATTGAAGCTTCAAGGTAGAAATGACTTATTCAAGTGTCACGGTGATTTGGTGGCTGATTAGGTGACCTAAGTTCTGGTTTCCTGAGTCCCAGGCCTACCCCCCTTGCTACAGTGTCTGTTACTCTCCCACATACTGTCAGACTAGCAGAGAGTTTATGAGTCAGGGAATCTAGATTGTATTGTGGAAGAAACAATCCCCCAAATTCAGTTGACTGAAACACAATTTTTTTTCTTGCTTAGTTTACACATCTGACATGGGTCAAGGTGGAAGTCTGCTCCACATGGTCCTTCAGGCATGGTCCTAGGGTCCTCCACGTGGTCCTAGGCTCACGGAGGCAGACCACCATGCAGCTAGACTTTCTGCGCAATTGATCTCACCCATGGTTGTGGGGGGGCGAAAGAAACAGAGAATTTCACAGAGGTTTCTCATTGCCTCTGCTCAAAGTGGCATGTGTCAGTTCCATTCACATACATTGGTGAGAACTTGTCCCTTGGCTTTGCCCAACTGCACTGTCTGTCTAGGACGGAAAGAACTGGATACAGTGAACCCCGGATGACACTTTTATGCAGTAAAAGTCAAAGTGACTCTGCCCTGCGAGGCTGATGATTCTTCTCTGGCTCTCTCTCCCATTGAGCCTTCCAGTTTTTTAATGCATTCCTAAATACCTGTGTCTGCAGCCCCACTCTAGGGTTGCAATGTAAATACCTGGTAATGTAAGTCCAATCAGTGATCTTGGCTCTGAGTGGTCAAAAGAGTTAATATGAAAAGCAGCGAAGAAAGACGAGCAAAGCAACGGTTTGGAGGTTTGCCCACGGTGCCCAGGGATCCCCATTATTTTTGGAGTGAGAAAAGGCAGACCTGTGGTTTACCAAATGGTAACGTCTTGGACAAAAAGGGTTCACTCAGCTTCCTCAAATATTTACCCTTTTTATAGAAAAAAAAAGTGTCTGTTGCCTCTGTTAAGGGGGAAGAAAGTCTGAAGCAAACAGGTAATTGGTAAGCTCACAGAATTTTTATTTAATTCTTTTTCCATAACAAAAGTGTTTGCCTTAATTTAATACAATTCAGTTAAAGATATACACTGAGCCCTGGCTGGTGTAGCTCAGCAGATTGAGCGGCCTGCGAACCACACAATCGTGGTTCGATTCCCAGTCAGGGCACATGCCTGGGTTGCAGGCCAGTTCCCAGCAGGGGACTCATGAGAGGCAACCATACATTGATGTTTCTCTCCTTCTCTCCTTCCCTTCCCCTCTAAAGATAAATAAATAAAATCCTTTTTAAAAAGTAGTGTTTCTTCAAATTAAGGAAATATGGTAGCTGTCAACTATAATTTAAAAAAAAGATATACACTGAAAAAGTTTCTGCTTTTCATGGGTATGTATTTTTTTATCTATATAATTTACACTGGGAAGGCAACACTCAATCAACTTTTTAATAAGATCAGAAATCGAAATAAAAGATATTCAGAAGCTAACAAAACACCTTCAAATCTAGTAAAGTGCCAAAATATAAAATATGGATACTTTGGAAGAACAATTTAAATTTGAAGGATTTGACCTAAAGGGAAGCCATGCCCACCTATAGCTTTCACTGATGTATAGCAGGCTGCTTTGTTGTCATTAATATATTGATATAGTCGATGTCATAAAAAGAACCCCTGTGACTTGTTCTAAAGTAGAAAGGAAACAGATTATAAAGTACCGTGCATTTTGCAATCCATTTACACAAAATAAGGTTATATATTTATGGATATATATGCGCAGAGATTGGCTAAGCACCAAAATGATGGTTGTTTGGGTGGTGATATTTTGAGAGATTTTTATTTTCTTAATCTTGATTCCCCTCACCTTCTTTTTAACACTACATCTCTATAGATTTTGCAAATGTGCATTTGTTTTCAAAAGCAAAAAAAAAAAACCCACCATTTTTTAAAGAGTAGCTTTGGGAAAGAAATTGCACATACATTTCTGCATAATTACAAATCTATATACTTTTTTCAGACACTGGGTATTGGCTTACAACTGGGTTCCCAGTAAGATCTTAGTATTCTTTTGAAATTTTAATGCTGTGGATGTGTTTTACCTTTTAAGCATACGCACCCACACACATATACCGTTTTCAATTATGAAGCACAGTTGAAAATGTAAATGACCTATATTTCATTAGAGATGGATTGTAGCTGTTTTATTCTAGTGCCTCATCCGTAGACCTTTTAATATCATCTCATTGTCAAGAAGCCTGATATATCATTCCAAGTTCAGAACAACTTGGTAACCTTTGTCTTCCTTTGTGTGAAAATGCTTCATCTCAGGAACGGGAACATAAAAGTGGTGGCGGGATCGCACACAGGGCTTTGGCAAATGCTAGGCTGTGCTCTGATTCATCCCTTACATTTCAGGGGGATAACATCTACCTCTATTCTCCCCATATAAGCTCCTGATGCTTCGGCTTCATTTCTGCTTTCAATTCCGAGCCCAGTTGGTTTTTTTTTTTTTTTTTAAATGAAAACCATCTCTTACGGGCCCCATAGGAAGTCGAGAATACTTTGTGCAGCAGCAGTTCCCGGAGGGGGTACTGATGCGGGCCCGGTAGAGAGGGCCTGCAGGACATCCTGCCTGCACACACCTGCTTTGCACTTGGAGTTCCCGCATCTGTGGGCTCTGCTGCCAGCTGCACCTGCCTCCGCTGTGCCAAAGCCGCGGGTCCCTGGGGCCCCGAGTACAGAGAAGAAAGAAACACAGTGCTCTGGGGTCCAGAGGGACAGGATCCCCAAATTCTAAAGATGTGTCTGAATGCTGGTATTTCTACCCGAAGAGATACTAAAAAGAAATATGCAATTTAGTCTACAGCCTTTTTGTGTGTTTTGGTGTAGAGATCTTTTAGTGACAGCTTTCCTCTCTTGAGTTATTTCCTCCTGTTTCTTTTTACTGTCCCTCCTTTGACTGGGATGTGTCTCTGTGAAAATACTGCCCACATCCGTTTTTGAGGAAATTTCTTGGTTTGCATTCCCAGCAAAGAACCAGTGTTTGCACGTGAAGGCCGACGTTTATTCCTGGTCTGCCCATGAGAACACCGAGGGTTCGCGGAGATCATTTTCTTGCACCGCACCCAGCGGACTACAGAGGAAACATGGCTGCCGCCAAGGGGATCGGTGCCATCCGAACATTTGGTCTCTAGTCTCCCAAGTCCTCTTTGTTTTTGATCGTGACATTTCTTCGTGCTCAGATGCATACATGATGTAACATTCTTTGTTGATGTTCTGAAATGTGCTTTAAAGTTATTTTGGCTGAGCATAAAATAAGAATGGGAAACTCAACTTTTCTGGTTGAAATGCTAATCTTTTCCTTCCCCTTCCCATCCCCCTGTCTTTCTGTGCCAGGCATATTTGTATGCCTTTAAACCCAAGACTTGGTGTGTAATAAGCCCTAGACTGTTTTGTTGGAAACAGGGCAAATGAGAAGTCTCTCCAGGGGATCTAGAGACCTTTACGGTGGTGGCAGAGAAAGCCCTAAAGGGGAGTTCCTCGCAGCCGAATTGTTGAGGTATGATGGAAGTTCAACAGCATGGAAATTCTACTTCTCGCTTCAGCTGAGAAGGTGCTTACAAAGGTAGCTGGGTGATTTTAGCAATTTGCCTTATTTTGAAAATCCAATTTGGAAGCTTCATTAAAGGACACTAATTTAGTGTCTTCGGGGAATATGTGTTTAAAGGAGCTTGTCGAGACAATCTTAGGTGTTTGCCAGCGTGGAGGTGAACACAACTCCCCAAGCTGGGGTTGCCTGGTTACGTGCAGGCTCTTTCATTTCAAACATGATACCGAATAAATTCACAAGCACCCAGATCAAAAGAATGACAGCACTACTTTCTCTTCTCACACCATCACCGTCTCCTGTCCCTAAAGTTAAGATGCTTTCAGTGTATGAATAATTCTGTGACAGGCACTGTGGACCTGTCCCCAGAGGTCCAGTAAGGGAGACATCAGTGTTAGTGAGGTTAGTGGTGGTTAGTAAATGGCAGGTCAAGGACTTTTAGGGATAGTAACTCTTTCTAATTGTTTTTTTAAAAACACAAACACCTTCTGAATGCCCAGAAGAATCACGTCCTGCTCACTGCTTGCCTGACATTCTCTGAAGTGTATATTTCAGTCCCACAGCAGGACAGAAAACTTAAAATTGGATAGCTGAAAGTTATTTGTCTACATGGCCTCAAGTAAACTTGACCCTTCCCCAGTTCCTAATTCGTTGACAAAAGTTTGTGAGAAAGGGTAGAAAATTTAGGTGGAGCCAATTAGTCTTATTCTTCTTTGGGATGCTTTCCTTTGTGTGTTCAACGTTGTCATCCGGTCTGTCCGTCCATACAGTTTTGAGATGTGCAAACATTTGGTCTTGTTCTTTTACACAATCTCTGGAGTTTGTACTAAGAGTCCTGATTGAGTTGCCCTCCCCCCACCCGAGGCCTAGAATGTCTAATTCAGTTTGTAGCAGCGGGTTCCATTTTCTCAGTGAATTCTCAGAGTGAAATCTGATTTGTTTCAGGAAGAATTTGCATTTAAGGGCAAGCTGTTAAGTTTTCCTCTTAGTTAGTTACCTATCCATCCAGTCAAGAGATGCTGGTGTCTAGTCCTATCCAGAAAGAAAGTCAAATACAGGGACCCTCATCCCATTGGGGCCCAATTGTGTGGAATTATGACTTAGCACAACTTGGCATGACGACCCCCCCCCCCCTACAAAGTAGGATTTTTCATGATTTGAGATGAAGGAAGAGAAAAAGAATTGGAAATACTTTTTACTAATTTCCCCCTGAATTCCATATGGCTGGGAGGAAGCGGGGGGAGGGGGGCGGTGGAAATGTCTGTTAAAATGCTTTTGGAGAGAACTGAGCAGAAATAGATCGACATAAGGGTCTTGAATTTCTTGGGCTTCATTTGCTGAAACCTCGTTCTTATTCCAGCAATAGCTGATCCCAAGGCAGACAATTTCCAATATTCAGAAAACACAGTAATGATGTATTCATCAAGGGCCAGTACACCCTTCTCCTATTTTTCACAGTGTTTTGTAGAACTACACACATTATCTCTTTGGTCCTTATAGTCACCATGTTAGCATATGTGACCATGGCTACAGCTGTTGAAATTGATTTTTTTTTTAAAGGGGAAGGCACATCCCTTAATAAATCTATTTATAATGTCTGTCATCAAAAAAGGATGTCAATAAGTGAAACTAAAAGGAGGTGGAGTTTTTATGATATGATTTACGCTATTTATTTATTTGTTGTCTACTCCTGGGGTGACTAATTGCAGCTGGTAAAAGTTGATTTTCTCCTCTTCAATTTATTGTGGGATGGGTGTTCATTGTACCAGCTTCCTAGTTATTCAGCGTCTACATTTCAGAAGCTGAATTGCTGGATTCTGTCAAAATGAGCTTTGGCAATTCCGTGCAGGCATGTACAACTATAATTTTGCTTCGCATTAATAACAACCTAGCAAAGAAACCCAGAATCAAATGCCTTGCTCTCAGCTGGGGGCAGAAAGCCAGAATGATATATCTTGGCTGGTGACTTACAATGTTGGAAAAGTAGGCGCTACAAGCACGGAGGGTGGGTGGGTGGTATTCCGGAAACGTATTTCCATTCCTCCACAATTCCTTTTTTTTTTTTTTTTGGTAGTGTGTGCCCTGAGACAATTAAAAAAAAAAAGAATTACAGATAATAAAAATAGCACATCTCCAAAACAAATGGAAAACGCAGCTCTTTTGTTTCTTTGGGTGTCAACTCAGTTCCCTGCCCCATACCCTGCCCAGCGGGCGTTTCTGCGGCACCTTGGTGATTCTCAACTAGCGCTCCGGTGGCCGCAGTCAGGGCAGTCGCCCAGAGGGAGTGCGCTTGGCGCTGTGCACCGGACTTTCTGTCTCGCTCAAAGCCGCGAATCTCAGAGCTCTGAGGCTAAGGATTCATTGGGTGGAGTGAGGTGTTTTTGCGGGATATTCTCTGCAGAGTTGGCCTGGAAAGTGAGCACCAGAGCAAGGGAGCTGAGCAAGGATTTGCCAAGTGCCCAAGGAGTCGCGAGGCGCCAGGGATCGGTATGCATTTGGGCTCAGGCAACCCCGGCGGTGCGCGCTCGCTGGCCCGGAGCAGGGAGGCTGTATGGAGGGGCAGGGGGCAACGTGCCAGTTTTCTCTCTGATTAATGATGTTCACGCTGCTGTGCGTGGCTCACGCGCTTTGTCTCTAGCCTTGGGGCTGGTGGAGAACGGCCAGGGGAATGTATAGAACCTCGCGCACCAGGCGCACCTGGCAGGTGCCGGTGCCTGACTCGGCCAACTCTGGTCGCGCCCTGAGGCAGAGAGGCTCGGGCAACCGCAGGCACCCAGCCGCGGCCATCTCCGGGGTGTGGCGGGTCAGGGGACTAGAGTCTGCAGCCGGAGTAGCTGCGGAGCCACATGGCACACGCGCAGCATTGCCTTCAGCCGGGGCGGGACCGGACACGGCAGGGGCTGCAGAGAGGAGCCGGGCACCGCCCCCCACGGCAGTGCCAGCCGCGTGGGAGGGCAGAGTCGGGCGGAGGGGCAGACGACGAAGGCGGGGATGTAGGGGACGCAGAACCGAGGGACAGACCGAAGCTGGCTGGCTGGCTCAGAGTGGGACTGACAGTGACAGCGCTAGGGACAGGTGCGAGCAGTCAGCTTGAGACAGAGGGAGAGAAAAGAGGAAGAGAGAGGGGATTCTCGTGCTCCCTCCCCTGCAGACGCCCTCCTCTGTCCGAGGGAAGAGGCTGGGGCACTGAGTGGGAGCGGAAGACAGAGAGATGTGGGCTCAGAAGAAGGCAAGAGGGACCCTGCGTCGCTAGTGGGACCGAGCAACAAGCAGGAAGAGACAGACCCACTCACGGACTGTCAGCGAGAGTGGCAGCCGGAGAACTCAGCGCAGGAAAGCCAGAATCCCGGGCTGTGCTGTCAGACTGAGCGCGAGGCAGACAGACAACGTGCAGAGAGACAGACGGGCAGACGGGAGGTGGGGGCACGTTCATTCCCGTAGCCCCCCGGGCAGAAAAGGCAGCGGCGTGCCCCCGAGGGTGTCTGGAGCAGCGTCAGGCAGCAGGGGCAGCGGGGTTGCCCGCTGAAGCCACCGGTGTTGCCGAACCAGTGGCCGCCACAACCTTGCAAGGATCCCAGCCTACGCTGTAAAAACCTCGTTTTACTAGCAGTTAAATAAATCCACCAAAAAAAAAAGCCAAATCAAACTAATCCAGCCAAATCAATCGTTGAGAAACAATAATATTAATAAAACCCCCAAACTGAATCAAATCAGACAAGGCACCAAGACGCTGGGGGGATATCCACTGTGCGGTCAAGGTAATGATCAAGGTCTTCGACGTGAGCGTTGCATGCCTTTTGTGAATTGTTTTCATCTCCTTTCTGCCATAGATCTGTGCCTTTCTTTCTAATTGTTTCAGTCTGTGTTTCTCCTTCGTGTTTGTAGAAAGCTGTTGTTATATGTGTATTGTGTTATGTTTGTCAAGAGGGGCAAACAACTCCTCCCCCCAAAATGAGGCAGAAATGGAAAGATGGACGAGGATTGAAAAGGGCAGTCCTTCCCATCAGAGAACTCCACAGTGATTTACGCAGGTACCAAGGTAGAAAGTTTGTAAGGCTCTGATTTCATCTGAAAGAGAGCCATACAAGGTGCAAAAAGTTGTAATCTGTTTGTTGGACTCTCAGGACTCGGGGTCCTGGCTCTCAAGGGGGATGGGGAGGGGGATAGATGCTGAGCCTTATTTTTACACGTTTGAAAACTGTGTTTCATGGCAAACCCTAATTGGACATCTTCTGTGGCACATTGTGAGTTTCAGTAGTAGAATTGAGTTGAATTAGACAGGTGTTTAGAAAGTTTCTTAGGAAGAGAAATGGACTGAATCTTTCTCCATAGAAATAGAGCTGGAGAGGATGCAGTTGCTGTCGGCTGCTCAGGTTGAGTACTTGGCCACCTCCTGAGGATACAGGACAAGGACAGAGTCCGAGGCTAAAAGGCAAAGCAAAGATGGAATCGCAAGTTATGGGGATGGGGAGCTGGTAAGCACAATGCAAAGCTGGTAGATAATCACTTTCATGAGAATGTGTTTAGAATGCAGATACCAGATACCTGCTCAATTTATGATTATTAAGGCTATTAAGGCTTCAGCCTCTCTCAACAAGCATGGCGGTCTCCAAAGTTGAAAGGAAACTGTACAAGATTCCGTGCAAATGCTGACTAAACCCAAAAGATTGCTACCTCCTCCTCATCCACTTTGGAGATCATCAAAATTGCTATGATTGTTTTAAGAAAACAGAGAAATGGAGATGACAGGGAATCATTTTTCATATGGCAAAACTTAGAAAATTTTTGACACATGGTTTAAAATAAATGCACCTGCTCCTTTGATCCTCTGTATTTGTGTCACCACGGGGCTTGCATGTCTTAATAGTGTTGTAGTTCGTGTCATTTTCACAAAAGACTGTCATTTGGAAGCCGAGAGCTCTGGCTATGTTTTGTTCAAATAGCCAAGTAATCTGCTCTCTTGGCAATAATGGCCTCTGCTGCACTCCTAATGTGGGTCGCATGTGAGAAATGATGTGTGCACTCCTTTTGGATTTATGTGGATTTTTAAGGTATGGGTTTGTGTTTGAACCTATAGCTCCTTTCATATCGCAGATTTTTACTTCTTTTTATTACGTCCACTCCCAGAATATTTTTAAAATTTTTGGAATAGTTTAGTATATTCTCTAAGGAGTATACTTTCTTGTCACAAAAGATACAAAAGGCTAATTTATTACTGTTCTTGCTTATCAATGCACTGAATAGCCTTAAAATAACTTGGTTTAGATGCAATTTCCAAGTCATTTAGACTCCTGTGCGTGAATGTCTTAATTTACCTCGTCTGGACATGATTTCTGTTACTTCATACATAATATAAAGTTGCTGTAGACTGTTTAACAGAATACTTTGTTTAGGTGAGTCATCTTTAAAGAAACTTGCACAGCTCCAGAAACTGACTTGCAGTTTCCCGGTGACTTAATTCCCCGACAAGCTGGTGCACTTTGCAGTGTTCAGCGCAGACCAAGACAGGTGTGTGTGTGCCATTAGATTTGCAGATCGCTGCTCTCCCAGTGGCTTTCCCTCCCAGATCCCAGCTGAGTGGAGTTACCTTGAGAACTGTGGCATTAGCCCTGTTAGAGCATGCTCCAGGGGGGAGTTCTGTGCAGTCTATTTTTAATGCCATTTAATGAAGGAGCAAGCACCTCACTCAGCAATGAAGGCAGCATGGTGGAAGACAGAGCAGTGCGTGGTTATGGATACTGGCAAAGGATATTTGGGAAGGTACAGACTGGCTGCTGGATATGGTAATTTTAATTAGTCCTACTACATTGCACTAACAGAAGTCAATTGATTTTTGTGAGCCATTTACACATGAATAGTTTGGTATGTCTTCATAAACCTCTTCAGTGATTCTTGGAAAGAAGACTCAATAATTGGAGTGCCTTAAAACTTAAGCGAGATACTTAAGGGACTTTCTGCATGCATACTATTTTTAATACAAGCTGTCAGGCTCTTGGGTGGTGAGAAGTGCAGAAATAATTTCTGGTTACTATAATATTGCTCTAGGGAAGGGTCTGGAGCTAGTAAAATGTAACTAACATCTTTCTATGGTATTATGATAAGTTGAAGCTCTGCCTTGTGAATTTTTTTTTTTTTCTGTAAACTTGAAGGCTAGATCCAGAATTCTGGCAGCTCCATGAAGCAGGGAGTTTTTGATTGATTGAACTTGATAGAACATTTGAGTTGTTTTCTCTCCTTATTTTGAAATGAGCACAGTAGATTGTCTTCCTGGAGGTTAAATACTTTAAAATGGAGATTGTAGAGATAGCACGGATACTTTTCGGAATGTAATAATGAGGCGGGGGTATCTTCATATTATAGTGCGTAAAACATAAGAAGCCAGCTGTCTGCAATGTTTGCATATATGCAGAACACTTGTCTTCAGATAGAACGCGAGGATGTTCACTGGGAAAGGTCTCTGTTGTTCATTTTTATATTAACAATATCCTATAATTGGGTTACTTCTTTGTTCAGAGTGAAACTGATTAGACCAATGCCCCAGTGGTTTTAAAATTAATAAACATAAGAGAAAGTGATGTTTTATTAAGTGGGAAAGTGAGCCACATAATCATTATTAAATAAAGCTGTTAGAGCAGTGTACAAAGTTGTTCTGGATTTTGCCAATTTTTATGAAAAACAGTAAAACAAAACTACTAAGGGAGATATATTGCAAGGAGTTACTGTAACTTGTTATTGATATTGTTTGTGTTCTGCACCTCGTACTTCCAGAGGGGAAAATAATCTTCACTAACGCCAATATTTTCCTCAGTGGTCATGCTCTTTGGACCACAGTGCTGCTATATTTCTCAAGATGCTCGAGTCCGTGGGCATTCCCATTTGAATTCAATGTGTGTTTTGTCTGTGGACAAGTTAATGATAAGCTACATGAGTAGAGAATGTAATGAGTCAGCCACTGAAGAAGACATAATATACAACGTAGCCAGAAGTGAATATGATTGTGAAACCTCATTAGTATGGGAAGACAGTTCGAAGTTCATAAGGTTGGAAATCGCAAATGAACCATTTGTAGATAAGTTAGTTCAGTGCAGACCTGCTTTGTGACAAGGTTGGTTAGGCAAGAATATGGGGCTTAAAAATGATGTCGACATTGCAAGCCATTTCTTCATATGGTAAGTACTGGCATCATTCTAACTGGTACCACGCAGTGGTAAGAGGTTTTGAAATTTGCGAATCTCTAATCAGAAAAAAAGAACGGGCTTCCTTAAAAATGCATCCTGTCACCTGGAAAGCCCTGAACATCTTTCAAGTCAGTGATGATAAACTTGTAAAACACATACTTCTTCTCTTTAGACAAAGGATCTTCATGTTTTAAGAAATCAGTGGCTCCAGTAGCTTTTCATTTCTGCTGCCTTTGCTTTTATTTTTTCATCCCAACATTAAAATTTAACTATGATCAATGATTTCCAGCAGTGATATAAGTAAATGCTGAAGGACTATTAAAGGTGAAAAAATATATAAGCAAGATACATCTGTGACTAGATTTTTCTTACTCAGGCCATTTTTGCTTCTGGGTGTTAGTTTTCTTTAAGGTATATTTATGCCAAGTTCTAATAAATTGATATTTTTCAGTTACTTGGAGTCTTACAATTTAAATTGATTTTGCTCATTTGGGGTTAAAGTTGGCCCTGGGTGTTCAAAATATATATTGCTTGAATCTACATCACCATCATTTCATTTCTGTGAGGATAGATATGAACTGAGATATAAAATATTAAACTGTATACATTAATAGAATACGCTTGGTAAATGATAAAGTGTTTCAGACAGAGTATCATGTCTACTCAGCAATTCTTAGTGCTTGGTGACTGTTATCTATGTCTCAGAATCCTCTGTAGTCTGGTGGCATTTTCTTAAGACATAAAATGCCCATACAACATTTTGAATGTATCTCTCTCTAAAATTACTGGGGGATATCTGTGCCCTGGGAAATAGCTATGCAGGTAAACCAAAAAGCGAATTGAAATAATTACTGGGGGCAATTGAAAGGAAATTGAAAAACAAAAGGTTTGACTAGAATACACCAAATTGACTCTCTACTTTGAAATTGAATTCTTGGCCTTATGGCATGCCCCTCTCTCCTGGCTGCCTGCATAGATCTTAGTGCTGTCAGGTAAAGCAAATGTTAATCACTGTCTATGGCCACAGAAAATCAATCTTTTAAATTCCTCTGCATACGTTTCCCAGGGAAATTTCTTCTGGCAGTTTTTTATAGGCCCCGCTTAATGTACACATCGTGCCACAGGTTACATAAGGTTTTTTGTAAGTTCTGTGATCAGGTGATATCTATTAGCATAAAATTACAATTGTGACTTATTAAAATGCCAAAGATTTAGTCCAAAATTGTCTCATTCAAGGGACACACTCATAATTATGTCTTAGTCATAATCCTATGCATCATTTTTAAAGTAATTTACTCTACAGTTGTTCCTTTTAACTAGCAACAGAAAATAATTTAATTTTCTCCAGGTAAAGGGCAGACAGGGTCTACTAATAATTATCCCTTATAAAACCAGACTTCTTACCACATTCTCATATTTCATCCTACTTCAGAGTGATACAGCTGGTCTTCCATCAGAAATCATTGTGGATAAGACCTAAAATATTAAGATTTTGTCAACAAAATCACTTCCCTCAATAATAACATTGGTTTTAAGATAAATAAAAATAAAATACAGTTTCAATTAAAAAAAGGATTCAAGATTTTTAACAGAAAAGCAATGACGTCACTTTTTATGCAAATCTTTTGGCAAATTTTGCAGAGATTTATTTGGCACGCTGTGGTTAATGTTCCTATGCAGAATTGCATAATGTAATATACCATTTTTTTTCTACAGGTTTTTTTCAATGAGATATATTTACCAAGCTTATCTACCCAGAGAAACCCAGTAATCAATCCCGGTTACCCACACAAGCTAAGAAATAAGTCCTTGTGATTGGAACTTCCAGAAGAAGGACTCAGGGAGTTCTCAAGCAGTCTGAGTGCTAGAAATCTCAATAATGGACACGTATTCTCTTACATTTGCATTGTCGTTGGTTGCTTCTTTATTACACATTAAACACTTGAGATAAGGATGAGGGCCACCTACAGAAGAATGATGCTCATATATTTAGCAGATTTTCTTCTACTTGCCAAGACACAATACTCACTTTAGAACACGCTTGTCCATGGAATCAGACCTTAAAGGAAAAAACAGTAATGCACCTTGACGTGTTTGGATCGAGTCAGAACTGAGAATCAATACCAGTAATTGAGGCAAAATACTTCAAGATCTTCAGAGAACGAAGTGGAATATTGACTTCTAAAAGGTTGATGGCCCTTTAAGTCCAAATATAATATCCCTTGACATGTAAATCAGAAGGCCCAGCTCTCCTCTAATTGTTTGGCAATTTGAGTTCCTTTCAAGTGACCTCATCACTATTACAGAGATCTAGAAGGGTCAAACCACGGGTTGACCGACAGTAGAAGGAGGGCGTGGAAACCCACTGGCATTCAGGGGCTAAGCACAACTGTGTAAGTTTTAGTTTTTCATACACTCAGTAAGAAAATAAAAATCAATTAAATTATTCTCACAGCTTTTATCACAAGTTATCAAAGTATTTCTAGGGCCACAACCTAACATCCTCATATGAACTCCCCAATATTCATTGATAAGAAAATATCTATACTCTGCCTTGACATGTTTCTCTTAGCATTTTGCTGATTAATATGTAGGTAGCTTTGGTGGAAATCCTGGGATTTGATTTAATTTAATTGTCAAAAAGCTGTTGGATGAAAAATAAACAGATTCCATCTCAGGATGTGACAGAACCAAGACTTCTCCAGCATTTGCAAGCTTTAATACTCATTTCTTCTCTATAACACTTTTTTTAAAAACCAGAGTATTAAAAACAAAACTGTTGATTGAAAATATGGCACTTTGGGGGGGGGATTAGGTTTACAGTCAGATGATGACTCTTTAAGTCAGTGTAGCTCGTACTTGTGGTAAAATTGCTATTGAATTCTGCCAAATTTGTTAATTTTCTGGATTTTGCAGTCATATCTATGATCCTATTTATTTTATCCGGCTTATGAGAATGATTGCACTAACACTTTTAAATTACATAATTTTATATTTGTTTTTTTTTAAATTTTCTTTAAAGCTTTTATTTATTTATTTTAGACAGAGGAGAAGGGAAGGAAGGAGAGAAACAGCAATGCGTGATTGCCTCTCACGCGCCCCCTACTGGGGGCCTGATGTGGCCGCAGCCCAGGCATATGCCCTGCCGGGGAATCAAACCCGTGACCCTTTGATTTGCAGGCCTGCACTCAATTCGGTGAGCCTCACTAGCCAGGCATATTTGTTTATTTTAAATTGAATTAAATATGCTGGTATTGTGAGAACTTTAAAAAATTAACAAACATCTGGCATAACATTAAAGATGAATTGAAAACCCCATTGCAAACAACTAGCTGGTATTAATGATGCTGTATTTTTTTCCCCATTCTGGTGCTGTTTTAACTTTGGTCACAGCACATACTTCCTTTTTGAAGATTAAAATCTTACTCCAACCCTGAAATTTCCACAAAATCACTAACAGAATTCTGGAAAAACAATACAATGTAGCATGCAGTCATGTCGAGTGCACAGGCTGTTGCTATCTGCACAATTAAGCACTCAAACAACGGGAGGCTTTAATCTTTAATTATTATTTTAAGTATTGTCTTGATCTGGAACTACAAATGACAGTTCTCAGTGTTTATTTCTTTTTCTCAGCATCAAGAGATGAGAGAGCATACCCAGTAAGATGTGACAAAGTTGATGCATGTAAAATTGTGTGTGTGTGTATCCTGTCAAGAGGGATTTTGTTTTATCATGCTGATTATCGTAATGTCTGCATTGTTTGTCTGATATGATGCAGGAAGCTATTTTGAACTCATTGGAACTTCCGATCAAAAGTAAGTGAGATTAAAACTAACCAAAGGGATGTACACCAAAAGTGTACTTGGTGCTTCTCTGAGAGGAAGCAGGTAACTCTGTGTGTGATGAAGGAAGGTGTTACCCTAAGGAAGTATAGTATAGGCTTCCATGAGATTTTGCAGGTTCAAAAAAGGTACAAAATGTGGATTGAAAGAAAATGTCTAGGAAAACGGGCCTATTGGGTGGTGGATCCAAATCTCACTTTCCCCAGACTTACCGTCATAAATATATAATTTACCACCCCAGTGTCTGGCTTCTGCATCTGAAAAAACAACTAATAGTGTAACCATGGCCAAGACTCTAAACCTCTCTGTGCTTCGTAGTTTCAGCAGATTAAATTATGTAGAAACACCAATCCAGTCTGAACTAATTGCTAGTTACATGACTCTAGCAATTCTGTTAATTGCTCATTGCTTCAATTTATGAGAACATAAAGTACAATAAGGCCTACCTGGTAGGACTGAACAAAGTATTTGGCCCCTAGGTATTATTCACTATAAAGAAACCATTATCTTCATATGAAAAACTTTAGAGAGAGAGACTCAAACTCATTACATGAGACAAACCTCTCTTTAAGAATTTTTTCTTAATTTTAATTTTTTTAAGTAATTTAGAGTTTTGTTCCCACCCCATAAAAATTTGGATGGTGAGAACTGGAGACTAGCTTTACTCTTTCTGTGCCTGAATGGTAAAGGCCAAGCCAATGTGGCAACTACCCCAGACAGAGTGCGTCACAGAAGGCCATTATCTTCTGCCAGTCTCTCAGGAAGGGGATGGCCCATTTAGATGTGTCTAAATAATGAGCATATAGGGTTTTTTTTTTCTCCAAAACATTTTAATGGCGTGATTTGTACCATCTAAAAGGGATGGCTGAAGAACGAACTACACAGAGGTTGGCACAGACCCATGGAGAAATCATGCCGCATCCTGGAAGGCTGGGTGGGAGCCAGGAAGCCGAAGATTGGAAGGGGATGGGAGGCGGGGCCAGCTTTCCACTCCCTCCCAGACCAGACCGGAAAGCAAGTGCAGCTTTGGGCTTGCAGGCACATTCCCGGGCACCCCAACCACATGCTCTGAGCACAGCATGGGCTGTTTCGACCGGGCAGCTGACCTGGCCTCCGATCTGGAAGTATTTGCACCTAGTTTTGCTGAAATGAGCCATTTCTACACCCGCGTGGAAGTGGTCCAAAGATAGGGAAAGGTCTCTCATAATTGGGATTTAATCAATAGGCTTCCCATCAGGAAATGGAGAACCACAAAAGGAAGATGAGCCATGGAAAACAGTGAATTATCAGATAATTGCACTTTATTTTTAAATTATAATTTGAATACCAGCTATTCTTAGGGATAGAGGTAGGGCATTCACAGTGGGGAAGCTATACAATGAAACTTCTCTGAAGGTACCTAAGAATAAGTTTGTAACCTTTGGTATTCTAATACTGGCTGAAAAACAAAACAAAAAGTAGAAAAATTACATATCATATGTCATATGTAATATATTATTATAATATATATTCACCATAAGACACATACTTAAATACAAGAGTCACTTATGTAACTCGCATTAAGCAAGAAGTGATTTAGCCCAAAAGCATGTTTCCCAATACATTTTTCTTTATTGTCAAGGGCCCTTAGCAGTTCCTGCTTACATGGGGCAGATATTTAATCAAAGTTTCCTGAATTAAAACCTGACCTTTGTATTGTTGATGGCATTTAATACTCAGAATTCAAAATCAGCTCTGAGCAAAGTTTTAATTGCATTCTTCCCTTAAATTTTCAGCTTAAGTGGGTTTCACATTTATCTTTCAGAAAAGAGAGAACAAAGGGATGCCTTTATTTTTAAATTGCAACTGACCTGAAGATTGTTTTGGCTGTTGCGAAGAAGTTTCCTCTTCAGATCTCAGGCAATGAATGAGGTTTCTACAAGAACAAGGCCCCTTAATAGTCCGCTTCAACAGAATACATAAATCACATTTCCATGTACACGGAGACGTGTGAGTCCAAGGCAAGTTCACAGATGATTCCCAAATCGTTGGTACAGAGAGCTAAAGACAACTGCCATTTACTAGATATGGCCTTTGGAGAAATTAATCATAATGAAATTGATCCAGGATGCAGGGGAGGAATTCACTCCTCTGGGATCTGGGCAGGGAGGCAGCCTTGGATTAGAAGGCAGCGGTGAGCAAGGGAGGGGAAGAGAGTACCCGCAACCAGGAATTTCCGACCCCTCTTCCGGTCTTAAGCAGAACAGTTCTGACCAAGTTTAAGGAGAGTCCCTTCTCTCTTCCTGCAACCAGGGGAATAGCAATAGGATTAACCAGGGTTAAATAACAAACCATTTAATCCACTGAGGATCACTGAAAACTGGATTAATGCTTTACCCCTCCCTAGAAAAATAATCTAGTCCAAAAGGAAGGGATACAGCTGATTCAGAGTGTGTCTTTTAATTTGCTTCCTATATTTTAAGATATTCCATGTGTGGTTCTCATCGAATGAACTTCTATTCACCCGTCCACTTCCCAAAGAAATCCAAAACCTGGCACCTTGATTTAGAGAGACGAGAAACACATTCTTTTTTCTTTGTTGAGACAGTGGCAGGCTTTAGGAATGCATAGAAAGTAATAGATTCTGCCACAGCTGGACTGCTCATCAGGAAGTCAGAAAATATATTCTGGACCACACTATGTCAAAGTGGGGGAATTTCTATACAAGTTGAATTGAGGGAGCTGAGTTCTTGTGTGACAGTCAGCAAGACCTGTCTTGGCATCAGATATCGCAATTATTTATTCATTTCTCCGTCCTTGTTTTTCAAATATTTATTGAGAGTTTTCTATGTGTCCGGCCTCATGCTAAACACTTAGGAAATTGACTGTGTAGGATTTTATAGGTACTTGGGAGACTTAAAGCCAGTTTAACAGTTTGAACAATGACTTGGATGATTGGTTAAGAATATGAGGAAACTCCAAAATGACAGAGGATAAAGCAATATGAATTCATGTTGACAAATTAGAAAAACATTTTTTTTTTACTGGGAAAGTTAACTTGGAAAATCCACAGGAGTTGTCTCAAGAGTAGAAACCATACTGTTCCCAGAAAACAAACAAGGAAGAATGAAGCCACTGGTTAGTTGCTGGGGGAAAAGGCCTATCAGTGGTTAGGCCAGAAACTCAAACCATCCGTTGGAAGCTCTCTACCAAGAGAAGGAGTCAACTAATTAATTAAGAAGATCTATTTGAAATGGGGATGGTGCACTCTATTCTTTTTTGACCTCTTGAGACAATACCTTTACAATATTGCTTCCTAGAGTTGCAACCAACTGATTCAAGTAGAACCAGGATTCTGAACAGCAAAACAAAGTTAAGTTTGTATCAGATCATACCAGAATATCTGTTTAGAATTAAAAAGCTTTTTCTAAAGGCAGATTATTCTTTGAGTTTGTTTTGAGGTGCCACATCTGTGTGTGTGAGAGAGGACACTAAAATAGTTTCAGAGTATTATCAAAGTCTTTGATAGATTGAAAAATGGCCCTGGCTGGTGTAGCTCAGTGGGTTGAGCATGGGCCTGCAAACCACACGATCGTGGTTCAATTCCCAGTCAGGGCACATGCCTGGGTTACAGGCCAGTTCTTAGCAGGGGACATATGAGAGGCAACCATATATTGATATTTCTCTCCCTCTCTCCTTCCCTTCTCCTCTAAAGATAAATAAATAAAATTTTTAAAAAATAGATTGAAAAATGGTGCCTGTAATGAGGAGATGGGTTTACATAGGAAACTTCAGAGGAGTAAAAGATTTGCTTTATTGGACACCTGAAGGATGGTTTGTTTTTCTTTTGTTGTAAAGGATGCACTTCTTTCCATTGGCAGAGATAAATGATTAGGTTTTTGGAAGCTGAGAGGTACTGGATGTGTTGTCCCAGACCTGGTTCGTGTTCCAATATCTTGCCCTGAAACACTGAGGAAGAATCTACTTTTAGAAGTTAATCATACAGCAACAGGATTATATCAGAGGTTTGCTGAAATCTTTTCCAGTTTAGTTTCTATAATTCAATGGTGTTTTTTTGTGTGTAATATCCATGGACTGGTTTTATATTGCATTTCTCTATAAATTTGGGATGTACTTTTTTTTCAGCCTGAAAATAAGGACTAACATTACAAAATAAGAGTGAAATAATTAGAAGAAAATCTTACCAAGAATAGTTGTTAAGTAAAGGGGATCTGAGGTCCCAGTTCAGGGTCCAGATGCCACTCTGCAACACCATACATTTCTTAAGCTTTCTAAACTTCGGCTTCCTCATTTCTAAAATGAGCCAGTTGTAAGCATTAAAGCTGAAAAGCTTAGCTCAGTGCTTACAACTGGCCCATTTATTCCTCCCTGGTGCTCATCCTTTTTTATTTGCTTGCCCTTTGCTTTGTCCTTATCACGACCTCTGCCTGATGCCATTGGCCTCCCCAAAATCAAGTGTTCCCTTAAGATCCCTCCCAATCTTGAGAATGTTTTCATGACGTGCCTGTTATCTCAAGTTTTTTGTTCATGCATAATTGGAGTTCATTTTCAGCACAGTCATACTATACATGATAAGCAATTTCCAAGCTGAGGGTTCAGTGAGGACAAGCCACCTGGGGACACCTAAAGTCCAGATGACTTTCTAAAAGGTGCTCATCTGCACAGTTAGTAGGGTTTGACATTTCATAAGTATGGATGGGGAGTAGAGCCTTGAAAAGAGAGTTGGGCGTGGATGATTTATTATACCATGCATGCACAAAATTCCATGCAACATTTTATTATCTACTAATGGAGACTCTCCTGGGGTGAGGTTGTGGCTCTGACGCATATTTACAAAGAAAATGAACTAGGGCCTCTAGATTTGTCTAGAAAAGGTATAGAAAGCTTAATCTTAACGCCCTTCCAGGAGCAATCTGGGATTTTGAGCCCTAGAAATGATTTCCAGTGAAGTTACCGTGGACTTGTGATTTGTACACTTCGCAGATAAAAGCAATAGCCAAAGCAGACAGAAGACCAGTTGTATAATCAGAGATTCACCAAACCGATCTAGCAGGAGCAGAAGGCTCTAAAATCAATTTTCCTAAAATCACCAGAAAACATTACCCCTTTTCTTTGACCTGGCTGTGAAAAATAGATTGGTTTTGACGTTTTAGGACAGGATTCAGTGATACCACACGTGTCCTTGTTTATAGATTAGATCCTCAGGCTTAGGCAGGGCTCAGAAGGTGTACACTGTCAGTCAAGAAATTGGTGGCAGCCAAATAGACCTGGGCCTGCAAACTTCAAAAGGCTGATATATTTTACTACAAGTCGTGGGGAACTTGTGTAAGTTTTTTGCTGAAAGAGAGTCAACTCCCGATGAAGTACACTGATACACCGTAAGAAAAAATGTAAATGAAAGGAATGTGATACTTTTGTGAACTTTTTAGGAAAGCTACTGAGTGGCTATTGGTGAGGAAATCTGTATTTCTGTATTGACTAGGTCATTAGTGTCATTTTTTGTGCTTTGTGGGACTTCTTTTGCTTGGCATGCTCCTTCTGCCCTCGAATTTATTACCTTGTTTTCCCAGGCAAAAAGGGTGTATCGGTATAAGAGATCCAAGATTTCTGTTGCTCTGCTGTGTTATATG
This sequence comes from Sturnira hondurensis, assembly GCF_014824575.4. Classification (NCBI taxonomy): domain Eukaryota; kingdom Metazoa; phylum Chordata; class Mammalia; order Chiroptera; family Phyllostomidae; genus Sturnira; species Sturnira hondurensis. The sequence continues at coordinate 12,027,136 of NW_028091637.1, forward strand.
CTGAAGCCACAGGGACAGTGATGAGGAAAAATCATCTGATTCCGAATTCACCTCTGGATTGGTTTTGATCATTGTTATTTGGTCACTGTTAATTGGATTATTGTTATTTGGGAAAAAATACTTTGTATTATTGTTTGCAGTGTAAATGCTAACCGATAGTTATGAACTTTCTCTTGTGGTCAAAGAGACTTGTGTGCCCATGTGATTTGTTCTTGGTTGTGGTCACAGCCGTGGCAAAATTCCTGTTGTTGCATACCTGGGGATTCTTCTCTAAGGAAAGACTATTTCATCCTTTTTTTTTTTTTGCTTTTTTCTATTTAATGTGATTTCTACTGTAACATGTAAAAGCCATATGAAAGCCAGAGATTTAAATCTCTTCTGAAGCTCAGGCCCAGGAATTGAGAACCGGGATAGCAGAAGGGTACGTGGCAGGGCCCTAACAAAAAAGACACGGAAACCAACTTTTAAACTGGTACGGAGTGGGTGGAAATGTGTCCACATGCGTCTCAACTTGGTACTGTGGCTGTCGTTTGAGACGAGGATAGATTCTCAGCTCTTAATGTCACCTACCTGTGGGACACATTTTTTCTTAGTGTCCTAGAAAGGCAATAGGCTTAGGTCAAGATGACCTAAGTTCGAATTCCATTTCTGCCTTTCAGTGGCCTGGCCAAGTTCATTAACCATTATGAGCTTCAATTTCCTTTTTAGACTACATGGGCAGCAATACTGCCTTTGTGAGTTATCGTACGTCAAATACTTGCTGCCTGTAGAAATATTATCTCCTTCCTGCTTTCTCCTACAGGGACTATTTATCCATTAAAACATTGAAACCAATAAGAAAATGTGTAATGAAATTATATATATATATCAATACTTGTTTTGAAAATGCTATGAAGTTATAATTAGAGTCATAAGTAGTTTATGTGTCTGTGGGTTGCGAAAAGAAAGAGAGAGAATATAAAGAAAATCATGTTGGGGGGTGGGATTCTTTTGCATTGGCTTTTATATGGTGTTAATAATTTATATCACATAGTTAATGAAAAGAACAATGAAAAAAGCACCACAGACTATCTAAACCTGTATCTTTACTCACTGCCCAACTTAGAAGCAATGTTATGACCCAGGGACCTACTAGTTCACACTAATGTGCAAATAAATAGCCAGAGATGAGTGACTAAAGGAAAATACTAACATTTTTTTTAGTAAATTCATGGGGAAAAATGGTTCTGGAGATACCTATTCAGTGGTGAGTGGAGTTTAAAGAAAAGTTGCTTTTCCATTTTTTTTCCTAATGGATTCGCGGGGTTTGGGCTCTCCACATCATTTTGACTGCATTCCTCTGTGACTCTTTCCAGTGGAGGCACATCGACTTGTCTTCAGCTGCGGGTTCTAAGCGACCTCTCTGTCACAATGAGCAACAGTGCTGCGCTAGTCACACATACTCTGCTGTGCTAGTCCCGTAGACTCGTCCCACAGGGAAGAACCAACGCCAGGTGGACAAACCTACTCCCAGCCCACCTGCCAACACATGTTTATGCAATTTACTGACATTGAGGATGAAATGGTCCATTTTTACTAATATGTTTCCCCTGAAATTGCTTTCTGGAAAACATTAGAAGTCGCCAGTGTGAGCCTCTTCCATCCATTGTTGTCCTCAATCTGTTCTCTACCAAGCAGCCCCCAGACACCTGGAACACACACGCTCATTCTTCGCCTGTGCTTTCCCTGTGTTGGGCACAGAGGGTGACGGTTGCTTTGGGCGGATGTACAGCATCAAAGTGGCCTTTTTCTCCTTCTACCCTCAGGGAGTCGGTTTCTCAGATAAAGGAAGTGGTGGGCTCAACGGAAGTTTCAGCCCTGCCCTAGAAAAAGTTAAGTGCAGCATGAAAATAGACCTGGTTCTTATTTACCAAAGATAGTGGCTTTCTTAAAATACTTGGATAGAGAGATTTAGGGACTGTGCTAATTAAATGTTTTTTTTAATTTGTTAATTATATTTTGTGACCTGAAGCAAACAAACAAACAAAATAAGCTTATTTGTTTCTCCATTTAGCTAACCTGGAGAAATGTAAAATCTAGATATACTATTTATTGGTAAATACAGAATTTATTTGATATCAATACAGTTTATATGATATATGGAGAACATATTGCTCTAAATCTCTAAATCTCTCTAATTCATTATATAAATTACTTAGGCAGGTTTACTTGGATAAATGGAGTACCTACAAATTTATTATTGGGAATATATATTCTAACTCTTTAATAAATATATGTGTATAAAGTCACCTGTTTATTTAGATATACATACACACTACATACATACATATAGTATACATAAACATACATATGTATACACACATATAAATATGTATAAATTTATGTATGTATACATACATATAAATTCACAGCCTGGTTATATGAGTATTATAGAAGAGTCATCCCTATTATTGTGACATCAGTGGTGGGGTGACCGGAGCTAGCTGCGTTACTACTTCACCTTCTTTCCGAATTCATTTATTTCGCTGCTAATAGCCAGTATCTCATTAAGGACAGGGTTACAGACTGGAGCCAGTGAAGAGGGGAAAGTTGCATTTACCCCTGTTCTCTGCCCACCAGCACTGATAAAACGGCAAGACGGAAACAGAGGGTAGGAGATTGAACGTGTTGTTTCAGATGAGCAGTTACGGATTTCTATACATTTCAGGTTTTGATTCCATAACTCTACCCTGGTGACCAAGTGAACTATACTGTTTTCTAAACGTCAGTTGGTGACCAAGGGCTCATTCATGCAAATGCGCCACCCTAGTCTTGAAGTGAATCCTCTTCCAGAGGAACATGAGCGTGAGTGAGTAGGTGATCTCAAAGGGAAGTTTCAGACTGTGATGTTCCATCTCTCTGCTACATAAGAAGGCCCGTCTCTACAGCAGTGGTTCTCAGACCCACACGCGCATCACCATCATCTGGAGAGATCATCCCAGTCCAGATTGCCGGCCCCTCTGATTCAGTGTCAGGCTCTGTGCGCGTGGAGTGAGGCCCAGCTATTTGCATGTCTAACAAGTCTGCAGGGGGTGCTGGTGCTGCCGGCCCAGAACCACACTCTGAGAACCATGGGCCTAACACATAAAACGCCTTGTCAGAGTATAGAATTGGCATGATTAATGCTTCCTCGTCTGAAATACTACAGGAGTACTGTAAAATGTCAAAACAAATAAACCTCAGAATGAATTTTAATTTACTGTGATTTAAAAGTCATTTTTAAAACACAACGTCTTAAAGGAAGAGTTGAGGATTGCAAATTCTACTAGACAGGGAGTGTCAGGAATTGCCGTTTTGTGTGATTACAGGCGGGTGTGAGTTTCCCTTGAGGCTGTGCTCTAAGAGTTTCTAGCATAGGATTGTAAAATCCATGGCATTAAAATAATTCATAACCTGCCAGAGTGGACATTTTAAGGGTCAAGTAAAACCTTTATGTAAACACTGGTGAGCACTCGAGGACCATGAACACAAAAATGTGTAGAAAATGATTTATAGCAGCTTTAGTTACAATTGCCCTACATTGGAAACAAATGACATGTCCTTCAAAAGGCAACTGGATGAATAAGGGTGTGTCCATGAAATGGAATATTACTCAGCAATGAAAAGGACCCAACTATTAATACCTGTAACCATTTGGATGGGTCTCAAGAACATTCTGTGCTAAGTGAAAGAAGCCAATTTCAGAACATCAGACAGTATGATCCCACTTATATAACCTCTCAAAGTTATAAAAGTACAGGGGCATAGGAGGACAAATTAGTGATTGCCAGGAGATACGTCAAAGACGAAGTATGATGATAAAGGGGTGGCATGAATTTGGTTTTTGAACCATCTGTAGCCGAGTGTCATGGTAATTATACATACTAATACATGTGTTAATTCATAGAGCTATACAGCCCCCTGCAAACCAAATTTACTATATGATATTTTTATGATCATATAGTTTTAACAAATTTAATACAAGCAGAATAATACTATCTTTCAGTCATACCAAATAACTGCATTTGCACAATTATATAAGGTAGAAGTACCAATGTATTTAAATATATAAAGAGGCCGTGTCTCAAACAAAAGGTAAAAAATGATCTCCATGAAAAGGGTTCTTTATAAATGTGCCCAAGGGCAGGTGACTAGCCTAGTCTTTCCCTGTGGCTGCGCTAGTCTCCCCTATTTTCCATTTGTCCTTTTCCTTAGAATCCTTCCCTGTGAGCTTTATCACTTTCAAAATAAGTTCAAGGGGCAGGTCTATTCTCATCCATACCGGCTAGAACAGACCCACAGCGTTGGAACTGTCATCCAGGTCCCTCCCACACAGATACATTAGCCCTCAGAAATCACTTCCGTCCTCAAAGAAACTGCCACGCCTGCATGTCAGCGTGCCGTCCAAGGTGAGATCTCATGCCCCGTACAACAGTCCCTCCTCCAAATGAGGTAACATTCTTGCATGGGCCACAAAGGTCGTGCAACCACTTGGTAGTAATGGGATCTTCTTGTAGTCCATTCACTTCTCAGTTTTAGGATTACTTAAGTACTGAGTATGTTTACGTTCTCATTTGTTTTTTTGTATTCCAGTGGGATGGGCATGTTTCTGGCTAGGAACTGCAGAAATGGTGCCCTCTCACAATTAAGATGTCTAGTTACTACGTGGTTTGGCATCCTTCTTGAATAAGTAGCCGTGGCTGCCTGTGTGGGTGTCGCGTGCACTTCCCTGTGAACACGCACTGAATGCGCAAATTGAGCAACACTAGAGGAGGCCGTGGACGGAGCATGGGTTTTTGAGACCAACATTTGAATAATGTCGATGCCATTTTCATCTTTCGCAGGGGACCTGTCCTTTCTGAACCTCGGGTTTCTTGTGGCATTTGACACATAATATGGTATGGGACAACAGGGCGGCTATTATTTTTTTATAGGACGGGTTAATGTGTCTGTGTTTAACTGGAATACGAGCAACTGCAGGAATTTGTGATGATCATTATCTGAATCCCAGTTTGTGATTTACTTAAAAAAACTGATATGAAATACAGCTTCCTTTGGCTGCAGTAGATGCTTTCAAGGTTTTTCTGGTGGCGTATCACTAAGTTCTGTGAGGAAATAGAGCAATTTAAATACGAGTTTAACTGTAGCACAACTTAGAGGGAGCTATCCGTGCACATCCATAAAATGCAGACTTGATGCCTTTTAAGTAGCTGACTGGTTGACAGGTTCTTTCCGAAATGACCTCTCGTTGGCGCCCAGGCGCTGGTGTGCTGGGCTGGATTTCAGGAGCGAGTGCACAAACGTTGCCCACAGTTTGTGTGGGGAGAGACGGAGCGCAGGCCAATCTCCTGCAGCTGGGAAGAGCAATTAGCAGCTTCATGAATTAGGGGCTTGTTTACACTGTTGTCCAAGATAATCATCTGTTTGTTTTAACTAAGATGCTCTATCTTCGTCAGAGGCGTCAATCCTCATATTTAAATGATAAGGTCTCTGAATCTCATAAATAATGTTTGTATTTCCCAGCAGGAACCTCTGTCACTGCCTGTGTTTTCTCTCACTGACTCTGGTAATCAAGACATGAGTTACTTATATCTTTCAAGTTATTCTTCAAGCGGTTCAAAATTATGTGATCTATTCCAGCAACTATTTTGACACTGATCCATGTGTCAAAAATACCCATTCCTGGGCACAGGCACATCCCATAAACACTTGCACACACAGACGTGAAATGAAATTTTACAAAATAAGGCATACCCATACCAAGGGTAATATACCTTTTATCTACCGTTTACCTGTTCTATCCCCATCCATTTCATTCCCCTCCTTTCTGTGTTCTGTTGATTTCATTTAAAAAATTCAAGTTACAACCAATCATTTGACTTCCTGATTTACTAACAGGTCACAACCTAAAGTTTGAAAAACATTGCTTGATTTACAAAGGAATTTCCTTATGATGCTATTTTTTCCCCAGAATTTGTAGAAAGAAGTGCATCCGACATTCCTGTCTTTTTGATCTTCAGCTATGTGTGATCTTAAATCAACGATCAAAATATATCGGTCTTGGGACTGGGTAAATGCCAGTTATTAGTACCTTTTCAAGACAATAATGACATCTAGTCACTCAATTAGTACTTAGTGATGAATCAGATAAATCATTTTGGAAATCACACGTGTGAGTCATTACTAAACTATATCCAGTTTTTCCAGAAGGGGACTTCATGAGTAAAGTGGTCTGTGTATTTCTAGAAAATGTTTGTTGATCTTCCTAATGTTTGTTTTGTTCTTCCTAAAGACACTACACCCAAGGTCAGTATTTTTCTAAGGCATAAGCCTTATACACATGTTTGAATATATGATAATATTAATATAAACAATTAATATTTGAAGTAAATGAAAAATTAGAACACCATTCCTGTTTAAGATGATTGGGAGACATTTACCTCTTTAGAAACACTTCTTTGCTTCCCATTATGTTCCTGGTGGTTTCTAGAGACCCGGAGAGAAGCAAGGCATGGCAAAGTCCCTGTCACTGGGGAACACAGAGTGTAGCCTGCCTTCAGATAACCTCAGAATTCTATGGTAGGGGCTGAAATGGAAGTGTGTGCCCTGTCAGGGGTCCATGTGAGCCCAGAGCTCGGATAGACCATGGGAGAGGATAGAGAGCCAGGGATTTGTTAGGAGAGATGTGACTTTGGAATCTCATCTCGTTGGTCAAAAGCGGTGACCCCTCCCATGTTGTAAAGTGAGTTTCTTCAAAGGCTCATTTTCCTTTGGAGAATGGAGATGGCTGCAGCGTGGTCCGAACTGAGGGTGGGACTTCCCGCCTTGTACCAACAGCACCAAACTATTCAGGGACAGCTTAGTCAGGATACACATGGGTACACGATGACGCTTGTGTGCGTAAAGATCCGTGTTAGTTCTTGTAATAAAAACATCAGAGAGCTGTTTTGTGACAAGTGTCACAGGTGTGCATTGCACCATCTGCTGGCACAGGGAGAGCATGAGACACATGCCAAAGGCCAGATCACAGTTCTAGCCCTGACAAGCCTCTCTGGCCTCCTTCTCAGGGATCTCAGGTTATGAACGTTGACTTTCCCCCCCTTTTGACTGGATTCAGAGATAGAGGTAGTTAAATAAATCATCGTAAACAATCGCTTCTAAATGACTGAAGATTCTTTCAAATGTTTACCATTCAATAGTTCTTTTCAGTTCCTCCAGGGGGACCCAGGGGACTTGGTACAGTCATGTGTTGAACAATGAGCAACAAGCCAGCTACAAACAAAGAGGGGTCCAGCCCCCAGAGGACCCCTTCATTGCTAAGTCTCCTCTGGGTCACTGGGCCAGTCCTTCCAGACACGAGCCGTCTGAACTCTGCCTCTGTGCCTTCCCCCTGCATACACACTCCAAGGACACATCCCCACTGTCACCCGACCCTGTGCCCCTTCAGACCATCCTTGCCACTAGCGATAGCTTGTGAGAAGGTAACCTCCTTCCTCATCTCTTCTGCCCCATCCCTGGAGGAAGGTCTGGAAAGAGAGAGCCACATGTGTGCTCTCAGGCAGGGTGACAGGAAGGCTGCTCCCAACTCTTCGGTGTGTGTGACAACAGGTTCAGATAATGAAAAACTTCGTTCTCCATGTTCTCTTCTCCATGTGTTCTGGTCAGACTCAGATGGAGGATTATTAACTCTCAACTGAGGACTTTGAGTACATGCTTTCTTTCTTATTTGAAGGATGCCCCTCTCCTTATTGGATGAGGGGGGATTTTCTGGGAATCGTGAATTATCCATTCTAACTTCTTCCCTCAAAGAGGAGTGAGCTACCCTATGAGGATTCATCTGGAATTCACTGTCCAGCATACTTGCTGAAAAACAGAGAAGAGTAACTCTTCGTTTTTTGCAGACTGTAAATTTTCCAAAGGCAGGAGCTGGACCGTGCCTCTCTTCGGACCTCTCACGATTCCTGACAGAATGCCTTGCTCCTAGCAGGAACCGAGTACGCAACTGCTTTCTGACTCCACCGGCATGAGCCAGGCCTGATCACACGTGGCATCCCACGCAGGAGAGCTAGCTGGACAGTTAAAGCCGGCCTCTCTAAGAGACCAAACGTTTTGCTTTGACTAATTTAAATATGACTCTTCTCAGCCTTGTAAACCATCAAATACCGAATGCAGTTTAATATTCTTTTATCGATTCATTGCCGTGGTATGAGAATCAGCCACTGAGCTGTGCTCATGAGAATGATAATCCATGCTATTAAAACGTCACCTCCCCTCCACAGACCTGTCGGCAAAGAGAGGGGTGAATGAGGGAGCATGAGGAGGGAAATGGAAAAGGCGACTGTAGTCCTCACTGGTAAACATACAGAATATGAAACGCACGGGGTATTCACAGGATACGGCTCAGCATGTAGGAGCACAATGGAAGTGTTAGTTGCTGTTAAAATTGTTTAGGCTGCTCCTTTGGTAGAATATTTGAAGTGCTAATGCATGTGCTCTGCATGGAGTAACACAGAAAGATCAGAACACTTACGAATCTCTCCGGGCCAGTGATAAAATTTGAAAAAGGCTATTCAATTCTAACTAATCTTATTATGCCCTGCCTCTTCCCCAGAAGAGGAGTGTAGGTAAACAACAGTAATACCTATTTCCTGGGGTACAAGGGAGGCATGGTAGGTGCCTTTTAAGTTGTGTAATCTTGGGCAAGTTTCTTGGCCACACTGAGTCTCAGTTATCCCTTCTGTAGAATGGAACCAGTGACCTCTAACTGTTAGTAGTTGTTCAAGAGTAAATGAGGTAATTTTGTAAACTGCTCACCATTTTATAGGCATTAACTAATACGTTATCCTGATACCTTGAATGCCTACTAGGTACCAGGCATGGTGTTACCTGCGGATGGTTTTGAAATTACATTTGAGGATGTAACTTTCAGAGGTACCTCTACGAAGACATACGTTAGGTTTGAGGTTAGGGGATTGCGTAACCATACAGTGGCCGATGAGAGTGAGAAATAAACAACAGAACCAGATTTCATTGCAGAGGTGAGAATTTACAACTTTGGGGAGAATCATAGATTTTTTTTAATTGATCTGATTTACCATGTGGTCCCAAAAGAACCAGTAACTCAGAAACGTGGCCTAGCATACAAGTGCATAGTGAATGTACAAGTTTTGATACCTTCATAAATATTGCAAGATTTGGATCAGTAATGAGGTGTCAGGGGCCAGAGAAGGTGATTTAGAGGAGCTAGTAAGGGTTTTATGTCAAGCAGGGATATTTAACCTGGCTTTTATTACCAATGCAATGCAGTTTCAGCCTTCAGAAAGGATGTCCTGAGTTGGCCCAGATAGGGTTCTGGGAAGCAGGGTCTAAGACAGGGTTAGTGTGCCGGATGCTTACTAGGGAGCACTCTTGGCACCAACACCATGATGAGCAGGGACGGGAGCAGAGGGAGACCAGATTCCGTTCTGGCCACAGGATAAGAACAGCTTTGGCCAGCACTGTGGGGCACCGTGCAGCTGGAATGTCCTCCGAGTGTGTGGCTAGGGTCGAAATGGCCGTGCCGTAGGCTGCCACCTCCGCCAGTTACTGGACATGGGCTGCCCTCGGAGAGAGCGCCGCCCTGGGTACTCAGCTCTCTGCCGCTCAAATAATTCCTCATGAGACAGCAGTCCTCCCTTGAAGAGGGGTCCATGTCTTCCACAAAGGTAAAAAACTCAACACCACGGAGCCCTAGGCAGGGGTGTCCAACCCATGGCCTGCAGGCTGCACGCGGCCCCGGATGGCTATGAATGCAGCCCAACACAAAATAGTATATTTACTGGAAACGTTGTGAGATTTTCTTTTTCTTTTTGTTAGTGTTTTTGTATTTAATATGTGGCCCAAGACCACTCTTATTCTTCCAGTGTGGCGCAGAGATGCCAAAAGGTTGGACACCCCTGCTACGACATTGTGCACCCTGATGCTGAGGCCTGTGTTAAATAAAAATTGCCTTGAATCACTCTGAGGGGGGGAAGCCATAAGGACACATGGGTCAGGTTTTGTTTTGCTTCTTTTTTTTTCCCCCAAGAAACTGTGGCATGTAAGAGGTTTTCAAATTCTCCAGGGAAACAATAATCAATTGCCTACAAATCAGTGTGTCTCCCATCTGGACTGAAGCCCAATTTGGGGACCTAGTCTTTGTACCTGAAGATTATTTCAATCCCAGAGAAGAGGTTATACATTACTCCTTTAGTATGGAAATTTTCAAAGCATGCACAGATCCACATGATTGAGTAACAAACCCCCAGCTATACACCCTTCTCATTCCAGAGGAGGTCTGTCGCCTCCCATGTGGACCTGAGGCAGATCCTGACGTGTGTGTCCTCAGAGTCGGGTGAGATTTCGTAACGTTTGAAGCCAGGATGTCTCTTCCTGGCGCTGACGTGGGTGCAGTGGAAGCTGTGAGAGCCATGGCTCTGGGAACAGGCGTACCTCCCCCCATGGACCTGTGGAGCCATGCCCGGCCCTCCACTCACATTTCCACTGTCCTGGCCCCACAGCTCGGCCATGCAAGTTGGATTTGAACCTGGAATGTGTGCTGATGCCCGAGGCTGTTTCCGTGTTTCGTGGCACCCGACAAGGCCACACTGTGAATCACAAGCCAAAAAAGGGTCAGGGCATTTACTTCATTTTTGTACAGATAATGTTGAGCAGCCTCCTAGAAATTGGTGGACATGGAAGTGACCTGCCACCTTCCTGTGCTCTTGGCAATTTTTCAGCCTGCAAAGACTATCTGAAGCAATGCTGGGGATGTTAAGAGAACCCTCCCTGTGAGTGAACATCTGAACCGTTTCTGAGTCCTTCCAAAGTTCGAGTCCCCAGGTGGGTTTGCCAAAGTAGTCAGGATGACATCCCAGCTCCGGGAGGCTTTGCTGGGCCTGAGCAGAACAGTTGTGGCATGCCTAGCCGTGAATCAGCAGTCCCCGTCTCCCCTGCCACTCAAGCAGGAATTTGTTGGTTGTTTGGCTTCAGAGCAGGTGGTGGTGGGGGTTGTGGCGGTTGCATTTCCTCTTTGAGGTGGGGGCTCAGCTGTTTCCTTGGTCACAGGCCCCCGGTAAGTGCCTGGATGAGGCAAGAGGCCAAGAATACAGCTGAGACTTGAGCTGCAGCCAAGCCCCAGCAGCTGCTGCTGTGTTCTCAGAGCTGGAACCCACTCCCGGCTGCGGTGTGGCCTGGTCTGGCATTTGGGGAGGGGCCTGGGAGGACTGTCACTTGCACATTCTGAGTGACTTAACCCACCTGCTCTTTGTGTGTGTGTGTGTGGCCTAATTTAAGTGATACTTCTTTGACATTCATGTTATATGGAAAATTTTAGGTCCGTGAAAACAGCATTAGATTTTCACGCTTTAGGGATCCAATGAATTTGAAGATCTTAAAGGAATTAGTTTAAGAGATAAAGGTAAGGCGACCATCCTAAACCAGCATGTATGAGTTTAATATAAGCATGTTTTGGTTTACATGTATGTCTTTATACATATATACAAAGGTAGCTTGGAGAGAGTATTGGACTAGAAGCAAGAAGAACTGCGTCCGAGCCGTCACAAACACAGCCATGTGATTGATCTTGGACATCATCATTGCAGTCGGCCTAAGTTTTTTGTTTGTTTGCTTGCTTTCCCTCCCTCCCTCCCTCCCTCCCTCCCTTCCTTCCTTCCTTCCTTCCTCTAACTGAAGACCATACATTTCTCAGATCAGATTATATGAGTTTTTTGGGGGGGAGAGGTAAAGATGTTTAAGTAAGTGGAAAGGGCTGGGCAAAATGCTATTCATGGACACCCTAAAAAATAACACAATCAAAAATGTGCACTTACATATACATACACACATCTGTGCCTCTATTCTACACAGCACTCGTTAATAGGTCTTTTAAAATGGCTTACCATACAGTTGTTTTCTGGGATGTACACATTGGAAGGTAAGAGATCATTTTAAACAATCAGGATTCTGTTATTCCCTCCGCTTGAGAAACAAACAAAGCAAATTCTCTGGGTAGACATTGCATGGGTCCATGAGACTGCTCTCCTATGTAAAAGCGCTACTGCTGGGGAAGAGCCATTTAATGAACTCCACCCAATTTTTAAACAGTACACTTTCTCCTCAAGACTGGGCCCTCTTAGAGAATGGGGCTGGATTCTGATCATCTGGGTACCCCGTTCCCACCAAGGAACTTGGGAAGTGTGTATAGAACAAAGGAAATGTGTTCAGTTTATCCAGGTCATTGCGTTTTTGAAAGGGAAAGCGAGGATGTGCATTGTGGTTTTAAACATACCCATTTCATCACGCACGGTCGAACCACTCAATCATCGCTTCCATCTTCTCAGACCCTTCGCTCCACCCTCGTCCCACAAAGGACAGAGGCCATAGGCAGGAGCTGTTGAAAATCCACAAACCAACATGGGGCTTCTCAGTAAGGAGGATCAGTAGATAGTATCTCTGCAGAACGCTATAAATATTACAGATGCCACACTTGCACCCTTCTCTGAATCAACATGTACTACACAGAAGGGAATCACATTTCTTGTCATGAAGTTATAGGTTCTCCCCACAAACTGTTCATTTTCCCTGAAACTCTTCGGCTGATTCCCTATACAGAGAAGTAAGCATAGAACACAATATTCAAGTTAGTGGCTCCATTAAAAATGTCCTTCAATTCCTAAGGAATTTTAGCCCAGTCTGATTTATAATTGTTAAGTTGCTTTTGATATTTATTCCAGCCATAAAACAAGTGTATTACATGATAATTTAAATATTTATATAACTAGCCTGGAGATTGTTTTGACATTATAAAACAGTATTTTTTAAAAATTTATTAAGTAATTGGACTTGTGTGCTAGGTGCTTTTGCTTTATTTTTCACATTTATTTAAAAGATATATTTTTGTAGACTTAATTCCTTTTACTGCACATTTGATTAGTTGTACTGATTCTCTATTTTTGGTTTATTAACAGTTCCTTGCCTTGTCTTTCACATTTTTTGATGAAATGGGTAATTACATTGGAATCACAAACATGTTTCACAGGGCAGTTAACACCGTAAATAGCCAATTGGAATTCACCCGTTACTTTTTGGTGTCTTCTCTATGTTTACTTTGAAGGTTTAGGAGCACTAGAGTAGGCTGACATCCTGAGACACTCCCTGTGGTTTCATGCCATGGATGGCCACTGACATCACTCTGGCGTGCCTTTATTATTTATTGATTGGCATGTGGTGATTGCAACCCTGGCTCATTTAAACGTGTTGTGGTTAAAGTTCAAGTCCTGGAACCAGTCTGTGAGAATCTGGTTCAAGTTCCAGAATTTGAACTCTGGCTCCACCCTTTCCTAGAGCAAAACGTTGACCACCATACTTCTTATCTCTGACTCAGTTTCCTCCACTCGAAATGGGGACCTTTGAGGGTTAATCTGTTTAATCTTCTATTTTTTAATCAAAATGAAGCCAGGCACAGAGTGACTACCCTCTAAATATACTGGGATTGTTTTTAAATGGACTTGTTTATTTTTACATTTACATTTACCTTTATTTTTATGTGAAGTGTCAACTTGTATTATAGTAAAAGTAGTTTTATTTACCAATGTGATTTATGGCGGTGCTAACGATAATGAGGAAGTCATTGCTGGTGTGGAAGCCAGACCTCAGCAGTTTTGCCTTCTGAGTGGGCACCATAATCTCATGACTTGTTAAATTTATATGTTTATTCATTTAATAAGTGATTCATCAAATCGTTACTAAACAACAAGGGGTTTCATAAAATAAAAACAAGGATAGCCCCTGTTTTTAAAGAATTTATGGGACAGGTAAGAAATTTACAGATTCTTCCTGAAGAAGTGACTGTCTTTTTTTGCAATGCTTGTTGAAAGCTGGGCTTCACTGGTAGCTCTGTTTACTTATGATGCATTTTGGTACTGGACTGAAAAGGAAAAATAAAGAAAAAAGCAACTTAAGATTCTTTATAGTTAATTAAAGGAACCTGTAATTTATTCTGAATTGAGAAATTATAATGCACTAAAACTTAATCCATAATGAAATTTTAAATGATACTGATACAGCCCTACTCCAAAATGACATACTTTGGAAGCTGGCAATGAAGCAGGCAGTCTGAAAGTATCTCCATTTTTTAACAGACCCCGATTTTCAAAAGGCAGACCTTCATGTGCTGGGACTATAGCACTTGGGTCCCACTACTGGTGACCGGAGCATCTCTGTATCTTCTGACTTTTTTTAAATCCATTTTAGGCCAGGAGTGGACTTCAGCATAGAAGTGTGTTCATTTTTACAGGGGCATCATCTCTACCAGAAAAATAAAAGAAAAAAAGGGAGCCTAAAATCCTTTTTTGGGGGGAAGCTGTGTGTATTACTTCTAATAAATATTGTATTTACTGTGTCTTTAATAAGTGTATTATATATTCCAGGAGAGAGCAGGAGGAGAGATCTATAGAGAGGTTATATTAAGATGGTAGAGAGACTACACTCTACTCTGGCCATGGTCAACGTAACATCAGTAGCTTATTACTGTTGGTCAGAAGACAAATTTTTGCTCTCACGTTTATTTCTAGAAAAGACTGCAATCACCTTTTGAAATCGACTAAGAGACCTACCCCGAAAATTCAGGTGTAATGTTTTAAGGAGAAAACAAAATCAACAAAGAGAATAAATTTACTCCAGATTTGCATATATGACTTTAAAAAATAAAGTGTGTGAAAATGCTGCATCATCATACCTGTGAAGAGAAAGCTTCCTCAAGTTTCTAACTGGCTGTGACTCATGTTGCCAGGACCCAAAATCTGCCCCACAGCCCGGACCACTCAACCAGGCAGTGGGCGCCTACAGGAAGGCAGGTGATAAGGTTGGTCCGGCTTATAACCAAAGCAGTTATTTAAACAAACAAACAAAAAAACCCTTCCCCAATTGGCTGATGGAATTCACACCTGAACAATACAGCAGGCAGGGAGAATTTATGGACATTTTTTTCCAAAAAAATATGGAAAGCATATTTTTTGTTTGTTTTTTTTTAGAGTCCTCTTAAGTTTGGCTTGTTGAGGAGCCCAGCCCAACGAATCACCAGCTGAGGGTGGAAATGGGGTTGTTGTGGGCTCATGGGTTATTCTTCCCCAACTCCTGCCGGAATCTCTGAAGCTCAGAAACAGTGTGGCCTCACCTGCAGTTGGCATCTGGGAGCCTGCCCAAGGCCCCTTAGGAACGAGCAGGCCACAGAGTTTTCAGCAGGGAGCCGGCATGTCCAGAATTGAACATGATCTGCCAGACTATGAAGTTAGTTCTACACACAGATGATATCAAAGACCTGGGGTCGCACAACTTATACACACATTTCTGTGTAGATAGATAGATAGATAGACAGACAGACAGACATAAATGTCTATGTCTATATCTGTCTATGTCTCTATCTATATGTCTTAATTCTTAATATTTAAATTATAACGCTAGCAATGTTTTGTGAGGCTAACAGTAGTCGTTCATGCTAACATGCTTAGAATTCTTTGGTACTTAGAGATTCTGATTACTTTTCTTGTTGTCACTTACATGTTCTTTACTTTCCTTATATCTTCTTTTTTTTTTTTTAGTGAAAATGTGTATCCTTTGAAATGTAGAACACAGTTTCCTATACCTGTACTTTAATAAATGCAGGGAAATGCTATTCCTAATATACTATTTATCTATAGTGATAAATAGTATCTGTTTAGATGCTAATAATAATGAATGAATGAATGAATGTTTTGTTGTTCTAGTTTTAAATCTCTTTGTGAAAATTCAGTTTTGTTGCAGACTTCACCATGAACTTCTACTAATACA
Source organism: Sturnira hondurensis (assembly GCF_014824575.4). NCBI lineage: Eukaryota > Metazoa > Chordata > Mammalia > Chiroptera > Phyllostomidae > Sturnira > Sturnira hondurensis. The sequence continues at coordinate 12,043,000 of NW_028091637.1, forward strand.
ACATGTTCTACTTTCATGTGTTAATTTTGCCAGGTTTGTTGCTGTTGTAGTTTTGTTGTTTTGACAGTGGAGCCGACCGGCCTGTTTCTTTCCCTTTCTTCCTTCTTTCCTTTCTTTTTTATTAAATTGTCATTATGAGTGTGAGTTTATCTCACTGTCTAATTTTTCCCCATGTTTACACCTTGAACTTAGAATTTACAAGGAGGCCATGTTCAACAAAAGATTCCACTTCTGAGCATGTCTTGTTCTATGTTATGAATGTAACTACTGACTTCTTTCTTATCTGTGTTTAAAATTTTGAAAGTATCACAAATAAGCTAGTAGCTCCAAAGCTGACTATTGCATATTACATAAGATCAATAGATGTTTCGTAAATCTGATTCTTTTCCAGAGAATTTTGGCCTGGCCATTTCCATACCTGTAGCCTGGATTACAGTCTTGCAAACAATTGCATTCACTTGTGTTTCCACTCTCGGGTATAACACCAGATTCCCAGCCTCCATCCAGGGATCAGGTTTTCCTTTGTTGCTGCAGGATTACTCCGTCCCCTTGATTTTTAAGTGCAGTGTTGCACATTTGACACATCAAAGCAGGTGCGTTATCTTCCTATCTTTCTTCTGACGGTATCAGTTTGCACGGGGCCACCTGCAGTTTTCTCTTTTTTGAAGTCTCTGCAAAGCCAACATGCTTCAAGGCTATTTTGTTCTAATCCCACCCCACGTACACAAAGCTGTAGCCCCTCCCAGGCCGTTAGTTTAGGCATTGTGGAATCCCTGAGTGAAAGGACCCCAAATCTTCAGCTTCACCCTCAGGAACTGCAGGGAAATCTCGCACACGATGTAGGAATCCCTTCCCTCCTGCAGTGGTGGGACCATTCAGCCTTGGAATCAGAGGCCAGAATGTCCCATCAGCTAAGTCGAGCCGGGAGTCCCCTGACTTTGATCAACAGTTTCTCTCAGTTCCTTTGTATGGAATGGTTTGAGAACGCGCTTTACCCCTTCCATCAGCACCCGGTGGCTCTGGCGGGCTTTAAGGACTCACAGACTTTGCACCAGCTCGTTGTACTATTATAAGATTGTCAAAATGAATTTAATCTTTAAAAACATAGAAAAATTACAAAACAGACACCCATTTTCTTCGACCTGGGTTTCTCAGGATTAAAGGGTCTTGTTGGAAGCCTAGAATAGGGAGCGCCTAAACAGGAGAGTCCATCAAAGCAGAAGGCATTCGCCTAAAAAATTCTCGTGGTCTTTTTTTTTTAATAGTTAAATCCTTTTGTTTTCTTCATTCAGCAATTCTATGTCTTTGGATTAGAAAATTTAATCCATTTACATTTAAAGCGATTATGGACAACTAAGGACTTAACTTACTATTATCATCTTGGAGTTTTTTTTCCCCATTACATTTACTTGTTTATTATGTTTTAATTTATTGAATTTGTGTCTAGCTTTGAATGAAACTAACACTTTAACTGCCCCTTCAAGCGAGAATGATTGTTTGTTTGTTTTAATGGCGTTTTCCGTGAGGCCAGGAACAAAGTGTATATACATCATCATTCCTGGCCTTTTGAGGTAGAGGACAGTCAGTGACTCCAATTCTGACACTGAGTGGAAGGAGGGCAGCCGACTTGAAACTGCAGCCTCTCTCTCTCTCAGCGGATCAACAACCATGTGCTCGTTTTAGGCTACTTTCCAAGCAGGGAATCGGGGGTCTAATCAGCATGGCCACAGATAGCCCCGACCTGGAGCGATCGTGCCCAACACAACCAGGCACACACCGATTCCTATGTCTACATAGGAAATTGCCTTCTAGTTGAGCCCTGGACATTGCAAAACACAGCTTCCACTCCACCAACATGCTGTAAGTTTCTTGAAAATGTTTCCCTCTCAAGAACGTATCCATTTCTCCTTGCAGCAAATTTGTTCTGCTGTCTGATGGCACTGCCAGTAGTTGGAGAGAGACGGACTGGCCCAAGCACCTTCTGTCCAGAGAATTTAGAGTCTAGTGACCACCGTGGTCTTTGGAACATTTTCTTAGAACATTGATGTGTAAAGCAGGACCCAAACACAGGCCAAACATGGATGACTTAGAAAGAAAAGCTTAGAGACCTTGTTTTATATATTAGCTGTTATTTACTATACAGGAGTTCTACCTGAGTCTCCGTAAGTTCTCTCTCTGCAGATACGTAGCTCCTTTCCTTCCCTGGTTGCTTCCTTCTCTCCTCCCTGCCCTGAAAAACAGGCATCGTATGAAACACTTTCACAAACCCTTTGCTTATCACTTGAGGTCCAGAACACAGACCCTGGGCTGGCAGTGCATTCGCACAGCCTGTGGTGGTTTTATTGCCACTTACTCTCCAACATCTACCCTTTAAAGAGGCTTTATCGTGATTTAATTGTGGCAAGGAACAATCCCAACACAATATTGCTCCCCATTAGAACGAAAAACACACCAACGTCAAATGAATTCATCACTCCTATATTTCAAGTACGTCTTCTCTCAGGAAGTCTGAGGATAGTAGGAATTATTTATTGGGCACTTTTGTTCTTCTCTAGTGAATGTGGGGCTCTCAGCATAGTGACTTTTGCATTTTCATGATTGCATTTGCAGAGTGTCGATCTGTAATTTTGGGTTGCACTTTATTAAGCAGAGCAGAGAGAGGGAAAACAGAACAGGGGAAAAGACTCTCCTACATTCAAGAAGGGGCAGAGCGGGCACATGCAAACACTGTGGTACCCAAAGTGGACGCACTTCATGCAGAGGGGAAGATGACATTCCAGAGTGCTAGACTGAGCACTCGGAAGTAGCTTCAGGCAATGACTGTAAGGAATAGAGTTGGGGAAGAATGAGAGGCCCTACTTCGATCAATATTTTCTCTTAGCCTGGAAGTGTGAGCAAGGCCTAGATGTCTGGCCAGCTCCATAACAGTAAATCATACATTTGATTGATGCCGTTTCCTATTCTGAAAAACTCAGGAACTACCAGCAGCCCGAAGAAACTCAACTGCACGTGTGTGTGTCTTCAGTGCAAGGGTTCAGCACTCCTCTTTTGTCTTTAGTGAAAATGTCTTTCCCATTGTTTGTTTTCTCTTAATTATATCTACTAGTTCCCTTAAGATGGCTTTCAAAATTAGCCTATGAGAACACAAGACTATAAGAAAATGTTAAGTTTCAGGTGAGCAGTGGTGTATATGGTTCGTACAGATGCTTTCGTCGTCTCATTGCTCTGTTCTCAGATCCCTTTGTCTGTTGAATTCTCTAGTTAGATCAGTAGCTCCTTTAGGGGGAACACCATCTCTTTTTCTAGTATCCTATCCAGGAGGCCACAACATGTTCCTCCCAGTAGGTCCTAAATAAATAGCTTCAGCTCTCTCTCCCTCCCAATGGAAAGGCCCACTGTCACCGAGCTCAGCTAGACCCAAACCTTCTGAGCATGTCTGGAAGCATGTCCGACCACTGGCAGCATGTCATGGTTTTGCTCTTTTAGTGGCTGTTGGGGTGTGCGTTTTACTTTAACCCTTGCCCCTTAACCCTCGGAGTCACTCGATGCCTTGGGTTTTAGGGGGAAGCTGCAGAATCACAGCTGAGTCCCCCAGCGGTCCCTGAGGAGTACCCGGTTAGTTTGGAACCTCCTCTCATGTTCTGCCTCAACAGATGCTACCACCTGCCAGGCGCTGTTCTCAGTGCTGGGGATAACATGGAGGGAGGTGTACTCAACAGGCAAAAGTCTCTGTCATTGTGTAGCTTCTCAAATAGTGGGAGGAAAGAGAATTTTACTACTTGGTTGAAATTATAAGCCTTGCGAAAGAATGACTCATCTGCATTGCTAAGACCTGGGATCTAGTGATTGAAGGAGCAGACAGCCAGCTGACTTAACACTGAAGAGACAGGACAAGCAGGTGGCTTCCTTGTCGCTTTCCCCGCTGCAGGCTAGGAATGAATGGTGCAGTGGGTATGAGAATAAAATGTAAAGCTCTCTGCACAACCGTCCAAAATGACGTGTGTCGGTGAAAACGTTGATTAGAGTGACTGTTAAATCCTGAAGAAATAGCAGTATCACTCTGCTAACACACGATGGTAGCTCAGAGCTACCCGCCAAAAAGGAAACGCCCTTTGTTTCCCGTCCCTGAAATTCCACACGCTGCACTTGGGATGGCAGCAGACACCCATTTCTGCTGAATTTCCCTCTCCCGACTCTCTCTCTCCCTTCTGGGAACACGCCTCCTGTAGTCGTAGAATCGTTAGACCCACATTTCGGCTTTTTATTTTGGGGAAGTGCCCTCTGATTCCTTTGCTTCCCTGGAAAACCTTTCATTCTTCTACCAGCGNGGGGGGGGGGGCAGGTGGGGAGCAGAGCTGAGGTCACAGGTGGGTGATTTAAACTTCCATGTTGATGCCTTTTGATTTGGTTCAGTAACACTTGCTAATAATAATTCTGAAAAGGCAACGTGGAAGCAGGCAATATTCGTATGCTGTGGCCCCAGATACTGAGCATTGACCTAGGAGCAAACAAAGGCATCATGGCAATGGAACCCTCTCATTTCCCCAATTTACACAGGGCGAGAAAAACTCCAATGTTATCACCATTTCAAAGACCTGACAGAATAATAACTCATCAGTTTATCTCCGCTTTATTCGTTTCACCCAGTGTCTCTTCCTTTCCTTTTTTTCTGCGGGAAAGGTTGGAATGACTCAAACAGTGAGTTCCTACTCTCACACCAGTGACAGCATCACGCTTATCACGTTTGGTGAGTTTCACTGTTTTTGACACGTCAGATGCTGCTTTCACTCCTTGTCAGAATGAAGGAGAAAAGAGTTCATGTCAGATATGCTGAATAAAATTAACACCCCACCCCTCCCTTTTAAAGTGACTTGCCCTTCGTGGCGATTTTTTATCATTTTTAATCCTTTAAGCCGGAGTTAAAAATATGCATTTTTTTGTGATAAATCCTTCTTCCATTACAAGGTGTTGCCAGTATAAATAACTGAAAATAAATAATAGATGACATTTTTGGTGTCCAGGTCAAGAGGAAATTTTAAAGTATTGTTTGAACCAAACCGAACGGAACCGAGTTTAGCATGTATCATTTCAGTTGATCATCCCCTAAGATAGTGTCACTTGTCCTAGGCAGTCCCAGTAAGTGAGATTCAGGGCAGGTATTTGCAATTAGTATGCACCTCCCTAGGATTCCTGGAAGATCTGACTATTTAGAAACATTTATCTGACTATTTAGAAACATTTTTGTTTCAATGACATTATGTGGAATTATTATCAATAAGGTGCCTGCAGTGTTATTTACATTCCCGGAAAATTCCTTCTGGTTGTAGCTGGAACGATTAGACAGCTCTCCATATCTGACATCCTGGCTTTTTGCTTGGGGGACATACATTTCTAAATGTATGTCCTGGCAGCAGTGTAGGTTCTAATTATTCCACATTAAAAAAACTCAATGCCTTTCTGCAAACCCTGGGTACACTCAATCTGGGGATCATGCAGGAATGTCATTTCCTGTGTGGCCTCTGGAAAGGTGGGTGCTATGAGTTCCAGAAGTGGAAGAAGGAAATCAGAAAGAGAGCTAGCAGACATTCTGACAGCTATAGCTTGTGGACTTCTAGGATTTTTCACAGACAAAGGCCGAGCATAATGTCCAGAAACCCAAATGTGTCCATGTGATTTTAAAGATACAATCAGGAGAGAAACGCACATCAGAAGGTGTGTTTATGCGGTTTCTCTGCAGTGTTTGCTGGCTCATGAGAGAGGAAAGCACATAGTGGTCCAATGAAAAACGATGTGTGGGGCTCTCTTGAAATATCCTGGGAGTTAATTGCTTAGATTAGATGAGCCTGGTCAGATTCCTAATAGAGCTGTCGGTAAGGGAATGCAGTGTATTAAAAAGAGCTCTGAACCCCTGTCAAAATGAAAAGGGTTTTGGTCCAGCTCGGTCACTGTATGGTTGTGTCTCTGTCGCGGGATTTAACGCTGACATTATTTCAAGGTTCTTTGCAAAGCTCTGGTTCTCTGTGTGCTTGTGCTCCCCGCTTTTTTTTTTTTTTTAAGTTTGCACCAGTCTGGAGGTTGATGACTCTGCCCTGTGTATGGATAAATCATGCCTAGTCTCTTAATAGAATAATGTAGGAAATATAAGGGAGTGATCAGCCTGCATAGGTTATGAAGGTTAAGGCCATTTAAAAATCCTGGGACTGGTCCTAGATGGTGTGGCTCCGTGAACTGAGCACCAGGCTGTGAACTGAATGGTTGCTGGTTCAGTTCCCAGTCAGGGAACATGTCTGGGTTGCAGGCTGTATCTCCAGTTGGGGACATGCAAGAGGCAACCAATTAATGTTTCTCCTGCACATCGGTGGTTTTCTCCCCCTCTTTCTCTCTCCCTCACCTTCTCTCTAAAGATAAATAAAAATAAAAATCTTTAAAAATCTTGAGACTAGTCCTAGTGGTCACATCGTGGAACCAAAACCATCCTCAATGCCTTCTCAGATTATTTGACTTATTTTCTAACGTGGCGGCAGAGCCATTGGCCCGGTTCTCTGTGGCATGAATTTTATTGTAGATTCTCCTTATCTGCAATAAAAAATTATGCAAAAAAGGCAATGATGGGATAGAGCTGCTGAATAGCTGTGCTGCTACGTCCAGTTTTCTCACTCAGATTATTGGCATCCTGATGTTTTTACTGCAGTAAGACTGTAAGCTCTGGGCATCAAAATTGATAGTGTTGTCTTTTTCAGTTACGGTGGCTGTTACTTTTAGTGGATGAGAACATGTTGGCCATGCACATGTGGACCCTGGTAGAAGTACATTGGAAGGTTCTCTGAACATCACATCCCACCCTTCTATTCTTGCAATGTCCACATTAGATGATTAAATAGCAAAGCTTATCTTGCCAGAGATGAGACTGCTCAGATGAGGATGAGATTACTGAAGTCCCATTTATTATCTGTTAGAGCCAAGTACAAACTTGGGCAGGTTAATCCACAAAACTTGTCTTTACATGCATGTATTGTCAACATATCAGGGAAATTTTTTAAGTAGTTCTCTCATTTCTACCTTTGATCTGTTTGTGTGTATATTGATTTGTTTATTCTTGATTTATAGTCAGGAAGAAAAAAAGGTGTCTTTAGCTTTTTATTGTGGTCAAATATATATATAAAATATGATATTTATCATCTTAACCCTTCAAAAATGTATAATTTGCTGGCATTGCCTACATTCACGGTGTTGTGTAACCATCACCGCATCTGTATCCACTACTTTTTTTAATCATCCCAACAACAACTCTGTACCAGTTAGACAATAACCACTTTCTTTGCTACCTCCACCTTCTGGTAACCTCTATTTTGCTTTCTATCTTTATGAATTTGCTTGTTCTAGGCACCTCATATAAGAGGACTTACGTAATGCTTGTTCTTCTATTTCTGGATTGTTTTACTAAGCATTATGTTTTCAAAGTTCATCCGTATTGTAGCATGTATCCCAATTTCATGCCATTTTTATGGTTTAATAGTATCCCGTCATTTGTATATGCCGTGTCTTGTTTATCCACTCATCTGTGGATGGACACTTAAGAGGTCTTCACCTTTTGGTCGTTATGAATAATGCTGGTATAAACATTAGTAATACAAACATCTGTGTGAAGGCTTTCATTCTTTTGGATATATATCTAAGAGTGGAATTGCTGGGCCATATGATAGTTCTATGTTTAAAAATGTAAGTTCTTTTCCTCCCGCCCTGGTTCTAACACTTGTAGCAATACCAAGCAAGGCCAACTTCTCTTGATCTGAATATGCTTTAAGCATTTGAAAATAGCTGTTTTTTGTCCTTCCTAAACCTTCTTTTGTCTAAGCCAAATGTGATACAACTTTTGGGTGGGAACCCAAGTGTGAGATCTTATATGGACCCTTTCTATACTTCACTTCATTACCTTCATCAATTAGTTCATTCTTTGGGGACATCCACATATTTATTCTGGGATCCAATTCGTTAGATGCCTCTCCCAAGTTTATGTCTTCCTGCCTTCGAAATACACTGAGAAAACAATTAAGAATCATAAAAGCAGAAATCATCTTAACTTTCCAGTTCATAATGAAGATAAAATTATTCAGTCCATTTTTTAAATTTCTCGTGTGGGTCCTTTAGAAGTGTTTATATTTCTGTTTTATTAATCTTCAGGGGAGAATTATTTTTGAGATTGTGCTAGTTGACCTGAGTATTGACCACAATGTAGGACATCCTTACACATAGTAGAGGTTCAGTAAAGACTCGTTATAAGAATGGAAACACAGGCCTTTCTCCTGCAGATGTTTTTATTGAGACCAGATCTCTCCATTTTGAAGGTCATTGTGATTATTGGAGGGCTGCTCTTATGCCCATACCCTTGACATCAGTTGTTTCCATTCCTGGAATTCTGCTGAAAGTAAATGTAGGTTACGTCTGAGACCAGCTTATTGCCATAGTCACAGAAGACAAAGTGATGCTCTGCATATCTTTATAAATTACTTAGCCATTAAAGCTCAGATAAGAATATTCATATAAAATATTTATATCCCCTAAAATCCCAATGTGGAAAAAACCTTTTCTTAAATATCCTTCTGGGATTTTCCTTCAAAACAGTTGTCTGGTCATTGGTGCATATATAGCGTATATATTTGTGGTGCATTAATCTTACAGAATGCCTATGCAGTGAGTTGACCAGAAAATGTTTTAATTAGAGGGTGTATCTTCTGGTTGAGTGTTTCTTGTACGTGTGTTGAAGAACATTTTTGGGGGGAGATTCAATTTATGTGAAAACTTCTTATTGATTTTTTTTGTCATGTGGGGAAATTTTCAAACTTGCTGAAGGTATTAGTTTATACACTCTGTTCACACTACAGTTATTCTCATTTCTGAAAGAATTATATTCCAATGACTTCTTTTACTCTTTTAATTTAACCGCACAATATTTATAATATTTTAGAAACATTAATAGAATAACTTCTTTGAGAATAGGATATATCTTTTGGTGTATAAGCCCTTGTAGGTCTTAAATATCATATGTAGCAAACTGAAAAGTCACTAATATTACTGCAACTTGCAAGTGATTTACATTTGCAGAACTCTGACAAGCTCAAAAAAAAGGAACAGTGTATATGGAAGAAATATTTCAATCATTCAAATAAGTAAATCTTGGTTGTATTACTTCTTTTCTTTTTTAAATTTTTTATTGTTGTTCAATTAGAGTTGTCCCCATTCCCAGCCCCCATTGCTCTCCTCTGACCTACCCACCCCACTTCCCACATTCAATCCTCCCGCCCCCCCCAACCCTGTGTCTTTGTTCATGGGTCCTTCATACATGTTCCTTGACTTAACTGCCCCTTCTTTCCCCCACTTTTTCATTACAAAGTTCCTATACTGATTTGGGGTAAGGTTAGTCATCCTGTGTTAATTCTTATTGAAAAGATTGTGAGGAAAGTGACTAATGAAGTGACCCTCCCATCTTGCTGATAGAATTTAACTTTAGTTTCCCATTTCGCCTATCCCCTGAGAATGAAATTATTGTTGGAATATGAATCAAGTTTGATCTTTCTGTCTCCACATAACAGCTCAGTGATTCATATATGTAACACACACATACACAATTAGGACCCAGCTATTTTCTTGGTGGTGACGAAGGGTAGAATATTTGGTATTTTGCACTGTACCTTCTTCCTTTCTTTCTCATCCCCACAATCCCATAATCACGACTCTTTTCAACTGGAAAGTCGGGTGAAGACATACGAAACAGCACAAATATAAGGGGAAAAGCTAACTATTTGACTTATTTTCCTCATTGTAAATAGGGGAGAGCACTGTTGACCATTTCCTATGGCTTGTTTCCCCAGTGATTAACTAACTGCCTTTACTAAATTCTATCCTCTAAAATCAGTGATTTTCAATTGGTGTGCTGCAAGAATTTTTAAAACACGTACTGCCCGACTACTTAGTCAGGGGTATTGACCTCTTTTCCTTTATCTTGTCAAATAAAAAAATTACGATAGCTAACACAACGATAAACAGCCAGTGTAAATGAATCCAAATTATACATATTTTTGTCAGGTTCACAAAAAGCATATTTTTTGTTGTGCTGCAGAATTTTAGGAATTAGTTGATGTGTGCCAAGGGATGAAAAAGGTTGAAAATTGCTGCTCGGGATTAGGATGAAAATGTTTTCATGGAAAGAACTGCAGTAACGTATTTTGTGTGTTTGAATTGAGTCTCCTCTTCCTCCCCCCACCCCTCCAGCCATACCAATGACGACTTGTCCAGAATATCTATTAGCTAAAGGTTGGATTAAAGATATTTGTTTAGAACAGTTTCCTTCTTTGTGACAATGGGAGCAATTGGAACAGATTAAGATTAAATGGCATTGGAAGAGCTGGGTTAGTTTGAGGAACAAAACGCTAGAGTAGAGTTGATTTCCTGGCACTGTTTCCCTAGCAAAGAGAACAATTTTAATCAGTGACAAAAATATTTGGGATCCATATGTTTCTCTCTGCTCATTCCCATATGCCCGTATTCGCTTTTATCTTGGTAGATGATGACTTTATGATTCAGGCATGCAAGAATAATACCTCGCTGGCTTCAGAGCTCAGTGCTATTTCAAAACACGTCCTGGTAATTACGCACACACATGTATCCAGGCTGTTCACGCTTCAAGTTGGTTGAGTGGATATCAGTTTGTTCTTTCTCTTTCTCCATGGGAAGAAGTATATCTTGCATCCACCTACAGGGGCTGGAATAACGCGACTAGGTTTAGATTGGAAAACTGCGTTGACACCCACCTCTTGGATTAAAGGCCGCTGTACAGATATGAGGATCAAGGAAAGGAGGCAAAAGGTTTTGATTGATCATTGACAGCTTCATTTTCTTTGGGAAAAGGAAACGGAATTCAAAAAGCATTTGGTAATTCCATCCATTACTGGCACTTATTCTAAGACATATTAGATAATGGCTGGTTACTTAAGTAGGTTCTGATTTTAAACTGTGTGGACTTCTATTTGATATTGAGTGATAGTCATAGTAGTTATGGTGAAACTGGTCAAAGTGGGAAAATTAAAATTACTGTCGATGAACCATTTATTGTTGTTCTAAATGCATCTTTGCTTCTCTCTCAGTGAGCTATATAATTTTTAACAACAAAAGAAGCATATTTCAAGGCCAAATTATCCATTTTAATAAAACATGGATAAAGCTGGAAGCATGGATTGACTGTCTAAGCAATTGCTTTTTCAAAAGTTGTTTTTCTCTCGCACAACAAATGGCGTTGTAACCCAATAGGCTGTTAACATAGCCACAGTGAAATCCTGTGAGGGCCAGCTGTGCTCATTTAAACTTGGGAGGGGGGGGCAATGAGGAGGAGGCAGAGAGGGTTTCTGAACTTCAGACTGCATAACTGAGGTGCATTTATTGTTTTCAGAGATGGGTATGTGATGGAAGAGGCGTGTGTGCTGTCGGAGTTAGCAGGTGTGCGACAGAGCAGACTTGCAGCGAAAGGAGACTGATGCAGCTTGGTTTTGGCAAATGCTATTAGTGATTCGTCTCTGTGTTTGCATTCAAGCTGTCTTTGCCACTGCTCCTGTAGGAGTGGTGAGAAAAAGAAAGTACACATTATAGCATGGATTGTTTTCAACAAGCTCGAAGTTTGCAAATCTGTTGAATCCCTCTGACAGCGTGTCTTTGCTGTCAAACAGAATGCCCAGCTGATGGTGGCAACCCTGCTGGGGAGGGAGGAGTCCGGAGAGACGTGTGTTCACCCTGCAACAGGAATATTCGGGGTGCTTCCTCCCAAACTGTAAGCGAAGAGGAAAGGGCTGCCAGACGTGCCGTTGAGAACCTGCTCTGTTTTACCTTACAGATAATGCCTCATTAAATCAAAATCTTTACAGACGCTTCATTAGGATAACTTTCGTAAAGAAAGGAGTCAGAAACAACATTAAGGGATATTAGATGAATCGATAATGAAGACAAAGGCTTTGGTTAAAAAAAAAGAGGCAAGACTTTTGCTCCTAGGTGATCCAGATTCTCATTGAAGCAAACACACAAGCTCTTTTTTTTTTAAAAAAAAATAAAGTGAGAGATTTCACTAAAAAAGGTTAAAATTGAAGTGAGTAATCTTCAGTGCATAATGCAATTGTTAATTTTAGCTCCTTGCGTGGGTGCCATTCTGACTTGAACAGCCGGCTGCAGCCTTCATTAGAGAAGAAACAGGCAGCTTGAGACAGGTGGAGCTGGATCAAGCTGTGAACGTGATTTTGCTGGAAGCTGGTCATTAGTGTTAGAAACCTGGTCTTCTTTCTTTGGTCCTTCACCCTACCATGATTATTGCAATTCTTACTACTGACATTTCATCTTTTTTCAGGTTGACGATGTGTCACACTGTGTAAGGGAATCGCATGGACATGGGCATTCCGAACTGTTAACGGGGACATGGGACTCCAGTTACCTCTGATCACTTGTGTGGATTTTCCCGGTGTAGAACGACAGAAGCCGTTTAGTGAGTCGCCAAGACCTACAGCAGGGATTCTGCATAGAAGGTAAAGAGTCTTGTTGCCTGGCAGTCATCTCATCTGTATTTTTTATTGTTATATAAATGTGCCTGTTTGCATAGAGCAGTTCATTAGGTGTAAACAAAACAGACATTGTCTGTATTAGAGACTCAGCTGGCTTCTCGTTTGTACAATTGAACTCAGTTTGTTCATTCCATTTTCCATTTTAAATCTGGTTGCGATCTGTTTTTTACTGAAAGGCTCTGAAAAAAAGTTTTGGGGAACAGAAGTCCCGTCTCCTCCCTCTCTGCCCAATACATTGAGAAACGCGCTGTTTGCCATTGGCAAACAGAACTTTTTATTTTGTTTAACTACATACATACCCAGTTTCACGGGAAGAAGAGAAATATGTCAAAATGCACCGGATGGAACCACCTAAAACCTCCCCAAACCTAAAAGCATTGCTCATTAGTCACTCACAGACTCAAACTACCATCCTTTAAGAAAACTTTTCCATTTTCATTCCCACAATCCTTTGCCAAATGAGCCTTTTAAAGATATCATTAGATACCATCTGTCCTGTCACGGTGGATCTTAGGAAATTTGCAATAGAAATCGCTGTGTTTTAGCTTTTTCTTGCATTTCCTATATCCTGTTGGAAATGAAGATACTGAATTAGCAAATGGTAATTAAACACTCCCAAAGGAACATTTCAGAACACTGATTTGTCCAATAATAATTACCCTTGTAGTGACTGGGAATAGAGCAGTCACTACTTGGGAATTTTTGTGGAAAAAAAAAAAACAACCCTGACTTTCTAGGCTACAATGTCCTTTTCTCTCTTTTTCTCTTTCCTTCCTTCTCCCATCTCCCTCCCTCCCTCCCTTCCTTCCTTCCTTCCTTCCTTCCTTCCTTCCTTTCTCTTTCTTTCCTTTCTTCCCTCCCTTTTCCCTCACATTTTAAAAAAAGACACCGAGGAGAAAGTAAATGCTAAATTATTCATGAGCCCCATTTGACAGCCTATCAGAAGGGAAAGTGTCAGGGGTTGGAGAAAAATGGATAAATAACAAACAAGCTTGAACTCTGAAAGCCATCTCTCGTGTCTGGGCGGTAGTGTGTTGTGAGCCCGCAGAAGCGCGGTTCAGTGTGATAACCTCCTCGGAGCTGCCGCCAGAGACTTGCTTCCAGGGACCCTTGCAGCACCAGCCTGGGAGAGGGCTTAGGCTTTGAATAACGACACTGTCAGTTTGCAGCCTGAAAGCCTTGGCTCTGAAAGGTTTAGTGCGCAACTTGGATCCTATATTTATACTGGATTATTACTGCTTAAATTAATTTGTTGCCCCTTATAGTGTGCATTGTGTTCCTCATACCTAGAAAAGTATGTCTATGGTTAAAACTGGTGGATAATTTTTGAATCGTCCTAAAGCTGCTACAGAACACCAGTACCGCCTCTTGACTCAGCCATCTGTTCAAGAGTTGGAGAAATACGCTTTTTCTTTTCCTGCTACTTTGTAGTGGGGCCCAGGGGCTGTTAGATGTGTGCACGTGTCTCCGTTTATTTGTTTACCCATGTTGATAGCAAGGTGTGTTCACAAGTGTCTGTGTTTATGGGGGTGTGGAGAGGGTGACCGAATCTGCCTCTCGTGCTTGCCTAGAGTACTTGCTGTGATCTTGTTTTTTATTCTCCTCTTCTATAAAATTGGCAGAGACGCCCAGGCAGCTCATTTGAATTTGATGTGAGGGGAGAAATGCAACATCTCGAAAATCCTGGCTCTAACTTTGCTTTCTGACATTGTGACCTTGCAGGGCATCAAACCTTGCTATTTTAATTTGCGTCTGAAAGAATGTCTGAGCCAGGGGACCTGAACCAGGCCATAGTGGAGGAAGGCGGGACTGAGCAGGAAAGGGCCACTCCAGAGAATGGCATTGTTAAGTCAGAGAGTCTGGATGAAGAGGAGAAGCTGGAGCTGCAGGTAAGCCCCGGGGAAAAAACTATTTCTCAGACCACTGCATACAGTCCCTTCTTTCCATTGTTAAGCCACCCTGAAGGTGTGTTTTTTCTTAAAAAAAACAAACAAACAAACAGTTTGACTAGTAAAATGAATAGGAAATCTGTAAAGGTAATCCTTTTTTTTTCTGACTAAACTGTGCTCCTAAATGCCCTTTGAAATGAAAAACTATTCAAAGAACATACTTCATGACTAAGTTTGCACACAGCTCCTCTATGCTACTAATTTCTAGACCACCTCAAGGAGTTTGTGGAAGGCTTTTCCCAAGGCAGCCGTAAGTGAGCTGAGTTTTAAAAATGGGTTTGCTATTCCAGGGAAAGGTGAAGACTCCACTGGTGACCCACTAGAAAAAGTCAAAGACATGAACTCTGCTGATTTTCCTAGGCAGGGGAAGGTTTGATTCTTACTGGGAAACAAACTAAGCCCTAGAATTCTCAACCAGAGATGGAGAGAGAGAAACAGAGAGAGACAGAAAGAGAGAACTACAAGGAGGAGGGGGGAGATTGGAAGTGAGGGTGATTGATGATACTGGAAAAGTGGCATGATTAAATACATCATGCGTTGGGGGGGGGGGGGGCGGAGATTTAGTAGAGGAAAAGCAAACCGTAGTTGCAAATAGCTTGTATGGATTTTCTCTAAACCAAACGACAAAAGTATGAACTCTTTTTTATAGACTAGGAAGCAAAGGCAGATAACCATACAATGGTGTAAAGCCTTCAAGGTTGGCTTTTCTTCTCTCTAATAGCTTCTAAAGGAGAGAAAGCCACAAGTTCAATGGTCATTTAGGGGAACAAGGAGGGGAATCTGCCTCTCGTGCTTGCCTAGAGTATTTGATGTGATCCCAGGACTTAGAATGCCTTTGTTGCTGTTACTGTTGAGTTCCCTGCTATAGTGACACATTTTGCTTCTCCTTCTCTCTCCTCTTGTTTCTCTGGTTGTTATTTACTGTTTGTTTGTTTTGTTTTGCTTTCTTTTCTTTCTAACATACAGAGGCGACTGGCGGCTCAGAACCAAGAGAGAAGAAAGTCAAAGGTAGGGTTCTAGAGAGTCTATGTAGACCTGGTATCATGGACATCAGTGGCATATTTCACAATCCAAGTTCAAGGATTTGCCAACAATTCAGAGGGCTCTGTGGAGATACTGTGGTGGATGTGGGCTGTAGTGGTGCAGTCTGTGTCTAACGGGGTGGTGTTCACCTCTGCCTTCCTTTCTCGGGCTGAGGGCTTTTTCACAGGAGCCTTTGGGTTCACAAATCTGCAAACATCCGGGTGTCATCCCACAGCCACACGTGCAGAGTTGTCGGTGCTTCACAAAACAAACAGCTGCTTGTTTTGTTTTCACTGTAAGCTAAATCTGGGGTAAATGTTTATCTCCCAATGGATTTCCGCCTTGAAGTAAACAGAGGCTGGTGTTCGGGACACGTTATCATCCGTTTTAAGCATCTTCTCAGTTAAGTCGCTTCCAAGCTTCATTTTAGCAGACATTATTTCCTGCCATCTTTTCTTTCTGGCATTTTCATGAAACGGCAGCAGCCCGACCCGGTGGGCATGATTTGCTGAAAGCGTTCCTCCAATCCATCCACTCACACCTGCCTCGGCTTTGTCCCCATCAACACGGGGGCCAGACGCTTTGAACCAAAGTAGACAGCCCCGAGCAGCTCACCTGAAGCTCAGTTTTAAGGTCTGATTTGGGGTTGTCAGGTGAAGGTGGAGATGATATGAGGGCCTGAGAATGTTTTCTGTTTGTTTTCTCTCTTTTCTTTTCTGCCCCTCCTCTTTCCCCTTCCAAGTCAGGAGCAGGTAAAGGTAAACTGACACGTAGTCTTGCTGTCTGTGAAGAATCCTCGTCCAGACCTGGAGGGGAGAATCTGCAGGATCAGGTACACTCCCCTGTTACTACCGTTACCTGCATGAAGGGGACCCGACTGTGTGTGCATGGGTAGTAATCTGGCGTTGGACAGTGCGTTGGGGGAGAAAAAAAAAACATAACAGAAGAGAGAAATCACTTTCTGCTTTTATCCCCTGCTTACGAGACATGCTAACCTAGTATCGCAGTTTGTCACAGAGTATTACGTTTGCTTTTTTCCAGACCCTCTGAAAACTGCAAATGGAAAGGAATTCAAAAGAATTTAGATTAAAGTTTAAAAAGTAAGCCCGGTAGTGCTGAATTCCCTCAAAGGCTCTCTGTTGATAAGACTGAACCAAATATAGCCCTAAATGCCCCGACTCCTTCCTTATGGAAGATTCTTACCTCTCATGCCCCTGAAAATACATTTGCCTATAAGAAATGTAAGAAAGAGTGAAAAAAATGCATCCAGTTTTGCAGAAATACTTCTATGGCCTTTAGTGGAGATGTCTCAATACTGGAAAAATTATTCAGAAATGAATCCAAGCTGATGGTGAATTTCAGTTAATGTTATTAATATGTTGCTGCTCATCCTTGGAGTGATTATTGCTAACCTAAAGCAGGACTATTAGGCTGGAACGACAGAAATTCCAACAAAACCCTTTTGTGCAAAGTGGGAAACTTCACATCACATTTACTTTGGTTTGCCTTTTAGGGCATCGTATTAGCTTTTATTAAAATAGTCTTGCTGCTGCTATTTCCCTTATTTTATCAGAGACCGGGAGCAGTCAAGACAAAAGCAAAATGATTTATCTGAGCCCAGGGGAGGGAAAATTGATTTAAGATATCATTATTTTTTGTTGGGTCTTGTTTTGCCTTTTCTCTTTGTTACTTTAATTGAAATACTCTAAATTCTCCTCATGGTCACAGAGAGCATTGAAAGCACTTTCTTTAAAAGGACCAAAAACAAATCCCTGATAGATTTTGTCCTAAGAGTATTTTTTTTTCTCTAGCCTCATTTTCTCAACCTGCCACTCATGTCGTAAGGCATGGACGGGCTACCTTTCTGTAGCCATCACTGTCTGTCATCCGCAAGCTTTATTTTCCTTGGGTTCTGAGAAATGTGTGGTTTTTCTTCAGCATTTTATTTGTGCTTCTATTTTTAATGGAGATTGAGAAGAGGGAATCATGTGAAAATCACGGCTTGTACTATTCACATGTTGGCTGATGGCTTGTAATCTACTGCACACAATATGTGTTAACTCTGCAGAATGAGAGACTCTGGGAGAAGGAATGCCCCACTTGTCCCCTACTTCAATGCAGGGCAGAGGAGGGGAGCCTTTACGGACATAGTCTGATTTTGAGCCCATTTGGTGAGGTACCAGGAGGAAATTTTTTAAGAGGTCATCTGTATCATAGCGCCCGTCCTGGACCTACTAGGTCTAGTTTCTCCATACCATTGGTGCAGAGAAATAAGATGCAAACGGTGCTTTGCTCCTGCTGGTTCCAAGCTCAGTAACCAAGATTAGCTTCATAGGAGAGAATTAGAGCTTGCAAGCTTTTCTCTGGACTGGCTGAGGGGGGGGTGGGAGCAGGGGGCTGCTAGAAAATACCCAGACGCACATATAAGCAAGTGGCCATGCTAGTCTTTTAGAGAATAAACAAGCAGACCTTCGAGCTCATATGCAATGCCTTCATTAGCTACCACGGGCACTTACAAAGCGTGGGATCTGAATCCCAGGGTGTGAGTATAGTGTGCGGATTGTATTGCTTCCCCAACGTTTGTATATTCCCAGTATTTGGAAAACTGCCTTCATTTTCCTGTGTGGGGAAAAACTCTTGCTACCTGTATTACTTGATCTCAGACCCATAGTTGATGGTTCGGTCTGTCCTTAAGTTAAAAGAGTTTTGCTTTTCTAATGTTATACTCTTTATCTATCAGTGTATTACTGCAACTTGAATCATTCTTTTACTGTTGTTGGACATAAACTTATCCTGTACCAATGTATTTATTAACACTTGTATTTTATTATTGAGCATATCAATAAAAATATTAAAAAATAACAGATTGTTTTTTACCAACTTTATAGCACTTTTGTGTGTTCTTTCAACACCATGATGTATATTTATGTATAGAACAGAGAGGTATTTTTCTGGGCGTAACCTGGTTCCACACATGGCCTGAGTTTGTTCATTTTTTTGGTAAATGATGTCCATTAGCCTCTGTTCTTACATTCATGTTTCCAAGCCTCTTTGGTTTTAGATGTAAACTTATGGAGGCTGGATGATTGAACTGGTTTTGAAGAAGCAATGAGACCACTTTCATGGACCGGGACCCTCGGTGTCCCCACCTGATCAAATGTCAGATGGGTTCTTCCCTGCCCCCACCTTGTCTTCAGAACCAGAAATGTTTTCGGCTGTTTGCCTAGCAAGTAGAAACAAATCAGAACCCGAAAATCTGCCTGGAGCTTTGTGGGTTAAGACATTTCTGTCCCAAATCAAGTGACAAGACCCTGTAATCAAATTACATTCAGTGTTACATGTTTTGTATATGTTCATCCCCAGGATAATGTGTTAAATATCAGGAAATCAGCTAAAAAATACGTGTTCATGAGAAAGCGTTTTGTTTCATCTTCTATAGCATGTCTTTCCAACCATGCTGACTTTTCAGGCCAGCCATGAATTCACAACAGAGCCCCTCCCACAAAAGAAATGTGGCTTCGAAGGACTTTGATGTTCCGCTTGTTCGAGCACACGAGTTAACCAAGAGCCACTAAGAATCCCATATTGGCCGTAATTTGAGGATGTACAGGCGTTGGTTTAGTCACATGTAGATGAGCACTAGTTTAGTTTTCAGTGAAAAACACTGTTAGTCATTGGGAATATTTTTCTCCCTTACGTCACAGATTTTAATGTCACTACTGGAAAAAAGCCTTCCCATCAAATGGTCTCTTACATAAGAACATGTGGGCTCACTGCTTGCTAAATTGTCATAATTTTAATCATAGCGCAGGTTTTTCATAAAACTGAAAAACATATTTTGGTTCATTCTTCTTCAAAACAGTGGACATATTATGATTTAATACAAAATGATCGATTTTAGTACAACATGAATAAATATAAAAGTGTGTTCGGCCCAAACACTGCAAATTGTCCATCATCCCAAGCATCAGTCTAAGAGAATCTTACATTTTGTAAAGGATTGACTGATACTAAAATTAAAGTCATCTTAAATATTTATATATAATTGACAGAAAATGTTCTATTCTCTATGCTTTCTAAAAGGCAATGCTTATTGTACAATATATTATGATGACTTATTAAGGGCATTTGTAAACAGCATATGACAATAATTCATACCTAAGATTCTTGCAATTATATAGTTTGATTTTTTTAGTAGTTAAAATCACTGCTGATACAGTTCTAACGTAGACTTTTTGTTGTAAATTGGCTCTTGGGGTCTTTATTTATGTCTGTTCTATCTGTAATTATGACTCGTAACATCTGTCTGTTTGTATTTGTGCCAATTTATTCTGACAAGAGATTATAAGAAAGAGCTATAGAAACCTCTCTTTCTTTGAGAGATGACACCGGCTGTTTTGCAAGCTTTACTGGTAAAGAATTTTTCCTAAGTGATTAAAATAAACCTGTAGAGAAAATAAGAGCTGTGATCTACAGGAGAGTAACTTGCTTAAGGTTAGCAACCATGAGGCGAAGTTCTAGCACTAGGTGTTTCTCATGACCTCCCATTGGCTTCTGAACTTGAATTCACCATAAAGGGCAATTATTATTTTTTTTTTCTGACAGGTATTTTACCATTTAAGAGAAAAGAAAATCTGCACCTGGCTTCCATTTTCCTGTGCTTAATAACCTCTAGGCAAAATGGAAACCGGACAGAAATGATTAAATCTGGCCCTAAATTATTATATTTTTTCCCCAACAGGAATCAATTCATTTACAGCTTTCCAGTTTTCCCAGCCTGCAAGAGGATGATAAATCTAGGAAAGATGACACTGAAAGAGAAAAAGAAAAGGATAAAAACAAAGATAAATCCTCTGAAAAACCCAAGATCAGAATGTTATCAAAAGGTGAATGTAAAAATGTTTCCTTAACGTACTCAGTTGGGGCACATGAGGAGTCACAGAATACATTCTAGGTTTTACATGCTATTCACCTCTCACCAAACTTTGCCCTTAACTTTGTGTGTATGTGTGTGTAAAAGATGTGAACTTGATATTCCCCCCATTCATGGTGTCATTATTTGTGTAACCAGAAAGGTTATTTTTTAGGATTGCATATTTTTCTGGATTTTCATTCAGGTCTCCTAGTTTCAAAGATAAGTTCATACAAGCAATGAATATAAATCTGCTCTGGTTTCAGCTCTGTTAGTCCCATCGATTTGGATTGATGAACAGCCATGATAGCCAGTTTTGCATCTTCATGGTCACGTTTATCTTAAAGGACAGGTAGAGCATTAACAGTTCTCCATCCATAAGTGATGTCCTCCCCAAAGCACAGGTGTGTGAGTGTCAATGGCAATGAGAATACCCAACATTTTACCTGGTGCAGATGAATTCGGTCTGTGCAATCCATATACTGCCACATAATATCTCACTTAAAATATATAGAGTTCTACCTCAGTAAAGTGTTCCCAAAACGTCATTCCTTCTAAACCTGCAAACCTACTCTCTGAACTTCTCAAATCATTGCCATAGATAGAATTGCACAAAATTAAAAGAAAAACAAGAAAGCAAAAGTAAAAACAAAAATAAGTTGACACAAAGGATGCTATGGATAAATGGCTTTGCAGTAGACTTTCTTTTTAATAACGAAGAAAGAATAGGGCATCAGCTGAAGAGTGATGCCTGCTTCCAATATTATGCTCTATAACGGCATATCTGCTTAGAATAATTGTCTTCACTGCCGAATATCTAAAACCCAAGGTGTGCACAGAATAAGAAGTACAGGTTCCTAAAATGGCTTTAGAAATTAGGCTTTAGCTAGTATCAGAAGATTTTGAAAGACTTGGAAATACTGGGTATCCTCCTGTATTTTGCAGATTCATATTTATTCTTAGAGCTTTCATTGTGTGCCTCCTCTGTTTTAAGATTGAGAGGGTTCCATGGGATCTCACCCTCCTGAGAGCTCTCTCTGTGGGCTGAGATTACCCACCACGTGGAGGTCGTGCCCTTGCTGATTTCAAGCACAAAATGAACACGTGATATTTGACTCCACCCGCCATCCACCCAGACTGTGCCTACTTCCCCTCTCCCTTCCTGTGACCTCTAGGTCCTTCTGTATTCAGGACCTATCGGGTGTTCTCAACCTCCAAATCTAATTTTCATTCTGACAATAGACTGCCCGATTGCTTGTTTCAAAATGTGTATCTTTCATACGAATAGCTTCACCTAAAATGTACCTGAGCAGGAGGGAAACGGGGAAGGTTGGGACAACCTTTTCCACCCCCCCTCCCACCACCACCATCATTCCTGACAATGTGATCGTGCTGTTTGTTTCAGATTGCAGCCAGGAATACACGGATTCCACAGGCATAGACTTGCATGAGTTTCTGATTAACACGTTAAAGAATAATTCCAGGTAATTCTTAAAACAAATCTCTTATTTTTAGAAGAGTCCAGTGGAATTTTCCCATCAAGGTCAATAATCCAAATACCTCTAAGGAAGTAGTGGCAAAGTTCTGACACCTTCTCTGAGGTCTCAAACTACCTCTTGTATTTTCGCTTTTTTGTTACTACTGTGTATGTGCACTATTGGTAGGTAGTCTTAAAGCCTGAGTGAATAAATCATAGTTTACAAATTCTGCTTTCCTGGTCACAAAGATATACTGCTTAGTGGGGAAAATGTGGGGGGGGGGGGGGAATCAGTATCAAATAAACCAATTCTACTTCAGTGCAGTTATCTAGCCATCTATTTGGGTCTTTCTTTGTTCTAGCTTCCAGGTAATTTTAAATATACAATTTACTTGATGTGTTTTATGGGCATAATACCTTGCATAGCCTAATATTAAAACTGTAAAAGTTGCAATGTTATAAAATACTTAATCAATGAGATGAGAAATCATTTGAGTAGAATGATATGTATTGGACAACATATTCCACAGAAGGGTTAGATGCAGGTTTGGACCCACCTGCATGAAAACAACCTGTTCACACATCCAGATAAACTTTTCAGGTCTTTGGCAATGGAAAGCACATAAAAATTTTTTTTCATTTTCACATTTGTTTTACAGGGACAGGATGATACTCTTGAAAATGGAGCAGGAAATTATCGATTTCATTGGTGACAACAAGTATGTTGAATTGCAATGCTGGTTAATTTACGTGGTATATCTTAGTTTGGTATTTAGGTTTAATTATTCATTCTGGACATATCTGGGGATAGATAAAGCATTGTTTAGTATGTTTGATGATTGGCTACATGGCGATTTTATTGGAGTTAGGAAGTACATGCTGATGGGAATTGTTGCTTGGACCGTGTGAACTCCTGCCTGTTAAATTCCTGACAAAGTGGCTATAAACAGGGGGCCACTGATTAGTGTAGAGTAGCTCTAACAAGAAGCGACCCTTTTCATTTATATTATAGTTTTTTAATGGGCTCCAGCTGGCTGCAGTCAGTTACGCCTGGAAATGATTGTTCTGCCGTCAGTGTAAACCGTGTAATGACACATCTCCAGATAGGCATCTGCAGTCACATTATGTCACATCATTTGTCCTGTGCCTGGCTCCGTCGGTCAGGTGTCATGGACTAAAATAGAACACTCTCCAACAGACATCCCGTGCCCTCTGGTGAGAGAACTGTGCCCCACTGAAACAAAGATATTTATTGTCGCTTAATCAATAAGTCTGCAGTAAGTGGAAAATTTGTCTCACCATGGGAACGTGAATTGATGCCAGAGCCGAAGTGGTTTGGATGAGAGGGAAGTGGGTGTGTGTGTGTGCCTGTGCAATGTCCCTCGGGCCAGAAACAAGAATTCTGATTCCCCTTTTCTGGGTGCTCTCTTTTAGTAATCACTATAAAAAGTTCCCCCAGATGTCCTCCTATCAGAGGATGCTCGTCCACCGCGTGGCGGCTTACTTTGGCTTGGACCACAACGTGGACCAGACAGGGAAGTCTGTCATCATCAACAAGACCAGCAGCACACGAATGTAAGCCCCATGTCTGCACCTGTTTGGCATTTTCTGTTTCTCTTACGGATTCATTTGTAAAGCGCCCTGCATAAAATTCCAAGCGCATGACATTTCAAATGCGCAGTGTGATTTATCTCTTGTCCTTATCAGCGGTAGAGTGGCATTTATCTGTAGAAGATTGTCTGAGGACCAGGCAAGTTTCTAACATTCAGGCAGTACAGTGGATTTATTCTCTGATCTTTAACCTAGCTCCTGAAACATATTGCTTTTTTTCTTCCATCAGCACTCCATGGGATTATAAACAAATCCATGGAACATTGTCAAAATATAACCCAAGTTAAAAACGGCAGACATTTTAAAACAACAATGACATATGCAGAATAGTTGTCTCTTTCTTTCTTTTGCTGGTTTGTAGACTTCTGTCTTATTGTAGCTTCTAAAGTAGCAAAACTCCGGCCTCGAAGACCCAAATCTTTACTCACTACCTGTGTGACCTGAAACAAGGCTTTTAAAAACCTGCCTTCGCAGTTTTCTTTACTTGTAAAATGAGAGTTTTGAACTGGATGATGGCTAAGTTCTAGCTCTACAAGGAGGATAGTGGCTTTTGGTCCTTAAAACAATTGTTTGCTTCCATCTTAATACCTTTCTATGGTCCCGCCGAGTCACCAAAAAGCATGAAATGAGTAGTTATTTGCTTTGGAAATTTGGAGCTGTCTCTCTTGACCCCAGGTATCTTTTGAGTACAGAGAAAGCCACTGTTAGAAGCAAAATGCATATTAAATGGAAAAAAACTGTCTTAAGGCTTCTCTTAAAACATTTGCATGTTATAATTTTGTTGTTTTATGGTGTGCTTGGTACCTTGTGTAAATTGCAGTTTTTAAGAATGCTATGTCCCTGAAGTGAACCTTTGTGTCAAGCTAAGCAGCGTGGTTAAAGCACTTCATTTTCTGCTCATCAGACGTTGGAACGTGGTTAGGGATGGCAATGAGGCGCTCTCTCTACTCAAGGCCCAGTCTGTGTGCAGCAGAACTAGAGAGAGGGTCAGAGCGCAGACCTGGGACATCTGGGCCGGAGCTGGGCTGTTATCTCAGGGACAATGAGCGCTGCGGTTCTCTGGGCCTCAAATTACTTATTTATCCTCCCGGGAGTTTGAAGTGGATCCTGCTTAGGAGCCCTCAAAGCCTCAGAATCACTGGGTCTTGTGGTTGTTTTCTACTTTCCTGGCAGAACGCATTTTAAAATTTATCAGCTGCCCACTTTATCTGATGGTTGAACACTAGTAGAAATGAACAGCTACTGTCCTTTAATTCTTTATCTCTTTCCTCTCCGCCACATACTCCTAGTGATTGCTATTGTCAGTTTTTAATTCTCCATTCTGAGTTTTCTATGACTTTTTGGATTCCACAAGGCAGGGAGGGACACATTGATGGTGAACTAGGCAAGCAATTAACTATTTTATTTTAATTTGTCTATCTCCTCTTTCTCTATAAAGCCATAACAGAAAAGCCTATAGGCCAAGTAGACTGGAGCAGTCTCACGCGGAACAGAGAACACATTATTTTTATCATGCACACTGATGTTGCAATCACATAGTCACAAATGTTGGTACCCATGTTTGAGACCTGTTTTTTCGCAGAATTGACTGGTTTCTGGTTGACAGTGAATGGAGTTTTTGAGTTGACATCTGCCACGTTGTGTTTCCAACCCTTAGTTCAAGTTCCCTTTCCCACCATATATTGCCAGAAATAGGTTCCATCCTCTAGCACTTTTAGATGTTTTCTACTGGAATTCTTTGTTCCCTGTCAGGTTAGGTGTCAAAACCAGATGAGCCTTTTGGAAATCTGGGGCAAATGTATTAGGGTCTGTGCTATTCTGGCACCACAAATGATGTTTATAACGTATTTACTCTCTATAATGTTGCTTTGTTTCATATCCAGGATTGAGGCTAACAATGGGAATAGTGATTTTATTTAAAATATTTACATGCAACAAATATAAAAACCTGTTTTTATATGAGTTGTGCTTCTCTTCGTCTCTCCTTCTGATCTACATTTTCTCTTGTTTATTTGCCTATGCATTTAGCCAGGAGCAGCTCATTGTTCTTTTATTAGATAATTATTTCCAGCTCCCTCTCTTCTTCTTCATTCGAGAGAAAGGATTTGTGTTCAGGGAGTATCATTTGAAGACTAGAACCCATCTGCTGAGCTGGCGTCATCCAAAAGGCCGACATCAGTCCCTGCAAACCCTCATGTGCACCCGAGTGTCTTTGCATTTGTCGGGGTAACTGTTGAACTCATCTCAGATAATTTTCAAGTTAAAAGGTTGTCATCTCCTGAATATTTTTTTCTTTTGTCTTTTACATCCACCCACCATCATTGCCTTAAATCCCCTACTCTAAAAGTACACAGCGAAGAAAGGAAATAGCAAATTTACCGAAGGTGACTGGTTACAGGTCTCAAACCCTGTGAAACAATAGTGGCCCAAAGGCAGAGGCTTGGGGCAGCACCATGAGAGGTCAGTGCTCAAGACTCAATGCCCTGGTGGCTGAGATGTGCGGACCTAGGTGTTCACTTGGTGTGATGAGTGGTATTAGTGACTAAAGTACTTTGCCTGTCTGTTCTGGAAGGGGTGATTAACTGAGCTGGCTTTCAGNGAACTCATCTCAGATAATTTTCAAGTTAAAAGGTTGTCATCTCCTGAATATTTTTTTCTTTTGTCTTTTACATCCACCCACCATCATTGCCTTAAATCCCCTACTCTAAAAGTACACAGCGAAGAAAAGAAATAGCAAATTTACCGAAGGAGACTGGTTACAGGTCCCAAACCCTGTGAAACAATAGTGGCCCAAAGGCAGAGGCTTGGGGCAGCACCATGAGAGGCCAGTGCTCAAGACTCAATGCCCTGGTGGCTGAGATGTGCGGACCTAGGTGTTCACTTGGTGTGATGAGTGGTATTAGTGACTAAAGTACTTTTTGTCTGTCTGTTCTGGAAGGGGTGATTAACTGAGCTGGCTTTCAGGTGAATCACAAGAACCATAAAACGTGTTCTAGTATAGATGAAGCTTCATGCTAGGTGAAGCAGTGGAGCCCAGGTGACTTTAAGAATCTTGAAGCGGTGGACAACTATTGCACTAAGAGGCAGGATGGTGGATTCTTCACCTCCTTAATGGGCGGCACTACACCAGAATCACTGGCCACCTATTCTGCCTTGTTTCCTGATGAGACTAAGGTTTAAAGTAGGAAACTCTGCTCTTTGACCCTTGGGCATTTCACTCCCCGAAAGTGGCTAGTTGCATTTATTAAAACAAACAGTAAAAAAACCAAGCTTCCCCCCACCTTTGTTGTATTCCTTTTGGGGGCTGGGGATATGACTAGTACCAGAATAAACCGAGCAGCATCCTGATTGGACGCTCACTTAACAGTTCTCTGAAGAAGACCAAGCACCTCTTGGAAATCCATGGGTGGCTGGTTGGCATCCTGTTGTTGCTAAATGTGATAAATTTACTTGGTACTTTTTAGAGGAATAGCGCTAGAAATCATCTGCTTGAAGTCAGAGGTCCAGAAACCTAACTCACAATTGCATTACTCTCAGAAAAACCAATGAAGTTTATTTACTGAACAACTCTAATCAATACTCAGGCTCAAAGTAAGACTTATCTGCTAACATCAGTCCAACTCTATCTCATTGCTCTCCAATATTATATTTTCTCATATTATTATTCACACATACTTCAGAGACCATAAGTTTCTAAGGATGAGAAAGGTTAATCATAGGAATATATTGTTGTATTCCCTTCCCCACTTGAAATTACTTATGAGACTTTGAGTGTCAAATGTGTAAATTATCACTGCATTTTAAAAATGAAACATGCATGCACCTTCTATAATGTTAACATTCTTAATATAACATTTTTAAAGATTTTCCTTAAAAAAAAAAGATTTTTTTATTTATATATCTTACCACGTTCTTGGTAGATAAACCCAAACCACTTTACAGGAGCGAAAACCGAGACTCACGTCTTGGTCCCTCTTACCTCCTCACCTCACAAAGCCCAAGACTGACACCCGCCTCCCCTGGCGCTCTGCCGTGGCTCTTCTCTTAAGAAAAAAAGAGGTCATCTTCGTAGAATCAGTTCTCTGAAGCAATGCCAGAAGCAAGAAGAACCCCCAACACTATTCTTTCACCAGTACCCGTTGGTTTCCTTACAGCATCCTAATGTGCATTTAATTGCTTTAAAAATTGAACAGAGAACTCGATTCAACAACGTTTCCACTGAGGTGATTGTTAACCCTATGGCACAACAGAACTCCAGAACCCGCTGGATTGGAAGTGGTCCTGGCATACTTGGAAGTGAGATAGAGCCCATGTTCTTAACCCTTGCCAAGCAAAAAGTACTTCTCAGGTGTTTGGCATGGGGCTGTCCACAAAGAAGTACAGACTATTGAACATGCCCATGTCCTGGTTATGGTTTATTCGAGGAGCCAATGTAGTTTTAGTCAGGACTTTGCGGTGGGGAGGGGGTGTAAGTGGGTTGTCTGTGTTATATAGTTTGGGACAATTCAGAGAAAGGTTCACTATACATATGCTATATATAATAAAATAATATAGGCCATGAAGGAAATTAGAAACTATTCAGAACATAAGACTATTTTAATTGTATATCATCCAGTGAACTAGATACAAACCACTTTTAATTGTATATAATCCAGAAAGCAAATTTATATATACAGATATATATAAAACAAGTTCATATATACATACACACACATATATATATATATATACATGGTATTGCCCTAAACATACAGTAGTTATGGAAGGAGCAAGACCACTGTGGCTGGGTTCCTTCCCCTTCAGCTGTGCCTGCTGTAGGCAGCAGGGTGACCCTCAGTTCCTGAGAGCACTGTGGCTTCTATGTCACGGAGGTCGGCAGTCATTTCTGCACTTGTACGTTCAAGAAAAGTTTTAGGGCTTCCTTGTAGGTGAGAGCCTGGTTTTATACAACGAATAGCTGGTCGTCTTGTATCTTACTAATCTTAAGATTTCTGTTAGTGGAGTGGTCATTAGCATATTGCTATGGCTTCAGAAAAGAGGTAATTGAGGCATCAAGTAAGTAAAAAAGCTCTGGTTTATTGGTCAAAGGTGTTTGGATTCCGCTTAATGGTATACTTAAATGCCAGACTGTAATTATTGATATCTTCAAACAATAAATTGGAACCTACCAAGAGAAGCAGATACCTACCTAATGTGCTTTATCCCACAACCAGACTCCTTCCAACTGCTCAACCCTCCTGTGGGTCCATCCCATAGCGTCCCCAGGGCATCACAGCCCCAGATGCCCTAATCTCTACTCCCCAACCTCCTGGCCTTCAAACCAGAAACATATATAAAAAATAGCATTTCTTTATTACATACAAAGATTATCTGTTAACTCTCTATCAATTGGTGGACACTGGTAATTCTGGACCTCCTCAGAAAGTAAAAATATTATATTTGCATATAAGTTTAAATGCAACACTTTTATATACACCATT
The DNA here is from genome assembly GCF_014824575.4 of Sturnira hondurensis. NCBI lineage: Eukaryota > Metazoa > Chordata > Mammalia > Chiroptera > Phyllostomidae > Sturnira > Sturnira hondurensis. The sequence goes on from NW_028091637.1 coordinate 12,072,048, forward strand.
ATAATGTATATGAGCAAAAAGCCTTCATTCCTAAGAAACAACAATTATATTCAGCAGTCTTCAAAGAACACATTGCTTTAAGGAAATTGTTACTTGGAACTGGTGAATCAAACCATTACTTGAATATTATAGATTGGATCTATCCTGGTTTAGGTTAACAAGTAAATGTTGGTTCAGTATCCATTGGTGTCCTTTTAGATCTGGGTGTCTAAGAAAAACGTGAACGTGGTAAAAATAGCTTACAACATTTGCTGAGTGCTTTACTAGTGCCTGGCACTGGGCTTGCTGCTTTACCTGCATGACCTGTATCTCATGCAATCCTCCCAAGCCTTTGAAAGCAAGTACTATTACTTTCCACCGTTTACAACATACCAAACAACACTTGTGTGATAGGGATATTAAGTAACTTGCAGGAAGCCACAGCTAGTAAGCTGCAGAGCTGAAAAGATGCAATAATGTGCGTTTTGAAAAACCACATTGTGCTTGGCTTGCGCATCAGCGTTTATGTGTGAATTGTTTAAAACTCAGTTTAATTATTAAAGCCGTTGCTGTATGTTAAATTTGGTGCGCTAGTTCACATCCATCTTATGTAAAGTTGTTGAGTTGTGTGCCAAAAGGCATGGTGTTTTGTGGGGAGTGGAGCTTCGAGTCATGGGCTGTGTTAATGCTACTACCATTTAGTGTTTATGTAATATTGAAATGAAAGATTGGACAGCTTAAAACAAAGTGTCAGTCCTAGCCCTCTTCTTTTTAAATGATTCATTTGTGGAAATTCTTAATTTATAGGCAGACTTGTAGAAGTATGCCATTTTGTTAAGCTAAGTAGATCCAGCTGGTGTGTATGTCTGTTTGGTATTGTTGCTTGTACTGGGTTCATCACCGTTCAGAAATGGTCATACTCACCAACAGATAATACATTACTCCAGGTCTTAATTGTGTGTCATTTCTTCCTCTTTATCAAATTACATATTTTCTCCTTAACCCTCTTATCTTTTTCAGTATCATTATAATTTAGATTGGACACTATCACTTAGTCATTTTTATATCATCATTAGTAAATCTATGTTTCTGTGCATATAGATCAAGAAAGACAGAGCAATAAAGGGTGATTTTGCTCATATTCAGAGGGCGATTTTGCTCATATTCAGAGGGTGACTTTTGTGTTTGTTTATTTGATTACATATATTGGAAAGTCTTAATGTGATAAACCAGGACCAGAAGCAGGGACAATAATTAATCCTGGTATCTTTTAAAGCAGCAATGCGGAAGAAAGACTAAGAATTTGTCTGACAAAATAAAACAGCTAGGTGTTCATTTTAGCTGATCATAAAATAATAGAGGCCATGAAAGGAAACTCAGAAACTATTCAGAATATGAGTATTTTAATTGTCCATAATCCAATGATTAGATACAAACCACTTTTAAATTACTGAATTTGTTTCCTATTTTCTAAACTAATAGCTTTTACTAATTTGTTGTTATAAAATACTACATATTTTCTATAATAATCAGAGATATATTAAAGGTTAGCATTAAAATTTGCCTATTACCCCAGCATCCAGAGACTTCTATTATTATTATTATTATTATTATTATTATTATTATTATTTAATTTCAACAAATATCATGTTATCTATTCTTTTATAAATTGTTTTTCTATGTGAGCACATACTATTGGATTTCAGCTTATAGAGCTGCATATTACATATGGAGCTATTTTAAATTCCTTAACCAACCCACCATGGGTTTCCACTGTTTTGCTGTCTTCATTGATGGAACTGTGTATTAACAACTCATTACTAATTCCTATGGTTTCATTCCTAGAGACAGAATCACTCTTCCAAGGCGCACTGACAGTCGTCCGGGCTCTGAATGCCCGTAGCCAGTGCGCCAGAGCCGGGGTACCCATCTAAGTGCTGTCTTACAGACCCGTGTGGTATTTCAGTGTTCTGCTTAATTTTGTCGTGGAATAGCCTTATCAGAAAGAAGGGTCAAGGCACTTCCTATTCTAGCTTGCATGTGTCTGTTTATATACACAGGGTGAAGTCAAGACAGGATTGGAAAATGCTAATAAAGGAAGCTGGATAGCACGGACTCTATTGGATTTATAAGGGATGGCCTCACTCAGAAGAGACTGAAATTGTATAAAATGACAAAATAATAGTGGAGAGGAAATATCAGCTGCAAATACTTTGATTGCAAGCTTTAAAGTGTTAAGGGAACAATGCCACTCAGATTCCTCTAATATGTTTGGCTTTAAATATGTTTAGTAGATGTCTTACACTACCCAAATATTTTTTCCTGTTGTACACAGGATAAAATATTTTAAGATATTTATGCATATGGATTACCATCTTTCCATTATTCACTATGAAAGTCAAAGACTTTGTATACCTGCATATTTAATAGAATCAAATTCTTCAGTGATGTGTGTGTGAGGGGAGGGGGCAAGGGAGGATTAAGCGCTTTGGAAGTAATAAACTTGGTCTCCAGAAAGTGGCAGAGACGGTAAACCATTGAGAATACTTCTAGATCCAAAGGGTTTAAAAAATAATTATAAAAACTGCTCATCTATTTTAAGCTTTAAGAGAAAAACATCTACCTAAAATTGGAATTGATTGACTAGGAGAGTTTGATCGCCTTACGCAGTGCTTCACTCAGCCACACTGCATCTCAGTGCAATAGCTGTCTACTAGGGAACAAGCAGGAGTTAATTCTGACTTCCCAAAGGTTCGGTTAGGGCTACCAGTGCTGTTCACCATGCACGGACCCTGAATGTCACGGTGCTGCAAACTGTGGGAAAAGCTTGCTTTACCTTAGAAGAAAAAACTGTTCTCTTCATTAAGAAGAAATTTAAATTTGCTTTCTCGGCTTTTTGGTGATGACATAGAGAAAGCTTGAAATAATACCTCATGGACTATAACCCACTGGAAGTAAGAAATTGAGACAGCTATGATGCATGGCCATGTGATAAGTAGTAAATTCTCATTATCATTAACTTAATAAGGACAACTACATTTTGTAGCCTTGAGGAGTTTTTCTTAGTTATATCTTTATATTGATACATTAAAAACCATTTATTCTCATTTTTTTCAAAAATTCATAATATATTACTTTGATTCCATTCATTTTATGGCTAAGAAATAATATGGCTATGATACTCAATTAGTGAGAAAAATATTTTTAAATTGTATAATATAATAGTACATAACCAGTCATTTTTCTTTTAATCACACGCAATACCTCCACTGTACACTATCGTTTCCATGAGTTTCAACTGCGCATTGCTTTCTAGCTGTAGAGTCATGGATAACGCTCTATAAAAATCAACCTGGAGAAACCGTGCAAAGGTTTATTGCTTTTAGGGATATGTCAAGTGGTTACTTTGAAATCACTGAGAATACTTTTGAAATAATCATGAAGAGGATTAATAATTTGGACCATTAGTTTCTCCTGCGTGAAACAAATTAAACAAGATATTTGAAAAGCAGTGATGGATAATGTGCTTTGCATAATTTGTATCAGAGTAAGAAATCTTCTTGCTCTATTATTTATACTATCAATTAACACAAGCTCCTTTGACTGCCCTTTGCTTGTGTGATAGAGTCTTTTACCTGCGTATGTCCTGGTCTGAAAAACAAACCAGCACTGTAAAGGAACACAAGTGAAATTTCAGAATAGTGTTTGAATAGCTCTCTTATAGTTGTAACACTTTAAACTAAGGAATCCCCAAACAAGAAATGGGAAGATTCTTATTTCTACCTCTACATTTTAAAACCTTTAATAACATGATTGTTTTTGGTCCACTTAAAGCAAAGCATAGATTTGATTTTTAAAGATCTCCCTAAGGTTATAAATTTGAACTTATGCTCCTACTAATCAAACTCTCTCTCTCCTGTTTGGTTGTATAATTTTAAAGTGTGTGACTGAATGGCTTATTCAGTCACACCCTTTAAACTTCCCTTAAATTACATTAATTTATATACAGGTATACTAAATTTTTCTCATTCATGCATTGATTCATTTATTTATTTCACCCAATGCCTCCCAAATGCCAGGCATGATTCTAGGCACTAAGGGTTATGTATTTAAAAAAGAATGTTCTTACCAAAATGGCACTTACATTCCATCTGTGGTTGGTGCGCTGAAGCCTCACTCTATACGCTTTCCTTGCTAAAGAAGGGTTGATTTCAAAGCAAATTCACCTTATGCTCACGAATTTCCATACCATTTTATTTCTAAAAGAACAGTTACAGACCGTTAACAGCAAATACAAGAAACACATCTATATATAAATTTAGCAGTGAGAAAATCATTTCATTTACTAGAGTTTATCAGACTAAGAGTTGGGGGATCTTAGGAGAGACTCAATTAGCATTGCTATTATCACCATTTGGATTTAAGTTAACGTCCTAATTTCACTGGCTACAGAAAAAAACAACAATGTAACATCTAAGTATTGATGAAAGATGTTGAGATGCTCAGAAAATGCCAGGACAGTCGTTACCACTCACGGTGGTCTTCGACTGCTCCTGCTAATATTATAGGACTTTACAGCACGATAAGCAATTGAAGTGTACTGTGACTTGGCTACCCCCAAACCTATTGAGTTTTTCCACTGTAGGTGGCCTCTTTGCTGTAAAGTTCATGTTTCCTTTGCCCCCTTACTGTTCTGATTTTTAAATGTCATCTTTGCCCTTCCAGATCATTTGTAATATTTTTTTACGTTTTGATTTTGGTGGAAAACATTTCCATTGCTCTCTAAGATGATGCAAGGCAGGGCGTTTGTTTGTTTTTCTCAGCGAGGTGTGAGGGGCTCTGGCCCTCTAGTGCTCCATCAGCAGAGAGAGACTGGCCCGTATGTACAAGGATGTGAATAGGTTGTCATCTGCAGCTCAGTGGGCAAATCTATAAACTTGGAGCCACCGTGGTCACTGAGGGATGTTTATTTCTCTGTAAAAGAGGCAAAATAGATGTGTTCTTCTTGCATCGAAGTTTTATTTTAAGGCTTGAGTAAGATAACAGTATCATTCTGCAAATATTATACAAAGTTTTACAGGCTATAACTGGTATTATTCCAGTTTGCTGTTGGTGTCTGTTCATCGCTATTATTATAAGATATGTATGTGTATTTAAGGATGCATCCCACCAATATTTGAATTATTGGCTTAAATTAATCCATTGTTTTCAAAGTGCTAGTTACTCGTTTTTGGATCTATAAGGAAGCGATGTCATTCTCTTAATCACTGGTCACCCCTATTGAACAGCAGACACTGTGAAGTGGCTTCCCAATGACTGAGTGCATAATGAACCCAGTAGGGACGGAAAACCCACTGAGCCTCGGAAGTAACGCATCAGATATGGCAGAGACACTTTCACGATGGTCATAAATAATGACCATAAATAACCTGCTCCGAAGCCCAGGACAAATAGTTAGCACTTCCTCTGGGGATGAACCGAAGCCCATGTGTCTCTGAAGTGCAGGGCGATTGTGGGAAATTAACGAGGATGTAGAGCCCTTTCCTGTAATAATAGAAAATGATTAAAAGGACCTAAAAAAATCAATTGACTGATCGATAGTATGTAACTGCTTGGAGCATTTTCCCCATGCTAATCAGTCATTAAGTCATTTAAACTAAACATTTCCAGTGTCTCCAATTACTGAGATGATTTACAAGTCTTGGTCAAGGGTGCCAGAGCCTCCTGGAGCCCGATTCCAGGGCAGTCGCCCTTGGAGAAAGATGGCAGCAATGTGTAAATGGTCCTCTCTCACTGTGGATTAAGAAGGTTCTTTTGGAGGGTATGCTGGGAGCTGTGAGAACTAGTGTCGGTGAATCAATGTGTTGCTCCCAAGTTGTAAACATGTATATTTGTTCTAGAATATGGGTGGGGACTTGGTTAAATTCAAGAGCAATGGAGGTCCAGACAACTATATAAACATCTATACATTATATATGTACAGGCCTTTAAAATAACTTTTTAACTTCAGCCACTGTGAGCAGCATGCAGCAAACGGGACTCCAAATTCAAACCAACCAAAGGTATTCTAACAACACCTGTGAAGTGACCTATTAGCTACCTGTGTATTGCCAGCGATTCTAATATCAAAACCACGTGTAAACTTTTTCTTTGAAGTTGAATGCCACTGTGGGGGAAAAAACAGCACTAAGAAATAACTTTAAACAGGGGGAAAAACTTTTTTTATTGATATGTTTTACTTTGCTGGCAGACCAGAGCAAAGGTTTTGTGAACATTTAAAAGATGAAAAAGGTGAAGAATCCCAGAAGCGGTTTATCTTGAAGCGAGATAACTCTAGTATTGATAAAGAAGACAACCAGGTTGGTTCTCAAGTTTGAGAGTGGCTGACGTTGTTTTTGAAGGTGGGCTGACTGATGTTCTTGTCGTCCCTTTGTTGCCCCTTTCTCCCTCTCCCGGCTCTCCCCTGCCCCTGGTACCACCGTCCTCTCTCCAGCCTCCTTGCCCGCCTTGCCTCCCCCTTTGGCATTCAGTGGGGAGCCAAAAACCCATGTCCTGGTTGCTTTAGCAATGGCTCTGTGTTGGGCTGCATGGGTGGTGCTTGGCGCAGTTCCTGCTGCATGAGTTGGGGGGTTGGGATGCCACCGGCTCTGAGCTGTTGGGAAAAGCTTTGTCAGTCGCATTTCCAGATGTCTGTGTAACTATGGCAGTCGTTCCACTCCCTACAGCTTTGTCCTTCAGTTGTGCACAAATTGAGCTGGATTATCAAAATGGACCGATGATCACCTGGTGTAGCTGTAAAGAACAAACCTTGTTATGGTGAGGACAGGTGGATTTTGCAACTATCCTACAATAATAAGTCTTCGCACAAAAGAATCAAGTTCATGTTTTAGTCTCCCAACCCTTCTCCTTGCCATGTTTTATTGTCCGTGTAAATCGTCTGCTTGTTTTGCATGAACTGTAGCACAGCTCTCTCTTTCTGTGTATTTTGCTTGTGATAAAACATAGTGTTGTTGTAGGGTAGCCTGACTCATGGTACCTCGATAAGGGTAGAGGTATTTTGCTAAATTTCTTCTCCACGTGGGGGTGTGGGATCCAGGGTTATTAGGAAGAAAACTGAGTAAATGGGAAAAAAAACAAGTTTTGCACAAGAATGAGAACAGTAGGAAGTCACAAAGTGCCATTATACTTTGTGTCTCTGACAATCAAAATAGATTTTTTTTTAAAATGACTTTGCTTTAAAATTCTTAAGGGCAAGATAATAAGCATCTCACTCAAGTTATTATTTTAATTACACTCAGTGAGTCACAGAAAGGCAGTGTGTGCATCTGTGACATACTTAAAAAAAAAAAGAAACCTGTTCATCACCATATCTCATTTCCTCCCACCACCACTGAGCTCCACCGTGGCTCGAGTTGACTCTAAAACGTGCCAGTGTTGTGTACTTAGTGGGTGTTTGTTGAATGGATGGATGAACGTGGCTAGGGCCAAGCTTTGGTGAGGAGTGGCAAGAGGAAGATGGGAGGGTAGTTGAGGTACAGGACGAGGTTCAGATGAAAGGATGAAGAAGAGGAGTCCTCATGCTGGGTTCTTTGAATTGTTACCTTACGTTTCCTGATATTGACCCTGATCAACAAACACATTTCCAATTTAATTCAAATGCCAGGTGCAATGTCATTGAGTGAATAAAAAGACTAGGATATAGAGCAATAGTGTCCACATCTCCCTGTCCACTCATCATTTCTTGACTCCATTGCTTTTTGCTTCTCCATTCCCCAAGGTTTCTAAGCCATTTCTTCCCTTAGCCACCTTGATCTAGCCATCACTTCTTTTTTTTTTTAAACCAACATCCTACTTCCTTCTGAGAAATCAAAATCACACAAGTTAGCAAAGGAGATAGAGTCCCTCCCTGGGGAGCTATCACGTAGCTGAACTGACCGAACACCCGAGGCACATCCAAGGACTCCCATTCCAGAAACACCCATGCTACTTGCATCCAGCAGGGAGGCAACCAGGAGTGGCGATCATGTCCTGGTATTGCATGTCATGCACACACAGCACACATGTACCCCCCACCATGGCTTCCTCAGGGACCAGAAGGAGCGAGGCTTTCCACGCCCCGTTTGTTTAAGTGAACATTTATTACCCTTAGCTGACAGTTGCTTAACCGCAGACTTCTAACAGCTCAACTTGGATAACTCTCCTGATTTCTTTTTTCTGTTCAGCAAAACAGAATGCATCCATTTAGAGATGACAGACGAAGTAAATCAATTGAAGAGAGAGAAGAGGAATATCAGAGAGTGAGGGAGAGAATATTTGCACACGATGTGAGTAGTTGTTTTCATTGCCTCTTTAGTGCGGTCCTTCCATCAGCAGTAAGGCAGCCTCGCTCCCCAGACAGAGAGCTGGCAGGGACAGAGGGAGCTGGAGCCAGGGAACGAGTGGACCTGCAGCAACCCAGAGGTGTTTCTGGAAGAGGCCCCGCTTCAGGGAAGCGATGGAAAGGTAGCCAGGAGTTTGTGAGTGTTCCTAGGATGTGACCTGAGTGGGAATTGAGATATAATTTTGGTCAGTGAAATAGACCTCAAGTACAGAGGCAGGTCGGTGGCCCGATTTTGAAGAAACGCCTTCATGTCCACATTAGGTGGCAGATAGTACGTACATGGTTGTCTTTTTTCGTATCACTATTGTGCAGTGGAACTACAAAACAGAAAGGAGAGTCTGCCGATCACACACACAGAATTTTCTGCATTCTTAGCAAGTAGGAGCCTTTTATTGTCTCAACGTTAAAAGATAATACTCATTTCCCCCTCAATTTCAGATCAAATTAGTGTTGTAGACAATTTTCAGGGGACTAATGATAAAACAACTTCTTTTGTTTTTGTACAAATCCCCACAAGTCAGATGTGGTAGGGATTTTTGTTTATCCTTTTACCCACTGTGGTCAAAAATAAAATACAATTAAAATATATAAAAGTTAATGGGTAAAAAGAAGCTGGACTTAAATGCAAGAAAATGACAAAGGCAAGCGATTGCCACAGCGTGCCTTGTTCCATTCCATGAGAGCACTTCTGGCAACCTCCTAAAATGCCGGGTCCTTCCCTCTGCGCAAGTGGAGGTGTGAGCTCCTTTGCACAGACTGTGACCAACACCTTGGGATCTACCAGGTCAGGTCGGGCATTGGACCTCTTGCCGGATTGGCTTCTGGAGGCTATTGCAGAGCCAACCTAGAGATGTAGGCTTCATTGCTTAGCATGGAGGAGGGCTGCTGTCCTCGGAGGTTCCAAGTCCAAGCAGTTCCGCCAATCTTACAGGGACTGCTGGATCCTTTAATAGGAAGCTGCAGAGGAAGCAGCCGTCTGCACTGTCTTCACCTTTGTACAGGCTTCTGGCGTCTCTTCCAGATCCTCTCTGTCTTTCTTGAATACGAGAAAATTAAGTTTTGGTGGTTGAATAATCTGGCTCAGGCCTCTGAAAATAGGACAGTGGGAGAGAGGGAGATGGAGGTAGCCCATAGTCGGAGGAAGTTCGGTACAGTTCTAGAAGATTCTGTGCGTGTGTGGACTACTTAGATTTTTGTCATGGTCAGAATTATTGCTGGTGCAGCCTGACACAGGGAAGGCTTTCAGCCGTGTTTGCTGGACACCAGAGTGAAGTAATCAGAGGGTCCCTCCTAATCATGGTAGCGTAAGGATGCCCCCTGTGGACTGGAGGCAGCATGTCCTTGTCTGGTGACCTTAAAGGAGAGGAACTTTTCTGAAGTCAGGTTTATTTTTTATTCTCTCTCTCCCTCTCTCTCTTTTTCTCCCTCTCTGTCTTATGCACACACTCTTACTCACTCATCCACGCATACACACATTTCCACTCTGAACTCTGGTTCTGACAAGCCATACAATTTATGGACGAATTGTTATATTCAAAAGCAAATGCTAATCACCCAGATGACGTACAAACAACATTACACTTTTTTCTCCCCAAAGTTGTCCCACTCGTCACTAGGGGACACGAAGTCACATCACTGATGCCTGCCTGTGGGGAGGATGGCCCTCAGGCTGCCGTCTTTTGCTGTGGCTCCCCGTGTCTACAGAGAGGTCATTCCTGGGAGAGGTATCTGCACGACTTCCCCACGTCCCTTTTAAGATTACTAGGACGGGACCTGGGTCCAGGGTAAAGATTGGAGGCAGATGTTGCTGTTTAAGGGCTCTGTGGCCACATGCTGTGTTAACATTTTTTTTTTTCAGTGAAAGCAGGCTTAAAGGTGAGGAAGCGTCGATGCCTGGCCCTTGCCACAGCCAGCTCGTTCCCTGGAAGCATTTGACAGCCTTTAAAAGGCAGTGGCCTCTTCTCTGCGGTAGCAGAGGTGTGCGCTCCTTTGATAGGCTTTCTGGCGGCCCACATTTCTGGCTTCCCTAAGCCAAGCTTGTTTCTGACATGACCATTCACCGGATCCGTTAGGTCAGGGGGGTTTCAACGGGCGCAGGAGCCCAGGGATCGGAGTTTTTACTACGTGGGCCTCTGCATAGGCTGCTGAGCGTCTTTAAGACATGGCGACTAGCTTCCCCCTGTGCAAGTGACATAAGAGGGAGAGCAAGAGGGCACCGAAGGGAAGACGCAGCCTTTCATAGCCTAATCCTGGAAGTGCCATGCCTTCCCTGGTGTTGTGTTCTGCTGGGTGTACACTCCAGCCCCGGTGCAGTGTGAGGGGAATACTGTACAGGAAGTGAAAACCAGGAGGTGGGGGTTGTTGGGGTCACCCTGCATTAAGCAGGAAACTACTGCGTTTTCCTGTGTTAACACAAACTCCAGGGCATGACAGTCGTATGAACTTTCTTGAGTGCACATAGCAGCAGGTCATCCTATTACTTACACAGAGACAGGACTCCTTAGCAAACCTCCATCTATGCGATTCTAGATTCCCAAGTGACCATTGCTGCTGTCCAGACTGCTGAGGTCCACAGGATCATTCAACTCTATGATGTCAATTCTAAAATAAATGCAAAGAATCCAGCATAAGGAAACTGTGTTGTTATACATGTCCGGTCTTTTTCTTAGCTGGTCTTTAATTTAGTGTTTTCATCATTTAAAATGAGGTCATAAAGCCAGCATTCTTTGCCAAATATTAAGTAGTACTCATTCAAACAGGTTGAAGCATTTATATACTTATGTAGCATTTTTTCTACTTCAAGTTACAATAGAGAATCATAGAGAAATACTTCCTGGTATTTACACTTCAGCAAAATTCAAACTTACTTTAAAATTTGATGTGTTCTTGTTAGTTTTACAAATGAAATGTACCCTGATGACAAAGGTGTTTGTGTGTGTGCCTTTGTGTGTAGGCACACAACCAAAATGTGCAGGTCACTTTGGGTTTTCCAGGAGACAATTTTCAAATTCCATTTGAGAATTTGGGTATCTCAGGGTAAGACAAATTTATTCATTAGCTGAGAACTAAATTGTTGCAAGTCAGAGCTCACAAAACTTTAGTTCTCAAAGAATAAATAAATATATTTTGGTAATCAGAAATATTTGAAATATAAGGTTTATTTCCTTTGGCTTGTTTTATGGTTAATCTTATGCAACTGTTGCTGGTTTGAGGAAGGTTAAGTTAACAAAGCAGTCTAGACGAAGAGGATGTGTTTTACCTGGAAGGTAATTTCTGAAGGATATTTGTGTGTAAACAGGGACTCAGGGAGGACTCATCCTGTGTTTGTGTGTGCGTGTGTGTGTTGTTGTTGTCTTGTACTAGGATTCCTCCTCAGTGAGAACCGATAAGGGCACCTGGTGCCACCTGGATTGGGGGTGGGACGTGGGAGAGAATTCTGCAACCCATTAGGCAAAACCTTTTTCTCCTTAGATAAAAATGAGCCCTTTATATCTGAGAGTGCGTGACAACTTTGAATGCCGCATTAATCCCTGTGACAATTTTACCTTTCTCCGCTATTAAAATGTGCAAGTTATTAATACTACTTCTTTTCAAAGTTTATAATCACCCATTACTGAATCACGTCCTATAACCATTTTTCTCTTATTTATGAAAATGTGGTGGAGGGATGATGAGATGATTTTTTTATGACCTTTCCACAAAGATCAGAAAAATACTCTTGAGATACATTTTGGGGAAAGTGATCTTTGACCTGTAGGTGCTTTATTTATTTATTTTTAATCCAAAGAGTCTGGGTTGCCTAACTCTTCCCAAAATGCTGTTAGATTCATAAGTGTGAAGAAGTCGGAACTCCTTTGATCAGCTCCTTCAGGGCGTTGGTAGATCCTCGGTAATCTGCAAACCCAGCCAGAACGTTCCGACACTCACTGACCTCTTTCCAAGGACAAGAGCTGAGAGGTACCAAGGAACTGAGTTCCTAGTGTATCTCTGAGACAATTTCACTTCCTTTCACGCACCATGACTTGACTCAACCCTGGAGCAAATCCAAACTAAAGGAAATAAAGACAGTGAGATGTTTCATGGACTGTAAACCGACCTTCATAGGCATCATGGGGTGGTACACCGTTTGCATTTGTTTCCCTTGATGAAATTAAATGTCAAATAAAAAGAGAGAGATTTTCCGAAGAGGTTTTTTTTTTTGTAATTGAGTGAAGTTTTGGCTTTTTTGTTACATAAAGTTTCGGCACACTTGGAGTTGAGGGTGCACATTAAAGGCACGGAGGTTAAAACAGGAAAGGTTCTTAGAGACCCCCTCACCGAAATGCTCAGACCACTGAGAAAAACGGGACTCCCAGAGCTAGCCCTTTGGCTTAGTGGGAGGAAATGATTCCTCCAGTAACAAGTCATGAGAAACCAATATCCTGCTTCCCTTTCTGAGCAGTGGTTACATTAATGGCATCTTTGAATTCAAGAATTTGATATTGAAAGGTCATTATTATTTTGTTAGTTTTATTTTATTGTAAAATGGACCTGTTAAGTCTGCGTTTATTCCTTTAGCAGGTCACTTAGCTATCGTGTAGGAAATCCTAGCTATAATATAGTGTGCATATTTATGTTTAGAAACTCAGGACTTCAGAAGTGGTTTTATGTTAATTCCTAAACACAGTGGCTATATGATAGGACCATGGCACCCTATTTGGTTTGGACTTCTGTTTTTCAGATTGCTAAAACTTAATTTGATCAGCCCTTCTCCCCTATGTAATGGTGATGAGATGTTACCTTCCCTGCATTGTGAATAAACGCAAAAAAGATTAGAGAAATGAATACTTGGGGGATGGAAACTAAGAAGAAATCATTTGGTTTTCTCTGTGAAAAACTAAGAAATCTTACATGGAGTATGACTCTGTTTTTTTTTTTTAATTAGCTTCATTTTGTCCTCACTTGTCTTTTGCACTGCCCCCCCCCGCCCCCGCCCTGCCTTAGGACTGATTGATGGCATCTCTTGAGTTTTGAGCATCTTGCCATCAATCTGTTTATTTCGGGAGAGTGTAACATTGCCAGGTGATAACTGCCGGATGGTGACATTGCACTCTCCCATCCCAGGGCAGATTGTGCCAAGGTCACATGCTCTACCTCCTTTTGAACCTGTCCTTCAGGCTCTGGGTGGCAACATCTCCGCAGCCCCAGAGGAAACTGTTAGCTCGGAACCTGAGGGCCACACAGGTTCTCCAGCAGTTTCATTCACAACATCTCTCTTCTCCTGACCTTGATGCTGAACGGGGTAAATCTATTTGAAACCTGGAGAAGCTCTGATGGAAAAGTACCGTGTGCTTCATGAGAATGGTTTTCATTCTGCCTCTAACCTATTTTTTCCTTGTTTATTTCCACTTTTCCTAAAAATGGTACATATTTTTCTTAATTTTTTTCCCATGGAGGGGAAAAGTAGTTTTAAAATCAGGCAAGGATTTGGGAATCCCTCAACATACCCAGAACGTCTGATACAATGCCTTTCTTTTATTTTTCAGTCAGTTTGCTCCCAGGAAAGCCTTTATGTGGAAAACAGGTAAACTGCAACTTGCTTTTTCATGTCTTTAGGGGAACAGAGTGTGTCCTGTGTGTCCTGTATCCTCATAGATATATATTCCATATAAAAGTGCATGCTTGAATATATGTATAACTGAATACATATATTTATGTGTGCACGCCTATATATGCACACATATATGTCATTTAGCACATAATAATCAAAATTATTTGATCGAGGGAAAAACTCCTTCCAGTTACTTCCAAATGTGAGTTTAAATGTTCCCCCCCCCATTTCAAGTCTCAATTTCTGGTTCTCCCAACAGTTGTAATTCCTGTTACGTTCACCAGGCGTCAAAAAGTGTAAAAGTCGAGACCACACAGGAACTTGCAGTTTCATTGGCTTATTGACTAGGCTGCTAAAAGCACTCATACATTTGCTATAATTGACCACTGCGTGTGCCCCCTAATTATATATAGCTATAGAAATAATAATTTGAATAATATTGTTGTAAGTTTCTCATCTTAAATAATCTACCAGTCTTTAGAAAAGGCCTCACTTGGAAGTCTTATCTAAACTGGTCTGGATTTAACCATATTACCTGGCTTGGGAGTTAGTAGGAGGAGGTGACTGTTACGAGTGAATGTGTTATAAAATTTACACAAAGCCTTGAGCGTAAGAGCAGAAATTTTTCAAATTTAACATGTACCTTTTTTGAATAGTTCTAAACTGATATAGGTATTAAAATGCTCCATTGATTTAATTGCAGAGTTTTAAGGTGAATGAGGAGTTCTGCATTTGCTATACTAATGGGCAACTTGGAATGAAAATATGGGATTCACTTTAAAAATGGCGGTTAATTTTATTTCAGGTGTCAGTTTAATGGGTGGTCCCTATAAGCTGATTAAAATGTAGGCTGTTTGATTCAAGTCCAGTACTTAGAGAAAGCTTAAAGTGGTCATTAGAAATGATGGGTGGAGTAAATGCCATCATTGATATTAGCAATTACAAACCTTCAAGTAAGTCAGTCCCTCAATTGAATAGACTGGTTTTAGAAGAGATAAAATTAGAAAACAAGTCTACATGAGGCATTCAAAAGGAGAAAAGACTCATGGCCATGGACAATCATGTGGGGACTGTGGGGGGCAGGGGGTGGGCGGGGAGGGAATATAAAGGAACTAAATGGTAATGAAGAAATACAGTAAGAGAAGAAAACCTGTTTTTAAAAAGCTAAAAAAATGGAGATTCAGACTGGTATTCCTTATTTTACAGTAAATTTAAAAATTCACAAGCCTAAACATCTTAGGGATAATTCTGGACATTTCCAAAATTTGGTCTTTACCAAAAAGATTAAGTGGGCATTTATAATTGATTTAGTGGGAAATCTTATTCCCTAGTCTTCTGGCCAAGCATTTTTCTCTACTTTACTTTCTGATCTTATTCATTTACTTGGGTTTTATACAAAAGACTGCTGATATACTTGTGCCCCTTATATTCAAATGAGATTGTATTCATCAATACAATAACTGGGCATGTATATGCATTACGTATAAGAACAAGTCCTGATGTTCCCACAAAGTGAAAATTTTATTAAGTGAATTCCTTATAAAAATAAATATATTTCTTGGACATCTTCCTTTGGAATGCCAATATTTCACTATGCTCAAGAAATAAGAAATAACTTTAATATTACTCAAAGAAGAAATTACAACTAAGACACTGAATTAAGTATCTATTATATCTATACAGATTTCTTTCTTCTCCTCTCCTCTTCCATTCCTCCTATTTCCTCGTCTCTTCCTTCTCCCTTATCCAGCATCAGTATCTGAATGCTGAGGCAGGAAAAGATCATACTACCATTCATTTATTATCCCCAAATTCAGTGTCATGCAAATAACAGCATATGGGGTTGATCTGCAAGAGAGGTGTGTTATAGTAGAGTACACATCCATTTATTGCCCTTAGATTTTATATCATAAAAATCATGTTTTTCATTTCCAGTAGGCTCTTGGAAGACAGTAGCATATGCAATGAGACCTATAAGAAAAGACAGCTCTTTCGGTTGGTATGGTTTACTTTTTTAAACTGTGTTTTCAGATTATGTGGAAAAATTAATGTTAAACTCAAGTGTATTAGTGTAAAATATCTCTGTTCATGGAATACAGTGTGTTCAGTTTGCTTGTCATGGAGCCAGTGTTGGAGCCATGTTGGGTAGTGTGAGGTACCGGACTGGGAAACCGTAACTTTGGATGTAATCCCCTAGGGTTCTCTCTCTGCTTCCCTTCCTTCCCTCCCTCCCTCCCTCCCTCCCTCCCTCCCTTCCTTCCCTTCCCTTTCCTTTCCTTTCCCCTTCCTTCCTTTCTTCCTTCCTTCTTTCCTTCCTTCCTTCTTCTCGAGGGCTAACTTTGCAAGCCCACTGATTTAACCTTCTTAAATCAACATTGCTGAATTACAGAGTTAAAATTTCGCTGACAGGTTGCACTTGTACATACATTTCCCCAACACTGGAAATAAATCGATGATAACTCTATTTGAGTACTTGATTTTTAGCTACTACTATCCATCACAATATTCCAAACAGTATTTTGAAGCACAGATTTTAGTTCTAAAAGAAAATGTGAGATTGCTCTCAAGTATAATAAACTATTAAAGTCAGGATCTTTGTGAGGTATGGGTACTGGGTGATATGTACACAGAGAGGCATATATATATATATGTATAATATTAAATTATGTCATTATAATTTACTAACTCAATATAATAATGTTATATATCTTTACGTTGTAAGCTGTGCCGGAACCTGCGTGAAAGCGGAGGGTTCATACCCATGTTCCGACTACTCTATGAAATGTGTCTCTAGCATTCGTTGTGAAACAAATACATACCTAACACATGTATTAACATTTTAGTGCTTTTCTGAACATTAGCATTCACCTCTGTTTAAAACACGCAAAGGAAACAAACAAACAAATGGAAACCTCATGCCCACTTAGAAGAAAAAGTTACCAAGAAAAATAAATAGGTTGTGCACTTAGAGAGTATTTTTTTTCCTTTTGCAGTAAATCTGAACTTAGATCTTCATTATTAGAAAAGGTGGAGTAATTTATTCCCTTACACTGTAGCAGAAGCAAAAACCCCTGGGATCTTTTTTTTAACTTCCCTCTTATTTCTGAATTGAACTACGTAGTCTGATGCCTTCCCCTTGTATTATTAGATACTTTTCACACTTGAAGATTAAAAGAATAACCTCACACATTTTTTCTTTGAAAGCCCAAAGAAGGACTAGAATTTACCCGTACTCCTACACTCACATACCATGACCTGGTTTGCTTAGCAACACAGATAAAATGTGGGTTCTTGCCCTTCATTGGCCGGTTAGTTTTATGTGGCCCTAACTCTGGTCCCTAGCCAGACCTACCATCTACTGAGGTCAGCCATCCTGAATCTGGACACCACTGCCCACCAAAATCACCAAGCACAGAAACTCAGGGTGATGGTTTAGCACAAAGCCATTCATACCATGAGAAATAATAATTCAAAAATAATTCAAAGTGTACATCAGATCTACCTTGGGCTAAAAACACATGTCATCTTCAGCCAAAAAGGAAAATAAATGTCACCAGTTATATTAATCAGCACAGAAACAAAACTTAGAATATTCACTTTATAATGATTCTAGGATCCAATTCTAGTTATACACAAGAGGGCTGACTCCCCTTGTTGACCAGATACCTCATTACCATTGCCTTCCCGATTCCTGTAGTAGAGGGCAAGGACTGGACTTAGACGACACGCAAAGGCACTGAAAGATTTTTTTCCTAATGATTCTTATGAGGTCACACCTAAATAGATATGAAATCAATTCTGGACCTCCTTTTGTCAGTGTTAAGGAGCATAATTGGCAGATAGAGCATTATAAAACAGTTTCAATGTGTAAATATTTCGAGATTTTTATTATAAATTAGAATTATATGCATTGTCCTGAATTTTACTCATGCAAATGTCAAAAGCGGCAACATAAATTCTTTCCTTTAACATGCACAGATTTGAATGTGAGATGATGATTTCAATAGATGCAGTAGAAGTAGAGGGAATGAAAGAAACCTTAGGTTGCCTCATTGGTCAGGGGATGTTCCCTAAGTCTAGAGGAACTATCCAGTGTTCTGGACATGGCTGTGTCAGAATAAAGGGTGCCACCTTCAGCACCCTAGCTAGCACCCAGGCACAGTGGCGGACACCTCCTTTGCGGACAAAGGCCCAGTCACACTCACATTTACAGGAAGTCTGTACCTCCCCTCCCAGGGAGGTACAGAGTCATGGGGCGAGGGACCATTGAGACAGAATTAGTTATGAGTCTCCCTACACAGAGATCTTCCTTTTGACCCATCCCATGTGTTGCAGTAAGAACCACCCCAAATCTTTCCCTGTAATAAACCTTCCAAATTAGCTACAACTGAGATCATTGTCACATGCTTTGTACATGTATAGCTGCTAAATAACATTTAGGCAGGCTTTGTCAAAGATGGGTCAAATTCATCCGAATGGGGAAAGAATGAAGTTGAGTTTGGACATTGAAAGAGAGACCAACTGCTAATCTTTTCAGCCAAAAAGAGAAGTTTTTCTCCAGGCCACTTCCTCTGGCTTTCTCAAATGCCAAAGGAGCTTAAGAACTAAAGTCACCTAGCCATTGCTGAGGATTTATTTGAGACCTCCTACTCACAGCCTAGTCTTTTTTAAGATGGTCCTTGTTTCTAAAACCAGCCATCCTGAGGTCCTGAGAGCAGAGAGAGTGTTTGTAAGGAAACACTGACCAAGGACAGGAGGACACAATGCTTTTCATCTGGTGAATTTTCTGCTCCACTTCCTCCCCTCACTCTACAAAGTTCCCATCACACGTTAGCTATTTCATTTTTATTATCTTTGGGTCCATTTTACCTTCTTCCATTTTCATGCAATAAAAGAAAAAGTTTAGTAAGTAAAATCTGAAATTTTCCATGCACCTCCTTTACAATTTGGCCGGCTCATGTTTCAATCACATATGCGTACTTCTAGCATCTCGACAATTCATTATTGTCTTTAGACGAATATTTATTAGCCAAGCTCCTGCTCACATCTATGACATTTGGACCAAGATCGAGTCTGTCACAGCACAGTGATAAAAAGATTGGGTTGATATCTATTGCCTTTGATTTATATCCCCTTTTCTTATTAATAATCCATGAGAATCTAAGAATATTTTAATGATCCATTATTTCCAACTGCAGAAAAATCTTTGAAAACATGAACTAAGTTACTTTTTAAAAAACCAATGAAAATGCAAATTTCATCCACTTTCTCTAGGAAAGACGCCTTGCAGTTTGGCACACTGCTTAGATGTTCTCTGGAGTCTTCAAACTTCACTTCTATTGGCACTCTTCCCGTACATTGACTCTTTTTCTATTTGCATTTTGAACAAATGTGTTATTTCACCTATGGAGCTTTTGTTGTTGTTGTTCTTTCCACTGATCCTCTTGAAATGTTTTATGTCAGTGTAGTGTTTACACCATTGTTACTCTCACAACAACAGGATTCAAAGGTTCCTTCCTCTGCCCATGAAGGTTAAACGTGCTGGGCAAAATTCTCCCCAGAGGTCAACAAGGTATTTTCAGTCATTTCTGTGCAGTGTGGCAGAGCCTGTGTGACTTCAGATACGCAGCTCATAAAACTAGAAAATAAATGAATAAATGGCTTTTCTGGAAGTGTGTGCATTTCCCCTTAGTCCAGCTATTTCATGCTGAAGGAAGAGAGAACGCGCTTCTTCTTCGGTGAGAGTTGCTTTTAGGATCATTCAAGATCATAAGCGTTTCCAAATATTGATTTATTTTGACTTAGGTCAGGAGAATTTATCTTCCCTCCTGCCCACAGCAGAAGTTTACAATGATGTTTTATACCACGTTTTCCTAGTCATTTCTCCTTCACTGGCAGAGGGATCCTGTGACATTTGTAGGTTGGGTTTTCTTCTCTTTGTGACACGAGTGTTACGTGTGACGTGTTACCTGTCTGCACATGAATGAGGTATCTGTGGCACTATTTGTGAGGCAACAGGTCTAATGGGAAGGGTTGACAAGAAGGGTCTTGTGTAGACGACTCTTCCAGGGACCATCCCACTCGATGTCCACACCGCTCATGGAATGTAACACTGTCCCTGTGCATTCTTCCGATGGCCCTGCTCCAGGGGGAACAGAGATGGCTCGGGGAGGACGTCCGGGAGTCGGCAGAGCAGCTCAGAGAATGAGCTCAAGTGGCCCGACCACCAGCGGGCCTGGAGCAGCACAGACTCCGACAGCTCCAACCGCAATCTCAAGCCCACCATGACCAAGACGGCGAGCTTTGGGGGCATCACGGTGCTGACCAGGGGTGACAGCACATCCAGTACCAGGAGTACCGGGCGGCTCTCCAAAGCAGGTAGGTAGGACTGCAGAGGTTTAAGTCCTGGGGCATTTTCTGAATTCTGCCCAAGCTGTGCAGTCAACATTCGCTCTGACTTTGAGTTAACTAATGAGGATGATGTTAGCTCCTGGGATAGACTGAGGGCAGAATGTACAGTTTAAATAGCAATACTGCCTCTTGCTAGCTGTGCACCTGACCGTTTATTAACCCCTTTAATCTCCAGTGTCCTCATCTGTAAAATGGAGGTGATACTAGAATATTAGTCTAACCCCCCTCAGTAGATGATTGTAGGTTTAACTCCAATCATTTATGTGAAAATGGTTGCCAAGGCACAAGTGCTGGGCAACTATTTTATAAAAGTTAGCCTTTTAAAAAGTTAATACTGTGAGTTATTTCTTAAAACCACATTGTAAGGTAATTAGGATATGAATAGTTTCCATTCCTGCTTTGGCACGCAGTTAGGATCCTGGGCAAGTTAGTAAACCTATTTGTGCCTCAGTTTCCTCATCTGAGAAAAGGGAATAATAATGGCACCAACATTGCGAAGTAATTGTTAAGACCAAGAGTTAATATATCCAACCAACATTTGGCAGGGTATTAGCCCTCAGTAAACAGCAGTTCTTGTTTGTTTTTATTATTGCCATTTAGTGTTTTCCATTCCTGCATTGCACATAAGGAAGGTGACCCTCAAAAGGTTTAGGGTTTCCGAGTTACCAGGCTCATGCATCTGGTTTTTATTCCTGTTTTTTTTTTCTTCTTAGTGAATACTGATCTTTTGAGTTTAGTAGTGTAAGTTTGCACGGACAGTCTTTGGGAGCCCATGATGATGACAGATCTGGAGCCATTAACTTGAAACAACTTTATGCTGATGGAAACATCTACACCACAGGGTCCATATTAGCTCTTCTGTGTCCCAAGAACCCCCCCCCCCATTGTTTACAAACTACTTTGAAATGTTTACAATTAAAATATCTCATACAATCCCAGGAAAGTAACAAGGGACCCTTCAGGAGCACTCCATGAACTTAAGTGTTTATTTTTATTCATATATTTAGTAGTATTATTTTAAGTGAATTTATTGGGGTTGACATTAGTTCATAAAATTATATAGTTTTCTGTAATATGTCATCTGTGTATGGCATCATGAGTTCCCCAGCCAGGCCAAGTCTCTTTCCATCACCATTATAGTTTAGTATGTGCTATCATTGTTTTTGTTTAGCTTTGGTTTTTGCTTTGGAAGTTCAGAGGCCCTGACTCTCAACTAGGGTAGGAGCACGTGTTGTGATTCCCTGCCGAGCCTCGGGCATCAGGGTACACTGGTAGTGCATTCATGGCCTGGGGCCGCAGGTGAATGGGAGGCCAGGGCCAGGAGGGGAAAGGTGAATGGACAACACCAGACAGAGGTTAGACATGGGCTACCCTAGGCTGTGAATGCCTTCCCAACCAAGCATCACTCACACTGAAGGGCATTCTATGAAATTGAGGCTGATTATGCTAATGGTTTAACATAATTATGTTGTTGACAAATGCCTCCTGAGAAATTATCTCATGTTTTCCTACATAGGCAGGGAATTAATAGCATTTAGTCATAGTCACTACTTATATATACATATCTTGCTTTCTGGCAAGAGTCAGGTGGGCTCACACTGCCTTCTGTCATTTTTATTTGCCAATTGGAGAATTCTTGATTTCTAACTCTAATTAATTGCTCTTATATTCCACTATTGCAGCGACGAAAGTCAAGAAAATCCACTGTGGTGCACTTAAGCTCTTGTAAACTAAGAAAGGTTCGGTAGTTTTAAATCTTCTTAAAAGGCAGAAACCAAGTACCTTAAATGGCGCACTTGAAAATTCCAGGACACCAAAAGAGCTCTTAGGAGTTTTAAATTAATTGTCATCTCTATGCACCAACCCCCAAACATGTCCAAAGCAAAGCTTTTTGGGAACATTTAAAACACCTCAAGAATGCTAAAATGCCATGTTCTTTGAAGAATGGTTAGAAATTTTAAGTGCCTCAGACATTTTTAAAAAAATATAAGTGTCTCCATTTGAAAGCTTGTCAAGGTGCAGGATAGGAAAGTGAAAAAATATATAAAAATTAAAGGAGATGAAGCTAGGATGTCAAAACAAACTCACAGCTTCCCAAGATGGTTTTTATGAAGCCAAGCTGTCAGTCTTGTTGTTGTGAGACTTTAGAACAGCACAAGTTTCCTATTTTTTACCTCATCATACACAGTGGGATTGCAAACTTCCTTTTTACCTTTCAGAAATCGAGTCCAGAGTTGTGACATTGAAGTTACTCTTCTCCTCCTTTAATTGCAGAGGTTGGAGCTTTCTACGGATAATAATGAGACTTTTTTCCAAGTGGGAAAAGTGTTCCTACATTTTGGAAAGGAATGTGTTAATGAAGTCTGAACGTATAGGCGCATTCCCTGGGCTGTCTTTTCCCAAATGCATCCCCCGCATTGAGCACATGGTCACCTAACAGGTGTCCAGCACACACCTGGCAGGGGTAGATGACATTATTATGTCATGACATCCTCCTTGTGAGGAGGACTGGAATGGGGCTTGGGCTGCAACCTCAGCAGTTCCTTGGCAGTGGCAGCATGGCTGAAAAACACTGGGATGGCATCTGTTTCTCTCCACGCTGGCGAAACTCCATTGTTTTCCTATCCTCCCTCCCTGTTGATCTCCACAGCAGGGGTTCTCAACTTTAGCTGCATCAGGATTTCTTAAAGCACAGATGGCTTGCTCAGAAACCATGCTTGGAGAACAACTGATCCGGAGAAATGAGAGTCTCCCGTTTTGTTCTAATAAGTTTACACAGCCTGGTATTTTATTTTTTGGATGCAACGCTATTCTTCTTGTCACCTTCCTAGTCTACACACGAGAGTGTGTCTGAAGCCAGTGAAAGACACCACATCTTGCTGCCCCTTCCTCTTCTGTGTATTTATCTTCACCACTACCCCAATGCATCCTGGGTCTTCTCTTCCACCTTGTAGTTTCAGAAGTTTTAGGTTATTCTCCTGAGCTCTGACCCCTGGATCCAGATAGAAACATTTTCTTGACTTCAGAAAAAAAAAATAATGATGGTTCAGGATCCTTGAAAAATTGCATCAGATGAGTTAAACAGGCAAGGAATACTTTATTCATAACTATTGCAATAGGAGTCGAGACTATGACAATAGGGGAGGATGATTAAACTCAACCCTGCTGAGACAAAAGGCAGGGAAGTTTTTAGTGAGCTTGTGGAAAAGGACTTAGACTTTAGAGAGGTGATTGGTCGATTTGATGAAGCCCTCTGTGACTGCTCATCGATGTTTATCAAAGTCAGGCACTTACCCTCCCATAGACACTGACAGACAAGAGCACTATTTTTCTTCACGGTCACGTTTCAAAGGGATGGCTCCCAAGTCCTCACTGGATCACACTTCAGATCAGAGTTCTGCAATGGCTCGTTGGTGCTGGCTCTTTCTCTTGTCTAACCCCTCAGCCCGGATATGGGCATAGTAATTTTCGTAGGACCTTACGGGTCTGGGGACAGGAAGTTTTGTTGCGTTATTACTGTTGGTGTTATTGCTGAGTCTGCATTAGTGTTAATGTTGGACTGTGACACCAGGTCACATGGGGCAAATCCTCAAACTCTGCAACTTGCACTGGGGCTCTGACTTCAGGGTCATAATATCATTGATGTGCTCTCAAAATTACTCCCAGCATTCTCAAAATTCCTTTTAGATCCTTTGTTTTTCTCCCCCTGTGTCATTCAGAACCTCATAAGCATTTTAAACTGGTGAAATGGAGCATCCTACATTAACTGGAAACTGTGTCCTTCTTAATAGCCAAGTCATGGTTAAAGAGAACATTCCCAGCTGAGATCACTATAGCGGTCCGTGGTATATTCGTATATGCCCACTTTCTTTTCAGGAGGCAGTTGGGTCATGGTTAAATCCAGATTGGTCAGTCAAGATTGAATCCCAGCTCTGTCATTAGCTGGCTGTGTGAGTCAGCTTGAGTTTCCCAACCTCTCTATGCTTCAGCTCCCCTATCTATATAGACAGTGATAAGGCTTCTTATTAGTGTTTATCCAGCCGCTCACACATACTAAATGCTCAAGAAATATCACCGTCCTCCTTCTCAAAAATTGTCACTCTCCACTGGTCCCTCTTCCCTGCAACTGCATGATGTATTCCTATCACTTGTTTGAAAATATTTCCAGTTTAATGTAAGGGTACGTTTTAGAATCTTGAAAACAATGTTAACTATTCATTATGTATGTTAACCTTGAATGCCACAGAAGAATACAATTTTAATGACATAAGTCAATAGTTGTGGGCTAATAATGTAAACAATTTACTGCATTCTGGCAATCTATGATACCATCCAAATAATCTATTAGTTTAAATTCACAGATACAGAAATTTTGGTTGGTGCATGTTCTTCTCCAATGCTCTGGTTAATATCTAATGCCCAGAACAGCCATGGTCAAGGTCTCTGGAGCTGCTTGAGTCTACTTTCAGTGAAGGGCAGCTAGTGCCTAATGGGCCTGGAATGTAGCAGGTGTTTCTTTGTCCCTAGAGGAAGGAGTAGGAGATAATTATGGTTAGATCCCACCTTGGGGGCTTCTGAATACTGAGCCAGTTACCTGAGTGTTTGAGAAATCCACAGTCCACAAACATCACCAGGGACTTTACTCTTGTGTCATCTGAAGAATGCTCCATCCCTGTTATGAAGACCAAGTCCTCCTTGATCCACCTCTTGGCTATATTAGAAATACCACTGATATAAGATTCCTGCAAACATGTGCAACAGGGTACAGATGGTAAGCACTTCCAATTGGAGTGATCCCCTTCTTCCACTCACCTCTGGGGGAGAAGATTATTTCCAGCTCTGTGCCTTCAAAATTGAGGGGTTTTTTGGTTGTTGGAGAACCATTATTTTAAAATCATCTCATGATCAGCACATCACCGACTCCTGCCAGCTCAGGAAGACATTTCCATGGCATAAATTACTCAGGGTGCTAGCACTTTCCAAGTGCTGAGTTAAGAGCTTTAGGGTACCATTTACCAGTTAATCACCCATGTGGCATGTGAGAAGGCCACAAGGGAGCATTCATTCATAATCTCTGCTTTTCTAGGAAATGGACACATCAGAAAAATATGTAGTAGATATTTCAATAAAATGTAAGACCAAAGTATAGGAGGGGCATGAATTATTCTCACCCCGCAACACTCACCTCATACTCTCTAATGACAGATTATTTAAGGTGGCCTTTAGACCCAGAGCTGTGGTCTCTGTCCCCTTCTGTGTTGAACAACGTGCTGATCTGTGTCTCCATGGTAGGTTCTGAGTCATCCAGCAGCACAGGCTCCTCCGGATCGCTGTCCCGCACCCATCCCCCTCACCAGAGTGCGCCCCTGGTCTCAGGGGTGGCGGCCAGTTCTCCTGGCTGTGTGCCCTATCCGGACAGTGGAATGGGGGGCCAGGTCGGTTCCAGTAGCACCAGCTACATCCTCCTTCCACTGGAAGCTGCAACAGGCATCCCACCGGGAAGCATCCTTCTTAATCCACACACAGGTTAGTATATCACCTCTGCTTGCGCAGGGACTCAGTGTTTGTTCTTGTGGTCAATCTCATGATTTTAATAGGGAGTTGTGTGTTTCTTTATTCTTGAGCAGGAGAGCTTGTGGAGTGAACTGCTATGGAAGGTCTTGATTTAGGAAGAGCAGATCTACTGATAAAATCTATAGCTCCATATTGGAAAAATATTGATAAAGATATATAGATATAGATACTTCCTAGAAATCTATACTTTTCTCTCTGTTCTCTCTTCGCTGACCTCAGAGTTTCTCAGGTATTCCTAGGAACTGAGATCAGAAATCAGTGAGGGTTAAATTGGGATACACTCATTAAAATGCTCTGATTCTCAAAATAAATTCATGAGCAGCCCATTATGTTAAAAGTGTTTTTGCACCCAAAATATTTAAGGAACTGGAGATATTAATTGGGACACACAGTAAATCCTTAACTATAGAAGACGCTTTCTGACCTTGCAACTCCCACCAGAGAACAAGGGGTAGCTGTGGTAACGAAGCTACAGACGCAAATTCTTATGTGTTTTAGAGATTTTAGGCCTAGACTGGTTTTAGTGGGGGTTGCAGAATTGGTAACTTCATGGTTATAGTTTCTTCAAAAGTGAATGACTATTGGTTGTTATTTTTAAATTTCTCTCGTGGTCAGTTAACTTCCATACTGGTTCCATAGGATCCAGGCTATTGAGCTGATAGTATGGTGAACATCTGCTTCTAGGGGAGACCAAGCGGGGCGATGGTGCCCAGGCCTCAAGGCCATTGGACAATATCCGCAGACATTGTAATGATCATGACCTAGGGGGGAGGAGGCTGCTACTGGCATCTAAGAAGGTAGAGGCCAGAGATTCTACTAAACATCCTGAGATGCACAGGGCAGCTCCTTCCATCAGAGGATTACGCAGCCCCAAATGTCGGGAGTGCAGTGGTCGAGAAAGCCTGGGTTGGAAGGTGTGACCTTGACTCGTCATGTCTTTAGAAGCCTTTCTGGTGGTTGAATTGTCTCAAAAATACATCTGATGTTGGATTTAGGTTATTGCAGAGTGTTTCTTTGACTGGCTAACCTTGAAAATGCAAAACCGGATGTGAATCTTGAAAAAATGTTCTGACTCTATCTCCTCATATATATAGCACCACTAGTAATTAGGAAATTCAGAGAAACATGAGAATGATAGTAAAATAGTTACTTGAATAATTGCCACATTTTCATGAAAACATATGGCACATTCTCAAGGCAGGGTGTTTGATTGAGACATTTTAAAAATGCCGTCAGCTTCGGGGAAAAGAAGGCATAATCATTTTATTGAAACCCATTTGAAAGCTTTCTGATTAGATACTTCTAAGGAGAATATTAGATTGCTTTTATTTTATTTGGATCATTGTAAAGCACTATAAAAGAAATTAAAAGAAAACTAGGATCATATTCATTACTCTGGGCGCTGTTCAAAGTATGATCTGACTTTGTTGGCTTAAATTCTTTCACTTTTAATTGAGATGGAAGGCTTGCAGACAAGAGCTCAGAACTAAGCATTAGTTTTGAGTGGTTTGTTTTCAGCAAAATTGCAGAGTGTTTCAAAAAAAAGCACAACAGCATATTTTAGGGTACAATACAAGAATATTATTTGCAACGATAGTGTGGCTGTGCATGTGTATATTATCGTCTGTAATCTTGTTTACAGAAAGAGAAAGACAGTGCTTTCGGATGCCAAGTCCCAATTCTTATTCATTGGATGGAGCCATTTAGAGCTATTATCAAAACATTCCCTTTCAAAGAGGATCCTGACGAAGAAGCGGGGTCTGATAACACTGTCCATCAGCTTTGCTGTACACACTCCTCTGATCTGACAAATGCTGGACATTATAATATCCCTAGACCAGAAGGAGAATATATTAATAAAGAAAGAAAATATCTATAGACCAGAAGGAGATGTAAGATGAATTCAGATTTTTTTCTTTTACAGAACGGTTTATTTTTGTAAATGGAAAACATGCACATGCATGTATGTATATGTGTGGATGTGTGCTTGTGGTGTGTATATGTGAATATCTATCTAACTATCTATTAAATCTAATCTCTGATAAGTCTCTACTATTGAAACAGGAAATCTGCCTGCTTTGGGCTGGAACTCATCTTTCTCTGTCATTGCTGTGAACTCCTGAAATGCATACTTCTCAACCTCTGCCAAAGACATGGTAGAAATGATTGGTGTTGGGAACCAAGGGCATAGAACTACTTGGTTTCTTGTGTCCATTGTCCTTGGGTCCATTTCCTTGTTATCAGCACATCTATAAGCCCCTGTGGGAAGGGACCATCCTGGGCTGTTGTTTTTTTTTTTTTTTACTTCCCTAGAGTGGATAACGGAGTATTCTTAGGCACCATGCTTAGATACAGGTGCTCAATAATTGCATATTATTGAAATGTTATCAACTACCCATTAGAGATATTGAGGTGGATAGTGAGCAGGTTTTCATCTAGTATCTCATATATGAGAACGTGGCTCATGGATAAAATTATGACTGATGAAATATCTGTCTCAAGCAGGATTAAGACAAGCAATGATTTGAAAATACCAGGGTACCTGCCAGTCACATCTACTAAATGAAACCTCCTTTGTCAACGCAACTGACTGGGCTCTTACGAAGTGCAGAAGATTGAACAAATATTCTTGCGGCTTTCCGAATACAGCCACCACTTTTCATTTTGCCTGGCCTTACACTGAGCACTCAGCTGGTCTCCTTCTCACTCAGGACCTCTGGCCCATTCTCCCTCTGCTTTTCAGGGATCTGGAGGAGTGAATTGCTGCAGCAGGCCTTTTTCAAAGTCACCCCTCTGTAAAGTCTTTGTCTTTGCGAGGCAAGCCTGGGTTGAGTCTTGACTTTGATCTTTCCCTAGCTGTCTTGGACTCAAACTCCTTTTGGAAATTTTTCGCAGAAGCTCATCTTTGTTTGGCCATTTTCTTTCCACATCCAGAGATGCCAGTAGCCTTTGGCACCCCTCGAGTACTCGTTAATTCCCCGTGTATGTTGTTATTCCTTTTCGCTTTGCCTTCATTGGTGAACATTTGTGAGTGTGTGATGTCAGGGGTGTGCCTTCAGGAACTTCAGCTTGACTGGTCTCTTTGAAAGGGTCCTGATGGGCTTCCATGACCCTCTAGTTGTTTATGTTTCACAAGACTTCTAGCATCTATTCATGCAAACTCCTTCTGCCCTTTTCTTAAACGTACTATGAAGTTTTTGAATAGTATCTACAAACATATCTTTGCAAGATCTGAATTGATCCTTTCTTATCCACAATAAACAGCTCCCTTGTAATTTGACTGATCACGTTCTAAAACCTAGAAAAGGAAAATCTTTTTCTCACCCACATTCTTTCTTTTGAAATAAATACCTTTCTGCCAAGTCCGTGGCAGTCTCGCTTTGGTGGTGGGAACCGAGAGCATATCACTACTCTGCATCTCGTGTCAATGGCCCATGGGTTCATTTTCTTGTTACCAGCACATTTGTAAGCTCTTTTGGGGGTGGGGGGGGTCATAAATTGCTTTGTTTTTGTTTTGCATCCTAGAATGGATAACCAAGTCTTCATCTCTGTGCAGGTGCTCAATAATTATATATCAATAAAATAATGTCTAATATGTGTTACCCATGTTGCTATGGAGAGGGGAGAAATTGTTCACCTAATGTCATGTATTGGAGAGGAATGGGCACTGGGCATTGAGTCCTTCTCTCTGCCCTGGCTCAGCGCACAGCACTACCTTACCCCTGGAACTGCTCTCTCTGTGCCCACGCCCGCACACATCCCAGGCCTGTGGGCAGGCTGGTCAAGCTCCTGACCTGAAAACCTTTTCTCAGCTGGATAGTCTAAGGGCCAGCTAGTTTTGTCCCCTTCAGACTTCAGCAGTTGTCCGCCACACTAATTATTTGTATTTGGTAGAATACAGAGACGCCATCATAACCTGACTTGAAAACCAATAGTCACCCATCCTTGCTCTCTTAGGAAATTGTTCTCTTTCCTAGTATCCACCTTGACTTCTTTCATTTCCCTCCCTTACTGTTACCTCTCCATAGTGAGTGTAAGTTCAATCTTTTATACTTTCTTCTCCTTTCAGAAGAACCTGCCATCTCTCTCTACCCAAGTGAATCCTTAGTACTTCTCATATACAATTATTTAGAAACATTCCTTTCTTCTGGCCCACAGTGTGTTGCTAATATTTCAGATAGGGCATCTACAATTTATCAAAAGAACATTGAATATTTTGCAGTTATGTTTTTCACCCTAATTATGGAGAGCTTTTCATACTTACCTGGGGCAAGTTGAAAGTTGTATAAAATATAATAGATTTTTTTTATCTGCAAAGATGAGTGAGATTGCGTATCTGAGGGGCGTTGGAAGAGCTAAGGTCATGCATGTCAGCTGCCTGTCACTGTGCCTGCCACATTGGAAACCTGTTTGTCCTCATCACCTCCCTTTTTCTCCCCCTTTCCTCTCTTTCATTTACTGCCCCAAGCCCTCTCCCCTCCAGCTCCTTGTTCCTCTAACCTTCCTGGTGGGCCCTCCTTTCCTCTCCTGAAACATGGGGAGCCCACACCTTCCTTCATCACAGACCCACAGTGAGGCGCCAACGATACTTCTCTGTGAAGATGCTCCCCAAATAATGGTAACAAAAGTGAACTCTGCCATTATTTCAAGAGCTAAAAAACACACTCTACTTCCCTTGGCCTTATTACTAGATGATCCCATGAGCCATTTATTATGGACGCCCTTTACAGTCTAAACCCCCGTATATTCCTGTGTGTGTCTGTTTAGAGAAGCAAGTGGGTGGGTGTGGTATTTTCTGTTGGATACACACACACACATACATATGTGGAAACGACAATGATACCGAATTGGTGACAAAACTAGGGGAAGGTAAACAGATGTATGGGTAAATAACGTGGACCAGACTTTGCTGGAATTGTATAACAGGAAAAGCAGCCCCCTCAGGGTGTGCGTTATCCCACTGGTGGCTGCGAGGTACGGGGACAGCAAAACACAAGACTCTGTGAAGATTGCTTCTCTGCTGGGTGCCACTGTACACAGGTGCACTGAGCTTTGGCAAATCTCCCTGAAGGTGGGAGATTTATTCACTGCTTCTTCAACTGCTCGGACCTTACATTATTACCTGGGTTAACTGGGTGGGTCAAAAACATCCAAGTCTCTACAAGGTAAAGGCTCAAGTGTGCTAGGCTCCCACTGCCCTGCCCCTTTACTCTAGGTTGCTTTCTAAGTATCAATCAGAGCGGTTCTTTCTGGAAAAGGGGAGGTGAGGGGCTCACTGGGACCAAGCTCTGATTCCATCGCAGGCCAGCCCTTTGTGAACCCTGACGGCAGCCCTGCGGTGTACAACCCCCCCAGCAGTCAGCAGCCCCTGCGGGGTGCCCTGGTGGGGCCGTCCCAGCAGCAGCCGCGGCAGCAGCCCTCTCCTCAGCCACAGCAGCAGGTGCCTCAGCCACAGCCGCAAATGGCAGCAACACTGGTCACTCAGGTAAGCAGCTGGTGGGAAGGCAGGGAGAAGGCTTTGGAGTGGCACTGCATCAGGAAGAGGGTATATTCTCTCTCAGTACCACCTCCGTCTAGTCCTCAGTGAAACCTGGCCGCCTAGAGTCTACGATTGCAGGTGGACAGGACTCCATCTGGATTCCTAAGTCTAGATAGAGATGAGTATCCCATCCAGTGACTTACCTGGTGAGGGCATGGTACTAGGGAGAATGAATGACAAGTTTTTTTCTTAGGTCTAGATGCTATTTT
This sequence comes from Sturnira hondurensis, assembly GCF_014824575.4. Lineage (NCBI taxonomy): Eukaryota > Metazoa > Chordata > Mammalia > Chiroptera > Phyllostomidae > Sturnira > Sturnira hondurensis. Next base: position 12,103,730 of record NW_028091637.1, read on the forward strand.
TATGTATCAGAGAAATACATAAAAGTGTTCCCTTTCCTGGGAACTGAACTTATATTTCCATCCAGACCTTTGTACAGTAGAATCTTGCCCACCCCTTCCCAACACAGACCACGTTCATGTCTACAAAGAGTCAGTAGCAAGTTTTTTTAATCAAAGGCAATAGAAATCATTAATTCCAAGGTGACCTGACCATTCACACATCCCATCGAGAGATGTAGAGCTGCCCCCACGGTCTAGGGTGACACGTGGCAGTGCCAACGGAAACCTGAAGTGTCCCAGGTAGGTTTCTGGAGGGAACCTTGTTTTAAATATTTTCCCCTCTTCTCTTAGTCCCTGAAGGTAGTAGATGTATTTGTTGGTTCTTAAATTACTCCAGGCTTACATTATTATCTAGCTAAACCAGATAGGTCAAAAATAGCCAAGTCTTCACATGGGAGAAGGTTTTGGGTCATATGCAGGAGCAATATTTTTAGAGCCAGAGGATCTAACATGAAAATACAGCAGCACCTTCTCAAAGAAGAGTTCGCTCTGAGCAGACAATGGCCTTGGCCTTCCCCTGGAGGCTGGTTCCCCCCTCCGGAATGCACAGAACCAGGAGGACATGTGAGGGGCGGTGGGCGGGATCCTTCGTATACGACAGCCTTCCTGTGGGACGTCATGCCCCGTGCTTCCCTGTGACCTGATCAACATTTTCTTTCCTCCAGTCTGTCCAGGGGCTGCAGGCTTCCTCCCAGTCAGTGCAATATCCAGCAGTCTCTTTTCCTCCCCAGCATCTCCTGCCTGTGTCCCCAACGCAGCAGTTCCCCATGGTATGCATTACGTGTGTGCAGCTTTTCCCCTGGGAGGGCACGCTCACTGGTTTTACCACATTCCTGTGCAGGGCTGGCCAGTGCTGGGTGGTTGCCCTGGGCTGACCATGACGGCGTGTGTGTGAATGTCTCCTTCTAGAACATTCCAACCCATCTTCCCAATGATGCTTGGTTGGTTTTTCTGTTATCTGGCCCATGTAGAGTGGTTCTGCAATCTGATACCTTTTTAAGAGTTTACCAGCTCATCAGGAATTGAATGCCTTCAGAATTAGAGGATGAAAACATAGAGACACATGAACTTGGTGTGAGGGTTTGGGGAATACCTTAAAGTCAGTGCTGAGATGGTCACCGTCATCACCCTTATGCTCCTGATAGAGTTATGCCCCTCACATCCCAGTCCCCTTATTCCCCCTTCACTTTCCCTCCATGTACTAGGTCCTTCTGGACAACAAGAGCATGGCCCCTAAATCTCAGGCCAGGCCAGTGAACAAAGACTCCGTAATAAACAAATGGGGTCCCACCCAGCCTGTTGGTGATGCCGGTCCTGACTCCATCTTTGCAGCAGCCACAGTGACAGTGGCCATGAGTCCCTCCTCCTCTCCCCAGAGGCAGATCTGTGGTCACTGCTGGGAAGACCGGCTGACCCTTCAGGAGAGAGCACCGCACCATCCTTGTCACAGCACCATCCTGAGGAGCCCGACTGTTAATGAAAGAAATAATTTGTTTCCATTGAAAGAGGGAGTTAGGGTCCAATTAGTTACCATCTTAGTCCCTTGGGATGACTAAATCGGTGTTCTTGGGTTCCGTCCTCTTCTTCTGGAGAGAGGATTCCTTTCTTTTATTTTTCCAAAGGGTACTCCCTGCCTCTCCCACAAGGACAGGTATGTGGCTGGTGTCTGCCTCTGTGTGCCTCGCCCATGACTAAGCTGATCTCGCTGATCTGCTCCTTTCCTTCTGGGTCTCTCAGAGAGAAGACGTGGCCACACAGTTTGGCCAGATGAACCTGAGCAGACAATCCTCCGGAGAGACTCCTGAGCCCCCACCTGGCCCTGTCTACCCACCATCCCTCATGCCCCAGCCAAGCCAGCAGCCCAGCTATGTCATCGCCTCCACGGGCCAGCAGCTCCCCACCGGCGGGTTCTCGGGCTCTGGACCTTCCATCTCCCAACAAGTCCTCCAGGCTCCTCCCTCACCACAGGGCTTTGTGCAACAGCCTCCACCTGCACAGGTAAGCAAGCTTTTTCTCCCACCTGTGACTGCAGGTGATTTGTGGTACCCTTGGACCTCTCCAGTTCCAAGTAGTTTATCACCAGTTCAACACGTCTTGCTCTTCCGGTCCAGCCTTACATTCCCCACCTGCAGGACCTGGTCTGTCCTGTTCATCAGTTGTGGAAAGCCTTGGGTCTCAGAACGTATGTTTAAGAAAACTGACCCAACTGTCCATGCCACGAGTACCATGGGGAAACATCCCAGTTTCCAGATCGCTGGTACAGAAGGCACGTGAAAGCAGTTCCTTCCCTGTGGTGCCCTGCTCGCTGAATTGCCTGGGAAGGGACAGCTGTGGGGAGGAAGCATGCCTGCCCCTAGGACAACATGAGGGCAACACCCTCATGTTGCTGCCCTGGAAATCTGTTCTTTCCTTTCTTATCGATTCACAGCATTTTCTGGAGCTAGCCTGGTGCTCCAGGTAGCAGCCCCTCTTTCCTCCACAGGAGAAAGCTAAGGCGACATCCACTGCCCTCTCCCTTCCCTCGAGGGAAGTGGAGCTCACTGGTGCACTCACAAGTAGCCATTAATCATATTTAATTGACTTGAGCATGTAAGACACCGCAGATCACTGATTTTTACTGTCTTCTCAAAGACTGATTATGTGTTAGTGTTCCCCACCAAACATCTCTGGCGCTCTCCTGGGTATTCCTGGCAGAATATTGCAAGCGATTACTGTCAAGATGCAAAATGCAGAGAGGCATCTTCTGGTCCATTTTCAATGCACACGTATCCCAAGCAAATTCCGTCCTAATTATGAAATATTGTATTGGATGAGCTGCTCAAAGTACAGTGTCACCTTCTCATTATCTGTTTCACTGAATTAACGTCTTGAATAAATTATTTTCTTTTCAAGCCATGCAGAACCCTCCACCATGAAACAATATTCACTCAGCTGTTCATTTTCATTTAAGTGGTTAATTAATAGTTCATCTTCAGTTGCCTTTTCCATGATGTCTCTTTGCCGATAGAATGGAAGGAGTTGTGAAAAAGAAATTTAAGTTATAGGAGAAAGGGCCTCATTAACATGTCAGTTATTTTGCTAATAAATTAAATACTTTAAACTTTACTGTTGGGAAAATTATTTAGCTCTTTTGGTTGTATAGCATACAAGTGTTCCCATACATTTTTACTATCAAGGAGATGGCAGAATATTTCATTGAAGACTTTTTTGTGGGAATTCTTCTTTGCTGAAAGAGTTGCAGTATTAGTGGGTGGCCACAGCCAAGTCAGCTCAGAGCCCATGGTGTGTCCGCAACAGAAGTGGCTTCTGCCCTGACAGTGACTTCCTTCCCCTCTTCAACCGATGGAAAAATAGAAAGAAGAAGGGGGAAAAGAAAACAGATGTTCATCATTTATGATCGGTTTGGACGTCCGTGAATTTCTTTTTTAGAAGAACCAAAGGTTGAAGTACAGGATAAATCCATAGTGATTTTAAATTATTTTAGGAGACCTTTTAAAATTTGGTTACTTAAGGATGGAGCAATGAAAAGAATGCTCGAGGTACAGTCCACGGGCAGATGTGGAAATGTGGAGACGTGTCACGCATGCTTGTTTCATTGACTAAAAAATGACACAGAGGTCGTGTTTTAAAACAACCACCACTGTGTGGGTTACGAGTAGCTCGGCCAGGGTGGCTCTTCTCTGTCCCGCATGGTGTGGGCTGGGGCTGGACCATCCAAGATGGCCTCACACGTGTGCCTAGAAGACGGTGCAGCCTCCCAGCCGGGGCGCCACGCGGCCCTTTTCTCCAGCGGGATAGCCTGGACTTCTCCTGGGGACTGGGCCCTTCTCCCGCAAAAGTGGAAGCTGCACCACACACATCTTCGTAAGGGTCAGACTTGCAAGTCTCCGAAACCACCATTTATCAAAGCCAGCCACAGAGCCAGCTCAGACTCCAGGGCTGGGGAAACAGATTTCCCCTCTTCATGGGGGAAGTTGCATGTACACACACACATGCAGGTCTGGGGGAGGATTTTGGCAGCGACATTTATGATCTACTACAATTATATTATGCCACCCGATGAGAGTATATTTTATATTTAAAAAATGTTACTTCACCTACCATTGTCATTCCCTACTGTGTTTGCCTTTCTTCCCCAGATGCCCATATATTACTACCCGTCTGGCCAGTACCCTACCTCAACCACGCAGCAGTACCGGCCCATGGCCTCTGTTCAGTACAGTGCCCAGAGGGGTCAGCAGATGCCGCAGACAGCACAGCAAGCAGGTACTTGGAATCCGTCTCCCATTTCCTCCTCTAACCCAGTTATTCTTGCATATAAATCTGTCGGTGGTCCTCTCTGAATCCATGCGTGGCCATTGAAATCAGCTCATTTCCCTTACCCGGAGAAGATAATGGAGCATTTGATTAACTCTGTACGGAAAAGGAACAGGTACGAGAAGGCGAGTCTCCTATCACCACAGCGTCCCAGGCGTGCATGCTAAATGCAGTCTCCGTGAATTATTTTTGGATCCTCTTAGTGTATTTTGAAGCAGAGAGCCAGCCACACCCCTGTCTTCCTAGTTCATACCTTTCTTCTCCTTTTTTTTTCCTCCTTTCTAACCTAAAGAGAATTCTCCCCCCGTTCCTCAGGCTAGGGGACCACGTTAGATTGTCTCTGTACCACCCTTAGAAGCCCTGTCTTAAAAGAAGGCCACTGACCTCGCAGCCTGCGTCCCGGTGGAACCCTGACTCCCCGGCCCGCTTTCTCAAGGGCCGCCCGCCTGCAGCCGGAGCTCGGCAGCCACTGTGCAGTGGGAAGGGGGGCCGATGCACTGTACGAGAGTGAGTAGCAGGTCTCACAGTGAACCGGTCTCTTTCCCTGCTGTGTCACACTCCTGACGGGATGCCGTTTCCCCGAGAGCAGCAGCAGCAGCAGCCTGGCGGGGCTGAGTGACTTGTGCTAGGGAGAGGTCTCTGTCCTTCCTGCTGACCACACTGCAGGGAAAACTGCTAATTGTCATGCTGAAGACCGCCGGCCTGGGGACCCTGCCTTCCTTCCGTAAGTAGGTCCTGTTAGAGCGCGTGCTTCCCATGGCGGCTCGTCACTGCCTGCGTCATCGTCTGTCATCTGGTTCCTGCACCGAATATGTGTATATGTGTATATGATATCTACAGATACATACATGCAGTAGAAACGGGAGATGTGCCATGTTCGTACGCTATGGCAAAAACCACAGTCCTTGCCCTGGATTAATACCAATAGCCATTCTAAGAATACTGCTAGCATTTTCTCAGATTGAAAAGGTAATTCAATTCCTTTGTATTTTGGATGCCTGTAGGTTCTTTAGTTCATCTTGTGGCCATTTCAAGTCTGTGGGAGAAGAGTTAGAGGAATGCATAGCCCCCAACCAGAATTTGTATTGTTTCGACGCTGTATTAGTTGAGGAATGATTATGTTTTGACCTCTGAATTGACTTCACACTTTTTCAGTAATAAGAACACAAAAAGGTTTTAAATTATTAAGTATTTTAAAAAGCACTTGGTGATGTTTTCTCTGATTGTTGGAAAATGTTACTATCTCTATCGCTTGGTGGTAACTGTGCTATCAGTTTAGATATAGACAAAGTAATGTGTTGTTTGCATCCTGCACGGTCTTGTTTTCTTTTGCTAATGTTTACCAAAGAATTAATTTACAGCCTTGTAGACATTGGTCCAACGGCCATATCGAAGTCTTCCTGTTAGTTCCCAGTGCCTTTAGAAGAAGAAGGGTGCGCGTATCTAATTATGCAAATATTTTAAGTTTAGTGGGTGCCGTTGTGTGACAGTTTTCTAAACAGCTATTTCAGTCTTGCGTTGGAGTGGAGTCCATAGATGGGAACGTGGTTATGAATGTCCTGGAACCAACTAGCCCTGTAAACTCTGGGTCTACGTGAGGGGTGGGCCTGAAAAAGTTGGATGAGTGTGTCAACGGGACAACAGACTTAGATGAGGAATAAGCCTCGGGGTTCCCACTAACTTCACTTACGAGTGTCCACACAAGGGAAAATACATGTGATACTTTTTAGTTTTTTTAAGAAGGGTGGGATGCGGAAACCACCCTCCCCATCCTAGAGAGACCTAGCTGGTCTCAAGTGCGTTTTGTGGCAGCCTGGTGGCATCGACTGGCCCGGTGCTCACACCTCACTGCAGAGGTGCCACCCCTGAGGTGCGATAATGACACTGCAATTCGAAGAATGCAATTCTAAAGCAGCATTCTGCTAGAAATAGAAGCAAGTGTCTCTGGTGTTAAGGAAGGGGAGTTGGGGAGCGGAGAAAAGAGAAATGATACGTGAACAGTATCTTCTCCAGAAGCGGGACATCTGTAGACACAGGGGGACTGAGACATTTGAGCTCCTCCTTTCCGTGGCCGTCCCAGGGGATATCAGACCTGAAACCCAATGCAGCGTGCACCGTGGCGTTGAATTCACTGAATGTCTGTGAATTGCCAGAGTGATCTCCCCTGGCCTCCCTGAGAATGGCCTCTGCTGGTAAAACGCAGGTAACCCAGGTAGCCCGTGCAGTGTCTTCCGACAGTGCCCGGAGGCTCCTGGTCCTGTAGTTGGCGGGCCTTTTGCTGAGCTCAGGTGCCATGATCCGAGACTTTCCAAAAGGACACGGCAGGGTTATTTGGGGGAGCGACTCTTTGCCAGAGAACTGTCCCAGACAGGAAAGAACCCCTTTGGGTGACTATAAAAGTCAGGCTTCCTGGAGGAGCTTGAAGATAGGCCCTTTCTCTTTAAACTGACCTTGGACCTGTGTTGGCATGGCACACCACACAGTGCCACCCTGCCTCATGCTCCCCCCTGTTCCCTGCAGTTTTCTGCCTTGAATCCGACCCTCTCCCATCTTCTGCTGGTACTGACACCAGACTGTATCCTAGAAAACTCAGCTATCACGTGATAAGCATGAGAATGGGACAAGATCATGTCGGCTGTAGCCAAATGAGATTTTAATCTCAATTTGCTTCTTGGCACTGTTCTTAATCTTCATTTAATTACAGTTGAAAAGTGTTTATTTCTTCTCCTGCATTCTTGGGAGAATTGAAATTGCTGTAAGTTACTACATCTTTCCAAGGCCTTAGAACGATACACGGTGGAATTTTAGAAAGTGAATTGGGTGTTTCATAATTGATAAGTAGGTGGGCATTTGAGTTACACTGAGGCCCTGGGAGGGGTCATAAGGTTGTCCTCTGAGTGATTTTGTACTCTGTACCCTACCAGTGGGTGATACATGTGCTAAGCATGTGGCAGACAGGGCTTATGCTGACGGTGATTATAAATAAAGGCCATTAATGTTACGAAACTTTGGAGAAATTAAATGGTAAACTTGCCCAGTGGCATTTGAATTTTGTAGCAGCGTATGTGAGGAAAATAAAAGCCTTTAACATAGAAATTTTTCTAATGGAAAAACCATTTATCATCAGTTTGGCATTATCAGGTACCCCCAATGGTGGAGGGAGTGGCGATTGTTGATAACCAGAGACTCCATTACGAGGCAGTTACCAGGTTATAGCTTAAAAAAATAAATCTATGGTTTCCAAATTATATCTGGCTTTGAAAAACTTGAACATGAATGTCTTACTTGATAACACATTCGTCTCAGTGGTCAGATAGTGAAATGAAGTGCTGAGGAGCAAACCTTTGGATCCTTAATGTTTAGGTTTATTTTAGTAGTCAATTACCATACTGATTTCAGTAAACACCTATGTTGTTATGGTTTTACTCTTGATTAATAACATCTCAAAGGCCACAGAAATGTTAATTATAATTATACCCACCACGAGATCGGGATCTCCTGTGGGTTAGTTGGTGTGCTAAGTGTTTACCAACATTGCAATATTTAATCCCCACCACAAACTTACGAGGGAAATAGCAGCTGTAGCGCTCCTGTTTGACAGACAGGTAAGCTATGGCACAGAGAGGCGAAGGAGGCTACCCCGCACCGCAAGGGTGGTGGAGGTGGGAGGAACACCGACGGACAGCAGTTTCAAGCCTGAGAGTAGGCCACTTCAGGGTAAGAACGTAAGCGCAGTTACTAGTGTTGCCATTCCTAGCTGGCTCGGATGACCACACAGAAACCTGCATGTCGGAACTAAATAGCATGCCCACCTTACAGAAGCAGGTAACGTTTAATTATTTATTCAAATGCACAAGTAGGTTTTTAGAGCAGAACACATCAGGAACCCTGGACTGGTGCTTCCTGGTGCACCATGGGCTTCCACTGTGCTTTCCAGAGCTGAATGATAGCAAATGGCAGAGGGCAACTAAGACATTCAGGCATGCATCATTCTTCAGAAAAGGGGGGCGGGGAGAAGGCTTTCTCTTGGTGTCTCCTGCTCCAAATTCCCTTTGCAGTTTGACTTAAAGGGAAGTGTATGTAGCTTTGTTCTCAGCTCTCTAAAATCTTGGACACATCCTAGGTGCAATTCAAGTTCATAAAGTCCTGTGTGCATTTATCAATAGGCGTTTGGAGATGGCTAAGTCTTGGTTTGGTATCAGAATAATGCTGGCCTCAGAACATGAATTGGGAAGCATTTCATGCTCTTTTTGAAAAAAATTTTTGTAAAATTTGTGATAAATTTTTTTTCACGTTTAATAGACTACTCCAAGGAAACCATGTGGATCTTGAGATTTTTACAGTGGAAGCATTATTATTTACTTTTTATTTAAAGATAGTTTCCAAAGGGGGTTAATTATGGATTCCATTAATTATGGTTGTAGGACAACGAAGATCATCTATTCCATCTTTGCTGACTTTTAGCGATTTGTGGTCATGGAAGAATTGTCCATTTCATCTAAGTTGTTGAATTCAGGACTATAAAATTGTTAGTGTTACTCCTTCATTATCCTTTTGATGGCTAACGGATATGTTGTGATATCCTGTTTCACTCTTGACGCTGATGATGTTTAAATTCTCTTGTTTTGTTCTGTTCAGTCTTGCTAGATTTATCAAGCATATTGATCTTTTCAAAGAACTAGCTGTTTCTTTCACTGATTGTTTCAGTTTATTTTTTACAGTTTCATTGATTGCTGCATTTACATTTATTATTTCCTTCCTTCTGCTCACTCTAGGTTTATTTTGCTCCACGTTTTTGTAGTTTCTGAAGGAAGAGAGTTCGGTTATTTACTCGAAAACTTTTTTTCTAATGTAAAACATTTAGTGCTGAGTCTCTCAGCTCTGCTCTAGCTATGCCACACATATTTTCATACAGTACATTTCCTTTTTTTTAAATTTCTTTAAAGATTTTATTTATTTATTTTCAGAGAGAGCATAAAGGAGGGGGAAAGAGAAAGAGAGAAACATTGATTGGTTGCTTCTCACATGCCCCCAACTGGGGACCCGGCCCCCAACCCAGACATGTGCCCTGACTGGCAATCAAACCAGCGAGGGCACAGTGCATTTTTATTTTCACTCATCTGTATGCATTTTTAATTTTTTAAAGGTTTCCTTTTCAACTGCAGACTATTTGGAGATGCATTGTTGAATGCCAAATTGTTTAGAGCTTTTCCTGTTATATTTCTATTATTGATTCTAGACTGATTCCGTTAGAATCAGAGCACATAATCTCCATGGGTTCAATTCTTGTGAAATTGTTGAGGCTGGTTTTATGGTCTAGGATATTGTCTGTCTTGGTGATCGTTTCACGAGCATTTGAAACGCTGGGCACTCTGCTGTTGCTGCGTGGAACATTATATACATGGTAATCAAATCCTGATAGTTTATTTTGTTGTTCAGAACTCCTGTACTTTTGCCAGTTTTCCACTTACTGGTTTTATCAGTTGCCGGGAGGTGCATATGCACGACTCCAGCTATAACACTCCCTAAAGTTGTAAAGTGAATCTCAAGGTGAAGGTTGTCCCCCAAATCCCCAAAGACCCAGGATGGAGGGGAAACTTTGAAGTTGTTACCTGGTTAACTTCCCAGATAAATAATAAATGCGTTGTTCCCTAAGTTAGAAACATACCATAAAAATAGTCTAGAAAGTAAAGGTCCTCTGACCATATGTAGCTGATTCGTAGCTGTTCGTATAAATTGCTGCCTATATCTCTTCAATGGCAGGTGTTCAGTGCTGCTGCTTAGTGGCAGTAAGATTATTTCAAATTCAGGTAGCATAACAAGGTAGATAACTGTTTGAATGGGCCATGCAACAGCCCTGCTTTCCTAGTAGACCGGAAGACCCCGTAGTCTTAAATGTACTGAGACTAGAAGAAGAGGAAGAGAAGATGGCTGCAGGGCAAGAGGGTGGAAACACACAGAACCTCAGTGCCTCTGACATTACGTGAACCTGTAACTGCAGTAAATCATTTGGTGTGGATTCTGAAAACTGTGGAGATATCTCTCACCTCTGCTTTTTGAAATCTGCTCTGTGCTCCCAACCATCTGCTGTACGGTGCATCGGGGGTAAAACCAGTTTTATAGAACACTTTTCATAAAAATGTTTTTTTTACTTGTCAAATTAGTGTTCAGAAGGAAACCATGAAAAGGAAATCTACACAATACATCGTACTGCAAAATCTCGTGCAGGTTTGGTAAGGCCTCTTTAAGCCTACTGACTTCTGCCGTGTTCCTCTCCCGTCTCTGTGTTGAGTAATGCTGCTCCCAGCAGCCTCGAGATAGCAGAGTTGGAATCTCTTGCAGGAGACAAAGGTGGAGGTCTTTAGAAGTTTTTGCGCCTCTTTTCTCCCTCTTTTCACTTATATTCAATAGAAACCTCGCTCGGACTTTCTCTTAAGTTCTGCTGAGCAGCTGTCGTGAGATCTAAATAACAGAAATAGAAGTGGATAAGTTTCATCGCTGCGTTTGTGAAATGAGGAACCTGAAGAAGGCCAACCTCCTGCCTGATGTGCAGTCTCTCCTCAGAGCCAGGAGGACGGCTTCTGAGATTTCTGGATTTACACACGGAGGCACAAATGCTGGTTTCAGAAGCTCAGCGGGCGTACTCAGGCTGACAAAGTCTGGCTGGGGAGATCTGGCCCTTAATTTCCTCAACTCGGTACCATAGAACACATGCGGCTTGTAAGGAGAGCACAGAAACAGGAGAGAAACTTGGAGCTGTGGTATCGCCGTGCCCCCACCCCTCATAAGAGGGAAGTTGGTGCCTCTCCACCTTCACAGCATCGCCTTCTTCTGCCCCAACAGAGAACTTGGAAATAAGCCTTACACAGCAGGCTTCCTGTGATCCCGTTAGTCAGAGATGGGAATGATGGGTGCAGGTGAAGATTGTGATTAGTTTAAAACATATGTCAATAAAAGGCATAACGTTGTGTGGTGAGGGAAGAGCAGACTGGGCCAGGGAATGTAGGTGCCATTTGTGGTAGTTCGCTGCCTGATGACAGGATGGCGGCATCATCCTGGAATTGGCCTGCGACACTCCGACCTTCAGGATGCGGACTGCGTCCATCCGAGCCTTCATTCTACACGTGCAGAACTCAGCTCTGTGTAGGGAGTTCCTCACGGAGGAATTAGAGAGTTTGAGAGTGTCAGTCTGTTAGAAATACACGCTGTACAATAGGCCATTAGATTTTTCTGTTCCTTTCTGGGGCAGAAATCCTTTAATCTCATTAGGCAGAGCAATTCAACTCCTAGCCCTTTCCACACACAAGTCAACCCCAGGCCTCCGAAGAGTCCTACCAAGAGCTTGTAAATGCCATGCCCACCCTCTCACGTGGTGTGGTCTTGGCGGGACAGCGGGGACTGTTGCCAGTGCTCCTCAGACTTTAATGTGTATGCACACTAGCGAGGAGCTTGTTCAAATGTCTATTTTGATGCAGTAATTCTTGGGTGAATCCTGAGATTCTGCGATTCTAGCCTGCCCACAAGCGATGCTGATGGACTGGTCTACCACCTCGAGAAAAAGGGGATGGATAGTACATTATTTCAGCCATAGCGAAGAGAAAGGGCCACCCAAATTTAGTCTGTTTTTTGACATTATTTGTATTTTAGGCACAAATCTAATATTTCACAGCTCATCATGTATGATCTTATGAACTCTATAAGTATTTGGAATTAATGCGTTAATGTCTACAAATCCAAATTTTGAGTAGAACACAAATACAGCATGGTTCTACTACAGAGCAAGTACTCCCAAGTGCTGAAACAATGAATAGTATGTATGCTTCGTTTCATGTATAGGGAGTGTGTGCATGTGTGTGGGAGAGAGAGAGAGAATGAGTGGGGATTTCAGGGGCTAATTGGAAACCTCTCAGCCGTTCAGTTCAAACATTATTTAGAGCAAAGCTGTAGTTAAATGCTGAGAACTCAAGTACATAGGCGGCCTAACAAACCTCATCGGCAAATGAATAAACACATCAGTACATTAGCCCTGGCTAGTTTGGCTCAGCAGGTTGAGCGCCAGCCTAAGAACCAAAAGGTTGCCGGTTCAATTCCCTGTCAGGGTACATGCCTGGGTTGCAGGCCAGGCCCCCATTTTGGGCTACATGAGAGGCAACCAATTGATGTTTCTCTTGTGCATCGATGTTTGTCTGTCTCTCTCCCTCATTTCCTCCCCTGTCCCCTCTCTCTAAAAATAAATACATAATATCTTTTAAAAACAAACAAATAAGCACATTTTTTAAAGTTCTAATACTCGAGAAACATGTCACAGGACCTTTGTACCCCTTTCTGGGGTACAGCAGGTTTGGATTTTCATATGCTTTGCCATTTGGGAATCGCTGTAAATTTAAAGTAATACTGCTTCCATCAAAACTCATTTCAGGTGACTCGTTTTGAAAGTGTCCGGATGGCTCTGGAAATCCCCTCTGTCGTCCTTTGTTTACGGCTTCCCTCCATCACGTGTCTCTCCTGCTGAAGGGACCTGGGGGCATCTCTGGCAGGAATGTGTAATTAGCTGTGACACGTGTATATTTGAAATAGAACAAAGCCACAGTCCTTTCCTAATAGGTCCGCAGACAAGTTCAATAAATAAGAACATGTGCAGTCTTTCTTTTCCTTTGAGGAATAATATTCGCGTTGTAACAGCACGGTGTTTGTGTTAGCAGCTCCTACTAAGAACGAACAGTATTGCCTCTTTAATGTTCTGAAACACATCTGGGATGGGGCGGAATGTACCTTACTGGAGTCTATATAAAGTTGTTTAACCAGAGCAGTTGAGTAAAGTTGACAGTGAATTCTGCATTTTTAGCTTGACTTCTTAAGCAGTCAATGTCAGTGTAATTGAGAGCGGTTTATCTTAAGAAACCTTTTCTCTCCCTTTGTTCTTATGATCCCCCTCATCTGGAATCTTTTCCCCCATTGGGTTGGCTGGAGATGGGGAGAAGGAACACCATAGCTACTGACAGAATTTGGAATCGCAGCATGGCTAATTTGGTATATTAATTTAGACAGTGGGATTTTCTCCTTTTATCTTAAGTCACCATTCCAAAAATTGATGATTTTAATAAAGATTTACTTGTGTAATTATTCTACATATAATTTTCCTATGTTTTAATATTTAAAGCCAATATAAATATCATTATAAATACAAATATATATATATATATATGTTTGAGAAAAATATTACGAGTATTACCAATAATCTCTCAGGGAGGCAATGCAAAAATCATTCCTCTTGGCAGCTCTGAGGAAGCAATTTATGCTCTGTCTGCATTATTATGTTACTAAAACCAGAGAGAAAATTATCTAAGAGTTACACGAGGATTTAATTGTCTCATTTTTGTTAAAATCAGTGGAAGTCACTTGGATAAGTCCTTATGGAACACGATGTTCTGAAACTATCAGTCTAGAAAAGGTTTCTATGGAAATGTTCATGTGTTCCTTTCATTAATTGGTCTAATTATTCCACTTACAGATGTGGGAATGAAAAGTATTAAGCTGAGATTATGGGAAAGGTTAACATTACAGGAGCAATAATAAGAATCATGCCATCTTTAGGCCTGAATATCGTAGGTTCCCAAACCAATATAAACGACAAGGTTCCCTCTGCCCCGTAGGAAGTTGTAATAAAAGGGATTTATCCAATGCATTTGTAATAGTTGCTTTAGCACTTTGATGCGACCTTAGATATTTACATTTTCACTTGTTATGTAGTTACCCGCTACTGGTATGGTTAGGATTTCTGCTTTTCTGCAAAGATAGGAAGTAAGACAGATTATCTGTTGTATTATTATCTGTTGTATTATTATACAACAGAAAGTGGAAAGTAGCAGAGAAGGAAGGAAGGAAGGGTGGGAGGGAGGGAGGGAGGGAGGGAGGGAGGGAGGAAGGAAGGAAGGAAGGAAGGAAGGAAGGAAGGAAGGAAGGGTTGGATTACAGATGATAAGGAAAGAGAAGTGACGAGATAGGTATAAAAATTCTGTTTTTTGAAAACTAACATTCCATTTTTACTGAGAAGGAGTTTGAATGCTTTAGAAAAATCTAAAGAACTCAAACAACTAAACCCTAGCTGTCAGGTTTACCTGATGATTTAAGAGAGCTAAATTTTAAAAGTTAAGAATGTTTTGTGGTGCTTTCTCCCCCTTTTCTCTGGAAAATCCACTCACAGATGTGGGACCACCTGCTCCATCCGCCACCACCTTGCCTGTCCCAGTTCTCCAGTCGCTGCCTTCCGCGAGTCCTCTCTGCCCTAGCTGCCCATCTCTGCCCTTCCTACCAGTCTGGATAAATGTTTCTTCCTTAACTCCTTGGTGGTCAGACTTCCATACAGTTTGATTTTCTGTCAGTTCAAGTTATGTGTTTTTTTTATTGGTTGTTGTCCTTCTTTTGGTTGTGCGGGAGGCACAGTGTATCCATCTATGCCTCCATCTTGGCCAGAAGTCTCCTGCCTTTAATTATTGACTACACAAGTTCTCTAAACTCTCTTGTTTTCTTTTCCTTTCTTCTTATATTAAATAGCCTTCTCACTTCTAACTTGGAGTACTTTTCACATCATGTCTTAGTTGTCTGCATTTTCCCTTCATTTTATCAGTCTCATTTCTTTCCGTTCAGCACACTCCTCCACATTATGAGACAGAACACTTCATTCTTCCAGAGGCATTCAAAATCTAACATTCAAATGCTTACAAGAATGGGCTCGATTTTTCCCACCGTCTAGACAGAGCACCATGAAGAATGCTGTGCTATCTCTTGTTCAACTTGCTACTCTGAGAGCCGGTACAGAGTTAGCCCTCCGGGTTTGTAACTTCACTTAGGGATCTGTAATGATAAAAAGTGAAGGGCATCTTGATTAATGTTTCTTTTATCTTGCTTCCCAAGTTCAAAGATACAATGGTGTGCACAGGAAAATGGTTAGTCTTTTGGAGGCTTTTTACATTGGTCACTTCCAAGGGGTTCACTTAAAAACATCAGTGTTCCAACGTGGAATGTTTCCATTCAGAAAGCAATTTGCCAGTCAGCAAATGTACATGACTACCTCTGAAGTGAGTGGCCCTGGAAAAGACTGCTCTTTAAAATTCTTTCTTTTTCACACTATTCGGATGTGGCTGCTCTCTTCAGGGACACAGTGCAAATTCAGCCAAACCTCCATGGCAGCATGCCCTTTCCCCAAGCCATCAGCATAAGAATAAAACTCTCATCATCCTCTCCTGCTCTGAAATGCTGCAGGCCCTCCATCTAAATGAGGGGCCCATGAACAGTACCGTTCTGAAGCCAAGCGACAGGACTGTAACCCGAGAAGGCTGTTGGATTTTGTGTGCCTGGTAGACTCCGCAGAATTCCTTTAACATGCAACGACCTGCAGACGCTCTTTAGAGCTGATGGAGTTGCATGTGAAGTCACTAATTTGTCCAGTTATTGTGGCATGATCCCGTGGCAGAGGCACTTTTGCACACTTGTTCATTGGAAGAGCGTAATAGCAACGTGCTAAAGCCATCACACTTAACGCTCCTGTCCAAAGCCCGGAAGCAGTGCCAGGCCCCCCTCTGTGACTTCATCCAGGTGCTGTTCACAGTTGTCAGCAGACCCTCCCGGGCTTCAGCGAAGATTCTGAGGCCTCCCACC
Source organism: Sturnira hondurensis (assembly GCF_014824575.4). Taxonomy (NCBI): domain Eukaryota; kingdom Metazoa; phylum Chordata; class Mammalia; order Chiroptera; family Phyllostomidae; genus Sturnira; species Sturnira hondurensis. The sequence goes on from NW_028091637.1 coordinate 12,119,744, forward strand.
AGCCCCTAATTACCTGCTGCCATCTTCTCCCTGATTCCCACACCATTTCCTAGGGGGCACCTAGAGACTCATTAAAATTGCATTTTTAACGTTCTCCCAGATGTCCTTACGCAGTTGTTTTCTGTTTTTATTTTTGCAGTAGGTCCAGCACCATTGCACTTTTTATGAGGCGTTGTGGGCTATAACTGTTTTGAGAATACAAAATAAATGGCAGAAAGAGGGGCCAGAATAGAGCCAAAACATGCAGGATACTGTCATGGAAAACACATGTCAAGGTACTGCAAGACTACACAGTAGAATCTTTCAAGCTGAGCTCCAAGTGGGTTTGCATGCATTTATTTTCTCAAGAAAAATAATCTACAAACAAATATTGCCCTAATCATTCTCTGTGTATGGACAGTGTTACATCACAGAGGTCAGAGGGTTCGAGGCGTTCTTCAGAAAGTGAGTCTTGATAGAGACCTTGATTTCCCCAGTCGAAACCAACTAGAGCTATCTGGCAGGAAAGGCTCAGCTTTAACCAGGGAGGTGAGTCAAACAATCTGAGGACAAAAAAATAAACCAGAGAGAAAAAAAGCTCCTGCCACAGCTGAACATCATGGCATTAATTAGGAGAGAGAGAAGATGGTTCTAATGGTAATGTGTGTTGTTTTATTTAGCGTATGCACCATTTTATGAATTGTGACAATGACACAGTAGTACTTACTGTCGTTTTTTTTAAGACACAAAAACTCCCCATTACCACAACAATGAATTTTAGTTTTGCTTCTTTTTTTCCTGCCTTGAAGCTTATGTGTATGCATGTCACAGACACATACCTGTATTGAAATCATAGATCATGCCACTGTCTTATTAATGCAGTATTTTTATTTATTCAAAAATCCTCACTTTGTACTAGCATGGAAACAGATCCTTCCAACATTTGTGTGACGCTATTTTTTTAGTATTTGCAGATAACACATGTTTACCTAAAAGCTGCAAAATCGTCTACAAAACTGCTAGAACTAATAAGTGAAGTGAACAGTGTTGCAGAGTCTGATATACAGGAATTAACTGCATTTTTATATACTGGCAGCAAACAAATGGAGAATTTTAAGTGCCAATTCGTAATCGAATGCGACACAATTGTAATGGCGATAATTAATCATCCTGCCGTCAACCTTGTAGGTCCAGGGAGGCCTAGGGCATCGCCTCCATCCTGGGGGGCCACTCCAGCTGAGCCCCAGACCCCTCCAGTACCTCGGTGAGCCTTACATGCAACGTTTCTCAGTGTAACCCTTGCGCTTCTGGTTTCCTCCCCGAGAAGAAAGCACGCTCGTATTGAGGGAGAACTGAGGCTTTCCAACCTCTCATTTATGTCGAACTTCCATACTCAACAAATATTTCAAAATAAACTGTCCTTATTGGCTTAGCTGCTTCTTTCCCCAAACAGGGGCAACTCCACAGAAGTGTCAGAGTATTTTTCCACCGTCTGTCAAGCACTTTAATCTGCTTAATTTCCCGTCTTAAAAATTGACAAAATTCAAGGAGCTTGCAACTCTTTGAGTTGGAGTGCACCTCCAGTGCCTCTGTGAATGTGCCACACAAAGGAGGTGGTTTCCTTGGCAACAGGCCCAGTTTAAAAAAAAAAAAAAGCAAGGAAAGCATTTGCTCCCTACTCCCTTCCCTGGTGCCCCTCACCCTGCTGATTGCCAGGCACTGGATCTGCAAGACAAGTCTGTGCTCTCGATCGGTTTAGCCATTGAAGGCCAGACCCCACTACCAGCCACTCGCTCTGTTTTCCCACTAATGAAAACAGTTCAGCTATGAAATGGGCACTTTCTCATTATTGCCTTGAGCTGCTCTTTTCTAGACATTTAAATAAAAAGGGAAATTGAGTTTTAAGAAGTTTGCGCGTGAACTCCTGTGCGCGTGTGTGTGTGTGTGTGTGTGTGAATGTGATTGTCCAGGTGAACTGAATTTATATAACTGTAGCACTGATGTTGACAGTTATTTTTGGTCTCTGAAATTTGCATAAAAGGTATTTTTGTAAACTCTGGCAGGACGTTATGTCATGTTGGATGACTGCTGAGAGAATTAATGCACTCGTTTGACAGAACTTCTGACGCTTATTAAGTACGCTCCTAAATAAGTCCCCGTGAGCTCAAAAACTTAAAAATAGACGTGTGAATTTATAGATAGGTGAATCTATGCAGTCTACCTTCAGGGACTTCATTCAGCAAGTGTGAGGATCAACTGATGTGATTTCAAGCCCCAAGCTCTCACTGTGCCCCCAGGAAATGAATAAACTCCTACCGGTGGGGATCCCAGGCTCACCCACATCGCAATCCATTTTATCTCTCTTATCTGTAATTTTCCTCCGTCAGAACAATCATAGAGAATATGGGTATACCGCCGTTGATTTCTAAATTATCCTGCCACTGAGCTTGTCCATTACTGAAGGATTTTTGGTGTTTGGAGACTTTCTTTTGTTTTCCCTGGTCGTTGAACCAACAGTGGCTTACTTGGGATCAGAAATTTAAGAGTTTCATAACAGATTCATTTCTTCTTCAGGAACAGGTCTCCCTAACCAGTAGGCAAGGTAAAAGAATTACGGTATTTTTCAGACTGTAAGATGCACTTTCCCCCCTAAATTTGGAAGGAAAAGGGGGTGCTTCTTGTAGTCTAAATGTAGCTTACCTGGCTCATTGGGGTGGGGGTCACTGTGGTGGAGCGGGGTCACAGGTTATTAAATATTTTACCACATTTTTTGCTTCAAAGTTTTCCTCCTATTTTCCTCCTCTAAAACCTAGGTGCATCTTATTGTCTCGTATATCTTATAGTCCTAAAAATATGGTAAATCTCTTACCCTGTCTACCCTTTGCATTGTGGTGTAAACAATTGAAATTTATTTCCTCGCAGTTCTGGAGGCTAGAAGTACAAGGTCCAGTGGTGGGCAAGTTTGGTTTCTTCCGAGTCCACTCTCCTTGGTCAATAGGAGCCTGCCCACTCTCTTTAAAAACTGAAGAAACGAAGAAAGATAGTAACTGTAGACAGCCGGTGTGCTTCACCAAAGCGTTTTTTATGATGGTGTTGACCAGCCCTGGCGTTTGAGATTGTTTTGCCACCAACTAGAATCAACCAGAATAGAAACAGCAATCCCATCACCCCCTGCCTTGGTTTCTTCCCGTTGGAGCTTCTCCGCATCACGGGAGTCCCGTCATGCACTCAGGAACTAGGCAGCCGTCTAGGGCTGGGCGAAAGAAGGCTCACAGTTGTGAGTACGCGAAACACAGAGCTTATTCTTGTATCATTACTGATTAATTATTGTGTTATGTTCCGTGTGAACAACTGTAAACCTCCTTTTGCCACCCCTGTGTTAAACACCACCTTGTCTCGGTGCGGGTGTTTATACACAGAGCTGAAAAACCTGAAAATCACATGTGCAGGTTTATTCAAGGGTCTGTGAAAAACAGAGGAAAAAGGCAACGAAAAGCTCTCTTTTTCTCTCCCTCCCCACATTTGTCATTGTGCTTGTTGTTAGTCTGAGGTGACAGTCACTGACTAAATTATGTGACTTGGTGAAGCCAGCTCTCAGCAGCCAGGAAGTCCTCTGCCTGCCCCGGCTCACATTGGTGGCCCTCAGGGCATTGTCCTGAAGACTAGTGGCTACTTGAATTCCTTACATTTGCCCTGTGGTCACAGCCAGCACTTCCCGGTGACAACTGCCATCTGGCTCTTTCTGCTACATTGGTAGCAAGCAGGGCCTCTGCTGGTTGTGGACGATGGGAAAGTCTCCAGGAGGCGGGGATCTCTGTGAAATCTCTGTGTATGGCTTCATTTGGGAACTCACAGGCCTGGGGGGAGAAAAACAATTCAGGTGGGAGTTTGCTGTCTCCTGGCCTCCCAGGGGCTCAAGGTGAATCTCCTTAATTTATTGGAACTATGCTCCAGTGCTTGCTTGCACCCGTGTGGGGGCGTTGTGAAGGCAAATTGAAACCCACAGATTTTCAAGTGCAAGACCCCTGTCACGGAACTGCAGACTCTAAGGCTCTTCCTCCAGAAAGGTGGTGATGGGGTGTAAATTAGCCATGGGAACCATATACTTTCCTGCTTCCTAAATTATTGTTTCTTGAGAGATGGTCCATCTACATTAGCATGGGGAGAGGAGCTTATTAAAAAGTGCAGAACTCTAGGTTTCCCTGAACTGCTGAGGGTCTCAGTGCCACCTGCCCCCAACCATTCGCTCAGTACCTGGTAGGGGGGGGTGCATTTCTCCCATCTCTTTAGAGACCTTTAAAAAAACAACTAAGTGTAACTGATTCTAATACTCAGATCAGCTTTTCCAGAATGCATTCTCAAGCAGTTAACATACCATAAGAATTAAGAACTCTGGCCTAACGCTAATCCGATACTTTGAGAATTCTTCTGATTTTTATTTTCTTTTCTATGTTCTAAAGAATCCAGGTGGGCAGGTTCACACTGGGTGCAAATTTCCTTTCACATGTTCAAAGGCGTCCACGTTCTCAGGAATACCATCTGATACAGCCAGTGTTTGCTTTCTCTATGTTTAGGGGTGTGTTCAGAGGTGATCAAGACTGGAAGGTAGCTGAGTGGTTAGATGTAGGCAAGGCCCCTGGAAAAGGTGACATCTGGCCCCATGGTTTTGACTACTTATAAGACAAAGCCACTTACAAACCGCTCATAGGACCTCTGTACCTTTGCAGGTCATTCCTCGTTATACGGGAATATCGCCCACATGAAGGCGGGGACTTCCTCTTGGAGAACAGCCTTCCTGCACCCCCCCTCCTCCTCTTTGTGCCCACGGGGTTGTCCCGCCGAGGCTGTCGGCAAAGCTGGTGTTCTACTCTGTGTCTAAAGAGCCTATTTTAATAGGCTCAGAGGGAAAATTAATCTGAGTGGAATTAAGAACCAACCCCCATCTTCACTGTGTAAAATGATGGAAAGAAGAAGCTAGCATATCATGGAGATGTCTTATGTGAAATGGGGTGCTGAACCAGAGGTCCCCCAAAACAGAGAAGTCCCCACTAACATGCTTGGGGGATGGGAATACTTACTGAGCCCGTGCAAGGGGCAGAAGGCCCCGCGAGAGGCTGGAGGCTCCAGGACACTTAGGGAGTTTGGGTGGACGTTTAAACTAAGTGCGTGCAGCAGCATGGGTGATGGTGCTGGGGACTGTGGGACCTGCCTCACCAAGCAGACTGCTGGGAGAAGCTGGGAATGCCGAACCAAGACAGGGAAATGCAGAGCTGCGGGCTTCTGTTTTTTGTGTTTCTTTTTTCCCCCTTGGAGACGGTACCTCTGACTGGCATATTCTGAAAACTGTCCTGATTTGGCAAAAGGGAGGAAGAAGTGTGTGTGTGTGTGTGTGTGTGTGTGTGTGTGGTGTATTTTAAAGGGAGTGGGACTTAATGGCAGATTTTTGCCATTATTCTATATTGGTATAATTTTTAAATAAACAATTCCTTTCCTTCGAACTTCCATACTCCAGCACTGGAAGTCGTGGTGACAGGCAGTCGGGCCCACACATCTGTTTCCGAATTGCACAGCCTGGCGCTCCGTCACGGCAGCATCTTCTCCCGGCGGTGCTGCTGGGGACGGTGCTGCTGGGGACGTGCTGTATGTGGAGAGTGGGAGGCTGGAAAGCGGAGCAGTGTAGCCACCGGTGACTTCAGAGCCAAAAGGTGTGTTCAGGGTGTGTCACGAGTTCCGTTTTTGTACAGGCTTCGTTCCCGAGAGGAAGTAGAACACTGATTTTGCAGCCAGACATTTATTAATTCAGAAAGTGTTTATGGAGCCCCTGCTAAGACCAGGCAGAAATCCAGTGACTGTGTGCAGGCACAGACCTTGTGTCACACCTCACTGAAGGCACCCGGGCCACCCCGCCACGAGTCCATTCAAATCTATTGTGATCCTAGAACACATTTAAATAGAGTTCTTTTGAACCACCTAACACTCGACATCAAAATCGAGAACTTGGCAATAACATACATACAGGTACATACTGACACGTGCACACACATGTGTATGGAATATACATTATTATTCTTAAACTTCACATTTTTTCCAGAAGGCAGTTGTCATTTCATCACATGTTTATGAACTAAAATTACAGAGATATTCTGTCATTGGGAAATATTCTTTTTTTTAAAACAAAACATAACCAACCTTTTTTATTTATTTATTTTTTTAAGATTTAATTTATTTTCTTTAGAGGGGAAGGGAAGGAGAGAAGGAGAGAAATATCAGTGTATGGTTGCCTCTGGTGTGTCCCCTGCTGGGAACTGGCCTGCAACCCAGGCATGTGCCCTGACTGGGAATCGAACCGCGATCGTGTGGTTCGCAGGCCCATGCTCAATCCACTGAGCTACACCAGCCAGGGCGGGATATATTCTTTATTGTGTTGGTAAACAAGATAGACTATACGTTGAACTCTGTAATGATGATATTTGTGATGTTGCTACGGAAATGCTGGTATTATCTCTCAGATTTGACTTCATTGCTCTTCTGCATGAGATCAATACCGTTGGCAACTGGAACTGCATGTGTCCATGGGTGTGGCACTGCTCAGGTTATTATACATCAGACCTCAGTCTGAAACTTTCAGGTCCTCCTACATTCTTCTGTTATCTCAAGGTCTACGTATGTCTAATAAATATGGGGTCCATGAAGGAAAAAAGGGCTAGGGAAAGAAAATACTCTTGACGACTTACTACGTATATCGCTGATATGGCCAGTGTCAATAGAAACCTCACGTAGCAGGGACACAGGCAACATGTCTTCGAGGAACAGATGGCCCAATCCCATAAAGTAGTGAGACTAAGTGTTGGAGAGGATCCTTCTTACTGTGTAACTCAACCTTCATTTAAAGACTTTTCTGTGTTGAGACTTTGTTAAGTCTTAATTTAGCATTGCACTGATGGCCAGAAACTTAAAATCGGATTGGACCTGCAGAGCCAAGCAAACCATAAAGCCCCATCAACATGACTCAGGCCTGGCGGGAGGGGTCCTTTCCAAAATGTCTCTGCAAAACGCACCGATTCGATTGCTCAGATAAACATGGTTTTCAGAGTCTCAGATACACTAGATTTTCAAACTGTCCACTGGAGAGCTGAACGAGAAGCCTCAGTAGAGGACACAGATAGAGAATTAAACAATTTAATGTAACAGAGGAACACTGCTGGACACAGGTCTGAGATTAATGATGAAAGGGGAGAAGTCAGGGAGCGGCTGCCTCCTCACCGTGCTTTTCTCTGTGCAGTTACATCAGTTAAGGAAAAGCACCATCTCCTAACCCCATGGGACTGTGTGGAGCTTGGACAGCCACCAAAGTGGTGGCCCAGGGGCTCTACTTTTGGCAATCACAGTTCTTTAGGGGTCACTGTAAAATAGGATGAATGTCGCAGAAGTGAATGCAGTACACTCTTAATCTTGACTTTGAGAGTCAGCTGACATTGCTGAAAATTTGGAGGCTTGGTGGGAGCACCCCACAGTTCCAACTTAGAAATCATTTCCCAATTTTTCATCACTCTCTAATATTTGTGGAAACATGCAGAAATTGTTCACCAACAGTACATTTTTGCTAATATTTATTTTGTGGTCCAAAGATTTCAAAGGGGATTGAATTTCTAAGGGTGACTGAAATAAAAAAGTGCATTAAAAATATAATTAGGAACTTAAATATTTGTTACTGTCTATCCTTGTCCCTTGTCCCATAAAACATGGTGAAAGTTTTAACTTTTATTGTAAGCTAAAGAAATATAAATTTGATGAAAAATAATAGCATTAGGTCATGTGAAATCTCTTAGACATGTATTTGTCAAGAGAAATTGTAGCTGTATCATATATACACTTTTATATGATAATAGCGTTTTAGAAATCTTTACTTTTAGGGAGGTGGGGAGCACTGGCGGGGCAGGGCTGGGAATATAAAACAGAAAACTGTACTTGAACAAGAATTTTAAAAAAATAAAAATTAAAAAAGAAATCTTTACTTTCATTCCTATGGCTTTGATCTTAAAAGCTGATGTCTTATATTATAAATAGAAATATTAGTTGTGAATGACATACAGTGATGTAGCAAGAGGTGTTAGGACAGTTCAACAGATTTTAATACAGTTTTTTATGCATTCTTTTTTTTTCTGTCTTTCTGAAGCTGATGTAGACCCTTGGCTCTCAAAGTTAAATTTGGATCCTCATGTGCTTTGCTCCATGCATCCTGAGGACGCAGCCAGTGAGGTCAGGGACTGACCTCAGCTAGCGGCATACTGCCATCCCCAACTCCAGGTTACCCTCCCCAGCATAGTTTTCTCTGGTCAGAAGAAATCAGTAAAAGCACAGAATCGCTGAGCAAAAAAGGGGCCCCTCAATAATGTTTTCTGGGGTAAATACTTTTGTTTCTCATTTGCATTTATATGCATTTGGTTTTCTATATGGTTGGAGAGAGATAAATGCAAGGCTACCACTTTTACTGGAATTAAAGCTCTATTGTTTATATAGGAAACATAGAAATCCATAGATAGGTATAGATACAGATGTAGATAATAGATATAGTTATATGGATGCACAGACATACGGATGTCTACAAAAGATTTAAAATCCTTGAGTTATGGCAAAGTGTTTCCGAAACCTCTTGACTTCTCAGGATCTGAAGTAATTTTCTCTGCTCTCTTGATTAAATACAAGTTGCAACATCAGATTTAAAATAATGAGAAATGCATTATCATCTCAGGTATGTACTATAGCTGAAAATTTTTTTAAAAAATTGCTTAGGTGAATTTATCTTTAAAAAAGAGAATTACCCTTTTAAGTCATTGAATTTAAATTCTGGGTAGAAATTTTGCAGAAGTGATTTCACTTTCCCACCTTACCAAACAGAGCATATACACTGGACATACCGTTGTCTGTTCTTACCCTAAATATCCCAAGACTACCGTTCATTTTCTTGGTTTACATCTGTCAACCTGTCAGATTCTAAGCAGGATTGCCTTGGCCCTATTTTTTCCTCTTCGACACTGATTTGCATTGAAAGAGTGATAACCCAGCTTGTTAGAAACACGTCTGACATCGATTCTGAGTGATAGCCAAGCAGCTTAGCTAAGAAGGGGAGGCAAGGGGTTCGGTACAGAAATGCTGTGACATGCAGTTAGCGGGGTCCTCTCTCTTGCCCCGGGTCCTTCAGTTTATTACATAAGTAAAGAAGCGTCAGTGTACTGAACATCAATCAGCAATTCCTCTTGTCAGCCAGGCATAGCTGGGTTACAATTTTGCATGCTTTCTTGCCGAGGAACAGAGCTCAGCCATTCTAAGGAACAAAGAGGCCACATGAAAATGTAAATGCAAGAAAAATACTTTCAGTGCTTGTTAAATTAATTGAATGTAAGTAGTTTCCTCCCACTGAGGGAAAAGATAAGTTAGAAAAGATAAAAATTAGGATTTTTTTAAAACTAGATCAGCCTCAATAATTACTCCATGTAAATAATTCATACAGTACAATGACTAAGGACAAAAACTAAGGAGTTAGATTACCCAGGTTTCAAATCTGTGTGCCCTTGAGCAAGTTAACCGCTCTGCCTTAGTGTTCCCACCTGCAAAATGAAGAGAATCCTAGGACTAGGTCCTCAGTGACTAAATGCAATAGTGAAAGAAGATTACTTAGTTAAATGTTGGCACTCAGTAAGGGCTTGGTACATAGACAGCAGTGAGTGATGGGTAGTTGTAGCTCTGGGCACCTCAAGGAATCTGCAGGAGACGTGGCAGTGATTCTGAAGACTTTTTATTCTCAGGTGCCTGTTTTCTACTCATGGGAAGCATCGAACAGCCAAGGAAGAGAAATGTCTCATTTAGTGATCTTCCATTAGACATTTAACTTTCTGAGCTTCAAATGCTTGTCACAGAGGTAGAGTCATATTTTAATTCTTTAAAGAGATAACTGGGCATTTGGATTCTTTGGTAACATAGAGGCACATGGTTCTGCCAAGATCCATTCTGCAGCCAATTGTAACTCTCTAGCAGTTGTAGTTTGTTTTTTTTTTTTAAGTATTGATTGATTTCAGAGAGGAAGAGGGGAGAGAGAGAAAGAAACATTGATTTGTTGTTTAGCCTGTTTATGCAGTCATTGGTTGATTCTTGTATGTGCCCCGACCGGGGCCCAAACTCACAACCTTGGCACATCCAGACAATGCTCTAACCAACTGAGCTACCCAGCCAGGGCTTCCAGCAGTTGTCGTTTTAATGGCACGCATCCGTAAGGTAATGCTGAGTGCCTATAGGGTTGCCAAATCCTATAGAAATTAATGAAAACAAGAGATGCTTTTCTTAAAAAAGCATTATCTCAATAGGAAATAATCAGGGGCTAATTCGTTTCTTTGCCTACCCTAGATGCCACTGCATGTGAGTGAGGGATTATCGTGGAAAACACAGTCTTGCTGTAATTTGGAGCCTTTAGGCATTTGATGTGCCAATTGCCTTCACTTGGATCTGGTCTGTAATTTATCACTGGCATGTCCTACCCTGTTCAAATGCGCCCTTTGTGGGCAGAGGCAAAACTAATACACTTTCCAAGTGTATTTGAATTGCTTCCATAAATCACAGCTGCCACTGTAAGCAGTTTTATCATTTGCCAGAACAATAAGTTATCTTCATGCTTTATAGATGCAATGCTCTCCAAGACTTTTATTTGTGTAAACTGTAATGTATCATAACGCATCTCCTAAAATGAAATTAGGAAACTCATTATATATCCGTATATTTAAGATGCAAGAAAAACATTCCAAGGAAGTCATAGAAGCGCACCAAATAGATGCAGCAGTTTTTCTCTTGCCTATTTGTAGCAGCAACTTATTTATGACGCTTAATGAGGTGGGTGTTAAATACTTGCAGTTGGGGTTAAACTTCCTTTAGCTCTTTGTTGCTCCGGTGTTTAGGTAACACCAGCTCGCAAAGAAACGGGACTGAGCACAAGCCCCATCGTTGGGGCCGCCATACCTGAGACAGAGAAGCCTGATGTTTAACAAATGTTCATTTCTCTTGGCACCTCCCTAGACAGCCATTCCAATAAATCAGGCTTCAGAATCAAATTTGTGCCCATGGTGGTCTCTGGGACGGACTTCCAATATCCTCTTTGTTTCACAGCAACAAAACCCAAAGTCAAACCTTGGACTCCTGACGGGGAAAATGTATTACATAACAATGTTATGTCTGAAGTTCCCAATGAGAAAAACAATCTAATTTTCATACTGTTCCTGGACTCTATTCAGCATGATGGACAATAAACTGTGTTCTTTTCTATTGGCTTGACTGAAAAACTGCTAAATATTTATAAACTCATTTGCCGTCACTTCTTACGTGGTAAGAAAATACTTCTCTTTGTAATTGCCTCAATAGTTCACTCCAAGCAGAGAAAACAGGGTCTATAAAGAAGCCAGGTTTTATAATTAGAAACTAATTTATTTGTTTCAAGGCCAAGTGTTTCCCCATGCATGTTAGTTACAATGTTTGAATTAGCTTTAATGCTTCTGTCTTTATTATCAATATGAATTTTTGATTTTCTACCCATCTCTTGAATTTTGCAGTGCTGTTTATTTTCATATTAAACTACCCACCAGCTGATAGTAAGAACTCCGTAAATCCTTCTTTATGCCTGATTACAGTGCCTCAAAACTAGTGTTTTCCAGTCACTAGGTAGTGGCCCCACCTACCACTTAAACAATCCTTAACCGTCAGCATTCAAGTCCGCATCACGACTCTCCCATCATTTCCAGTTTAACCAGAAGGCACTGCATGATTTTCATCTTCTCATTACCCCCATTTTTATGCAGTTTCTGGCTCCACCAGCCATCTCCTTGCCTCTCTGATATCTAACCCCAGGGAACCCCAGCCCAGCTCCAGGCTCACGCCCTGCTCAGGGCCCATGGGTTCCTCCGTGTGTGTGTGTGTGTGTGTGCGTGTGCGTGTGTGTGTGTGTGTGTGAAGGAGAGAGAAAGAGAGAGAGAGAGGAAAAAAGATGGAGGAGATGCCGATGGAGATGGAACTCAGAATCTCGATTGTTTTAAGCAGGTAGAACTTTGCCTCTCTCCTTCTTGCTACCTTTATCCCAGGCTCCCACCCCCGCCCATTGTCTCTCTGAGTCCATTGAAGGGACCTTCCTCCTGTTCCCCAGAATGTATCAGTGGGCAAATTCACCTCCTAACAGTTTAAGTGGAAGGCAAACTATCACTTTTTGGAAGATTTACTCATTTTCCCAAAATATGGGACATTGCCTAACACTGAAGTATTTGATTATAATTACTGATGGGACTGTAACTATTTAATAAATACTCATTAAAAAAAGAAAAATAACCCTGGCTGGTGTAGCTCAGTGGATTGAGCGCGGGCCTGTGAAACAGAGAATCGCGGTTCGATTCCCAGTCAGGGCACATGCCTGGGTTGCAGGCTGGTTCCCTGCAGGCCAGCTCCCAGCAGGGGACACACGGAAAGCAACCATACATTGATGTTTCTCTCCTTTCCCTCTAAAGATAAATAAATAAAATCTTTAAAAAAAAAGAAAAATAAGAGATATTTGATTTGTGGCAATATCATTAATTTAAAACAGTATATTTTTGAAGATAAGAACTATAGAATAAAATACAGCACACCTACATGGATAATGGTTTGGAAATTTAATTGATAATGTTTCTATATAGAATCTCATTCACAAATTTGCTTTTTATTGAATATCCCACTTTTACACATTGAGTTTCCCCCCTTTTTAAGTGCTTAATTGAGCGTGACTCACTCTCATTTAATTGTCTTTTCACTGAAAGGCCACCTGCATTTTTCTAAATTATTGCAGTATTAGAACTGTAATTTATTTTATCATTAAATGCTCACAATTTTATTCTTTAAATACTGGTGATAGTTGGTGATGTTCATCAACATCCCGGTTCTTGTTAAAAGCATAGTTTCCTGAAGAATTAGGGATGCTGTGGAAATGAGAAAGGGCTGGAGTTACAGCCTGTCTCCTTTGGAGTGTCGCCCTGTGTTAAGCTTAGACGCAAGGTAAAAGGAAACGGTGATCCATAATCCGTGAAGGCCTTGCATACTTTCTTTCTCGCCCGTCTAGGTCTCTACTTCTATTTGACTGTGTATCTATATTGTAAGAAAGTGGAAATTAGCTCCGGCTCTCTTCACAGCCCTCCATCAGATCCGAAATACAGACGCAGAGAACAGCAGGAGGAATAGTAACGGGAAACACGCCCCCTAAGATCCTGTTGGGGCCCTACAATGTCTCAGTCTCCCCCCTCCCTCTCCGAGAAATCTTTCCCTCTGAAAGGATAAGCTATCACACCTTCCTGTCTGATCGGTTAAGGATAAAACTCCCCAGTCCTGCCCAGAAGACCCAGTCACTGTAATATAAAGGGGCAGCCTGGACTCACCTCCTGCATGCAGAGTTCCAGATAGGCGTTTCCGGGCAAAAAAAAAAACTCCACCTGTGTCTTAAATTCTCGGTTCCAAAAGAAACGGGTCCCGGGGTCCATGGAGCAGTCCTGACAGGGGGCAGACGCCTCGACACAGACATGCTCTGCTTTGAACCTGATAAAACTCTGCCACATTTGACGCCATCTAATCTCCCCATGGCAGTTCCTTCTGTCCCTGTGGCCGAGACACCCCACACTCCCTCTGTCCTGTGGCCTCCCTCAGAGCAACGAGCAACAATTTGTCAGGTTGCAGTTCTGGTCTTGGTAAGTTTCAGGATGATGGGGCTGGGACGATCTCTGTCCGCCCATCCGTCTAGGCCACACGGGTGATGATTTGGGACAAACTGTTGTTGCTACTGGCATAGATAGACAGGTACCATTCTTAGAGCCAGGGCCAAACCACCTCTCAGGAAACAGAGAAGCCCTTTGATATGGACACAGTGTGGGAGCAGAGGCTTTGCTTAGAAGACAGGATGGTGGTTTGGCATGAAAATTCACAAGAGTGTGCCCCTAACTACAAAAATAAAATGTGTGTGGGAGTGTGGGGGTATGTAGCCCACTAAGAAGAGATTTCACAATCTGCAAGGCTCACTGTTTAAATTTGCTATGTTGTCACAGTTAGCAGAACCCATTGCGCCCCAGAAGGCAGCTAGCTGGAAGGCTTCTCACTCACAGCTTTTATTGACTGCAAAATACTTAGCTGAAGTGTACTTCTTTTTGTCATGTCTGGGATTAAAAGCGAACCTGTTTTATACGACGCTCTTCTTCCTAGCAGAAGCGACATTATTGGGCTTCTAAATTCTCTTAAAGAAGCAATATCTTTGGTCTTGTAGATGTCTGGAAGTTCTCCTTTTACTCATTTCTTTTCACCAGCTTTGGCCTAGGAAAGAGTAGCTTGATTTTACCAAGGGCGGTCTCTTTAAGGGTCCATATGATAAGGTTAGTAAATGGCTCAGCATTCTTAGTCTGGCAAACTTTGATGGTTTTATAGTGGAAGCTGCTGTGGCGCTTGGCGCGGGAGCCTTTTCTCTGCATGGCTTAGTGACAGAGCACTCCAAGAGTGTGTGGTTTTTTCCCACAAAGAGCTCTGACCATCGGTGGTCACCCAGTCACTGCCACACTTTCAGAAGACTTTCCAAGAGGAGTTTGTCATTTATGTGACTTACATAACAATGGGGAGAATGTGCTGTTCTGTATAATTTTGGTCAGTGGCTGGCTGTTTGGAGTGGCAAATAGAATTAATTAATCATCAATAAAGACCCAGGATTTTCAAAGGAGAGCCAGAAAATGCCTAGCCATCTTGGCCAAACATCAAGGTCATGAGTTGTTGCAGCTGGGAGAAGCATCCAGTACTTTCCTTTCCCACCTAAGAAATTGAAGAATAGTAAGTTACGAGCTGTGCCCAGAGCTCCCTGTGCGTCATCTGTGTGTGACCTGAGGCTCCATCAGGTCTCACCCAAGGAAGTGAGAAGGGTTGAGGATCACAGTTCCGAGACCAGTCTCCCTGGCCCTATGCCCTTGGGTGTCCAACATCTTTTTAATTCTTGGCCTCTGGGTTCTACTCTTTAGCAACAAAACATCTAGGGGAAATGTTACATAACATCAGGTGGTAATGCTGCTTTTTCTATCAACATGCGTTCAACGATAGCAATGCATATATTAAGCATCTGCTCTGTGCAGACATTGTAAATGCATGAAGGGTATGGGGGAAGCAAAGTGGAAACAATGAAACAAAAATAAATAACCTGGATGCAGTCTCTTGAAGGGATTGCAGGCCAGAAGGAGAAGAAAAGTAACTTTTTAAATCATTGTGTATACATTAACAAAGTATTTTTAAAGGCCTTTTGGGCTATGCTCTGATCAGATGGAGAGAATTTTTTTGGTGCGTTTATTTTTCCCAAAGGATATTGATATAGACTGATCTTACAGATTCCAGAAAAATCCAATTCACATCAGGCAAGATTATTATGTTTTAATTAATATTGGGTTAGGTTCAGGTTCAATATTATCTTTTTTACTAGCAAATGTAGCTGCTCTCGGCAGTCATTACAGTTCCAATTCTGGTTGCAGCTGGTTAATGCACCCAGTCAGAAATGTAACCTGTGATAAATTTGACAAATTTATTTGAAACATTTGGGGGCATCTGTTGAAGGATTCTGGTATCAGTATCAGCTATTCTTGGGAGGGAGATATAAAGGAAAGATATTCAAATGGAAAACATCTTCCAGAGCTTATAAAGTTTGTGTTAGTGTAGTTATTTACTTCATTGCCCTCAATAAAGCAATTCTGTTTAAATTTGAGAGTGTCAGACTCAGAGGATATGTTGAACAGATTCAGTTCAGCTCAGGACCCCAGCTTTACAGTCACGTCCATGGTGAGGAAACTAAGGCCCAGGGTAGCCAAGTCACTTGCTGACAGTCCTTCAGCTGAGTGACAGTCATGAGCCACCTTCAGGTGGCCAAGCTTTGGTCCATGATCAGAACAACAGTTCTTGTCTCAGAGATTGGGTGAGTTTTCTGCATTAGGAGTGAGGCGGTGTTTTTTTTTGGGGGGGGGCGGGGGGGCGCTGGGTTGGCCTACAGCCTCAGCGTCTCTGTTCACATCTCCAATTTGCCTTTCTTCCAGTCCACTAAATTCAGCTCTACGGGATACAACAACCCTCCTCCTTTTTCATTCTGCTTTATTTGGGGCAATCATCTATGTGGTGACTACAGTCGTCTTCCTTGCAGGAAAATGAAAGGGTTTGGATGCCTGAGAGCAGCTGAGCAGGTTTTGCCGGGGCTGGTGCGTGGATGTGAGCCTTCCAGGGCGGGGGGCGAGAGCAGCCAGGTCAGCTGCTCTTCCAGAACGGCGCTTCTGTAACGGAGCCTGGCATTATTAGCTTGCCATTATTGTTTGCCTACAGCGGGCTGTTCCTCATGGATACTTTACTTTTTACTGACGTGAGATAAAAAGGATTTTGTATTTTATAAAATGGCTTTCTGAACCGTGTCTTCAGTATAAGTAAGCACTGAGTTTCTTGTTATTCATAGGACTCAAAACCGTCTTTAAAAATAAGTGAAAAGCCCTGGCTGAGTGACTCAGTCGGTTGGAGCATTATCCTACACACCAAAAAGGTTGTGGGTTCAGTTCCTGGTCAGGGCACAGACATAGGTTGTGGGTTCGATCCCTGGTCAGAGCGCATACGGAAGGCAACTGATAGATGTTTCTCTCTCATGTCAATGTTTCTCTCTCTCTCTCGCACTTCTCTCTCTAAAATCAATGAATATATCTTCAGGTGAGGATCAAAGAAAAAGGAAAAAGTATATCATCTCAAAGATAAAAAATATTACCAGATCATGATGCCTTTTTGGAAAACCTTGAGAATAAGGTACCTTTACAAGCAAGTGAATTTCTCACTTCAGATCATTTTTTAAAGTTAGAGATGGAAGCAACTGACTGTTCCAGCTGTCAGACAAGGTGCTTACAGGTTTATACCACTTAATCCTCCCTCGGTCCCAGGAGACAGATGTGGTCGGCTGTGTCACCGTCCCCATTCGACAGGTGGTGGAAATAGAGGTGTGGCAGGGGAGGTGACTGCTCCAGAGTCCACGACAAGTCTGTCTCTTGAGGCTGGGTCTTGACAATGATGCACTTCCCCTCACGACTTGACAATTCGTGCCTACAAAATCAAACAGTAAGCATCTTTACTTCCTCCCAAAGAAATGTTTTTTTCCCGGCCTTGGGATGAGATATTAGCATCCACCAAGACATCATTAGATGTGTAGTCACGGGTGTCGGAGATCAAACAGCAGCTTCTCCACACCTGGGCCACGTGGTTGTCACCATCTATTTCTAAACCTCTCGGCTACATCCTTCATCATGATCTCGTTAATAATGCCGGGCCGCTTAGGAATTATTGGTCATGAAATCTCATCACAGAAGCGTTCCAAGGGCCCTTACCTGCTGAAATGCTGACTTTCCTTAATTAAAATTTTATTCTCCAAAGGAGCACCTCTATGTGTTTTTAGTAAGTTAATAATGAAGCTAATGATTGTGCCGGGCTGCTGTGTCTTGGGCTACATGCATTTCAGTGTGGGCTTCGGTGACTTTGCGCATTCCGGAGGCGCCATGTCCCTGGAGCTGATGTTGTCCGGGGGGAGGTTCCGCCGACTCCACTTTAACGGGGCCGTTTCGTGAGTCCGCGCCTGTGTCCTGCCTGGGCTGTTAGACAATTGTGCTGATGGCCAGGGCCAGAAGCCTCACAGCATGGTCTGTGTTCCTTGTGATTGCAGCTGGGGTAAAACAGACCATGTCCCCCCAAAATGTGCTTACCGATTTAATAACAGGTTAAAAAGGATTTCCTACATGACGAACAATTTAAAAAGGCACAGCAGAAAATATACTAAATGAGAAACATTTTCAATGACTTCCTTTATACAGGGTGACAAAAAAGTAGTTTTGCAGTTGCGAGAATGTGAGTTTATCCTTATATTGTTGTTTATTAATTGCTGTATTATTTTTCATACAAACAACTGTGAATGTCCTTTTGCCCCAGCCTGTATTTTGGGAGGTCCCTATCAGGCTTCCCTTAAATATTTAATTCATGAAGACTTATCAAAGGAACATCTTAGTCCTATTGGTAGTCTCTCTTGGATCTGTTGGAGATGCCTAAACTTGTCCAAATGACATTAAATTGCTCCTCATCAATGCAAATGTGTTCGTTGTGAACTTCCCAACCCCCTCCACCCCCACCACCCCTTTTCGATACCTAGCACCTGCTGAAGGAGCAAACTGAGAAGTGGACTCCCTTTGAACTGCCTTACGTGTGAATGAGAAAAATGAGAATTACCCATCTTTCCTGCAAGATGGTGACTTAAAAATTCTGAATTCTGTGACTGCTTTTGTGGAGTTTCTAAATCTAGCAAACTTTTATGCAAAATGCTTTTTTTTTTTTTTTTGTCCCAGTAAGATTGAGTAGAAAAAGGGCCCGAGACGTCCACCATGTTTCCAGTGCGACCCGCCCTCTTCTCCCCTGTTAGAGGTCAGAGCCTGGATCCACAGACTCCCCATCGGTGCCTGTTCTTCCACTGCCCTGTCCTCCCCCCTCCAAGGTAGTGAGGGAAGGAAGCAGCAATTTCCGAACAGTGGATTTAAGGTTTTCTGGAAGTTCCTGCTGTTACAAACAGCAGATATGTCAATTTGAGGAAGATTAATACTTCAAATCATTATGGCCACTCCACTCCTCCTCCCCACGTTGAGAAAAGAATTCTGAAGATGCTGAGAGGCAGAGAGTAGAGGTTGGAAGAGAGGGCATGCCCGGACTCAGTCACTCGTTTCTTTTCACACTGCAGGGAACCCCATGGTCAGACAAACTGATTTAAAGACTCATCTCTAAGCCATACGCCCTTTAACTCGTGTGCATAATGGGCCATGGGTTAAATACAGGGAGACAGGGAGCGAGGAACAGAGCGACGCGGTTTTCTGTGAGGAGCACAGAAGGAGTAAATCTCCTTTAAATTCATTTCAATAAAATCTTCGCTAGTTTCCTAAAAACATGTATTTATGTATATATACGAGGTCTGCGCAGAAGGTATCCAGCCATGTGATATGAAAAATAAAGACATCTATTGAAGAAAATACAAGATATAAGAAACATTGCACATAGGACAATGACACCTCAGTCCCCTTCAGAGTAGGCACCATGGGACCTCACACGGTTCTCCCAATCGCCATCATCTGTCCCATTGTATTTTCCTGAATCTCATTAACTATCTGAAATCTCTTCCCTTTCAAAGGAGATTTTAGTTTGGGGAAAAGCCAGAAGTTGCAGGGTGCCAAATCTGAGTCGTAGGGGGCCTGAGTCACCTGGGGGATTTGATGTTTCACAAATAAACTGCATGAGACGTGATGCATGAGCGGGTGGGTTGTCGTGATGAAGCTGCCAGTCACCAGCTGCTCATAGCCGTGGCCTTCTGAGTCATCAAGTAGTTTCACCGAGCAGTGTTCAAGCTTAGTGCAAAATCTGATGCAGATTTGTTGCTCTACTCTCTTAGTCATTTTGAATGTGGTGATGGCCACACAGCACACATGCTCACTCAACAGAGTCCACCGCCCCCACCAGGACAGTGAAGTCATCAGTGTTCACACGTGCACGTTCCAGTCCACTCTCCTTGGCGGCCAGGTTACATCAATATGGCACAAACCGTTCTTGGTATATTAACAACGGCTGGGCTTTTTTCCGGCAGACTTTGTGTGTATATATATGTGTGTGTGTGTGTATATATACATATATACACACATACATACATACATATATACATAGTACATGTGCACACACCTGCAAACACATGTGCATACATGTGTAGTCATTGTACAATTATCATCTGAATTCATACACGTTTGAGAGTAAAGAAGAAGGATATTAATGATTACATCTAGATCAGGGGTGTCAAACTCATTTTCACCGCAGGCCACATCAGTCTCGAGGTTGCCTTCAAAGGGCCAAATATAAAGCTCCTTGGCCCTAGTTAAGGAGTAGTTACATCCATACAGTCCTAAAATTACATTCGGCCCTTTGAAGGCAACGGCCAGGCTGATGCAGTCCCCGGTGAAAATGAGCGTGACGGCCCTGCACTAGAGAAATGGGCACCGATAGACACCTACTGTCACCCTCTACATGACTGCACTATGGGGCTTTGTTATTTGAAAACCTGTCAGAATTGAGGGAGGTAGAGCCTAATCATCACTTTGTGCCACTTTGGGCAACGTGTGCAAACGTGTGCAAAACAAAAAGTGGTAGTAAAAGGTAAATAAGTATCTTCCAGAGTTAAAAAGAGAAAAGGGTGACATTTGCATCCAATTGGGCTCTTTTGTTTAGGAGGAGTCAGGCTGTCTCTGATCTGCAATGTGTTTTTCTGTGGATAAGTGCATGCATGCGGTGAGCAGCCCCAATTCTTTCGTTTATCTCATATCCTCAAATCCAGCCAGTTATTTAAAGTGTTACATTTCCAAACATCAAGCTTAAAAGATTTTAAAAATCTATTATGGTACTTTAATGTGTTTTTAACTTACATATGCATTTATTATTCATTTGGTCCCAAATCCAACGTTTTAAAGGCATTAGTTCACAAATCATTATTTTTTTGAACATAGTTAACAGAAAGCAAATGAAACATGGTGTTATTTGTTACATAGGAAAAAGTAAAATTGGTCCATGAATATTATTAAATATTGCATTTGAAAGAATACTGTAACCAATGATATGATCATTGAAAACATTATACTTTTTCTTGAAACCACTTGTTTTACCATCTAGCACAAAAAATAGTACAGAATAGATTAGAAATAGTCATGAGGTGGAAGATTGTCTGCAAGGATCTCAGGAGTTCCGGGTGCTGGGAAGCACTGTAATAATGGAACAAGATAGCCAGCGGGCCCTAGAAAGAGGGGAAGCAGAGGAGGGACCCTGCCTTCCGTCTTACATTTGATGGGACGACAGGGGCCATTGTTCAGTGAGTTACCAAGAAAAGACTGAATGGCGCCTGCGTGAACCCAGGGTGCACTCAGCACCTGAGTTTGCTCTGAGAAGATGAGATGAAGCGGGGCTCTCATGTTCCCAAGGGCTCTGACTGGAGTCGGGGGTGGAAATGTAGCCTGTGGGGGGTGCAGCCATAGCTTTGATTAGGAGACAAAAGGCGGCGTCACGTTTCTTTTAGTCTTTAGAACTAAACGTGGAGTAGAGTCTCCAACTTAAGAATCCAGCACCCTGGCTGTCCTAAAGCTCCAGCCTAGATGTCGGGCTTGCTCGGGGGCGGAGCCTACGTGCCTTCCCCTGCGATCCCTGCCTGGTTCCACACCACTACCCGGAGGCAGGAGGCACGACCAGCTTGCCTCTTGCACTCGCTGCTATACTGGTGCTTTGCCTACCTTCCCGTTCAGGGCTGCGTCTTCTTTTGCTTCTAGAGATTACACTTTCCACAAGGGCAGAAGAGCACGATTATCGAATCACCCTTTGTAACGTCTGTGTGAGTTTCACTTAAAGACTGTGCCTTGGCTCAGAGGAATGTGGGGGTGGGGAGCGGGGGCGGGGGGCGACAGATGTCTGAATATGGTCAGCAACAAGGAGCAGTTCCAGGATTTTTTAGCAGGGGAGGAGACAGGTGGAGTCCATCCAGGTGCTGTTATCAACACCCGGGTTGTTTTTCATTAAGGGCACAATTCTGCAAGGAGTGAAAATACTGTCATTTATGTAGCACCATTGGGTGGAAACAAATGCCAACCCCCATGTAGGAAACGCCAGAGGCCAAACAATGTGTGAGTCACGTTGCCCGATATCTACTTGACCTTCACAAAAGCCCTGGCAATTGGGAAGTATTACCCCAGTGAATAGACAAGCAAAACAATGCTCAGAGATTTCAGATAACTTCCCCCAGGTGCAGAAACAGTTTGAGGGGCCGGGACCAGGCAGCCCCCTTGTCTGTCTAATTACAGACCCTGCGATTTTTCCATTAAGCAGAAACAGATTTAACACCAGAACACTTAGCTCAAGTCTCTTTTAAATTTTCCTTCACACTATTTCATCTTGATGAACACTGCTTTAAATATTTGAAAAATTGTGGCTAAATGTACAAAATGAGACAAATTTATGGCAGAGTACTTTCTAAAGCAAATATGCTTGGGGAATTCAAGTATCGTTGTAGGAATAAACTAGATCCCCCTTTTTTTGTTTTCCTTTCCCCTGAAACACTCTTTTCCCATTGTTATTCGTCCCATCTCAGCTACCTGGATATGCAGCCAGCAGAGGAAAATGTCAAATTCAACAAAACGAGTGGTACTGCTTGAGTTGAATCATGATTTAACTTTTTATTCCTTGCCCTACAGGATATTTAAACATTATGTAATAGTACTTCCTAAGTTATTATCAATTCCCTACAAACGTTGCCATTTCCTCAAACCGGAAAGGCAAGCGTTAGGGCAAAGAGTCAAATCTTCTGCCCTAATATCGACTGACATAAAATTTTGAGAGTTAACATTTACTTAATTGCTGTGGTACTTATGCTAAGCGCACAGTGTGACATATTATCGGCTGTTAAAAAGGGTCGTTTCTGAAGGGGGGAAAGATCTGTAAAATCACATGACAGTCCTTTGCTAAAATGATTACCCTACTCTCTTTAAAATTTCCATCTGAGCAGACTGGCTCAGTAGCCCGTAGGAATGTACCCCCGTGATCTTGAAGGGAAGGGGTGTGCCGGTTAGTCTGTCTGCCTCTCTCTTCCCACCACACAGCCATTCTCTTTCTGTTCTGACCCACACACTGCCCTCCCAGGCTCTTTGCCCTGTGGCTTCCAGGTGGGTTTTACTAATGAAAGGTATCAAGGACAAGAGATCAGAGGGCAGAAGGGGAGAGAGAGAGATCGGACTCTCATCAGCCCTGCGCTGCCCTGGGGTGCAGGTGGCAGCCCAGCTGGCCCCCTCTAACGCCGGCCCCTCCCCGCAGGCCTTCCTGCGGCTGGAAGAAAACCCTTCCCCACTGTTTGTTGTTGGGTTCCCCGTGCCTCAGTCTCCTGCTGGTCCCTTAACTGGCCTACTCATTTGGCAATGGCTTCTTTACTAGTGTCTCCTCACGCGAATCCTTTGGGTGGAATTCCGCCACCTGCCAGGATCACGTGGCGGCAAAGAAATCAGCAGAACACTGGTGTCTTGGTTCTGGCACTTCTGGGCTGCATGGCCCTAAGCAATCTCCTCAATTCCCCCTGCTTCATTTCGGTCCTCTGTAAAATGAGAACAACGATTATGCCCACTTCTAAAGGGCTTAGCTCAGTGAGTACAGCAAGACACACATAATGCTGTTCCTACCAGCTTGGATGAGGAATGGAGAATGCTTTCTTTTCCTGGACTAAGTCGGGGCAAATGTGGTCTCTACGAACTCACTCCATGATCTCTTCAGAATGGAGCCAGCTGGTAAATAACCGCTAACATCGACATCCAAATACTGGCAGACAGTTAAGCTGACAGTTTCCAAAGAGATGGTTTAAGCCATGTTTGTTTGTTTGTTTTTGCAATGCATTATAAGTTATATGAACCTTTAATACTCCTATTTTCTGTCTCCCTGATGCCCGACTGTGTGTTATTTTTAAATAGCCCATGGATAGCTGCTGGACACAGGCTAGGTGAGCTCTGGTTCAGGCACACAAGATGAGTCCTCCAAGCTCATATGAATGACAATAACGGCAGCCGAGCTGGTAGATTTGGAGCTAGGAAACAAAAATATTCCAGTCTGCGGTATTTGGAGAAGCACTGTAGCATGCATGCCGGCAAAGTGACCAACAGGAAATTGGGGCCTGGACCCCAATGTGTGAGGAGTTGTGTGTGTGATTCTGTGCAAGTGTCCTCTTAGCCCCCTCCACCTCAGTGCCATCACCAGAGCCTGGTGCAGCGGGAGAGCTTCAGAACCACGGTGCACAGGCCACTTGAGTGACCGCAGCTTAGCGGGGACCACGAAGAGGTTTGGAAAAGCAACCAACAGCAGGTGTCTGCTGTCTCAGAAAGGAGGTGAGGTCCAGGTCTCTCAGTGCTTGCTTTTCTTTTAGGCCAAACAAAGGCTGAGACACCCTCACGAGAGAGCATACGTATCGGTGAGCAAACTCCCAGAAACGTCTTAAAGAAACATGAGGCTGCCAAATGCTGGCTTATTTTCCCAGGTGCCTCACCAAGGGCTAATGTAGATTTGAGACTAACACAATGTGCCAGATTTTTTTCTTGCCTCTCCACTCCACGTTCAGCTCCTTCCCATATTTCTTGCTCCTCTCCATTTTGGGACCTGCACCTGCCCCCATTTCAACGGCAAAAGGTGGAATTAGAAAACTATGCCGGTGCCTTCTTGATTTGCTGTTAGAAGGAACTTCTCTCTTTTTCTTTTCCCCCAGAAGTGAAGAGGCTAAGAGAAAGCAGTTGACCTCTGGTCAGCTTTTTCTGTATGTTGCTGTGATGGTGATAAATTGCTTTGCTTCCACTGCCCCTCATGCAGGGCAAGGCTGTGGACTCTCCGTTCTCAGTGCATTGCTTCTTCATTCCTTTCCTGCAGGTTTCTGTTTGTTGGCTTATTTTCTATTATATTTTCTATTATATGAGTGCAGTAAGGGCAGTTTCTTTATCAACATCATCAATAAATGTTCCTGAGGCACTGAACGTAGAATACAGAACTAGGCAGAGATGTATAAGACATGCTTCCTTTTCCAGAAGATTGTAATCGACCGGGGGAGCAGGACCTAAATAAGTAATAAAATAGAACTCAAGTTCATGCAGGGTGGAGAGTGCAAAGAGCAAGGAGAGGCAGTCGCCGGTGCTGGCCATTGCCAGGTCCATGATCACTGGGGTGTGTCTCACAAAAGGGATCTTAGTCCGCCCTAATGCCCCTTGAGGAAAGGATTGTCCCCATTTTACAGAACGTGAAAATGAAGTCAGAGAGCGGAGTTGCTCTCCCACAGAGTGTCCACTGTATCTCATCACCTACTTACTCCATGAAGGGGAGAAGTGGGGTGGGGATTCAACAAGAAGAATTCAAGGCAGAAGTATTGATTGAGTGCCTGGGCCCAGCAATGATTCTCAAAGTGTGTACCCTGGAGCTGTGGCATTAGCATCTCCTGGGAACCTGCCAGCAAGGCAGAGTCTCAGGCCCCAACCTCCCCCCCAACCTGCTGAATCAGAACCTTCGGGGCTTGGAGCCCAGCAATTTGTGTTTTAACTAGCCCTCCAAGTTACTAAAAAATGGGCCCAAGCTGAGTAGCGTTGATCCAGGGAAAAGAGCGCCACCTGGGGGGAGTTTGAAGGAAGCAGGTAATTGGAGGTGGGGGCAAGGTGATAGGCTGGATTGAGCAGCACGCAGAATCCAGAGTTCTGATGGCAGGCAGCACACAAACCTCGCGGGGTGAGGAGGGGCCTGGTATAGCACTCCCCCTCCCCGCCCCCCAGGGTACTTCTGGGAGTAGCTGGTTGTTCTGACAGGGCCTCTGCAGATTCTTAGACCTAGTGTGTTTGCATCATCCTTACACTGAAGACTTCAGGGGTGCGTCCGGTGCCGAGGGCTCCCTCTGCCTAATGGGTTAGAGGGCTGGCTGGCTGTGCCCAGCAGGGAGCTCCCCTGAGGCCTGGAGGGGAACTGCAGGCACAGAGGTTGTGACCATCTTAAAATTCTCGTGCTCCATTTGGGTGTTTCTAAAGCCATGGGTGTTTTAACCATGATGAAATGTGAGCATTACCCTTAAATGCCATCCATCCATCGAAGGGAAAAGTTAACAAGAGAATGATCTGGATCATTTCTCTTCGTACCCTGGAGCAGGCCATTAGAAAAAATAAAACTGCTCCATCACCATGGAGACAGCCTGCCCTAGGAGGATGATTGAAAGAGTCTTCAGGACAGCCCATTTGTCCTTCAATTTTATTTTCACTTTAATTATTGTGAAATCAGATTTAAGCGTTGACCATAGCCTCCAATTCCAGCCAGCTGAAAAGAGAAGCACATTCCTGGATTTGTGTAGACAAGCAAGAAGACTGCTGATTGTTATCTTGATCCAGATAAAAACCGTGCTTTTAAATAACACTTTCACACGTGGGGAAATGAGAGGTATTTCTTGTTGCTGTTACAGAGAATAATCATGAGTCGATTGTGTAGATCAGCAGAAAACACCTCTTTATTGCTGTTTGGAGTTGTGATGTCATCTGGTGTGAGCAGCTTTACTTTGGGGTCATCTGTCGGAATTTTGATGAGGAGACAGACTAATAGGGAATCAGAAGTCAAGTTCCCCAAACTTTATAATGACAACTTTACAGATGTTAATTCTCAAATTCTCCTTGGAAAACATCGGTTGTAGGTAGAATACACCAAGCTCAGGTGTGGGCTTTTTGGGAGGTGGGTTTTGGGGTTGTTGTTGTTTTTTTTTTTTTAACTATACATTACAAAATCTAGCACCAGTCAATCACTCTTGGGTTATAATGAAATGGAAACGGGCCAACCTTTTATTGACTCTACTGGCATTCTGAAATTCAGAATGGACTGGTGATACACACCTGGGCCTTAAGGAAAAATCAGAAGAAATTAAATCCTATAAACTTTAGTGGTCGGCGTTTTGCATCTCTGTGCTCAAAGAAAGTGTATCTGAGGTGACACAGACTACATCTTACTGACGCTTCAGTTTCTTCAGGAAATGTCATTTGATTGTCCGCGTAGGTGTATAGGGCGGAGCGTTTCATCACTTCATTATGTCCTGTTGATTAACTTTGAGTGGAGAGTTTGTGGACCATGAGCTTCTCATTCATCTCTAATCAAGACTTCCTTGAGCTATTGCGATTCCACGTGAACGCTGATCATATTCGTGAAATAAGTAGAGCCTCTTCCCCTCAGATTCTTGTCAAAAGTTATGTAGAGTAGTTTCTATCGTCTCCCCCAAATTATACTATTTTGTGGTGTCTCCTCGTAAACTCCCTGAGCTGTTCCGGGTCGTCAACCAAGTTGACGGGAGGAAAGTTGGCAGGGAGGAAAGACCCAGGACACTTTTCTGCCGGATCACCTGGGGTATGTAAGAGTGAGGAGGTGACCTTGAACACAATCAGGTGGTCCAGGGAGAACGAGCAGGCTCTCTGGTCACTCAGGTCTCACCTTTGTGGTTGTATGGCTCGCTCGATATTTAATGTACTTTATTTAATGTATGATATTTAATGTATTTAATGCATCGTGACAATTCATAGCTTTCTTACTCCTCTTCCACATTTTTAATATTTTCCTCCTTACTTTTTTCTAAAATATATGCAACCTTTACATTTATCCCACATTAAATGGTAACAACAGCTGCCCCAGATTCTTGTCCACCCCATGGTCCCCTCTAACTCTCTGCCCAGCATTAGGTCTCACTGTCATTCTTCTCAAAGGAATCCTCTCCTTCCTTTTCTGTCTGGCTGCTTCACCTGTTACCGTCTTTGCTTTTGTCGAGAGCACTGCTCTGCTCTTTTTGAACCTCATGTCTCCTTCCTCTTCCTTTTCAGCAGTTCTGAAGCTCTAGTCAGTGTCACCTTCCTGGGTCCCCTCATTTCTCCTACTCAGGTTTCATTTTTTTCTTCAGACCCGTATTTGGGTAATGCTGTGCTTTAGAGATCCACCTTGATTATCTTCTCGATCTGTACCCATTCGTGAATATGTTGGCTCTAAGAGCAGCAATGTGCTGATGACATCCAAATCTCTAAGACGAGTGCCTGAGCCCCATCACCGTCTTCATTTACCGTCCCTCTTGTGTGTAGGGCTAAGGCACTATGGTCAACTCTCTTACCAAAAAGAACTTGGGAGTCGTCCTTGGTTTTTCCTTTCTTTCATACCTTTCCTGCAGCTCATAGGTGACAGTTTCTGACCATTGACAAGCTAAGTACCTCTCTGATGTGTCCGTTCTCTCTCCCTCCCATTCTGCCTTAGTCCCTGTCTTCATCGTCTCTTTTCTAGATTAGTGGCATGCCCCCCACCTCGGTCAATTCCCTACCTGCAGGTATGCAACTCCCAAGTGACTCCTGAAGAAATGTTCTGAGATGGCCGTTCCTCATTTTCCTGCTCTGCTTATAAATCTTACATGGCACCCTAATTCTTTCAACATCAGATTCTAATTTTATACATAGTTCTCAAGGCCCTAGCTCGGCTCCCCTTGAGCCCGGCTCCCCTTCTCTCTTCCTGAACTCCTCTCCCCTTTTCTAACCTGCTGCCACCGATAAATACTTAGAATTCTTGAACATGTTTTTTTGCATCTCTGGCTTCTCACATGCTGGTCCTCAGGTCTATACCTCCTTTATTTTCGTTATTCCCACTTCACCCCACCCCATTAGCAAACACCTACTCCTCCTCCAACGCCACATCCAGACGATCTCCTGGAAGCCTTCTCTCTTTCCTGCTTCGCATTCCCCACTCACCCCAGAAGTGGCCCATGAGTCTGAGATGTGCTTCTGTGTAGTGCCCTCCAGTGCGCCACACATTTCTGTGCCCATCGCCGCCAACGGCATAAGCTCTGTGGACAGTGCTTATAGTCACTCTGACACCAAAGGTCAAAACACAACTAGTAAATGGTCTTGAAGGAAAAAAAAAAGATTAGAAGAACAGAATTTGAGTGAACTGAAGCTTTGATTGTTTGACATTGAATTTAGTCAGTAGTGTGCCAGAGCTCACTCATTTAGGCTCATGAGAGCCGTATTAAAAAAAAAATCAGGAATTTTTTCAGCGGATTGTTAACCCATATGTAGCTCAAAATTGGCCATAGTGGAAATATTTATACGCAGGAAATCACCAAGAACTGCAAATCAGGGCTTTTAGTTATTAGAGAATTATTTTCCAACAGACAGCTGATACTCATGATGATGGTACAGTGAATTCATCCGAGCTCCTGTCCATCAAAAATGAGATATCATTAAAACTCCTAGATGCCAGTTGCTGAGAGTTCAAATTCTTTTTTTCTTTTTCTTAAATATGTTTTATTGATTATGCTATTTACAGTTGTCCCATTCCCCCACCCTCTGCTTTATTCCCCTCTGCCCTGCACATCCCTACCACCCACATTGCCCCCACCTTAGTTCATGTCCATGGGTCATACATATAAGCTCTTTGGCTTCTACATTTCCTATACTATTCTTAACCTCCCCCTGTCTATTTTCTACCTACCATTTGTGTTTCTTATTTCCTGTACTTTTTACACCATTGCCCCCCTCCCTTTCCCCACTGATAACCCTCCATGTGATCTCCATTTCTGTGATTCTGTTCCTGTTCTAGTTGTTTGCTTAGTCTGATTTTGGTTTTGGGTTTTTTGGTTTTTTTTTTAAGTTCAGTTGTTGATAGTTGTGGGTATGTTATAATTTTACTGTTCATATTTTTTTATCATTTTTCTTAGATAAGTCCCTTTAACATTTTGTATAATAAGGGCTTGGTGATGATGAACTCCTTTAACTTGATCTTATCCAGGAAGCACTTTATTTGCCCTTCCATTCTAAATGATAGCTTTGCTGGGTAGAGGAATCTTGGATGTGGGTAGAAGAATCTTGGGTGTAGGTCCTTGCCTTTCATGACTTTGAATACTTCTTTCCAGCCCCTTCTTGCCTGCAAGGTTTCTTTGGAGAAATCAGCTGACAGTCTAAAAATGGGAACTACTTTGTAGGTAACTATCTCCTGTTCTTTTGCTGCTTTTAAGACTCTCTCCTTCATTTTAATCTTGGGTAATGTAATTATAATGTGCCTTGGTGTGTTACTCTTTGGGTCCAATTTCTTCGGGATTCTCTGAGCTTTCTGGGATTCCTGGAAGTCTATTTCTTTTGCCAGATTGGAGAAGTTCTTCTTTATTATTTTTTCAAATAAGTTTTCAATTTCTTCTTCTCCCTCTCCTCCTTCTTGCACCCTTATGATTCAGATGTTGAAACATTAAAGTTGTCCCGGAGGTTCCTAAGCCTCTCCTCATTTTTTAAAATTCTTGTTCTTCATTCTGTTCTGGTTGACTGTTTCTTCCTTCTGCTCCAAACCATTGATTTGAGTCCTGGTTTCCTTCCCATCACTCTTGATCCCCTGTAGATTTTCCTTTATATCACTTTTCATTGCCTTCACTTGTTCCTCTATTTCTGCAACCATACTCAACCAGTTCTATGAGCATCCTGATTACCAGTGTTTTGAACTGTGCATCTGATAGGTTGGCTATGTCTTTGTTGCTTAGCTGTATATTTTCTGGAGCTTTGATCTGTTCTTTCATTTGGGCCTTTTTTTTCCCCCCTCAGTGTGCCTGTTACAAAGTAAGGGGTGGCGCCTTAAGTGTTCACCAGGGCGGGGCAACCACGTAGCAGCGTTGTGACGTTGTATGTGGGGGAGGGGTCTGAGAGGGAACAATGGTGCTTGCTTCGCTCTCTGACAGTCTTCAGTCACTTCCCCTGCTACCCACAAGCAAATTAGGCCATTCCGGTGCTGATTTCCAGGTGGGTGGACTTGTGTTCATTCTAGGACCCTGTGGGTCCCTCTGACAAACTCTCCTATGAGGCTGGGAGTTTCTCCCACTGCCGCCACAACCCCTACAGGTGTTTTCAATCAGAAGTGTGAGGCTTTATTTCCTGGCCCTGGAACCCTGGGTTGCAAGGTCTGCCTTGCTCCCCAGTTGTTTCTCCTGGTTTATCTGCACTTGAATGTGGGACCACCCACTCCTCCAGCTGCCACCTTGTCATGAGTCCTCTCTGCCCCAACTACCCTGACAGGCAGAGGGCGAGTCTCAGCCTCTTCTACCAGTCTGGATGAATGTTTCTTCCTTAACTCCTTGGTTGTCGGACATCCATACAGTTTGATTTTGTCAGTTCAAGTTGTTTTTTGTTTTTAAATTTGTTGTGGTCCTCCTTTTGGTTGTTCGAGGAGGCACAGTGTGTCTCCCTATGCCTCAGATTGGTCTGGAAGTCCAGTTCACATTCTCTGTCTCTTCTGTCCATCCCTACCACTCCTGCCTTAGTTCGGGTCTTCTTCTCTGTCCTGCTGTATTGCTTTCCAGAGACTGTACCACGAGACATCATTATTGTTAAATCTACCATTAGATAACATGTGTGTGAGAACCCTATCAATCTGAAATTGAAGAAAATTAGATGTATTTGACTAATAGGGAAAAATAGTGTACAATCATTTCTTCTATAAAGAGGGGGCTGACACTTTTGGTTCACTACTAGTTGCCTATGAAGTCATTTTCCCTGTTGTAGTGACAGGTAAATTTTTACAGACTGAGTCCATGACCATAGCACTTACTTCCAAAAACAGTTGGCCAGGGCTAGGTTATGCCCTGTAGATATGAGACAGTGACAGTAATTAGATCACAATGGTGTTGACCCCATGACTTTTGACCTCATGATTATCCGGTTCTTTCCAGCTGATCAAAAGCAATCCATCAATGAAAATATCCACCAGGGGGAATGTTATTGTGGGATAGTTACTAGAGCCATCTCTGTCCTGACTTTGCCCTAAGCCTCGTCTGGGGAGAGAGCTCCTTGGGTTGCCTCAGCAGTGGTTTGCCACTCCCCAGCCTGGTTGCAGGTCTGTCTGTAATTGGCATCGGTAAAGGTGCAAGAATGCCATGTGAGAACGCCATATCTTCTTCTAAGCCACGCAGCCTCATTAGGAGAGTAAAACGTGTGAGCCTTCCAAGCAGCTTCTCTCCCTCTGGGTTGTTGAACCTCACTGGCTGTCAGCACAGCCCTATGGGCCACAGAAGTTCAGAGAATTACTTCAATAATATGACAACCTCTTCCATTTAAAATGGAATTCAATGCCGGCTTCCCTCAGAGGCAGTCATTGAAATTCCGTGCATGATCCATTCCTCTAGTCACTTAACAGTGTCTCTCGTGTTTGCCCTGATTTTTTTTTTAAAAAGAAGAAGAAAACCAGCTTTGTAGTTGCGATAACATGGATCAGGATGGTATAATTGCAGTGAAGAGGCCCCCAAGCTTGCAGTAATAGGATGGCTCATCTGATGCGTATTGCCATTAGAAAATGACCCATGCATGCGTGGATGTTCTCAGGGGACAGTAAAGAGCCTTTTAAGAATTACACTCTGTGCGGTATGAAAGCTAATGAGAAAAAGAGCACATACAAGAAAAACTACTTGCTTCAGGAAGCATGGTTCCACTTAGGGCCTGTCGCAGCTCTCCTCAAGTTCATTAGAATGCAAGGGCATCACTGGGACATGGACTGCATTCCCTTTCTCCCCACGCAGCTCCCGGCAGGTCGTTCTGCATCTGTGCCTGAGGACTTAAAACCACTGAATAACAAATGGTGAGCAAACGAGAGAGGCTGGCTGCAGACAGCGCCCATAGATAAAGTAAAGGCCAACACTGACACAATGATGAGAGAAGTCATCATGGGCCTTAAGAACAACAACAACAAAAAAGGCAATTTCTACAATTTCTTGTTCTCCCCTTTTTGAAGTCTTAGGATGATTCCACGCTATTTTACTTCACACCTAAGAACAGAACAGTATCTGATTATGATTTACAGGCTAGGTGTTTTGATCCAGTTTCTTGATTTTTTGGCACGTTTGAAGATTAACAAAGGCTTCCAGTTAATCTATGCCACTTCCTCTTTTTCAAAGTCCTCCTTAGAGTTTGAGGTCCCACACGTTGGGAGGTTGGCACAGAGAAAAATGCTTCAAAAAATTCATACCTTGCTTTTCAAAGTTGGCCCCACCTGGCCTGTATTGTCACAGCTGGGATTTATCACCTTGCACTTGTACTTGAGCAGGACAGCTCTGTAAAGGCCGGCGAAACCAGGCACCTTCCTTAGTGCCCAAGGACCCCTGGTTCAGGAGACCACAGAAATGCCGTGATGATCAAGCCTCTTCTCCCCACCCAAGGCCGCCGTGAGCCCCCATGTGCTACAGGACTCCCTGCGGTAGTGACAGCGCCCTAGTAACAGAGTAAACCTGGGGAACAAAGCCACAGTGTTCATAGGATTACGAAGCATAATGATAGCAGTGTATTAACTCCGAAAGTACAGGCCTGAGGGATCTCGATTTCTCCAGGCCTTCACCTGACATCCCAGATTGCTCTGCAGAGTCCCTAATATATCTTTTTTTGGTCTTACCTGTTTTTTATCATTCAAAACTATAAATACTATTTTTGTTTTCAAAAGCCAAGTGATTTTCCTCGGGGCAACCGGTTGCCTAGAATAGTCCAATGACCAAATTGATCTTATATTTCATGTGGAAATAAACTATTTTTATCCTTTAACATCATTTTGCTAAACACAATTCAGAGGAAATATACAGTATCCAAATGTCGTGAGGAGAGCCTTGTTTGAAAAGCTCCTATTGATTGAAAACCATAGAATCAGCCGATTAGAAAGTAATGAAGTATATAAGAGGACTGGTGTTCATTTGACAGACCCCCACCCCACACGAGCCCACCTCTCTGGTGCCCCACTACCCAAGTAACAGACTTTAACACTTATTGAGTGGTATGAGTTGATTTTGGCAGGGCAATTATGCTTTTGGATTTTCTTCCTTTGATACCAGGAAGATCTCGTTCAACAAAGTGTGGATCATAACTCTTGTTTGCTTTGCTCCGTTGTTTTAACTATTGAGAAAACAATTAATGCAGTAAATGGCCATTGAGTATCTACCACACTAAAGGGATCATGTCAGGGTATGAAAGTTGGAAAAATGTGTAAGCAATAGTACCACCATCTAACAAGGAAAAGCAAGGGGGCTGAAGTCAGAAAACCACAGCTTCATTTCTAGCTTTCCCTTCTCCTGGTGGTGTGACCTCAACAAGTTTCTGCCTCTCTCCTCTCAGGGGAGGCCAACCTTTTGCTGTCTCTGGACCACACTGGAAGAAGTACACTGCAACATGTAGTCACGAAAACATCTCATCCCGTTTTCAGTAGAGTTGCAGTTTTGTGTTGGGCCACAGGTGGGACACCCTGCATCACCACTGTCTCTTTGGTGACAGGAGTTTAGTAACAACCCCTGCCTCCCAGGACTGCTGTGGCTATAAGGAAAAGGCCTTTAATTCGTTGTTTGGATTAGAGCAAATGATCCACAAAGAGAGCTAGTTAACTCGTTTTTAATGGAAAGGCTTCAAAGAAGATGAATGTGTAGTGGGATTGATGGGAAACCGAGAAACAAACCCGGCGGATACTGGAAAGTGGTGCATGAACCCTGGAGGGGGGCAAAGGGAGAGGCCGGTCCCGGCAAAGCGTCGGTCCTCTTCATATGGCTCCTCAGCTGCGCCACAGCCGAGCTGCTGTGTCGTTCCGCCACAAAATCACACACAGACCGTCGCGTTTGGATTCGTAATCAAACAGCACGCTGACTCCTGAGGAACTTGGAGAAACATTTGTATCTTGACTCATCCGACACAAGCGATTTTTTTAAAGAAGTTTATTCATTTTAAACATTTGAAAGGACACTCTACCCTGTTAAGAATGCTTCACTTAGCAAACAAACGCGACATGGAAACCACGCTGCTCGGGTGGGAAGGGGAGGCAGTGAGAACCGTCTAGCTCCGCCGTTCGTTTTCTCTGTAGATCCTTGGCCTCTGAATCACACCTTTCCCCGTCTCCAGCCTCCAAAAGTGCCTGCAGCAATCAGGGAGATGAAACCATGAGAGGGCAGGTTACTGCTTTGTCATCTCATTCATCCCCAAAATGTTGGATCCATGACCAAGTATTCAAATACGAATGTTTAACGTCAGTTGCAATCACGCCAGTTTATCATCCTCAGTCATTTCACATCCCTTGACAGAATATTAATGAATTAAACTAGAACTACAAATAATATTCAGTAACTATTGTATTTTAGTAGAAACACTATTACATCTTCAGATTTATAAGATCCAGGCATTTTAAATCTCATAACTCCTCCATCTTAGCAGAATGCATTTTTTTATTTGCTAGGAGGCATTTGTCCACTCCTAACCTTCTTAATTCCAGAAAATAAATGATGCACGTGACTTGACAATTGAATTAGTCTTGACTGGAAAAGAAATAATAAAAACAGCTAAAGTCTTCATGACCTCCACAGCACGCCTGCGGGCTAGGTTCTGTTGCTGTTTCTGTTTCCCGAGATGTAGCGTATCTTGCTAATCCTCAATAAATATGAAAAACTGATCATTTCACAGCTGAGAATCGACACGCCAGAACACATTTCTCATTGGAATAGAGGAGATAAGCCGGTTACCACCAGCGCCACCGCATCTGCCTTCGGGCGTGTGGTGGCCCAGACAGGCGCTGTCAGTTCATTCTGAGGTCACTGCTGTCACGTCTCTATTGGTCTTTTTCTGGACCAGAGCTCAGAGTCACAAGCCACGCAGGGGCCTCCTTTCTTTTTTAAGGACCGTTCTGCCAGCTGCCTTCTGTAACATAATTTACAGAAATGGGTACTGCCAATTAAACCATTCCAGGTGTAAATCACTTGCCCGGAGAGTGAATTGAGTAATGAATGGGATTCATGAGTATAAATCGGGCTCTCTTTATACTTAAGTTTTCCTTTCCAAATGGTAGAATGTCATTCGCTCCCCACATAAATCTTTATTTGCCTTGAGTGTGTTTACTGGTGGGAAGCTCCAGGCAGAACTGCTGGCCCATCGCTATGTATAACTGAATATTAAAGGTCACAAATCACCAGGCGGCGGAGGCCTGGGGAGGGAGACCTGCGGCCTCCATAGCTCTGCTCTCGGCAAAGGCCCCGTGGTGCTCCCACAGGCTCCGCCCCTTCATGGGGAGGAGCCCACACCCCCTCCTCATTCATTCTATGTCCTTGAATATCATTGGATACGTGCCTCCTCCTCCTTCCAAGACATCCTGTTTGTCACATGCCTTAACATCTCTACTATCATAAGACTTATTTTCTCTTCCCTGCAATTTGGGTTTAGAGCCGGTACATCAATCTCTGGTAAGCCTCCTCGGTTTATTTTCGAGCGGACTCTGGGAAAGGATGGAAGGACTCATAAGCATAAATACATAAATAACAGTTAAAAGCAAGGTCCCTCCTGACCTCTGGCCTCTGCTGTCCTCTTTTCGTCCACAAGGTAGCTGCATGTATTCCGCCAAAGGCCCACGGAGGGCAGCGGGGCTTTTACCATGTGACCAAATGCAAGTCAAAAGTTTAAATGACACTTGTCTCATTTTCCACCTGTGCTCTGAATCCTCATTTGGAAATAGGCTTCATTAAATACATTTACCGTTACCATCTACGTTCAGGTAGAACAGACTTCAGAGTAAGTTCCCACTGCCTGCCCTTTGCCATAGAAATCAATGGTCAGGAAGACTGTGGGGCCCGAGTTTTCTACAACTGCTCCACGTTATTTCCTTAGGCACTTAACAATTCTTGTTACAATGAATTTGACGTGGCCAGGAAGAATGTAAACATAAAATAATAAAAGAGCAACAGACTTTTTTTTTTAGGGCCAGCAGATAAGTGAATTAGAGTGGAAGACCAAGGCAATAGG
Source organism: Sturnira hondurensis (assembly GCF_014824575.4). NCBI lineage: Eukaryota > Metazoa > Chordata > Mammalia > Chiroptera > Phyllostomidae > Sturnira > Sturnira hondurensis. The sequence goes on from NW_028091637.1 coordinate 12,156,160, forward strand.
AAATAATAGAAACCATGTTTTGTTTTGTTTTGTTTTGGCACTTAATGTTAAAAGACATCTCTCCAAAGTGCTTCTGCATAGGAGGCATTCTGGGAGGTAGTGTGGACCATGACGTGGCCTTGGTCACATTTCTTGTTCCCAAGTCCGATGGTTTTTCCCTATTGTACAAACTGTGAACATTTTCAGGTATGCAGTCCTCGAGCTGGGGTTATTAGTCTCAAAGAGACCTGCAGAGCGTGTTAAAGGAAGGCTGTAACTACGTACTGTGGGCACGATGTAGCTTGTAGGGAGATGGTCATTACTCTTCATTGAATCCTTCATAGGTGGTATCTCTATAAAAATTCAAAATAACCCAGTACATTATCACTATGGAAATGAAGGAAGGTGAGTGATATGAACAGTAACAACACAATGGGACACATTAGGAAAAGTCGAGGGTAACTTTCTGCATTCTACACCTGCTCCACCCACCCAAGCTCACCCCCTCAGTGCCCACACTGACTACCCATGGTTTCACCTCCTTCGATGAATTGAGCTCATCTCCTAACTCAGTGACTATTCGTGAGCCGTGTTTCCACAATATGTCTATGGTGGGAGGAGATACTTTTCTGTCTGGCCAAGGATAGCAAAATACTGTCCTCTGTAAAGACTGTACCATAACTGTATCCTTCTTCACCGTCCTCAATATAAAGGTTGAATTCACACATGCACTCAGAGTATAGGTTACATATTAACAATGCATGTTGATCTGAGATTTTTTTTACCTTTTGTTTCTGTTTTGTAAACCTAGTTGTAAGACTTAGCTTAGTGTTTGTGTTAAGAAAATCTAAGACTTTAAAGAGTCCCCTCATTGAACAGTGAATCTGTTCTCAGTTAAGAGAAGAGCTACAATTATTCCCAGGTGTGCAGTGTGGCTCATAACATGGGCTCCGGAAGGGCCTTATTCTTCAGACAGCGAGAAGTGAATTGGTTTTGGTTCTCTGCCACCATATATTCCACCCAAGTCATCACTTTCTTTCCGACGTTTATAATAGTTCACAGCCATACTTAAAGGATACTTTAAAGTACTTGTGGTTGTGATAAAAATAACTAGAACAAATAAAAGTTGGCCCATTGAAAGAAAAAGAACCAAACCAATGACCCCCGCAGAAGGACACAAACAGATACATTTTTAAAGGTTGCGCTCTGTACCATCTGTGATAGGTGCATGGTCACTTACTGGAGTATGTTAGCAAAATTATTCTCATAGCACAAAAGCATGCCATCCTTTCCTTGCAGTTGAAGTCTTTTGTCTAAGGAAATGGATGTTGAATCAGTCAGGGTAGTGAATCCTTTGGTTCATGAGGACACAGAAAATGGAAAGCATGTGAAGTTAATAGGCTGTTTGGTGGCTTTTGGGTGAAATGAGGTTGTGCAGATAGGTGAGAGAATAAGAGACCGAGTCAATTTAATTTAAAAAATTAATCTGTGAGTTCTCCAAGTATGATCAAGACCAAAGCAAAAGACATACTGGAAAGATATAATTTATAGCTGTTAACTGATGTCAACAGAGGCCCCTGTGTTTGTGTTGTGAAAAATTCACCGTCGCCACAACTGGACCATCTGCACCAAAATGGAAGTATCAGTCAATCCTTTGGATCCACCCCTTGTCCCCTCTTAGAAGCAAAGAAAAAATGCAGTCATACAAAATAAGCAGTTGGATAACATGGAGATTGAGAGATCTGAGAGTCGGCCTGTAAACAGATGCTCTCATCCCCACCAAATACCACTTGTGTTTTTCCTGGTGCTACCTGTTCAAAAGGTGGTTTTTCTTTGCAGGTTACCAGCCGGTCTTGTCTGGTCAGCAGGGGTTCCAAGGCCTCGTGGGAGTGCCGCAGCCGCCCCAGAGTCAGGGTGTCATGAGCAACCAGCCAGGAACTCCGGTGCAAAGTGTGATGGTCTCCTACCCAACGATGTCTTCATATCAGGTGCACGTCGGCCACTTGGAAACTGTGGGTTATAAAGTACATCCCCATGTCTGGGTGGGGGGCAGCCTTGGGCACAGACACTGTCAGTGGTTGGCTTTGAGACGAGATTAGAACAGAAGAGTTAGAAAATGGGAAATGCATGCCTCTATCATTACTATAGTATCATTACTATGGGCGTGGTTCCATATAAACTGCGAGAAAATTCTTTGGTCTAAACTTACGTTCATTACGACCTTCAGGAGTTCTATGGAAATTTTGCTGATTGAGAGAAAGCCCTCATAACAAATTCCCACTCATTTTTGTACACCCCCTTGGAAAAAACTTCATTTTATCACAGTTATAAGATTCATTTTACCACCATTATGTTATAAGAGATCTAAGAATGAGTCTCAGATTCATTCAAAGGGCATTTAAGGGGCATAACAACTGCATTTCCCAGACCAAATCCATATTGGGCATTTAAAAAGTGTTCTATACCCTTTCGTGACTTGCACCCTGAAGTACCCTGGAAGCAGAATGAAGGGTTAGTGAAGAGCTTTAATCTTTACATTTAGCTGCTCCAGATAACCAGGTGCTTCTGGCCCTAGAGAATCTACCCTCAGCTCTCCCACCCTAACAAACCTTACTCACCTTGTATCAGTGTCTTCCTCTAGCTCCATATTAGATGTTCTTGAAAGCTGCAGACTGAGACTGAGTCAGGTGCCTGGGACAAAAGCCGCTCTTGCGACACATGGCTACAGGCCACTTTGTTGGCATAAAACCAGAACAGGAGCCTGGCTCTCCAATCCAGAGTGGGAGATGCAGAGGGCTTGCTGCCGCTGGCGGTAGCGGGAGAGAGGAGAAACTCAGAACCAACACCTCTGCGCATTTACTGCCTGCCAGACGTGCGCCAAGGGTTGCACGTCACCCTTGCAGTCTTCCCAGCGGTACTGTGAAGTAGGTGACATTATGCAAATGGTCTAGGCAGGGGTGTCCAACCTTCTGGTGTCTCTGGGCCACACATTAAATACATTGCGACACATAACCACAAAAATATCTCATAAGGTTTTAAGTAAATTTACGATTTTGTGTTGGGCTGCATTTCCAGCCATCCTGGGCCGCATGCAACCCAGGGAATCAGAGAGGTTAAGCGACTTACCCAGTGTGAAACAGCTAATAACAGGCAGAGCTGAGATTGGTGAACCCAAAATCTTGAATATCTTTCACGCCATCACAGTAGCTCATTGGATGCCCCCAAAAGAACCTCTTCATGAAGGGTTCCCTCTTGTGTCTTCCTACAGGTGCCAATGACCCAAGGTTCTCAAGGACTGCCCCAGCAGTCGTACCAACAACCAATCATGCTACCTAACCAGACAGGTCAAGGGTCACTCCCAGCCACTGGAATGCCTGTTTACTGTAACGTCACGCCGCCGACCCCTCAGAACAGCCTCAGGCTGATCGGCCCGCACTGCCCCTCCAGCACTGTCCCCGTGATGTCGGCCAGCTGCAGGACGAACTGTGCGAGTGTGGGCGACGCCGGGTGGCAGGTCAAGTTCTGAGCGCTCTGGCTGCGGTGGGTCTCTTCGCACCATCGCCCACGGCCTTTAAGGGAAGAGGAGCAAGGTGGGGAAAACTGGCCGAGGACTTAAGTATTCACTCAACACTCACATGATTGCTGCTGGTATTCTGTAAAAAACAAAAACAACACACAAAAAAACAACACAAACAAAGACTAATACACACATTAGCTGGTAAATGGTGCATATTTCCGTCATGTCTGCTAGGTACGCCTTTATAGCTTAGCTAGTGACATGAATTCATCAAGGTAAGATTTTCTCCTACCACTGAATACCACTGTGTAGACGATACTACCCCTACTTTGGATTATTAGTTTTGTACTTTGTGTTGAGTTTGTGATGCTAAAACTATTTAAAAATTATATACTGAACTCATATTGTACCAAAGCTGTCATGGAAAAAGCAAAGAATTGATGAATGGAAGGAATAATTTATATACACTATAGAGTTTTCTTTTTTTAATGGATATCTACTGTATTGTAGTGTTGAACCAAAATAAAACTATTTGACCTTACGGAGGAAGGTCATGTTTTTACCACCAGTTTGGCTCCGTCTCTCTTCCAGTATGTGTCCCCTGGTTCCCTCTTCGAGCTCCATTTCACGACTAAGGCAGGAGGAGGATGTTCCGGGTGTCTGTGAGTGAACTGGAATCACACGTAGGAGGCGTAGTCAGCAAACTCTTGGCCAACTGCAGTTCCTTGTCCTCACGCCAGAGGGCCCTGCAAGGGGGACGGCATCTGTTTCATCCACTCACCGACGTCGCATTTTTGAAGTGTGCCCCTGGGTTTTCATTTCAGGGCCATCGGATACATGTCCCTGCACTTCCCCAGTCAGGACAAGCCGCGTGCCTTGTGGGCAGCAGTCCTGTCCCCAGCTCTGCTCCACCCTTGTTCGTGTTCCACCGTCTACCTGGAAAACAGGATTCCTTGGTTCAAAGGGAAATTAGAAGAGGCGTGGTTTAATTTCACTGATTATCTGAGGTCCTACGGTGTCGAGTGCCACTAGTATTGACTCAGACGTGCTAATGTCTGTTCTAGTAACTGAAAACAAGGTGAAATATAGCAATGATTTAGTCACAAAGAGTCAGAACATGGGCAAAAACGCTTAAAAGAGGCTTGTTGCTGTCTAATCCCACAACGTTTTGTCTCCTGTCCATTCTGCAATGAAAATTGCCTTGACCGATAGTAACAGAACTCCAAATGTCGACTCTGGCCCTCTGATAGGTATTTAATGGGGCAATAAAACCCCAAAGTTTTCACTTTCCATTCATGGTACAGTGACTAGTAATTTCCTATTTTATACTTTCTGCCTAAAAACTATTATTATCAATAGGAGGGATTTGCAAAGTATATATGACTAGCTCCCACTGTTTTTCATATTATCTCATTCTTTATATTAGATTTTCTATTTTCATATTGGTTAGCTGGACATGGAGTTAAGCACCTAACTAAGAATGCTGCCCACCAGTTCACCATGTCTTACTTGCATCCTATCATTATATTTTTCCTTTACCCCATGTCAAGAGCTTCATTTCTTGTGACATCTGCCCCATTTTTCCCAAATCTCAGTGTACTGGTTTCTTCATGTAAATAAGCCCTCACTATGAAAAATGTTCTAAAAGGGGGACGTTGCATTTTTTTTACTGAGCCATTAAACCGATGCACTGAGTAACTCTGAAACCCACAGCTGCTCTGAGGAGCAGCATTGTGCTTGCCCCACTGACATCTTCCCCTAATGCAGGGAGGGGGCTGACCCCTACAGATTCGCTTGTTAAATACATGCTCTGTGTAGCCCTCTGATCTCCACAGAGGATTTGGGTCCCAAACTCGCGGATCCAAATATGAGTCTGAATGTTTATCTTCTTATCCTGGAGTTCTGGGAAATTCTGATCTTTTCTTTAATGATCCCTAGAATTACTGAGCCTCATTTCCCATCGATTTGAAACATACATCACGTCAGTGGTAAAGATGGGCCGCCTTTCTCGTCGGCCAGACGAGTCACACACTTTCACATGTAGATATCTGGCTATTTAAACAAATCGTTGACATGATTACAGACGTCCCTCATTTTTCCCTACTTTGCCCCGTTCCACCCAGCCTCCCCCCTCGCCCTGGCTTCACAACATCATTTTCTGTGCCCATGGGCCATTCATACGTACATATATGTTCTTTGGCTCACTCATATGCAGAAGCTAATTAGAACAAAATACACTGACAAAATAAAACCAGAGGCATGGATCCATAGAACAAACCGACAGATTTCAGAGGGGAGAGGGGTGGGGGAGACTGGAAGAGATTAGGCATTTGGCTTCAATTATGTAAGTCTTTTCAGATACTGTTTCAGGCTGAGCCTTGTCCTCTACTTTCACTAAATGTTGATATTCGGCATCATTCCAAATCTTATGTTTACTCTCTTTTACATTAGCATATTTAGGATGGTAGAATAGAGGTGGTTTTATTAGGGAAGCATTTTGAGAATTTAATTTGTTCTCAGAACACTCCAATTTTTCACGTTGGTTAATAATCTCTTCGCAATCACATTTTCTATTTCCATTTATCGCTTAGGTAGAGATACATGGACACACATCTGCACACACACAGATATGGTCGTTCCTAATCACGCTCTATACCTCCGTGTGAGTATAAAGAATGAGTGCCTTTTGCTTTCGACAGTATTTTTGCATATTTGATTACATCCGAATTATGTGGCACCACTCAAAATAAACACAAATAGTTTTTAGAAGCATTTAGATATATTCTTGTAGATTTAATCATACATTTGGTTATTCTGTGATAGTTGGAACCAAATGTTCTAGGATAGAACTAGGATACCAGTGCATTTCAGCCAGAATTATTTCATTGTTTTCATATACTTCCACAGAATGTGGGGTGGGGGTAGGAGAGTGTGTTACAAAATGTTATGGAAATGGAACTATGTAATTAATTATAAGTGTGGCTGGAGGATTTAGAATAAAGTTATAAACCATCATAACAAAATAAGTGAGGTACATACGAGCCAGAGCAGCGTTTACCAGAGAGATTTGAAGGGCCCTGGTCAGGTACTCAGTTGGTTAGAGCATCGTCCCAGTACACCAAGGTTGCAGGTTCCACCTCCAGTCACGGAGCACAGACAAAGCAACTATAAATGCACAAATAAGTAGAACAACCATCCAATGTCTCTCTCCCCCTCTCCCTCTCCCTTTCTCTCCCTCTCTCTCTCTTTCTCTCTAAAATCAATCAATACATTTTTTAAAAGAGAGATATTAGAAGGACGAAGCAAACACAGGTGGGGAAGAGGACACTGCCGCAGAAATGGCTCTGAGATCTCCTAAACGCCTCCTGAGGCTCTGCCCCTGCTGTGCCAGCAGCTAGAGGTGATGGATGCTCTCATCCTCCCATCCTCCCGTGAACCTGCGTTCCGTGCACAGGCACCTGCTGTGGCAGAGGGCCCGGCGCACCCCTCACCTGGCCCTGGCACTTGCCATCACAGACAACTTCATCACCTTACAGACCAAAAGTATTATAAACACCTCACCCTAAAGGAGGAACTAAAAAAAATTGTTTGGGTTTTGCATCGAAGCAGTATCTGAGAATAGTGGTTTCTCAAGTATTTCTATGGAAGACTCCTTTCTTGAGATACTTATAGTTCGTATATAAAAAAAAAGACCACGGACAATAATTATTGGGAGGCACAATTAATGAAGGTTAAGCAATCTTCTTAAAAGCTCTCTGATTTCTCCAAGCCATTAATCTATCACTTTATATCATGAATTTCCAGGAGGGAGACGTTAGGTACACAGTTCCTCAAACTTAATTGAACCTGATACCCATTTATCACAGCCTACATCAAAAGACTAAGGTGATGAAGAACATATTTGTCTAAGAGATTATATTAGAGCATCTTAAAACAAGAGGACACATATGGTTACTTCAATTCTATATCAACCACGTTACGTATCAAAATGTAACATCACACCCCTACTTTCAGCTATGACGACTTTCAGCGACGGACCAAGCCAGCACGATTTCCTCCAAGAATGTGTGAGCCTGGAAGGCCATGCCATACTGCCAATATTCCTGGACCTGTTTGTTTTCAAAATTCTTAATGTTGAAGGGGTTTTCAGAATTAATTATGTTCGTCTAATAAATCACTAAATGCAAAGGAAATTAGTCACAGGCCTCATGTGAAAACTGCACGTAAAGGTAGGTTTTTGGAGAAGGAGCAGTTGGCTTTGGTTGTAGCTCTATGAGGCTTTTGGCCCCTCCCANCGGACCAAGCCAGCACGATTTCCTCCAAGAATGTGTGAGCCTGGAAGGCCATGCCATACTGCCAATATTCCTGGACCTGTTTGTTTTCAAAATTCTTAATGTTGAAGGGGTTTTCAGAATTAATTATGTTCGTCTATAAATCACTAAACGCAAAGGAAATTACTCACAGGCCTCATGTGAAAAATGCACGTAAAGGTAGGTTTTTGGAGAAGGAGCAGTTGGCTTTGGTTGTAGCTCTATGAGGCTTTTGGCCCCTCCCAGATGACATTTGGGCCATGCAGACATGAGGCCGGGTGAGTTACAATGCCAGCCAAGGGAAATGCCTGAAGGAAAAGGAAAGACATGTGGGAAGCCTGAATAGTATCATTCAGGCTGATCAGAGTAGGAGCTGACTATATCGGATGAGCACTTGGAAATTCACAGTGGGCCTGGTGGGCATGACCTTGAAAAGCCAGAGTTAACAGGCAAATGGGAGCTTCTGAAGACTTTCGAGTGGAGGGTAATATGGTCTTGGCCATGGTTTACAAAGACATGGGGGCCTCAAAAAGTAGGATGGACAGGACTTGAAAAGGCTCTTCATTCAGAAACTGGAGATGCACACAGTGAGAGTTCAGGTCTGGCACCGAGCTGCCCCTACAGCGTTGTGGGGTAAATCGGAGTGAGCACTAGCGATTAACATCCAGCAATTGCACTGTGTGCCTGGCAAAGCTTTAGCTTTAGCATGTTTTTTGTTTCTGCTTCTCAGACAGAAACTGCTGCATCTAAGTGCCCCATCTCAAGCTGCATGACAAGGCATAGTTACTATAACCTGTCAGGGTAAAACAAATGAAGAAAGCTGAAATTAGAGGCACCATGGGAAGACCGCCAAGTCTCTGTCACGGCATATTCTGTATCGATACACAATACACAGTGAAATGTGATATTAAGTTCCTACTGCCCCTTGTTTTAAAAAATGGTGAGAACACTTTTCTATTATGACTCAGAAAAAAATCACTTCCTGTACCCTATGGATGCTACTTGTTCTACAGAAGACCAGCAATCTACGCTTTTTTCTGTGAATTTGCCCCAAACCCTCTTTACTAGGAAAGTTGTTCCCTTTAGAGCTTTGAGGTTATTTTCCTGTAGCTCTCAGTTTTAGTTTCAAATTTGAGTCTTCATCACGTGCTTTCTGTGAAGTATCGCGACCTCCCCTTTTCTCTACAAATGATTTGACATTATTATGTGTGATCCGCTCAAGAGCTTCTTTCTGAGCTGGGTTCAGCATTTTATGCACACAGTAGGGGTGAGAGACATCCAATAATCTTCTCTTGTAGAGGAAAATCATTTCCTTATTGATATCCTCACAGAGATCTGATTCTTCTCCTGGGCACCAGACTGCTTTCTCTAAGACCATACTAACCAACTCCCTGACCACAGAAACTCAGGGAGTGCTTGGATGCTTGTGTTAGTTATTTGCTTTGTCTTGTTTTAGTGCTTCTTTTCTTAAATTCCATTTTACTCTCAGTTTTAGCATAGGGGAGGAAAGAGCACAGAAACTGAGCAAACGGGAGAAGACATAAGTCTGCATAGGGGTGAACACCAGAACTGGGTGTGACGGGCCGTCAAGAAACAAGGCATTCGTGGTGATGCCCAGGCCTGGACCCATGCCGCTGGAGGACAGCCAGTTTTCAGTGCTTAGGGCTCCACACTTTCTGTGTCTGGTATGCACAGTGGACAGGAGTGGGGAGGGAGACAGTGAGGCATAGATACAGGGATCCTGGAATTCAAAACAGGGCGGATTATTGTAAAAGTTGCAATCATGTTTCTAACTAGAAGTTTCAGTGGTTCCATATGAATGGCCCTAGAAAACACTCTGGCTAATGGTGGGGGCAGTGTAGGGCCATATTGCTCCCTCTGTTTCCCCTAAGATTTCAGTGTGTTAATGTATTTGAAACCATCCCTGTTCACCTTGCTGTAATGCTAGCATAAGGCTCCCCAGCTTCATGCAGCTTTATTTCTCTGTAGGGAGTTGGCAGCTGCCTCTTCTGGGTTCTTTTTTTTTTATTAATTTTATTTATTTATTTTTTAGATTTTATTTATCTTTAGAAGGGAAGGGAAAGAGAGAGGGAGAGAAATATCAATGTATGGTTGCTTCTCATGTGTCCCTTGCTGGGAACTGGCTTGCAACCTAGGCATGTGCCCTGACTGGGAATTGAACCGCGATCCTTTGGTTTGCAGGCCCAGGCTCAATCCAGCCAGGATTGTAGCCCTGAGCTACACCAGCCAGGGCTCTCCTGGGTTCTTAAGCATGTGAGTAGTAGGCACCTCTGTCTGTACAAATATGTCCCCCCCTTTTGTGTAAAAGAGCTCAGCTGATACGGGGGTCACGATTCCTTAAAGAAATAGGAGTGTGCTTCCCTTTCCATGACAGGGGCCTTGGAAGAAACACCAAGTACATAAGGATCAGCCCCATAAGTTGTTTCTAAGCCGATGAAAAACATAGATGCAGGAAAATCACCAGTTTGTCTTAAGAACTAAGACTATCCCCAGTGTTTTTCAAGTGTTTGAAATTTTCACTCTCCACGAATGAGGCCACCTTTTCAAACGAAATGCACAAGCCACAATGTCATCCTTTCCAAAAGACAGAGGAGTTACTTAAGGTGCTTAATAGCAGTGTAATAGAGAGCAATGGCCTGAGACTGAAAAAAGCAGCAATTTAAATTGGACATTAAGAAAATTTCACTCAAAGCAAGGGCAATTATACAATGAAATAATTTCCTAAGGGAGAAACAGTGAGATGCCATTAAAAGAGTTGTTTAAAAGAGAGCGGATAAAAACAATCGCAGTTGAATCTGTTGGAAGATCGTTTTATGATTTATTGCTGAGCTATGCCCGTACATCATCCTTACTGGAGAGTTACCAGGCTGGAGCAGCTTCCTTTATAGCCGGGAGGGATCTGCACAGTACCAGAGGACTATGATGTCTGTATCCTATTTCTCTTCATGCGAAAATATGAGCTATAAATAGATTATGGGTAGCAAAGACAAAGGGAACATAGGGGCCCCTAGTTATTCAAAACCTACCCTGTGCCCTAGAATATTTGTAGACACACACACACATCCACATCTATTATCTATTTCTATCTATCTATCTGTCTATCTACATATTGTCTGTTTATATAGCTATCAAATCTTACTCAAATCTTTAAGCAAATAACTGATTTGTTCAAATTGGCCCCCAGAATCAGCTGGTATTACAGGGTATGAGGGTGCACAGCATGCACTAACACGCTGCACAACCCGGAGGGTGGGATAGAAAAAGCATCCCTCGCCTGAGGCCCCAAGTCCCAAGTGTGTATCCCAGCAAACCCCAACCTGGAATTGTGCAAGGCTCTTAAACCTCTCCCCGTTTCCCATTTTACATGTATCAATAGAAAGGCATGGAAAAAAGCATAAGACATGCAAGAAGAACACACACACACACACACACACACACAAATCAAATCAGGGAAGCAAACCCAAAGATACCATAGTTTTCAGACTATAAGATGCACCACCCCCAAATCTGGGAGGAATAATGGTTGTTAATGCTGCTGTTGAGTTCTGTTTTCATTTGCATTGGTGAAGTGTTACGTTATTTATGTTATTAAATATTTAACCACATTTTTTGCTCAAATTGTTTTCTATTTTCCTTCTCTAAAAACTAGGTACATCTTATGGTCTGAAAAAATATGGTAACTTAGGTTCAGGAGTAACCAGAGAAGTCCTAAAAGGCCGTCATAAATAATTTAGAGGAAACAAATATTTTCAATGACTGGAAACATGAAGAGTTTTGATTGAAATCTGGAATCTACAAAAAGGAGTCAAAGGGATATTCCAGAATTGAAAAAAGATAACACCTCTAACACAGCTATTGAGTTCAGTGGAAAGAGACATTTAGCAGAGGGCAGAATTAGTGAACCCACAGAGAGATGGGAGACCATATCAGAATTGAAGCACAGAGTCACAAAACTAATGGAGAAGGCAAAGCAGCACAGGAAATGTGCCGGACACAGATGTAATAACATGTGCGGCAATGTAGCCCCAGACAAAAAGGTCAAGAGGTTTCCTAACATGCTTAAAATTGTCAGCCTGTAAATTCAAGAAGTTCGGTGATATCCAGAGGAGATTAATACAAAGAAAATTACACTTCTCTTTGGGCAATTTGGGCTGAGCTCATGGCTCTGTTTGATAGTTGCTGGGCTGACTGAGGGCTGATGGCGCGGGATGGCCTCAGCGAAGGTGGGCTGTGCCCACTCCTCGTGGTCTCTCATTCCTCGGCAGGCTATCCTGCTTATTCTCACAGCAACAAGGGGCTCCAAGAGAGAAGGCAGTAAGCCCCGGAACTGGCACATGCCACTTTCACCAGAGTCCACTAGCCAAAGCAAACTACAGGGCCAGCCCTACTCAGGTGGTGGGGAAATCGTCTTTGCTTCTGGGGGGCATGACGTGCTGCAAAGTCCCATTGTACAGAGTGTGGACTCAGGGAGGGGAGTAATTGCAGACAATTTTGTAACACTAACGCTTATCTGAGAAACCCACAGCTCTTTGTGTACACATACCATATCTTCTAATTCACAAGCACAGTTTGGGTTTGTTTTTGTGAATGAGAAGATCAAAGGACACTGCATCTGAAAACAAGAGTATGCAGGGAATCAATAGGAAGATGAATACGAAGAGTTTTGTAAACGAACAAACACAGGCAGACAACTGAAAGCATTAGTCCCACTCAAGAGATCAGGACTTTCACGACGGCACTCTCTCCTTCCTTGCGTGTTTCAGGGCCTCCCATTCCCAGACACGAGGTGGCTGGTTTTCCCTGAACATTTCCATGTATTCCCACTCTCCACGGCCCCCACGCTGTCTTCCAGCTTGCTCCTGGTACCTGGAATGGCCTACCCCATTAAGTCAAACCCTACCAATAACTTCAGATCCAACAAGAAGGCTACATCATCTTTCACCAGCTTGCCTCTAATCCTCCCCTGCAATTCCAAAGTAGGAATAAGGCTCCTGAACTCACAATAAATGTAAGCATTTTTCACAGTATCCTTCCCCTGGCCTGGCCTGTTCTATGTCAGTTTTCTCCATGTTTTTTTCTGTCTCTGAAAAGCATAATCTCGACGGCAGGATCCAAGGCAGGCTCACCTTTGCATTCTTTCACAGCCCCTGCACAAAGCCAAAGGCTCACTCGCAGGGCAGGTATTCGCCTTGTCACCTGCTCAATTTCTAAAGGGATCTGGCACAGTTCAATTCTATTACATTATACAGACATCTTCAGTTGCGTCTTAATTTCTCACCATACAGGATAGATGGACCCTGTGAGATTCCTTTTACATGAGCAAGATGATTGATGTCCAACAAGGAGAGAAAGAAAAGGGACGTGGGCTTCACTCCTGATTTTGACACGTGTATTTTCTTGAGCCTCTGGGCATCAAAGCCTCTCCTGCAAGCTTTGATTCATCACTAACGAAGATTTTCTTCAAACTCTTCTCGTTCACGCATCCAGCTTCCCCTGAAAGATGTGAACAAATGTCAATTGCTTCCTCTTCCAGTTCATCACTCAAGATGCCTGACAGCTTTTGCTTTTAATGAACGCCACCAGAGCACGCGGTCCCCGCAATGCTGCTCTTTCCCCTTCTTGGCTCCCGGCCCACACTAACACTGCTTTGATGCGGTGGATACAATAGAGTCTGTCGAACAGATGTAATCACAGGCTACCCTCCATTTAACAGCCAATCAATGTAACCGACATGATGTCCTTTTTGGCTAGGTATTCATGTACTTCTAACTGTTCTCGACTGCCTGCAAAATTCTTAATCAGATTGATCTGTTTTTCTGAACGTGTGCAGAGGCTGTGTTCCTTGTTCTACCACCCGAGGTTTTAAAAATGTCTCATTATTTATTTAAATCAAGTTCTGTTTAATTCAGAGCCTGCACTCCCCTGGGTGACAAGAAATTCAAGCTCAGAGTTTGCTTTTAAAAAAAAAAAGTAAAAATGTATTTTAGAACAGTTTTATAGAATTATTGCAAAAAATAGAGCTCTTGTTTCTGCCATTATTAATACCTTACATTAATATGGAATATCTGTATTAATGAATGAAGTAGTGTAGGTATATTCTTAACTAAAGCCCATGCTTCATTCAGATTTCCTTGGTATTCCCTGTCCGTCTTCTGTTTCAGGATCCCATTAAGGATCGAACATTAAACGTCAGTAGTCTCGTCTCCGGAGGCTCCTTTTGACGGTCAGTTTCTCAGACTGTCCTTGCTTTTGACAACCTCACCTGTTCTGAATGTTGGTGATCAGGTATTTTGCCGTGTCCTTCAAATGATATTCATCTAATATTTTCCCCATAATTAGACTGCAGTTAAGGGTTTGGGGAGGAGACCACAAGGAGGAGTGCCATGGTCACCAGTTCATATCAAATCTACACACTACCAACATGACTTACTGTCAGGGTTGACCTTGATCTCCTGGCTGCCATAGTGTTGGTCAGGTTTACCCACGGCGAAGTCATTCTATTTTTCCCCCATTTCCACTTTTCCTGGAGGAGATAACACGCTCAGCTCACACTTCAGGAATGAGGAGCGAGGCTCTACCTACATGAGGACAGAGTACATACAATTGGCTATATTTGTGTGAGTTTATTTCCAGGCGTAGCATTCCGTTCCATTGATCTACAAATCTGTTCGTTCTGTCAACAGTGCAGTTCTGATTACTAGAGTCATATAGCAAGTCTCGGTATCAGTGGTGAGACTTCCATACTCGATCTTCTTTAGTGTTTTGATGCTTAGTCAAGGCCTTTTGCCTTTCCACAAAACGTTACAAATCTGTTATCATGATCTACAAAATACCTAATATGCATGTAGACAAAAGAACAATATAATTTAAAATAGTAGAGGTAGTCGATAGCACCATTGATAGAGGCCTAAGGGGTAATTTTGCCAGTGTGATCAGAGAAGACCTCCTTAGGGAATCCCATTTGAGATAACTGAATGAAGAGAAAGCAAGTCCTGCAAGTTCAGGACAATAGATCTCTAGGGTAGAGACAAAGGAGTGAAGGAGGCCTCCTTTGCTTTCCCTTAGCAACTCCAAGAAGGCCAAGCGGCTGAGCTAAGCAGGCCCCCGGGGAGAGCGGTCAGAGTGAATTTGATTGCAGCTGGAGTACCACGCAGGGGCTAGAACATGTAGGTGCTGATGGGCGGCCACACAGAGCTTTAGAGAGCAACAGGGGACAGAGTGACCCTGGAAAATTGTTTGACAGAGTCTAGGCGGGCACCTGAATGCTCGATTCAAATTCACACCAACAGACAATTGCTTGCATTGTGTTAAAAAATTGTCCCACTCCTTTGTGCCTTTGTTCTAGGTACAAAGGTAGGTTAGAAAATATGAAAGGAAATAATTCAGAAACTTCTTTCCAATATGAAGCAGTTTTCAGTGACCACAAATAACTGTCTCACTCGTAGCAGACAAAGTGAAAAGCACGGAGTTTCCAAGTTGTCTGCGATGTTCTTCACCATCTTGGACTTGTGTGTAAATAGGCTTTACATTTAAAAGAAATTTAATTTTCTTACTTCTTTCATTACCTCGCTCTGCCACCTTCCATCACTATCTGTGTCTCTCTCCCTCCCTCCCTCTTCCTGCCCCTCTACTTCCCCCTCGTCCTTTGAATCTAGTTCAGTTTGTCCATCTATTGATCGATCATCTGTCTATTATCTGTCTCTAACCTGATCTAATTCAAGGACCTCACAAGGTGAGTCTGTTAGCACCGCAGCACTATCTTGAATAGAGAGAACTACTTCATGCTTCAACAATACAGAATGATTTGCTATTCCCCCCAACCCCTCTGCCCTGTGTGTTCAGATCGTTCCCCTTACCCTGTACTGCCTCCACCAGGGCCCCGCCCTGCGGCAATCCCACCAATCCTCCAGGAGCCAGTCCAAATGCTACCTTCTCTAGAAATCACTTCGTGAGAGTCAAAATGCTCAAGATGACTTTTGGCCTGAGTAGCACTAGACCTGAACTGGGCTTTGGGGAAATAACTCTGACATCAGTGTACAAAATAACTGCAAGGTAAAGAAGTAAAAGGAAATGGTTCTGGTTAATACCCAGAAATCAATAGTTTTAACAGACTGCGAGCCGCTTGCCCCAATCTCTGCAGTTTTGGCCCCTTTCCCTAGTCCCGTGTGTCAGGGGCACAGGTGGGCAGTGACTTTGTTTCTTCATGAGCACAAACGCAGCCTGGGTGTTTGATGGAGGCTGGCTGAGTCCCTATGAAGATGACAAAGTCACTGGCTTTGTCTCTGCAGTTGAAAAAAAATACTATGTAAATGCGGCTGTGAGTCACCCGTATTCAATTTAGGCAATTGCATTTGGACGTGTGATGATTCTATCTGAAAATGGGATCAGTCACGGAGGAAAATGGACTTGGTGAGGCTGAACAAACAAGTCACGCACGAAAAATTGAAATTTCCATGTTACCCTTGGGTTCTTAGATGACGTTGTCCGTGTCTCTGAAGCTCTGGGGAGTTCTTTATTTTCCTTGTGTCACAAAAGATGTAGGGCCCACGTGCGCACCTGCGCATTCAGCCTCCACCTGCAGTGCCAGCTGCTGCGTTTGCTGCTCAGCACGAGGCCTCGCCATGTGGCTGTTGCTGCATTTGTAAATCCCCATCCTGCGTGGTACAGGCCGTAGGACCGCTATGCTCCCGCCCTCCCTCCCTGTCTCCTTCCCCTTTCCCCCCCCTTTCCCAATCTGCATCAAAATGAACAACCATAATGAAATCTGCCTTGGCCAGCTGATTGCATTTCCCGAACCAAACAAGATAACGGCCAAGGTTCTTTGGAACATGAGTTAACTAACTTCATGTTTTTATGTTTGTGAAAATATGATTTCTTCTTCCCCTGTCCATCAGTCAGAGCTAATCTGAAATGGGCATTGTCATTATTGCTTCTCTGGGCATAGAGCCTTCGTTTCTGAGTCAGACCATCCCTAACACACTTTCGGTTACTGAGGCAGCAACTACAGGCTGAGATTTGCTTTTTAGGATTATATTCAATACTTTGTAGTAGTAGCAGCAGTAGTAGTGGTACTAGCAACAAAAGCAATAATCCTATATATTATTTATCAGGCAATTATCATGTACCAACCACGGTGATAAGCACTCACTATATAGTATCTAATTTAATCCCTCTAGGAATCCTCGGCAATAGCCATTATGATTCTCATGTTGGCAACGAGGGGGTTCAGGCTCAGAGAAATTTTATAGAGCAAACAACTCTCAGGTGTTAGAGTCTGGATTCAATCCCAGGTCTTTTGAACTTGTCTTCTTAATCTCCCTGCCATAGGCCACTCAGAACCTGTAGGAGGAGCTCTTACCGGTAAGACTAGGATTCATTAGTTGTTTGTTTGTTTTTTCGAGCGACAGGATAGTGAGAATGGGGCTTGTTTTAGAAGTTGAGCACAGCAACGCCATTGTCTGCACCGAGTAGAGGAACCTGAAGACTCATAATACGGTGAGGAAAGGTCGGTGTTGCTCAACAAAATTCATGGAACCAGTGTGGTCTCTACTACTTACTGCCCAGATATAGATAAACACCGAACCAAGGGCAATGAACTTTACCCAGTCTTCGACAGTGAGCACAGGTAGAAAAAGAGGCTCATACACATCACAATTGAGATCAGATTGGTTTAAAATGCTATTACCGAGATGCATAAAATGGAGTGGGATGATCAGGGAATCACAGTTTGCAATAGTTGGCACACTGCATTTTTCAATGGTAATATTCTATAAAGTTGTAGATTGACAATTATAGGAAATCATATTAAAGGCTATAGCAAGGTCTAGAGGGGAGAAAAATCACACGTGTCTCCAGTGGCTGGAGAAATAAGTATGGAAGAAATAATTCTCCACATGAGTCCTGGTGAGGAATGGTTGTGGACTCAGAAAGCCATAGAAAACCACACTACTATGTTCTTGCAGCATTATTCACAATGGCCAAGATACGGAAACAACCTATGTTGCCAACAATAGACAAATGGATGAAGAAGATGTGGTACGTATACATAATGAAATTTTCTTTACTCAGCCAATATTCAGCCACAAAAAGAATGAAACCTTGCCACGGATGGACCTAGAAGGTATTATGCTAAGCAAACTAAGTCAGTAGAAAGAGACAAATACCACGGGATTTCACATATACGCGGACCTAAAAAAATTAATGAAGACACAAACTCACTGATACAGAGAACACACTGATGGTTGCCAGATGGGAGAGGGGCTGGAGGGGTGGTGAAAAAGGGGAATAAATTAGTAAGTACAAATTTCCAGCTATTAAAACAATCATGGGGATATAAAATACAGCCTGGGGAATATAGTCAATAACTACGTATGGTGTCAGATGGGTACTAGACTTATCAGAATGATCACTTTATAAGTTCTGATAGTGTCTAAACTTTATCAGTGTCTGAACACTATGTTGCACACCTGAAACTACTATACTGCATGTCAACTGTAATTGGAAAAAAGCTGGATTCATTCCTTCAATCTACTCAATATAGAATGATTAAAAAAAAACAAAGATCATGTAATTTACTCAAGCTCAAAGAGCCGCTTAGTAGTGATGTCAGAACTAGACCAAGTATCCTGAGTTCTTGATGACCAGGTGCTTATTCGAGTCTCTGTCCACACAGTGATTGTCACACAGTCTTGTGGCTTTCCAAAGGGGGCGGGACATGGTTGAGAGACTGGCTTTTTTCACTGCCTCTTGGGGCAACTCTCAGAGGACAAGGTAATCAGATGCCAATGTCCAAAAAAGCGCTTCCAAAATATACTCTTTTCTCTTGGCTATAAAGAGTCCCAAAGTCCCCTGGCTGATGGGAGAAGAAAGTTCAGTTGCAGCCTCTGTTCCTGCCTTGTCTCCTCCTCTCGGTCAACAATGACCAATGACCGAGTCGTGCTCCACAGGTTGAAATGCTAGCAGGGTGTAGCGGGGAAGAGTGTGGCTGAAGCCAGATGCATCTCATTCCATCACTTACCTCCATCAAACCATCATTTTCCCATTCTCTAAAATGAGGATAATAACAGAATTGTATTCAAAGCTTATGGGGTTCTTAGTGAATTAATATGAAAAAATATGGTATTATCTGGTACATGAAAACTTCTCAACAAATAACATCTACGATTATGATGCTTGTGGTCGATGCCTCGGGTATTAATTAAACATTAATTGGGTGCCTGTCCAGTGCCTTGAAGCCATGGCCTGAAGAGAAAATAAAGACAGCAGAACCAAGACTGACTGGAACACAGGGTAGCGGGCCTTCCAAGAGAGTGCGAGTCTCTGGTCCAATTCTATCAGCAGCTCTTCTCTTGATTTGGGTTCTCTCCTAGACCTGACCCTGAGACAATGATTCAAGGGCAAACGTTTAGAGTCGTGCACGATCCCAGGAAACACAGGGATCCCACATAGGAAAGAAAGAGAAGGAAACCCACAGTGGACACCTTACTCAGCAGGGGTCTGGTCTGGGAAACTAGATCTTGGTCCTGCTGCGGGACTCAGAGACAGTGCCAGCACACCTCGGCACAACCCCACTGAAGTCAGGGAACCTGGACGTTCTCCCACGTAGTCCTCCTCCATGGTCGGCCGAGGGCTGCCGTCGCCCGCATTAAAACCCCAGAGATGAGTGAGCTCTGCTAGCCAGAAAGTAGCCCTCAGGTGGAGAATCCCAGGTGTCAACAAAAAGAAACCTTTGAGGAACAAAGAAGCGAGGCCCGAAGAGAGTGGATGAGTGAGGAGGGACAGGGAGAACATCTGACAAAGATTCAAAGTAAAGGCAATACTGACATTTACTGTCTCGAATAATGGTGTTCTAATCCTGGTCTTACTCAGGACTTGGGATCCCAAGGGTTGGTTTTAGTTCTGATGATTAACAATGAAATACAGTTAGGTCAGCAGTGAGAAACACAGAAAGATCTGGGCAAGCCATCTGGATGAGAAACACAAGGGCTGAGAGGTGGGTTCCTGCACTCCAGGCTGAGGAAGTGTTCCAGGTAAAGTGCCCTTTTTCGGTTGGCCTGTGACATTGGGACTGAGAAGAAGTTTCACTCTGGTTCAGCAGTAAAACTGCCCGTGAACTAGGTAGAGGGTGTGCAAACGCTTGAGATCCCGAAACCATCCTGCCTACCACAACGAGGAGTGTGTGGAACCTTTGCCGAGCAGTCCTGAATTCCCCACATCTATGTTACTCCAGCTCGAAAGAATCATTTAACATTGGTTGATGCCTTGCTGTGTTTGAGGAATTGCAAGTTACCTCACCTACAACAGCCTCCATGTAAAACATTAAAATAGCCTTAACCCATAGAGGATGAGTAATGAATGCACCACGTTAGCAGGGAGCCGAAGACCACAGCCCATGTTCTTCCCACACAGCTCACTTCCGCACCGGGCGGAGGTCAGCCTAGGCTATGAATTGAGAGAGGTGGGGAATGAATAACCTCTGTTAGCTTTCAAGAGCATCACTAGCAGTGAGCCGAAAACATTATCCTAATCCTACAGCTTCCCTGGACCATCCATGGTCTTCCCTGGACTCCCCAATGCAGTCTGTCCATCACACTGCGTTGGAGCCGGGACCTAAAAATGTGAAATTTGAAACCTGTGATTTCTCCCTCTCTACTCTTAATAAACAAACCCAATTCCACATGAAAATCAAGATAAAAGGTAGTCAATAATAGTGGGTTTTTTCCAGAATGAAAAGTAAAAGGGAGTATTTATTTGCTAAAGTCACTGGGATTGAATAGTCTTTAATTATTGTTTATTTTATTGATTCCCTTTGAGATTCAAGTCTGCTCTGAATACAGCTGTTTCTTCAAGATAGGAGGCTGACTATGAGCTTATTTCAATATGTTGTGTCATAGGAAAATGGTTTTGTAGAAACCACTGGGAAACAGCAACATAATTTTAAGATGCACTTAGTCTTAAATGCAAACTCCTTCTTGTTTATCTTACTGGCAGATTAATAGTTTAAATTTCTAAATGCCAGGCTGTTCAAATGTCAGATAAAAACAGGGTTCTTCAAACACTGATGGTCCTTGTTCATCACCATCAACTGGAAAATGAGTAAAACTGCTGATTCTCAGCTTCCACCCCAGAGATTCAGATAAATAATTCAGACATTTCTGTGTGTGTATCATACAAACAAAGTATGTGAAATTCACAAAGGCAATTCTCAAAAAAACATTAATCATGTAGTTTATATGTACCTTTGAAAAACAATTTGGCAGTCTCAATTAAGGGATTTGACATTGTAACAACTCCTGGGACTCAGCTTACAGAGATGAGTTTACGATAGACAGACACCTGCTGTGTGGTGTGGTCGTGTTCCCCACCATCTTCTTTAAATGGTGGTAACCCGAACTATACAAAATGTCTAAATATAGGAGAATGTAAGTGTATGCAAATTACTTAGCCACCATTAAACTCCGTTTTCCCAAATGTAGTGATAAGATAATAATTTTTACCTAATATCGTTGTTAAGATAATAGAAATGTCAGCAAAGTGCTTACTTGGTACATTTTCAATGTTAATATTTATGTTTCCCCTTTCCCTCACCTACCAGGATACCATAAAACAGTAACATGGTGTGCATCGATGATGGAGCAGAAGTCAGAGACGTTTGCAACATAACGTTAATTAACAAACAGGGTCAGCATTATAAGTACAGTATTAAGCAGTTGACAAATACATTATCACCTACTTCGTGTCAGACACTATGTAAAGACTTCAGGAAACAGGGATTAATGAAACAGACGGGGACTATTTTCTGATGCGAACTAACATTTCAGTCCAGGGGTTAGCAAACTTCTCCTGAAAGGGCCACATAGTGACTATTTTAAGCTTTGTGAGGTATCAGTTTTTGTCACATCTACTCAGCTCTGCCATTGTGGCATGAAAACAGATACAGGCAATACGTAAGCAAACGGATGCTGCTGTGTTCATTAACAATAAGACTTTATGTTAATGTAAGAAATGGCTGAACTTGTAAGAATTTTTATGAGTTTGTCTGAGTTGAACTGAATACTAAACCGGGAAGCAAAATCTCAAAGGATGGAAAAAAATGCTCCAAAGAATGGCAATTTTGCACCTTATTTTATACATTACAATCAAAGGAGGAGGCTTAAGAGGTTAGATAACACTTACTGGTGACAGATTCGGGGAGCAGGAGAAAGCAAAGGGGGGAAATCTCTGGGACTGGATAAGAAGTGAAACAGCCCTGGCTGGTGTAGCTCAGTGGATTGAGCGCGGGCCTGCGAACTACATGATCGCGGTTCGATTCCCAGTCAGGGCACATGCCTGGGTTGCAGGCCAGTTCCCGGTAGGGGACACACCAGAGGCAACCATACATTGATCCTTCTCTCCTTCCCTTCCCCTCTAAAGATAAATAAATAAAAATTTAAAAAAAAAAGCAATGAACAAATGGACGCATACTTCTTCTATGCTGGTGGGTATAGGATAGTTAGAGGTTAATAATTAACATGATAACAATAACAACGGGTTCTGTGGCCTCTGCTCTGGTGTAGTGAGGGGTCTAGAAAAGGAAATTACCCTCACTTTCCAAAGGCATGTTATCAAAGATGCAAAAAGATGATAGACAGGCTCACCTAAGGGAGATTCTGGCATAGGACACGCTACCCGCCACGGCTTGCTTTCAGTTTGAAGGTTTTCCCTGCAGACCTTCCTGTGTGGTTACTTGAGGTCTCTGAGTGAGAAAGACCTGCCATGGTGGCCTCCCTTGGGCTTGTCGGGTTTTCATCCCCTTTTCATCCACACTTAAACAAGTTTCCTAAATTTGTACAAGTGCCTTTACGAAAGTAGATGGTGGGCCAGGTTTGGCCTGCAGGCAGTAGTATGCTGGCCCCTGGCCCAGTCTATTTTAGCTAAATAAGAAGTAAAACTACCGTGTTTCCAATCTAGAGGGAAATGTCCCAAAAGTTAAATTAGGAGACATTTAGGTAGCTGAAGCATGTGTAATTGTTTTATTTTGTAGACATTTTTGTAGTTTGCAACATTTCTCAAAGGCGTACACACTATGTCCGACATAAAGTGGAGAAAAAGAACATTTGAACATGTTTGGGCATTATCTGAGCCCTCGGAACAGTCATGGAGCTTGAACCTGAGATTAAAATGTTGCTGTGAAATACTGACGTGACTAATAGCATTCGGATAATGTGGAACATCGAGGCTATCACTGCAGTTTCAGAACCCATAGAGCACTTTTGAACTGAGAGCTCCGTGGCAGCTCCTTGTCAGGCAATTTCAACTGTGTAGGATTCTTCTGTGGGTATTTGTGCAGCTGTGGTGGCAATGACCCCATTCTCCTCATTACTCATGAACTCAGAAGGCCCCTTAATCAAAACCAGCTACAATCAATGGATGCCTGTCATTTGTCTAGCGCAAGCTAGGAGCTATGAAACATAAGATGAGACACCACATTCTCGATTCTCAGGAGTACGTTAAAAAAAAGCTTCAGAATTTTAGACCTTGTAGCAGCTGGCTGTGTTGTACCGTTTCACTTGCTGCTGCTGCTGTTAGCAGCCCGGTGCCACTTCTCTTGGTGACACGCGGGATGGGTCACTTTATGTCCCCCAGAAGACATGTTGAGGCCCTAAATCCTAGGAACTCCGAATGTGACCTTATTTGGAAACAGGGTCTTTGCAAATCTAATCAAGGTAAAGATGAGGTCATTGGGGTGAGACCTAATCCAATGTGGCTGGTGTTTGTATGAGAAGAAAACTAGGGCACAGAGACACAAGGGAGAGGCACTGTGAAGACAGAAGCAGAGGCTGCAGAGACGCATCCACCATCCAGACGCCGCTGCTGAGGCTGGCTGGCAACCACCAGGAGCCAGGAGAGAGTCGTGGGGTATGTTCTCCCGCAGAGCCCGCAGAGCCTCCAGAGCACCAATCCCACCAGCACCCTGGCTTTGGACTTCTAGCTCCCAGACCTGTGAGAAAATAAATTCAAGGTTTACAGCACCCAGCATGCAATGCTTGCTTATAGGATCCCTAGGAAACTAATACAATGTGAAAAAATCACCTTGGATACACAGTCTGGGAAGAGAGATCTATCGTTTGCTTGGAAGCATGCCATGCATGACGCTGAGTGTGGATATGTTAGAGTCCTTGTGTTCAGCAGTTTCCAAACGGCTCCCAACAAACAGTTCCTTCCATCCTTGTGAGCAAACGCCACTCCTTGTACCAAGGGGTAAAGACTACAGTTTTGTCTTACTTTGATCAATAGAATGCAGTGGAAGTATCATCTTGGGGACTTCCAAACCCAGGCCTTAAGAGGACAGGTGCGGCTTCTGCTTTTTATCTTTTGTATCCCAGCCTCCATGCTCTCAGGAGTCAAGGATGAACTAGTGAGTGATGACAGAAGCCCCAAAGGCAGACCCTAAGTGAGGAGAGTCCTTCTTGGATGTTCTAGTTCCACCTCACTCTTAGCTGATGGTAGCCACCCAAGTGGTGTTTACCACATAAAACACTCAGAAGGTAAGGGATATGGAACAGCTGCTGACCCCAGTCAGCACCACAGAGAACAGAACAACCACCACGCTGAGCCCTGTCCCCATTCCTGACCTACAGATGGTGATAAAAAATACATTGTACCTGTTTTACTTTACTACGTCAGGACTTTATTACATGACAATGGACAACTGGTACAATGCACGTGAGTGTTGAGAATTAGGGAAGAAATAGAGAGGAGGGCAGCTGGCTAGGTTACAATGGATTAAGACAAAAATGAGTAGAGGAAGAAGGCAAAGACTACTAAGATTAGGGATTTAGCAGCAAAAGAACAGAAGTTCATTTGCTAAAAACAAGGAATAGATTCAATTTGCAGGTTTGATGGTTTCAAGGCCAGGACAAATTGGGTGTGCTGAAAGAAAAGGAGAGAATGATTGAGGAACACTTGGCCATGTGCAATTTTTAACATTTAGCTGTTCCAAGGACTTTCCACACAGTGTGGCCTGAAGAACAGAAGCCTAACATGGTCTTTCACCTGGCCCGCTGGGCTGTGCCTCTCAGCATTGAGTTTTCTGACCTCATTTTTCTCTTTTTGCTCAGGATAAGCTTTCTACAAAAAGTTGATCATGCCTTTTAAAGGGGACATACTATTTGAATAAGTTGTTGTACATATTTATTTAGTGTTCCCATTCTCTAAATACTTTAAGGTGACTGTGGCCGAGCCCATAATGTTCAGAAAATGCAAATTATAAGCAGTATATTGCCCAGCTACACAGCTCACTTTTTGGTCCAAAAAATATAGACATGAGAAAGTACTATGTCACATTCTTGTGCTTCTTCATACAATGCTTCCTAAGCATTCTAGGCTGGAAGCTGCCCGCCTCCCTCCTCTTCTCTCGTGTACAAACATGCATGGCTACCACTGGGTAGATTCACAAAGAAGTTTGAAAACTGAAGGCAGAACACTCTGCCTCCATGATTCCTGTGTTCATGTAAAGGGGCATGTAAAAAGCAGCACAGTGAGATTGCTGTATTTCATTGGGCTTTTCACATACCTCTCTCCTCTACACTCTCAACATTTGAGTGTATCTGTGCTTCCTCAACATTTGAGTGTATCTAAGTCTGGGAGCTCCACAGGGCAGTCTTCTGTCTTATTTATTCCTCCAAACTCAATGTTTCCAGCACATCAAACTGTTCAATAATGTTAATAATTGAACACATGATCTGGCATCAGAATCTGTGACATTACCATCTTGTATGAGTCATTTAACTTCCCATGCTTGAGGACTTCTCTGTCTCTAGCTAAAAGGAAGGATTGCTACTTGCTCCTGCCTGCTCTAAGCCACTCTACTGCAGTTTAACCAGTTAATCATCATAAAACACTCAGAAGGTAAGGGATGTGGGGCAATGCCAGGTGGTAACAAAATCCCAGGGCATCTCGAAGAGACCTGTCGATCAGCGAAAAGTCATGGAAGGCAGCTTCAAGCACCAGATTTCCTGACAGCTGTGGAAGCTTGTCTGTCTGTCATGTTGGTGTCAGGGATCCTGGGGGCTCAGCTATGAGTCCTGCTGATTGATGTTCATAGTCTCAGCTCTGCTTAGCACCTGTTTGGATGTATCACTGAAAGGTGAACATGCAGCATCGCTGCACTTGGCTTTGATATTCAATGTCACATGTGTTCTTTATTTATCTATAACAGATGCAAACCTTTTATAGTTATGAATTCAAGGTTGGGATTGTCTAGGACAGGCTGACAGTAGCCCTGGAATGTGATTGTCAATTCTTGTCACACGATCCCACTTTGAATAATCAGATGGTGGATGAAAAGCAAATATTACTGTTTAAATGTAAATAAACACACATATAAATAAACAGCACACACATAAATGAACGTTCCAAAATTTTCCACACTTTCCAGTATTTCCACTTCCCCTATTTTTCCAAATTTGCCACAACTGTGGATCTGCCAACCCCCATTTAAGCCAGCCCAGCTGATGCTGCAAGAGGTGGGGGCTGTTCCCATCAAGCCCTACCCAAACTGAAGATTCAAGAGAAAATTATGGGTTTTTTTTTTAAGTCTCTAAGTTATAGGGTGGATTGT
This sequence comes from Sturnira hondurensis, assembly GCF_014824575.4. Taxonomy (NCBI): domain Eukaryota; kingdom Metazoa; phylum Chordata; class Mammalia; order Chiroptera; family Phyllostomidae; genus Sturnira; species Sturnira hondurensis. The sequence continues at coordinate 12,182,588 of NW_028091637.1, forward strand.
TATACAGCAAATGATTACTGATACACTCCCTTACCTATTCCTAATTCCTTCACTGAGAGATAGCTATTTTACATTTGTTTTGCTATTTATTCTGTGAGCTGCTTCCAAATTTCTTCTCAATACCAATTCAAGTATGTTGTGCACACTTTCTGAGACTCAGTTCTTCTGAAGTTCACCCGAGACACTGAGCTTTGATGTGGTACGGGAAATGGCACACAGTAAGTGCTAAATAAATTGTGATTTTTGCAATTAGGAGAAAACTACATTTTTCATATCAATGTAGAATAATCAACATAGTGGGGACACATGTCAGGGATGCATATGGTCAAGGCCTATTTTTTTTTAATTTTTTAAAAAGATTTTATTTATTTATTTATCTTTAGATGGGAAGGAGAAAGGGAGAGAAACATCAATGTATGGTTGCCTTTCGTGCATCCCCTGCTGGGAGTTGGCCTGCAGGGAACCGGCCTGCAACCCAGGCATGTGCCCTGACTGGGAATCGAACCGAGATCCTCTGGTTCGCAGGCCCGTGCTCAATCCACTGAGCTACACCAGCCAGGTGGTCAAGGCCTATTTAAATCCAATGGCAGTATAACTTGGAAAACAGAGAATTCTGTATCAAGTACAGTTGAGTCAGTGCATACATATATTTATATAGCTGTTTTTTTCTTTTTTAAATGTTATTTTCGATTCCAGTTTATATTCAGTATTATTTTGCAGTTAGCAGTTAGTGGTTTCACATAGTGGTTAGACAGTCATATACTTTACTTCCATTTTAGTGGAGTTTAAGAGAAAGCATGGTGAATGTAATTCTTTACATTCACATGTTTAACTGAAAATCTTTTTGTATCTTTAGTCTGGTATTCGCAAATGTTCTCTGGGTTTAGAATCAGTAGCTAAGAGTGGAGCAAAGGTAAGCTGGGTTCTGGGGGTCAGGGTTCCCTCCCCTCTGCACCCTGGGACTGGCTTATTTGAGAGGACCTTCCACACTCACTGGTTAGCGAGGCTTTGCCAGTGTGGTAGGGTATTCTGGGGCTCCTTCTGGGGAATCAGGCAGGAACTTACTCCTCATGAAATATCACCCCAAAATCAAGCTGAGTCAGAGGAGCCACATAACATCGGCTCATTTGGAGGAAAGGTGATTATCCCTTAAAAGGGTCTGGAGCCAGGGGCCCCTGTTTCGGTTTTGCCAATGTACTCACTCAGGAAAAAGCCAAAGTACAAGTGTAATCACCATGTAGATCTTTCATATTTTTAATTTTCATTTTTGATTTAGTTAGTATACAATGTTATATCAGTTATGTTAGTTTCAGGTGTACATTTTATATACCTTACAATGTGGTCACCCCACTAATTCTAGTAATCATCTGTCACCGGGCAAACTTATCACAATATTACTGACTATACACCCCTTCACCTTTTCCCCTGCCCCACCCCCCGCCACCTCCCCTCTGGCAACCATCCCTGTGGCCTCTGCTAGAACTGACAAGGGACCACACTGAAGCCTGTGTCTCTCTTCACCGAGCCTCATCCCTGCCCCTGCAGCCCAGTCCCTCCCACCTTGGTGCTTCCTGGCACCTCGGGGCTGCTTTATATTTCTAAAATGTTAACCTGCCGGGAACTGTGTGTCTTGTCTAGCAACTGGCTACTTCAGAATTTCCTCTCGTGTCCCCAGCTCTGCTGGTGGAGTGTAGGCCTTGTCTCAACATGAAACTACTTTCATTTGGAGGAGCAGTCAAGAAATATGTTTTTCCCAGCTGAGTTTCCTGGGGGCTCAGGAGACTGAGAATGGGGCATTTTAGGACTCGCCCTCAAACCCTCTCTTCCTATTCTGTGGTCCAGGACAAGTGTTTAGACACAGAGATGATATGAAAGAACAGTAGAACTCGAGATTTAAAATCAATTAGAGTTTAGTTAGAAAATGCTTGCTAAATGGTGCAAATATATTTAACATACATATTTTCTTTAAAACGTGTGGACTGTTCTCTTTTGAATGGATCATTGAATTTCATCAGATTTGTTTTTCTCTCTTGGTAGGTTAGCTAACATTCTATATGCTGAACAAGACTACATAGACCAATTAGGCAATCTCAACTACTGAGACTCAGATCAACAAGCCCTTTATCTTTACTCTTTGGATTTTCTTTCTCCTAAACGATAGCAAATTTGTCCATTTTGAAGAAGGATGTTTTTAGAATAAAAATGGCAGTAGTTTCCTAAGTTAAAAAAGGTTTGGGCGTTTCATCCACTTCTCACACATTTCTCATTAAATTCCACAGATAAAAGCATGAGATTTATGTTCTGTTCACATTCTCATAGTATACCATATCCGTAAGTCCCTTTTGCTTAAAAGGATGACAATTCCCAGATGGCACATTATAGCAGAAAAATTAACCTGGGCATCTTTTAAAAATAAGTTCTTTAAGTACAAATGGCTTCTTTTATATTCTCCTCCTCATTTTTTCTCCCCTTTCCTCCCCTTCTCCAGTTTTTCTCCCATTTCTTCTCCTTCCCTCCTCACCCATCTCCTCCTCCTATACAGGTATGAGGTTATATCTGAAATAAGTGTGTGCAAAAAAGACATTTAAGTCTGTTTCAAAGAGCTTGAGAAAGATAGACAGGCAAGATAGTTTTAACGGTTGTAGTCTTGGTGATAAAAATCTAATAAAGCTTTAAGACTTGACTTTTCTCTCACCCATACCCTCTTCTCTGTTTTAGAAATCCCAAATTGATTTGTCAAGACAGATCAAAGAGGAAAGAGTTTTTCCATTGTGGTTATTGCTTCTGAGAGTGAACAAAAGAAAGACAATGAATTACAGGGAAGACAAAAAATGAAAAAACAAGTGCATGGCGCCCCAGCTTTCCTTCCTTCTCACGGGGCCACAAACGCTGACATCCACCATCCTCCTGATGCGGAGAAACTGCGGGGTTTTCATTTTCTCCTAGCCTCTCTGAGATGTCTGATGGTCTGATTCCTCACCCTCCACGTTGAGAGTACAGAATTCTTGGTGTTTCCTATTTCCTCTCTAGCACATACAGTGGAATACTGTGGTTACTACAGTCTCAGTGCCTCTTCAGTTACTATGGACAACTCTTCTCGAACCTCATTGTTCTCTTCTGTAAGTCAGGGTAATGATATTCTAGCCATGTGTTGGTTTAGCAAGATTTGGAAGACAGGGACTTCTATGTCCACCTCACTCTAGTTATTATTTTGCTTGTCATTCACTCATAGATAGGCAGATAGAGAGATTTGTGTGCACGTGTGTGTGTGTGTGGGGTGGGGGGGAGCAGGAGATAAAGGAACAGATCCAGAGACAGAAGAGGGAAAGGAGTAACACAGAAAGGAGAGGACTAGAATGAATATTTATGTGTGAGCATATATATTTACATATATTGCAGAAACATGCACACTCACATATGTACATAATCCAACTGTGCAATAAAAACAACTGTGATCACATCAATATGCAGGAAAGAATATCCATAAAAGAAATACTTTCCTTGGTCTTCACGGGGGCACAGGGCCAAACACAGCAAATGGAATTCAATTGCATTGCCGTTTTGTTTGTTCTAACGCGCGCACTGCAGGGCAGGTAGAATTCGGCCAATCTGAACACATTAACTGCACATTGCCAGTTTGATCTTTGCACAGCACAACTGTGTTTCATGAATTAATGTCACTTGTACTTTTCTAGATGCTGTCAAATTCCTGTCTTTTTTTTTTCTTTTGCATTCAGCTATTTGATGAAGAGGAAAAAACACTGGCAGAGGGTATAGCTTTGTAAATGAATACAGCTCTTCTCAGGTAGCTGCAGTGTGGTGTGTGTGTGCATGTGTGTGTGTGTGTGTGTGTGTGTGTGAGAGAGAGAGAGAGAGGGTGGGGGACAGGCATGTTCTTCAGTACCATTGTGAGGACTGACAGGTCTTTTTCACAAAGTTTGGATTGATTTGGGACTCCTAGAAAACTAGGCGTGTAAGATTTAAGCTTAATCACATTAAAGAGTACTTCACATCATGATAATCCAGATGTTTTTGTAGAAACAGCTGCCTCATCCAAGGCCTGTGAAAGAAACCTATTTGAAAAGATTTTATGATGTGGGAGAAAAAAACATTAGGTTCTTGGCTGCCCCTTACTGCTCACTGAGTGAAAGAGGTTGCCTTAGGGCACTTGATCAGACACTTGCAAGATATTTGTCTTATCACAGAAAATAGGAGTCTGTGGGCAGCGTGAGAAGAGTATCAGTAAATATTTTGTTCATTTTGACAACATATCCCTTAATGGATCATGACCAGAGTTTGCCATATATTCTATATACAGAAGGAAAAATCTATGGAGCTATGTTTTCTTGAGGTATTATTATAGAGGTGGAGCATAATAGCAAGAAGGCACATTTATGCAATGTAATACTATTTGGCCATAAAAAAGGGAAATCATATATTATGTGACAGCATGGATGGAACTAGAGATTATTATGCTAAGTGAAATAAGCCAGTCAGAGAAAGGCAAGTACCACATGATCTCACTTATATGTGGAATCCAATGAACAGAAAGAACGGACAAACAAAATAGAAACAGATGCCTGGACACATGGAACAGACTGACAGTTGTCCCAGGGGTGGAGGTTTGGGATGAAAGCAGGTGAAGAGATTAAGCAAAAAAAATATGTGTGTGTGTGAATATATATATATATATATATATGTGTGTGTGTGTGTGTGTGTGTGTGTGTGTAAAACACATAGACAGACAGCGGTGTGTTGACAGCCAGAGGGAAAAGGGGATGAGGGGTAGATGGAGGTGGGCAAAAAAGAGACTTTTCTGGGGGGGTGGATGTGTGATGCAGGATGTGGATGGTGTTCTGTTGACTTGTACACTTGAAACCCACATGGTTTTGTGAACCAATGCTGTCCCAGTAAGTACAAAAAAATTATGGATGAGAAAAGAAAGAATTAGCCATCCCAAATCACTCCAAACTTTGTGAAAGAGACTTGTCACTCCTCACAATGGTAGTATAGGACTCAAAGCAGACATTGCCAGATACTCCAACACAACAACTTTGCAGGCAAAGAAACTAGAGCTTAGCAAGACCAGTCAGCTTCTCTGAAGCCATCTAGTTCAGAAACTGTGGTTGCAGAATTCAAATTCAGATTTTTGATTGAAGAGCAAATCTTATTTCTATGATTCTGCCACAGACAGCGAGTTATTTGCTGGCTGTGTGGCAGAGGGAGTTGGCCTACTTTGTCATTCATTCATCCATCCATCCATTCACTGACGTAGCAACAGTTACTGAAAACATATAACTGTATTTTGCTGTGTATGACACACACCTGTGTTTTTGGCCCAAACTTTCAGGAAAAAAATCTTTCATTGTAATTTTTAAATTCAATTATTCATTTATTTATATTGACATACTTGGTTTTTGTATTATAAAGGAATTTCAGCATTTATTTTTGAACATATTATGGTTTAAGAAATTTTATGTAACAAATAATTACAAAACACAAGAACAGTTACAAGGTATTTGGGGTACTACCCATGTATAATACACATCCTTATTTCCCCTCAAAAATGTGGGCAAATAAGTGCACATTACACGTGGCAAAATATGATACACATGGGCAAGGTCTTTCCTTCAGACCGTTCATCCAGGGGAAATAGATTTCTGTGAACTTGCCGTCCTTTGCCTGGAGTACCTCCTACGCATTCTGAGCTTTCCCCTCTGTCCTGAGGCCTTCTTATAAATAAATGTTGCCCATTATTACTAGCAATAAAAGTAGCGGTTGTATTAATAGACATCCAAACACTAGTGTGTTAAAACCCATGTTTAAAACTCTATGTTGAAAGTGAAAATCATGAACTTTCTGAAGTGTAATCTAGCCCATAATTGCACCTTAACATAAGACTTTACAACAGCAAAGGCAAATGACATCTACAAGTCCTAAAATGTATACACGGTTGCTTTCAGGGGCATCACAGACTTCATTCACTTCGCTGGGACATCTGGCTAAGAAGTTAAGTAGCAGATGAAATCTAGTCCAATCTCCCCTTATCAAGCATCAGGTCATAGTTCCTTTTTCTAATTCACCAATCCACTGTCCACTCACCCAAGTCACACACCAACACAGCAGTTATCCCCAGAGGACGGGGACATTATTTCAAGTTCCCTTCAAGGTGCCTTGTGGGCCAGTAGTGACCTCACCCAGCCTGGATGCCCTGGAACCCTGATTCAAGTATAGTCAGTACTACAGCACCTTAATCAAGTATAGTCAGTACTACAGCACCTGAATAAAGTATAGTCAGTACTACAGTTTACCTGACATTTTTTCCAAAGGTAACATTCTAAGTGTAGATAAACAAATACACATTCAAATTCTGAGAATTTGAGGATAGGATTAGAATTATGAGTTATTTCTAAACAATTTGCCTTTTGGCCATTTACAAGGGTGTCAAGGTACAACTGAAAGGATCAGATTGAACAAATATTAACAAGGCAGAGAAGAGCCTGTTACTGTGGGTGCCACCGTGTTTCTGATTAACAATAATGGTGATGTTATGCCTGGTCTCCATCTATCTATACTGTCTTTTTAAACTATAAATGAACCGTGGGTTGGAACTTCACAGTGGGGGGATTTTTGAGGGCTTTATCTCATGTCCTGAGTGGAAAATGCTTTCATCTCATTGTAAAAAAGAAAAAAAATCTGTCTGAATTCATGTTCTCATGGCAACACATTCTGAGATGAAAAGACTGCACCATCCTAGTGCAGAATATCTGGAGATGCCCTTCTGAAGGGGTCAGAGTTTGACTACGAGTCAATGGAAGAAGAAAATTATATATATAATTTTTACGTATCTATATATCAAACAAATTCTTTGCATCCAATGGCATGTTTTTGCTCCCTTGCTCCCTTTACTCATGTTTCTCTGCTGGAGTGACATATTCCTGAATTTCTCGCTGCTGTTCTTTGTGCCCATAAAGCCTCTACTCACCCACCCAGTCAGCACGCTTCCCACTTCTCTCCAGCGCCTCTCAGAAGCTCATCAAAGCCACCTCTCTCTCCGTCTTTTTAATTTTCCCCTTAAACCTCCAAAGCTGACGGTCCCTGACCCTGCTCTTCCTGGTGACTCTAAAGTGATGCCCAGAGACGATGAATATCCCAAAGACTATTTCTAGCTTAGTGACGCTCTAATTATTCACATGGCCCAATTGGGCTTATCAATTCCCGAGGGATTCATCCTGAAGATGACTAAAACCCCAAGGAGGCGGTGAAACTCACACCTTGGATGTTTCCGAATGCTATGACCCAAATACTCTCATCCTGACATGTCACACGTGTGTGGTTAGTGGAGGAGTACCACTGTGTCAGGTGCTCCAAAAACCATTGCTGGGGGTGCTCGTGACTCTCACTTCTGGTAATGGCAGATGAGGAGAAGTGGGCCAACTCTCTGGCTCGGGTCGGCAGACCCACGAGAAAGAAAGCTTGCTAAAAGACATGGGATTGATAACAAAACTATAAAGAACTATCCAAAAAAAAGAGCTAGACAAAAATGAAAATTCAGACAGGTAAGGCTGCCATTTGAGGTTGCTTTCCACCAAAGTGCTTTTGCTGAATTGAAAGAAAAGAGAGAGACTGACAGGCTAAGAAGTACATCTGCCAGCCTCGTGGGTTGAGGGGGATAAAAATTGGATTCCAAGCCCTGGCTGGCATAGCTCAGTGGATTGAGCGCAGGCCTGCAAACCAAACTACCACAGTTTGATTCCCAGTCAGGGCACATGCCTGGGTTGCAGGCCAGTTCCCAGCAGGGGACTCACAGAGGCAACCATACATTGATATTTCTCTCCTTTTCTCCTTCCTTTCCCCTCTCAAGATAAATAAATAAAAATCTTTTAAAAAATTGGATTCCTAGCCTGCCTAAATCTCTGCACTTTGGATTAGAATAAGAGTAGGCAAGGTTTCTCTGTAAAGGGCCAGCAAGCAAATATGTCTTGCCTTTTGCAGACCACGCTCAGCTCTGCCATTGTTCCATGAAACTACCTGTACACAACTCTTAAATGGGTGTGCCTGTGTCCCAATAAAACTTTATTACCCAACCAGGTCGTGGGGCTCTTTAGCAACCACTTGATTATAGCGACACGGGGCTATAACCTAGGCAGGGTGAGCGGGAAGTAAAAAGAGATTTTACATGGACTCTGTTGCCACTTCAACTTCTATCAATCCCTGAAACTGAACTAAGGCAATCATGAATTGAATGGTCCTGGGTATCCGGCCAGAAATAAATTCAAATCCCCTCTAGAGCAAGGTGACATGATGCAAGTCTTTAGCACCTTTCTATACTTGTTTTAATGTTTACATTTTGAGCAAATTGTATACTGAGATGCAGTGGTAAGGAATACCACAGTGAGACTACGCAGGCCCTGCACACAGTTCCGCCCAGGGTTAACATCTGCATGACGATGGTCCAAAACTACACCCAGGAACTGACATCGATAGAATCCACTCACCTTATTCAGGGCTCGTCAATTTTATGTACACTCATGGTGTGCATGTGTGTGTGTGCATGTTAGTTCACTGCCACTTTGTTACCTACGTAGATGATGTCACCCCCACCCCCACCAATGCACAGAAGAATTTTTCCACAGGGACCTGTCGGGTCACCCTTTTGTAAGGTAACTATACCCTTCCCTTACCCTGCCTTCACAACTGGCAACCTCTGCTATTTTCCCCGTATCTATAATTTTGCCATTTCAAAAACACTGGATGAGTGGAGCCATATGGCATGTACCTGATTGCTTTGCTGGGGCTCCCATAACAAAACAGCAGACTGGGGGGCTGAAACAACAGAAACATGTTGGCTCACGGTTCTGGAAGCTGGACGACTGAAACCCGCGTGTGGCAGGTTGGGTTCTCCTGGAAACCTCTCTCCTGAGATTGCTGATGCGTCCCTCTCCCTGTGTTTTCATCTGGTCAGCTCCCTGGTCTCTCCACACATCCCTGGTCTCTCCACCAATTCCTATAAGGACATCGGTCACATGGGATTAGAGATCTGTCCCCTTAATGGCCTCGTCTTAACTTAATCTTCTATTTGAAAACCTTATTCCCAATCCTGACCAGTGTTGCAGGTTCAGTTCTGGTCAGGGCACCTGCTGGGCTGTGGGTTCGTTTCCCAGATGGTGCGTACAAGACAGGCGACCCATCGATGCTTCTCTCTCACATCAATGTTTCTCTCTTTCTTTCTCCCTCCTTCCCTCCCCTCTCTCTAAAAATAAGTAAAATACTTTTAAAAACAAATAAAAATTTCCAAATACAGTTACATTCTGAAGTACTGGGACTTGGGGCTTTAACTCATGAATTTGAGGGGGACACAATTCAGCCCATAACAGCAATATTTTGAGATTTTTTTCACTTAGCACAACACTGAGATCCATCCAAGTTGTGCATGTATTAATAGATGTTGTTGCTTTTTTTGCTGAATAGTATTCCATGGTGTGAGATATAACAGTTTCTTAACCATTTGCCTGTTGAAGGACACTTGGCTGTTAACAGTTTGAGGGGTTATTATAGCAAATTAAACTGCTATAAACACCCATATTTGTGTTTGAACAAGGGGACTTAGAATGCTTATGAATGAACCCCAAAAAGCAAACCACAAAATCTTCTAGGTTTTTAAAAAATTGTTGTTTGTAAATGTTGTTTCATTCTCTCTTTAGACACACACACACACACATTCTAAAAATAAAAACTAGTACAGTTATATACTATATGAATTCATTCATATATTAGGAATGACAAAATTATAGAGATGAAAAACATATTATTGGTTGCCAGAGATTAAAGAGGGATGAGGAAATGAGGTGGTTTTTTTATACATATGCACACACACACCAATATATACGAGGTCTGTGTAGGAGATACCCAGCATGTAATATGAAAAAGAAAAATTTATTGAAGAAGATACAAGAAACATTGTATACAGGACAATGACACCTCAATCCCCTTCAGAATAGTCCCCCTCGGGACCTCACACAGTTCTCCCAATCCCCTATCAACTGCCCTGTCATGTTTTCCTGAATCTCGCGGACAGTCTGAAATCTCTTCCCTTTCAAAGGAGATTTTAGTTTGGGGAAAAGCCAGAAGTCGCAGTGCACCAAATCTGAGTTGTAAGGGGCCTGAGTCACGTGGGGGATGTGATGTTTCACCAAAAAAACTGCATGAGATGCAATGCATGAGCAGGTGGTTTGTTGTGACGAAGCCACCAATCACCAGTTGCTCATAGTTACAGCCATCTAAATCATACGAATACTTTCCACAGAGGAATTTTCAAGCTTAGTGCAAAATTTGATGCAGATTTGTTGCTCTACTCACTCAGTCATTTTGAATGCAACAGCCACACAGTACACATGCTCACTCAATGGCATCCACTGCCCCCACTGACTAGTACAGTGGAGCCATCATTGTTCACACATGCGCATTCCAGTCCACTGTCCCTGGCTGCCAGGTTACATCTACAAGGCACAAACGGTTCTTGTTATATTAACAAGGGCTGGGCTTTTTCAGGACAGAGGTACACATAAACACATATATAATAATATATAGTAAAGTATATTTATACACAAAAATGTAAACATATATATATTGTGTAGTTTAATGGGTAATCATAAAAGACACATACACACGAACTAAGTACCAAGAGGAAGACGACCTCCAGTATTCCCTGTCTTCATCGTGCTCCTTCACTCATCCCCAAAGATTAACATTGTCAAATTTACCACTAGCTTAGTTTTGTGCTTTTTGGACTTTTACAAATGGAATCAAGTATACATTTTGTATCCAGTTTGGATTTTTGTCAATATTATGTTCTTAGGATTCATTGTTGTTGTGACAAGAAGTTGTGGTGCATTCACACAATATTTGATTGGCCGGTTTACCATTTAATCACTTACCCGTTCTTTTGTTAATAGATGTCTATCAGCCTGTCTTCCTTCTTTTCCTTCCCTTCTTTGTTCTTTTTTGTTTCTTTAACTTGGTTTTCAATCACAAAGAAGCTGCTATAAATACTTGATACTTGTATCCTCGGAAATATATGCATGCATTTCTGATACATGTATCTTGAAATGTTTGTCTAGCCTTTCCAAATCTCTAGCTATTACACTTTCCACGACATATCTTTTCCACCAACCTACTTATGTTTTTAAATACAAGGTAGATGTGATTTAGAAAGCATCTAGTTGGGACTTGCTTTTTTATTCCATGTAACAATCCGTTTTGAATAGGATGTTTATGCCATTTACATTTAATGTTTTTATTGTTCAAAATGGTTGGATTTTTCCATTTTGCTATTGGTCTCCTATTTGACTCAGGTCTTCGGTGTTCCTCTGGTCCTTCCTTCCTGTCCCTTTATTATTAAATATTTTAGTGTGACACATTTTTGTTGATTTTCACTGTGTTATTTGGACCTCATTTCGTAATGACTGCTCTAGGAACTACAATATACATTATAATTCATTAAGATTGACTTCAGAATATTAAATCTGAGTAAACATGGAAATTTTGTTTCTTCTTGTCTTTCCTACACTTTGTTCTTTCATTTTCATGTGTTAGAACTATGTTATATACACCAATACAATGTTATAATTATTGCTTCATACCATCTATGTCTTCCTTCTGAAAAAATATAAAAAATATTTTATATAGGCTTTTATAATCATTCATATACATTCAGTTTAGTTTTCAGGATCTTTTCATTGTTACGTATGAATACAAATAACCATCTGGTGTAACTTTCTTTCAGCCAAAGAACTTTTTCTACTATTTTATTTTTTTACAGCAAGTCTTTCAGCAACAATTATTTCCATCTTTGTTTATCAGGGAGTCTTTATTTTGTCACTATTGAAGTGTGTTTCTTTCTTTCAGAACTTTGAATATGTTATTATAATAGTGTCTTTGAACTTGTTTCTAAGGCAAACCAGCCATTAATCATCTGTTTTTCTGTCTCATGAGACATTTTTTTTCTTGCTGCCTTCAAAATGATCTTATTTTTGCCTTTCAGAAGCTTGACTATGATCTGCTTAGCTGTAGAAATTTTTTAGTTCAAGTTTCTTTGGGTTTACTGAGCATCTTTGTACTATTGATTAATGTTTTTCATAAATTTGGGGAGCTTTCAGTTATTTTAAAAAATATATTTCTTTCCATTCCCCTTCTTCCGGTTTCTCTTTCTGGGATTCCCATTACACATATATCGGTGTGTTTGATTTTGTCCCTCTGGTCTTTGAGGCTCCGCCTGACATGTTGAAGATTCTCTGTGTTGAATGAGTTCATCATTTCAAAATGTTCAGTTGTTTTTGCTTGGTTGATATATTGATAATTACCATTCCTAACAATTGTGCAAGACCATGCCAACAATTTCAGTGGGGAAAAAAAGTGTGAACTTAGGGTGTGAAAAGTGCGCTATAAATCGGTTCTGTTTAGTCATGTCAACTCATGCATCCTAAATCAGTGTGACTTTTCCCCCAGGTGTAATTTTGAGAAGTATTTTCTAAACCCTTGCTTTGGCTCCTTACCTCTGACTTCTTAGCCTTTCTTGTCTTTGTTGTTTCATTTTCCAGTTAATTCATAAAATGAGGTGTCATGGACAGTGGGACCCCTGCTTGGCAAGCCCAGTAAGCAGTCTAATATCAGAGCCATACAATTTAGGACCAGGCCAATTATATCTGTGATCTGCACACAAAAGCAACTTCATGCCATTTTTAGTCTCTATGGGGACTTCAAGTGATCAAAGCTTTCTTCCTTGGACAAGGATGCTTTAATTTAAATAAAATCAACAGGAAGCTGACAGCAAAGAGGCTCATATTCTCCCGTTGGCACATATCTTCATTTTCCTCATCAGGAGCCTACTGGTTCTAGGGTCACAGAATCGGAAACAGAGAGACCCAAGGGATGAGGAAACATGAATGAGAGCCGACAGTTCACACACACCTGCAGACAGCTACGAAGGGTTCTTTGACACTAAAAGCAGTTTAAAAGTCAGTCTCTCCACGAAAGACAGAATGTTCCAGTATATTTGTGTGAATCCAGTGCTGTTTGAAGTGTTTATCTGCAGAGAAAAATATATTTCTTATAAAAATGCTTATTCCGGACAATCACTCTTCATAATTCAGTAGAATCTTGTATACTTCCTCAGAAAACTTGAATCTGACCCCTGGCTGGTGTAGCTCAGTGGATTGAGTGCGGGCCTGCGAACCACATGATCACGGTTCGATTCCCAGTCAGGGCACGTGCCTGGGTTGCAGGCTGATTCCCAGAAGGGGACTCATGAGAGGCAACCATACATTGATATTTCTCTCCTTCTCTCCTTCCCTTCCCCTGTAAAGATAAATAAATAAAATCTTTTAAAAAAAAAACAACTTGAATCTGGCCTTAACAGCTTACCCTCCCCCTCTCCTTTTCTCCCATGAAGTATTCACACAGAAAATCATGCTTTTACCGAACTCACTACATGCTTTCATTCTCTCAGTTCAAATTATTCCTCCTCTGTGAAATCTTACTTGGCTCATCCTAATCGGTTAAGAGCTTCCCTTAATCATGTACAATAATCTCTTTAGAGATTTGTCTGTCCCAGTAGACTCTGGCACCATGACTAAATCTCCATTTGTCTTTGCTAGCTGAATTTATTTACTCAAGAATATGTAAACTCATTTTAGGTGCATGTGAGTTTAGCATCTCATAAGTTGGCCATTGTTTTCTAATGCTAAGAGACAATTTTGCCTCAACTCTGAATATTTAAGAACCAGAAGTTGAATGTTTCTTCATGTATTCGAAGGCATTCTCTTAAGAGCAGAAAATTAGGTTTGAATTTTCTCTCTAATTCTAGTCCTTACTGCAGGGTTTGATGAAGATGAGGCACTAATTAAATACGGGTTAAAAATATGACCAGAAAAATGACATTAAAATGGGGACCATTAGTATAAAATTGAGTCAGTACCTTTGCCTTCTGAGAGTGATGGGCTGAGTTCATACTATGTTTGTGAAAAAGAAAAAGGAAAAGATAGAATTACTTCCGATTTAGAGTTTCCTCTGGCAAAAAAAAAAAAAATGTGCTATGTTGATGTTACAAATAGAAGAGGGAAAAAACAGTGTTCTAAGATGAACTGAAGCTACTGAAATTAGATTAAAATTTTCAACCTAAAGTTAAACTTTCTTGGGAAAGTTTCCTTTAATCCCCTAAAAGACTGAATATTTGCTGAATATCTTAATACTGCTTTTTTCCCCACTTTAAGTTCCTGCGGCAGAAACCATTAGATTGGTTTTAGGTATTTGACTTGTTGTTCCTATTAAGCCTCCTAATATTTAACTTAGCATGAGGGAAACCAGACTGGAAATATTAAGTTGAGGTTTATTTTTGAGTTAAGATTCAGTCTTGAAGAAGTAGTTAAGTATCCTGAGGTTTCCTTTCATTTAAGCAAATCGTTCATAATCGTATTTCCATCCCAACTTTAAAGTTATATTAAAGCATTTGCTCAGAAGGATCTACAGTATCAAATGAATTTAGAAGTTTCAGCCATAATGCTCAGTAATTTCAGATCAGATGTGGCTTCAGCAGGAAGGAGGGAGGAGACAGACTCACTGGCTGAGAGCATCTAGGTACTAGGAACAACTGAGCCAGGAGAACTGTGCTCATGGGTGCCTCGGTCCATGAAACGATCAAGGATTAAAGACAAGAAAGGGAAACATGATGAAACAGCAGAGAAAAATAACGTGGAGTGCTTGCATGGCACTTAATTTTACTTTGTATTTTAAAATCAGAATAAAGAAACGAGCCAAAAACACAGAGAGGTTTTCATTTTCCCCTTTAAATTTTTAAATGTAGAACTTTGGAAGCTGCTAGAGGCAACAGCACTGTGTCATTCTGGTTTAGTGTCCAGGTTTCCAAAAGCAGCACCACCACACACCTGAAAGGAAAGCAAGCAACACTACAATATGGATACCTGTCACCAGGCTTCACCTTACGTTTCGTTTTACTGCATTGGTAACCTAAAGGTGACTCGGTGGAATCACCTGCCTAAGACAGAGTGATGGTTAGTCTTCTGAGTATTTATTGGCCTTTTCTCTGGGGTTGGAAATTTTTTCAGTTAAAATTCTTAAACTTGTATTCCTCTATTTTTTCATAGTGACTGCAATAGAATGACTGACATTGACACATCATTGAAGGAGTGACTCTAAGGCCAGTTGTGCTATAGGACCCTACTGCCCTCCTGTTCAAACAACTACCTTTTTATTTCTTGGTGATCTCTCTAAGTTATTGTTCTATTCTGCCTGATTGCTGAACTATTTTGTAGAAAAATGCCCGACTCTTTCGGGGAAAATGTATCAAGTCATAAGAGATTAAAATGCCACGGATCACCCTGACTGGTGTGGTTTGGTGGGGTGGGTGTCATCCTGCGAATGGAAAGGTTATCGGTTCGATTTTCAGTCATGGCACATGTCGGAGTTGTGAATTTGGTCCCCAGATGGAGGTGTGCAAAAGGCAACCAATCAATGTTTCTCTCACATATCAATATGTCTCTCACTGTCTACCCCTTCCCTTCCCCTCTCTAAAAATAAGTAAAATATTTTTAAAGGACATGGATCTTCAGCCAGATACAAAGAAATCAGCCCTACCAGCAACTTGACTAGTGAGAGGCCAAGGAATGTGGTCATATTTTAATTATTAGGAACAAATGATGTTTCAAAGAAGTATCTTTGAACATGCAGGGTGGAACAAAATTAAGCTTACAGTTGTTTGTATGGAAAATAATACTACAATGAATACGTAATCAAAGAATAAGCTCTGTGTTTTGTTTGTTTACCACTGTAAGCCTCTTCTGCCCCGCCCCATAAACATATCTACAGATAAAGCTAACAAAAGACACATGGTGTTCTATGGGATAAAATTATATAATGTTTTTGAAAAACAATGAAGCAGACTTAAGTAAAAGGAGAAACGTGCTATGCTCATAAATGTGAAGAGTCCAAGTAGAGATACAAGCAGCTTTCCCAACATCACCCCAAGATTCGATCTAATTTCAACACAAAAGCCAGTAGATGACTAACGGAACTTAACAATTTGAGGCTAAAACTGACATGAAAGCCAAAGTCAAAACAAAAATAAGCAAAGTACAGAAGGACAATAACAAAATGGGGAATAAGTCAAAGATTTATTGACAATATAGAAAGACTCATTTTAAAGACAATTGATTAAAACATTGTGACTCTGACTTAGTTATAAATAACAGGACCAATGGAACAAAGGAAAAGTCAAGGAATAGACTGATGGAATGCAACAGATAACCAATCGGTGTTTCTTTCTCACACTGATGCTTCTCCTTCTCTCCGTTTGTTGCTCTCTCTCTCTCTCAAAGTAATGAAAAAAATGTCCTTGGTGAGGATACAAAAATAATAAAATAATAAAAGACATATTGGCTGAATGCAGAAGATGGCTAGGAAAAACCTGTAAAGTGCTGTCATTTTTGCAAAACATAGCAGTGGTATGAACACATTAAGCAAAAACAGTTCTGGCAAAAACAGTGTAGGACACAATTATCAATCAAAGGAAATTGCACAGGTGGTTCTCCTGATCACTCTTCAAGTCAATGTTTTCATAACGATAAGAACACCTGTGAACAAAATCAAGGCAATAAAGGGAAACATCCAGTGACTGAGATGTTGGGGCAGAGCTGGGAAGAGAATCTATTTCTATTAATAAAGGGTGATACACAGGCACAGGTGTGGGTTAGCAATGAAATGGAAGTTACTGAGACTTCAAGCTCGAAACTGGAGTCACGCCTTCAAGTTCGAGACACGTAAATAACCAAAATCTTTTTAAAATCTTCTTTGGTTTAGGGTTGTAATGGGGCCAGTGCTGCCCAGAAGCAACCTCAGAGGAACCTGTGTTAGGTTGGGGGCAAATACAGCCACTTCCTCTCCCCTGCCAGCACAGAGGACTAAGGCTACCTAAAGGAATGAGGATGGACAGGCGGAAGGATAAAGATGCTTTCTTCATTCCTCAACTTGTATTTCCTTCATTTTTTCCCCTTTAGCTTCCTTTAGTATCCAGTATCTTTGGAAGAGTGTGATGCTCAGAATCAAGGACGCTGGAACCAGATTTCTCAAGTTCAAATAAATATTGCTGAACACTTCCTATCCGTGTCAATTACTCAGTGCATTATATTCTTTTTTAATTTAATTATTGTTCAAGTACAGTTTTCTGTCTCGGTGAGTAATTTTCATCATGTGTGAAGTTTCTGTATCTCCGCTACCCACCTTCTTGTACTGCTATTGTGAGAATTAAATGGCTAACATGGATAGTATTTTTTATAGTAACTGGCCTATAGTCAGCACTCAATAAATGTTAGCTGTTGACCTAGATTTCAAATGTACACATTTTATGTGCATGTAGCCTATTTTTCTTTTAAAGTCACTCATACCAAACTTATAACTCAGTTTGATAGTAGACAAGCAAGAAAATGTTGGTAAATAGTAAGGCAGATAATTTTTATGACTATTAAAAACTTTAATTGAGTCTATGCTTTTTCAGTATTATAAAGATAGCTTTAAGCTGGATATTCAAGTAAGAAATGATCAAATTATCAAATTACAATTGTTGCTTTCCAAGTAACACATATTCTTTCCTTGGTTTTGTTGTCATTTGCCAAAAATGTCTGGGTTTGGTTTGCTTTGCTTTGCTTTCAGCTCCAGTGTCTATAAAATATGTAAACTTTCAAATGCACATCTGATGATTTTCAAAGATTATTGAGGGGCAAATCACCTTCACGTGGATAAAACCTTCACTGGCTTCGTATGAATTTACCACTGTCATTCGGGAAACCAAATAATCAAACTCGGCCATCTCTAGTGCTTTTGCCCCTTGGTTTATGGGGTTGTATGTAAAGATCCTGAAAAAGAGACATATTAAGTTCCTCCACAAACCCATTTTTATGAAGCCAAAGGTAAAACAGAAACCGAAGTACCTGTATTTGGAGGTTCCAGCTCAATATGACGACATAGGATGCTCCTAAACTCACCTCCTCTCGCTGACACACAAAATCTACCACGACATATGCAACACCATTCTTTGGGGAAAAGAAAACACTCAGAAACGTTGTAGGTACCAGATATAATGGGATTATCCTGGCCCAGAAGATAACACATTCTGGTGCAATTCCTGGTAGCCCAGATCAAAGATAAAGGGATACAGTGATATATTCATGTGTGTATTTCAAAACGCAACGGGTCTGGTAATAGTTTTCTGTACCTCAGATTGTAACTAAAGTTGTCCCTACCCATTGGCACAGCTGCTTTGTGGGTCTCAGCTGAGGCGGAGGAAGCAGCGTTCTGTGTGAGCTCACGTGTGTGTCATTTTGAGGGGCGTCCCCACAGGCCCAGCCTGGAGGCTGCTCCCCTGGCGCTTCCAACAATTTCGAAAGCCTTTAATTCCAAGAATTACATTCCATGCCTATCAGAGGCGTGACTTGTATCTACAGACTCAGCTCGCACTAATCTAGTGTTTGCTACCAGAAGCAGTGCAGATAAGAATGCCATCCTTTAAGTGCTTATTGGGGGCATTGGTGTTGTGGACTGGTTAACAATAGGGCCTCGGAGAGTAAAAGTAGGTGGAAAGTTAATTGTGAGTTGATCGCAATGACTGCTGCTGTTCCAGCAATATGGCTTTCCTTAGGCAATTCACCCTGGTCCCAGTACCTGGTGTGTAACTACTGGTCAGGAAACAGCTTTCTTCTCTCTACTGATAAACAGAAAATAGCAGGAGTGACAGGCCAGCTTTATGGTCTTGCTCCAGGGATACAGAAACTCCCGGATTCTCATAATTTTTGCTAAGTGAGATAAGCCAGACACAAAAGGACAGATATTGTATGACTCCAACTTATACAGGGCCCAGCAGAAGCAAGGCCTGCTCGAGTGTGGTAGGTAGGGTAATAAAATGGGTGTAATAATTTATAGGTTGAATTCGAACATTTCACCTAAAATGCCACATGGTGTGCTTGAGCGTGATATTGTTATGTTACAGAATGGCATGCTTATGATTTTGCAATAAAAGATTTTATAATAAGGAAGGGGCATTATTTGTGCCAGACCCTGTATAAAATATCAAGAATAAGAACAGTAACAGAGACCGAGAGTAGAGATTAGAGAATTTCAGGGGCAGAAAGCAGGGCAAATGGAGTTACTGCTTCATGGGACACAGAGTTGCTGTCAGGGGCGAGAGGACCATTTGGGACATAGTGGTGGTGGCTGCACAACATCGCGACTGAAATTAACATCACTGAATTGTACACTTCAAAATGGTTAAAATGGCAAACTCGTATATTTACTTTAGCCCAGTAAAAAAAATTAAAAAATCATTAGAGTCCTCCTCAGTGTCTTATTCTAACCACGTTTAGCCAGCAGGTCTCGCTTCCCAGGCAGTTCCACCTGGAGTCGCGAGTGGAAGCTTTTCAGTAGGTGAGGGCAGCGTCCTCTGGCTGGATTGAGTAGGTGTCCGTGGGTACCAGGGATACTCCACTGGTTGGTTCTACAGTTATTTTAACAATCTCCCATTGGAAGAATTCAAAGAGATACCACAACACAAAGCTGCCCACTGACCGTGCCAGGCTCCACATTCCAGATTCAGAAAGCAAGGTCATCTTCAGCTTATCAAGGAACTATCATCGTATGCAAAACTTTGTGTTCAAATTTTAGGACTAGAGCTTGTTGAAAGTCATGGCAAATAACAAGTGGTGTACACGGGCAGACCGTAGGCAGAAGAAGCCTTTTGGTTTCAGCCTGATCCACCTGCCTACTAACACAGCATATTTTCTGCATCTATTATAGTTACGTCCTCCCCTAATGCTGTGGATAGGCTCACTGGCTTTCAGTGAAACAACATATCATGAGATCAATTTTATCATAGGCTAATTGATATAAACAAGAGTTAAGTTCCTACAGAATCTTGTCGATGTTATTAACAAACGGTGGTGAATGAGACGATGGTGTTCAAAGAGCTGCTGTGCTTGTGTGTCTAAGCTCTATTGAAAGAAATAGTCCCTATATTTAGTAATAAGCACTCACTTTTGCCAGTAATATTCCATCTGCTATCTCCCACGAGAGGCTAATTCTTCCTCTACAGAATGAAGACACCTGAGGGAGGGGAAACTCCATGCATTTACTTTCTTGAAAAGAATCACTTGGGACATTACTGTTTTCCTGCAACGTCACGAAGTTAGAACAATCACCTCTGGCAACCGGCCTCCCTTGAAATTCTGTTCTTTATCTTGCAGGTTATGGAACTGTCTCAATTCCCTTTACCTCACATGGAGCACCTCTGAGGGCAGGTGTGCCTGTCTGCACGGGTGCATCTTAAAGAAGCAGGAGCCTCGCCCAAGGACCTCACGGACCATAGTAACAGACACGTTTTACTTCCTAGAAATCCCAGCACCTGCTGGCCCCTGGTGCAGCCTGCGCCTACGCACCGTTGGCCTTCCAAGTGGGAGTGGGAGATGTTCGCTCACTGTGCACACAGCTTGTTAGGGCCTGGGGAAGGTGGGCCTCTCTCCTTGGGGAGAGGTCACACTGGTGATTCTCAGCTGTTCAGTTCCTCAGACACACTGCTTTTTATTGGATGGCAGCGTTAGTGTAAGAATCAGAGTGCAAGTTACATTGGAATCCAAGAGGTTTGTCTTGGCTCAGTTTCCAATTAAATGATGTATTTCCCTTTTACATTCTAGAAATCTGATTGATTGGTTTCAAGAAACAAGGTAAATTAAACCCAGCAGACTCTCTGACGTGCTTGTAGCTCTAAGACAGCTGAGGAACAGATGGTCTAAAGCACACAGCCCTTTCAATTAATTTAGTGGACTCACTTGAATTTAATTCTAACAAAACCCATTTAGCAGCCATCAAGCTGTCAATCAGAGACCCCTGAGTCACGAGATGGACGAAGCAACAGGATCAAAGAAAAGCAATTATATTTGCCAAGGAGATGGCTTGATTTCGTGAGAAGGAAGAGCAACCCCAAGGGTTGTTAACTTACATCAGCTGAAGTTTGTATTTGTGTGTGAATATGTTTTCTCCTCCACAGATTTACCTGGGAAAATCTACAGAGCTGCTCTTTTTCACTTTTATGACCAAATAAAGCCCTATATAACCACTATCTGCTACCTAGTGTCCACACTACCTTGATCATGATGGGGTGGAAAAGATTGTTTCTTTAAAAACCAGGCCATCGCTTTTTACAGGTACACGCTGTTTTGGAAACACAAATGTCTCCCATTTTTCATCTATTGCAGCCCTGATACAGATTAAAGACCCTCCAAGACCCAAGGCAGGCCAGCAGGACACATTTGTAACACGTAAGACAAGTAAGTGACTGACTTCTGGAAAGTAAAAGAAACCCTTACACAGCAAAATGACGGGGGGTGGGGAGAAATTTAATAGAACAGTAGGAAAAAGATATGAAATGAGACCCCAAATGGCTACTGAGTACAAAGTTAACGCTAGCAACCATCAGAGACTCAAGGCAAACTAAAACAGTAGTGAGGTCTGGGTTGGTGACACAGGCATGTCTTGTCTCTAAAAATTTGGCTTTACATGTATGTATTTTTGTGTATGTTTCTTGTATTCCAATGAGAACTCAAGAGGAATTAAAAAGTAAAAGTGGTAGCACACTATTTAACGAGAGACCAACTTATACCCCTGCAGACTGACAGAAACGACACCAAATGCCCTCCGGGCTGGGAGGGAACGTGACACCTCTCACTGCCTGGTGGGCCTCTGAACTGGCACCCCAGTTCTGGGGGGGAAGCCCTGGCCCTGGTTAAGGGAACTGAGGATTCTCAAACACAAGGACACAATTCCACTCCTGTGTAGGTACCAAGAAACGCTCATTTAGGTCCACAAAGGAACATATTAGGTGGTCAGCATGAATAACAGGCATCTGAATCTGATAGGACAATTACATGAGATGTTTCACATCAAGTGCTTGATACAGAGCCTTTCTTCGCATACTGCGAACCACGCGCCTGTTAGCTAATTGGGGAAAGAGCAGAAGACAAAGGGACACACTTAGTTGGATGCAAGACAATATTTGGAAACAGACTACTGAAGTACATATGGCTCCGCTAAATCCATTTTTAGGTGTAAATAAAAGATTTTTCCCTTGAGTTCTAGGCTTGTGAAGGAAAATGGGAGGAGGGGGAAGAAAACAAAAATAAGTTATTGACAGAAGAATAAGTGCCTGAGAAGAGCGAATGAAGCCTGGAGCGATCCTGGTTTCTAAAATGTCTCTGGAACCACAGGAAACCTCAGAAAGTCATTGTAGGGAAAATGGACTCAGTCAGGCTCCCTTGCTCAGATGCCCAGGCAACTAAGACAAGCAGTATTGAGAAGATAACCATGACCTTGAGAACCTGCCTATGTGCACAGAATCATGCTTTGTTACAGAATGTCTTGGCACCATGCTGGCTTTGTGTGCACTTAGTGCCTAAAGGAGCCAGGACCGCCCCATGAACCCACCCGCAATGCGACACCCAGCTTTCAGTAGGCGTGGATCACCCCACCCCACAATAAAGGCCTGTCAGACATCCCCACGGCTCTTCAAACTTTCCCCCATCTGCCTCGACCTCATGTGAACCTGTCTAGCCTTGAACGGTCGCAACACAGTCATTCTGGGTGACACAAATAATGATGGCCTGAAAAGCCACCAGGGCAGACAAGGACTCATGAAGGGACAGGGCAAGCAAAGAAAGTCTATTCAGTTGACAGGAGGAAATAAGACCTCGCACTGACTGCAGAGTTAATGGTGTTCAAGCCTCAGAGTTCCCTTTTGCATGGGCCCATGCACCTCACCTTACATTCTTCTTTATAAAGATAACCTCCCCAAATTCTATAAGCCTACGGAGAAGCCTACAGTGCCCCATTTCTGGCCTCCACTCTAAAGATAAGCCTTGCTGTTGTTTTTTCCTGCTACGGTTGAGAGTAAAGTCATTGGAGGAGCTATCTGCCCAGTGGTGTCATGCCCAGACCTTTGCTGGAGAGATACAGTGGCCCAGGGATCAGCTAACACTCCCATAGTTTCATTTTCCCCCTCCTTATCAGTACAAAATAAATGCTGGTAGGGCTTACCAGAGAACGAATTCAGAGCGGCAGCAGCCAAGACGGCCCAGGAGAAGACAGTGTCTTCCTCCTCAGCCCCACACAGGGTAAAGGAGGCAATCAGGCGTGTTATGGCCTCTCTGACATGTGTAGCTTATTGAATTAATTACACAGTTCAGCTTTCGCCTGTGTGCCCAGAAATAACATCTAAAAGAAGGCGAACGCCTTTGAAGAGGACCCCAATAGATTCACGTTTAGTCTCATAAGGATGAATTGCTTCTCTACCTGGGGTTGCATAAGGAGACCGCTAAAACCCATTGCTACATTTGGGCAGAGATTTTTCAGCATCCTGCAGACCTGGTAACCTGTTTGGCCCCCTGCAAGTTCTTATTATTGCACGCAGTTAGCTAAATAAACGTGTAATCTGTAACTGCTGACCTAAATTACCTATTTCACAGCCTGCTCCAGAGCATGAAAGAAAGCATGGAGAGACAAAGAGATTCCTTCTTGTAATTCCATCCACTGCCGGCAAATTGATGAAACAGCTTATGCAGCTCATTAACTGAGCTGACCCCTGAAGGGTAATGCTCAGCATCTGGAAGTGTCCAGCCAATCAAAGCAAGCAGGCGCAGGCGCGGCCCGCTGGACTGCAGCTTGATTTAACAGAATTTATTGCTGTTTAGAGTCTGGCTTCTTTGTCAAAACTCGGGTCTGTATCAGCAACGTCAGCATCGCCAGGGAGGTTAAGATGCAGATGTCTAGGCCCCACCCCAGGCCCACTGAACAGAAACTGCAATTAACGATCCCCACAGGGTTCGTCGGCACCGTAAAGTCTGGGAAGCACTGGTTTACGAGATGATTACAAGCACTGGTTTATTGAGATGATCAGAAACTCCCCGTAGGCCATCTGAAGTCTAAACTCACTATTGGTATTTGCGAAGTCATGCAGGGCATTCGTTTATACAGGATCTACAATCAGACCAAAGCATACAAAATGCTTGTTCAACCTTTACCAACTGTATGCCTTTAGGTTATCAACATCTGTGGCTTCAGTTTCCTTCAGTATAAAGTGAGAGGATAACATTACTTTCTTCATAGAATTCCGGTATGCCTGCCAAGCTCAGAGCATGCAGCCTGCACCAAGCCCTCAACATAAGTTTGCTTTGAATATTACCACGATATGAGGACAGAGATGCTAATAGCATGATTTGGGAATGGATAACTGAATCCAGTGACCTCCGCTGACAGCCATGGTTATATGATGGCTGACCTTCTGCCTACCTCCTCCTGGCTCAGTTCTCTGCAGGAAACACAAACTCCCTGAGTAGCATTGTTTGAATCCTAAACATTCACTCCCCTTGCCTTTCAAAGCAACTGTGGGATTAGCTCTTTTTTTCTAAGGAGCTTTTTTATTTCTCTTTTTTGGAGGGGTTGCAGCTTTCACAGGTAGGCCAAAGTGGAAAATGTGCTGGTCTTCGGAGAAATTATTTGCAATTCAGCAACACGCAGATACTCCACTGGACCTGCTCCGTAGTTAGGCATCTCAAAGGAGCTGACGCAGAGGAGAAAATCCTAAAATATGGGGTTTTTTCCTTTAATTATTCCAGTAGAAATCTGTAATAATGAACCCAAAATGCCAAAGCCAAACAGCCAAAGTTTCTCAAGTAGTACATAAAAATAGTTACGTTTGGAACCAGGAGGGTGAGGGCAAGTACCTGACCCGTGGCCACGAAGATCCATCGCACCCGATCCCAACAATGTTCATAAAGGGCTACCTCTTGTTCCCCCAACTGTTCGATCCCACTTTCTCATCCGGTTCCTTCAGATACTCTCCCTTCCAGAAAATAAACAAACA
Organism: Sturnira hondurensis; assembly: GCF_014824575.4. Lineage (NCBI taxonomy): Eukaryota > Metazoa > Chordata > Mammalia > Chiroptera > Phyllostomidae > Sturnira > Sturnira hondurensis. The sequence continues at coordinate 12,207,558 of NW_028091637.1, forward strand.
TTATTTAAAGTGTTTTAATAATGGAGGCCCTGAGTGAGGGAGGTGGGAACATTAAGATAAGGCCTGGGTGTGGGTAGAAAGATTTCCACTTTACACAACAGTAATAGGAATAAAGTTTACGACTCCAGCGTTAGAAAATGTCACAAAGACTTCAGGTTCAAGAAGAAAGCCAGAGCTTACACATATCCCCCTTTCTTCCTAACTACCCAAGGGGTGGGGGTGGGGAATACAGAAGCAAAATAAAGAATCAACAATATGAGCCCAGGAAGAGGAGGATGCTGGAGAGGCCACCGATGTGTAAGCAATTACAATAAAAGTTTCAAAGCCTAAAAACAGTCGGAGTGTTGACACACGTAACAGGCAGAGTAACCGCAGCCTGCAGTGTGTCAGGAGGGATGTATCTGCTGCGGGAAATTCTAGAGGCGCTCTGAACCGCACGATGGCGGGCACAGCAGGGCTGCACAAAGACCCCGTGCGCAGGCCTCTGGCGGAGTGCCCGGCGCTGGTCAGGAACCCCACCGCACCTACCGCAGCTCCGGAGGAGAGAGGGCTCCTTGGCATTTTGCCGAAAACAAACCGACAAAAGACAGGTCTTCCCGGGAAAACTGGGCTAAGTGACAGCAAAAAGCTAGGGATGTTAATTCCTCAAAAAAACCAAACCAAAACAGAACAAAACAAAACACTCCTCGTTTTGACATTTAGGGCATTCGCACCATGAGAGCCAGCTCCATGCCCACTCGCTCTCACTCGGCTGCTGCTCCGTAGGACACCCAGTCAGGCCACTCACGCAGGAGGCCTGGCTCAGTGTCTCACAGAAACACCCAGGTCCTCAAGTGTTAATGTATGAGGAGAACAGACAATACGTGAAGAGAACAAGAGGCAAAATTTTAAGAGAAGAGAGACAAAGGGGAAAAGAGCAAAATGAAATAAAATGATAAAAATAACCAAGAATCCAAAATAGAAAAGTGTGTGTTTGAGGAGTGTTTCGGGTGAAACTCCAAGGAGATGTAAGGTAGTGGACTGGGTAACCTAACTTGGCACTGCGCTTGGCCTCCTGCCGGGAGCAAACTTAAATGCAAAAGGCCTTATTAGAGAGATTAAACAGCATATTTCATTAAAAAGAATTTCAATTCGCTGGCAACAGGCAGTAAGTCTGAATTTGTGAAGTCTCAGGTTAGGGGAAGAAAACAGATAAAATTTACGGGAGAAACTGACGTAGCTACAATCAGAGTGGAAGATCTTAAAACACTTCTAGATTCCACGGAACTTCAAAGAGATCAGTTTTTACACATTGTGAGGCCTTAAGCTAGTAAAGGTAAAATCAAGATAAAGAAGTAAAGTGCCAAAGACTCAGAAATAAAGAAATAAAATGAACTGTATTCACATGTACTATGATTGTGTACCAGAAAATCTACTAATTGATTAGAACTGTACAATAACCTAAGTTAAAACACAAAGAGTAGTTTTTCTACAAAGCTTCAAAGAAGAATTTTAAAATGTAACATTTAAAAATGCTATTCAAAATAGAAAAATATATCAAATACCTAGGAATAACTCTGACAAAAATACTTTCAAGAAAAGTATACAAAAATGCATAAAACAATAAAGATATTAAAAAAATAAAAAGAACAAGAAAAGAAATGCATAAAATATTACTGAGATATTGAAGAAAACCAAAATAATTAGGGGAACATACCACATTCATTACTTATATAACTCAATATTAGAGAGCTATGAATTTGATATATATTTTCAATTACAGCCTGAGTCAAAATCTCAGGCAGTATTTTGGTGAAAATGGACAAAGTGGTCCTAAGTTTTACATGGAATCACAAATGCCCAAGAAACCCAAGGTCCAGATTGGGAAGTAACACATAAAACTGTCCTTGTTTGCAGATGACATGCTGTATAGCAAGTCCTAAAGAACTCACAAAACATGACATCTATATAGAAAGTCCAAAGAGTTGACAAAAAACAAACAAACAAAACAAATCTCTCTGGGAACCAATAAACAAGTATAGTATGGTTACAAAATACGAAGTGAATATGTACAAGTTAACTGATTTTCTATATACCAACAATTAATAAGTGAACCTTGAAAGTAAAAACACAGTATCATTTACATCAACACCCTAACAATTTAAATATGTAAATGTAAATCTTACAAAATAGGCACTGTCCAGTATCTACTTGAAGAAAATTAAAAAGCTATTATAAATAAAATAGAAAGGAATTCAACAAAAGGAGGCATACGGCATGTGCATGGATAGGAAGATTCAATGTGGCCAAGAGGCAGATTCAATGTGGCCAAGACTCAGCAGGCCACAGGTACAAGGGGACCGTTCCATTGTGGAGAACAATGCGGGGAATAATCACAAGATGCTGAGTGGGGGCACATCAAATTAGGCTGATGATTTGAGAAAATTAAACTGCCAGTGACATATAAAATTAATCAGAGACAGAGCAAAAGCTTCCCCAAACCATATTGGAAACAAGAGTGAGCAGAGACAAATACGAGAAGACGGGTTTTCCGATGACTGAGTGTGTGGCTGGTGAGAACACGGTAGTAGGCATAGGACTCTAAGATTTACATTTAATGGGGTAGCTTGGGTATCTCTGCTCCTGAGTCCCTAGATCAGATTTCGGGAAGCAGAAGGAATAGGTCTGGTCATTGGGCATTGATTTTCGTGTCTATCGCAACTGGTCAGATAAGGAGAACCAAGTCACAATAATTTCTAGAATGAAAAAGTCACCACCACACCATACTTGTAATAGATACATAACATAGAAACTTGATGTAACCATGTGTCATTCATTTTTTATGGCTATAGGAATAACCTAAAAATAAATTCCTAGGGATGCTCAGTGCTGCTCTCTGTCTGGCTCAGGATAGCTTTTTCTGAGTTCAATTCACCTTTCTCTGAATTTGCCTCAGGGCGAAGCCAGCTTCCACAGTTTTTTATTTCAAGTCTAATGTTTTATAGTACTTGTCTTCTGCGTCTGTTTCATTTGTTTGCTTGTTAAATCACCCATTCATTCTTTATTCTGACCCAATGGAATTGCAAATGGTGCTAATGGGATTGAAAGATGGAATGGACCTAGTCCTTCCCCAGCAAAGGTCTATTCTTCAGGACGTTACATCCCAGCAGACAAATACCATACCATAGAAGATAATAAAATAAGTCTCCCCTCATCACACTTTCTTTCCGAGTGTTCTCCCTGGTGTTCCTATGGGATACCTCTTACGTTCCTTTCTCACATCTTTCCTTACGTTTCATTCATTGTTTCTCTGCTCACTAGTACTGCCACCGATGGTGAAGGTAATATTAGAGTCGATATCATGAGCTGATGAGAAGGCATTTTCTCCACTGCTTTAAGTAGCAACTTTTCCAGCTGAATTACCTCTTTCGGTCTGCGTGAACATTCTGAGGGGTAATTCCCTAATTTCAGTTAAAGAAAAATGCCAAGCGCAGTATGTTCTCATGGTATTCATGTAGCGGCAGCTTTTCAGAGAACATGTACACTTGGCAGTTTTCATCTCGGAAGATAAAAACTAAATAGATACGGCATTGCGTTAGACAAAAATAATGACAATATCTGGCAGCGAACAGATACGTGATCATGTAGATATACTTTTAAGTTAGGGTTGCAAAATTCATCAGCTACTAGCAGGAGAGAGCACAGACTAGAATCGGAAGTTACGAGAGGAAGGTGGAAGCCGTGGAGCTTTTACCTACCTGCGATCCCAAGGGCGCATGATATCAGCAGCTGCCCACGACTAGCGCTGCTCTCCTTGACCGCCATCTATGTTGCAACTTCCATGCTCAGGTGTGCGCAACACAGGCCAAGTCAGTTATCCACAGCATGAGCATCCTGGCTTCCCCCAGTTCCAGAACGCTCCTCCGGCACCCTGGTCCGGAAATGTGCACACCCGAATGCTGATACGCGTCAGAGCAAATGAGAACCAACTGGCTCTAACTCTCCAAATTGGCCCTGTAGGAGGGCAAAGAGGCTCACTGTTCAAAAAGCCTTATTTTTGTAGAGTCAGCATTTCCCAGGAAACAGAACAGAACAAAACAAAGCTAAAACAACTTCATCCTTCCTTTGAATACAAGTGGGGTCAGAGTTTTGGCAACTGATACATTACAATTGCTCTCCACTCTCTTTCTGCCCACTCACCCCACCTCTAGGGATCCAGTACAGGCCCTCCTCATTTACACTCTGGTTTCTGACTGCTCCCACTGCTAACTCTTCTTCCCGCCTCCAGCCCACACAGACAAAGCAGCCTCTCTAATACACATCTGACCGCCAGAGGGCTCCCCATTGCCCTGGGGGTAGCATTCAAATTCCTCCGTGTGGATACCAAGCCGGCCCCCATCTGGTTCCAAGCAATGGTTCCTCCTTCTGGCTCTGAACTTTCTTCAGCCTGCTGTGTTTTTTCCTCTGTCCCCCTAGGCTAACTTCTGGAGATCCCCTACTCCTCTGACTTTACTCAAGCAGTCTCCCTTCCAGGAACCCCCTGTACTTTCTTTCCCAGACATCTATAGCCTATATTATCCTCAGTTTTAAATTGGTTCCGAGAGTTGCCCTCTTTCAACAAGTTTTTGCCTACTTTTAATTTACTTTCCTAAAGTTCCTATGACATGACCCCGCCCACTCCTTCCCTCACTCCTGCCTCTTCTCCACCTCTTACAAGATCACTGCTCTGTACACAGTGGCCCTTCCTTTACTCCTAGTGCAGGTCTTCGCCCATCGCTTAGGCCTCAGCCTGCCAACCATCATTGCAGGTGAGTCCCAGGCAAGTGGAGACTCCCTGTGACACTCTGTCTTGCCGCATGTTAATTCTTCTCTCACGCACACGTCACACTCGGAGTGAGGAAGCAGTTGCATGGTTTCCGTCTGCCCTGCTAGGCTTAAAACTCTGCCAGGTCAAGGACAGTGAACGGTCTTCGCCTCGTGTGGAAATGGTCTGGACTTGTGTGGCGCTAACTAGTGAATAGCTATTCACTAGTTATTGGAAGGCAACAAGCTGCCTAACCATAATGATGTAAATGAATATTTATAACATTGAAATCAATACAGTCAATAGAGATAATATTTCTTGTAATAAAACTGTATTATAACATAATGACAAACTGCCAAGCTGACATCATTTTCTGTACAAAATGCCTTACTCGAAAGGACACATCTTCATGAAGAATCACGAGTTGGGAAAAATTTTAAATCACGGGAGAAAGGGGATGTTTTGATTTTTTAAATCTCTGAATTATAGACTCTTACGAGTTCTATTTATTTTAAATTTATAGAATTTGACATGCTACTGTCCTTTGTGACTGCTGCTTAATGGATATAATAAGAATAATTTTCTTATTCATGTGTAAATTTTTGCTAAAGTATTTACAACATTGCTATCCATGTAATAAGATTAAACATGTTTTGCTAATATACGATTGGAGTTTTCACTTGACTTATCAACTAGTTATAAATGACACCCAAAAAATAAGTATAAATTCAAATATATTTACTCAAAGTTCACCATTTCAACCCCTAGGATATCAGTTGCGGCATTTAATTACATTCAAGCCTCTGACACACTCCCAGCTACATTTTAGTCAATTGCCAGTTAGTATAGTCTGAACAAGTTCCATGTGCTCTACATTCCTTTGAGAAAATATTTGCTTCATCTCCTATTTCAGAATGGAGGCTCTTTGAAGAGAGGGAGGTGTTAAATATTGTTGTCCCAGCTATAGTTGTTGAGTACATCGCTCAGGGCGTATTGAGGTGAAAGTAACGAAGTCCTATCTGGACTATGGGCAAAAGGCTAACAAGTATCATTGTTCCCCCTCTCTCAGCATCTTGTGGAGAGGCATCATCAGGCTGGGTGGTAGCTGGGTGCCATGTGGGACTGTGCTCTCGTCAAGGCTTCTATACTCCTTTTATCGTGCAACAAGTGTACGAGCAATATTGCATGGGCGCCATGCACTCCTAGTGGAGTTGAACTGGGATACTAAGAAAAGACACCAATGATTTAGGGCAGTCCCAAGACATGCCAGGCTCCCAGCATAGCACATAGACAACTTGGGGGCTGTGGGTCTGCAGGAATTGGCCTTGGGCACAGACCTTTCTTCTAGAAGGAGCCCGGCCCACTTAATGTCAGCAGCCGATGGGGCAGCGGGGAGCCCTGAGGCAACTCATCAGAAATTCTGCCTGCCATCACCATGCACATCTTCTCTGCCCACAAACCCTTCCTTGTCTTTTCATGATGACCATGGTGAGCCGGGGCTCGAAATACTTTTTCTTTTTTTAATGAACTGAATGAATGGTGGCCTAGCAACCTGACTTATTATCCAACCAGCAGAAATTGCCCTTTGAGTGATAGTTAGATAAGAACAGGAATTTTAAAAAACTGCTCTTTTTGGGTGACTGTCTGCTCAGACCTGTCATATCACCAATTCTTACACCACTCCTATGAGGTGGGTACTATTGGCCCCTTTTAGAAACAGGAAGAGGAGAACCAGGTTAAATAAGTGACCCAAGGCCTCACTGCAGATAAAAGGCAGTTCTGTCTGAATCCAAGCTCTATTTGCTGGGCTGATTTTTCTGTGGTTCCCTTCAGAGTTATGCAAAAAAAATTGTTTTTATGAGAACTATGCTAAGTGTTTGGGTCAATTATTTAGAGTTACCTGCAGGCCCAAGACAATGGGTCGGTTGCTTTATGCCTCCTTACCCCCAACTGATCATTCACTCATCATCAGTGCGTTATCTGCTCAAATTCTAGCTCAACCACAAATCAGAGGGTTTCAAAGGTTTTTAATTAGTGGAATCTATTTTTAAACTAAAGAATAAATCTGCAGCCCTCCCATCCTTCCTGCATACACAAGATGCCCTTGAACATGTTGTGGAATACTGGTGCTTTGTAGAACCCAGGATTTGAAAGCCACTGCTTTAGCCAGGAAATTGCCTATGGAAACAAATGAGCATGCCCAGCTGGGAATTCTGTAGTTTTCCCAGGAACTCAGTCTCAGACAGAAGGCCATGCCGTTTAGGAGAAGTGATGGCAACTCACAATCCTCTGGGCTGTGCAGCAGCAAAAGAAAAACATTTGCTCCAAAACTTTCAACTCACAGAATGGGAGGCTCACCCCATTACCCCGGATGCCTGTTACCGCAACTCAATTGTGTGGTGTACAAATGTTGATGTCATGAAAATTATGCTCTCTATATATCATGTTGAAATTGAACTAACTTCACCCTGACAACATACTGCTCCGAAATCAGATGGATTTGCAGCCTGGCTCCATTTGTCTTTCTGACCCATTACTAGTGCATTTATCATCAAATGAACTTAGAACAAACGACTGGCTGGCTGCTGTCAGCCCCAGCGGTGGATGTGACGAGGTGCGGACAAGAGCGGGTGAGTCTCACCGTGGGGGTGGGGCAGAGACCCTACGGGCACAGAGGAGGCCAGACAGGATCTCTGCAAGAGGAAGAAAGTAAGGGAGTTGGCAGAAGCCAGATATCACAACGGAAAATGAAATTGCTGAATAAATTTAACCTTTTTATAGTGATTTTGCTGATCTGAGGTAGCAAACACAGCTCCTTTGGGGGGTTTATTTGTTTTTTTTATTTTTTTGGAACAACAAGGACCAGCCTACAAGTATTATCCTGTATCAATGGATTTTACTCACTGAATTTGTCCCTAAAACCAAGAAAATCGAATAAGCATCACAACTGTCTTTATTATTGGGAGGAAAAGAAACAAGAATTTTGTGACACCAGTGTTGCCTTGGTCCCGACTTATTGTATGAAATGCAGCAAAGATACCCATCCCCTTCAACTTGGCAGGTTAACCAGACAGTGTTTTGAGAGACTGTGAGGTCAAGCATCATCCCTCTAAGGGCCCTTCAGACATTACACCCATCCAGTCCCTTTCCCATTACAAACAACACCGAGAGTGACCAAACAAACCACAAATGCATCGACTCTTCTGTTCTTAAGAATCATCTGGCTTCTTCTTTCATAGCCAAAAAACCAACTCTTAATTCCTTCTTTGGAACTTTATCCTGGATTCTAAACCTTGGCTTCTCTCTTAACCCTCATCTAATTCTCCCCTTTCAAACAAGAGCAGGGTACACTCTCAGGAACTCCACGGATGCCCCGAGGTTCCAAACTGTTCAGGGTGGGCATGCACGTGCCCAGAGTTCTCCCATCCAAGCACGAAGCAGGCCCGACCCTGCTTAGCTTCCGAGATGAGACGAGATCGGGTGCGTTCAGAGTGGTATGGCCGTAGACCCAGAGTTCTCGATGATATGTCAGAAGCATCAATGCAAGAGAGAGGAAACTGCATCCAGGCACTCTGTCTGTGTTGTAGATTCCAAGGGGAAAGCTAAGCAGAACAAGGGAACTCTGGGAAAAAAAAAAACCACGAGAAAGGCAACCCTACATGGAATATCTCTACCCCTTTTTAAAATTAAATGTTTTCATTTTTTTCTCCTGTCTCTTCTTACCAAACACTAATCTCATCAGGGAGACTCCAACCTCCTGATCTCATATCCTAATTCCCTCACAATGGAGGGTTAGGGCCTTAACATAAGAATTTGGGGGGGAATATATCCATAGTCTATAACAGTCTATAACCTTGTACCAGCTACTTAATAATGCTGAGACTATAAAAAGAGAAATAATAATACCTTCTTCAAAGACCCATCTTAAAGGGTTGATGTTATGCTTGAATGAGATGCTGTAGACACTGTGGGCCTCATACACAGCAAGAGCTGAAAAAATATATTGTTCCCTTTCGTTCTCTCAGGAAAATGTACAGCTATTTCCTTCTAGGGTAGTAGTCAAAGAAGGGGGTGAGTAAAACCTGTAATGCCCAGGGAAGCATATATATAGTCTCATTTCTGGACACTTGTTGGTTCAACTCTCGGTCCTTCTCCTGGAGTCGCCTCTTATAAAGGGATCCATGCCCAGAGGATGCCACCATGATGTCAAGGCATCTGGATACAAGGACACCTGTCTTATAACCATATTTTAAGAAGCTTATAGATAGATGTGGGGACTTCTAGCAGGGTGTCCAACTTTCTGGCTTCTCTGGGCCACACTGGAAGAAGAAGAGTTGTCCAAGGCCACACATGAAATAAATACATTGTGACACATGATCACAAAAACATCTCATAATGCTTTAAATAAATTTATGATTTTGCGTGGGGCCGCATTCATAGCCATCCTGGGCTGCATGTGGCCTACAGGCCACAGGTTGGACACCCCTGTGAGGAATATGACCAGGTTAGGAAAAGTCTAGAAGCCATAAGAAAGGGTGAGCACACTACAGGCAAGGTTGCTAGATTTAACAAATAAAAATATAAGAATTGCAGTAAAATCAGAATCTCGGATAAAAAATAAATAATATTTCAGTAGAAGTATGTCCAAGATTCAAATCCAGCCAGGATCCCTGTATTTAATCTGGCAATTCTCTTGTTGCAGACAGGGAATACTCATGAGACAGAAATGGAACATCATAGTCGTGAACCCATATGTGCATTTATACTTGAACAATAGGAATTGCTGGGTATAAAAATTTTGGAGTGAGCAACAGGAGAGTTCAGGATTAGGTGGCAGTATCTGGGGAGAATTCCTCTGCTTTCTGTAAAGAAATCTATCCACACTAATGTAAGCAAGGAATAAGTATTATCACAGAACTTCCCAATATCTGCAGCCTTTAGCCTGTGGTAATTTGGGGATTTCATCTTAGCACCCATTCTTCCCAAAGCCACAGTCTGTTCTCACCTCTCACCATGGCTGATCCAAGTCAGGGGCACTGTTGTGATCCTTCTCGGACTCTTTTTATTTACTTTCTAATGGAGTGAGTCTGACATTATTCCTTTTTTCTTCATAAATAAAGGATGAAGTCCTTCATTAGAAATTCCTTTCAGTTTGTGGGAAGACAGCAACCTTCTCAAATTTCCAATTTGCCACACAGTTGTCCATGAATATATTATAGGTCATTACAATATAAATTTCCAAACATGATCATGCAGAGAAACAACCTTCATTTTGCGAATTCTATCCGGGATAATGTCCACATGGCTCAGCTTTTCTCTGACGACTGAGGATGAGAAAAGTAAACTGTGAGGAGACACACTATTCAAAGAAACTAAGCGAGGTGCATGCCTGAGCTGTCCCTTGGCTGCTCCAGTAAGTGCCAAAACGAACTGCAATTGCAAAATTAAACTCTGGTAAATGAAACCTTTCCCTCCTCCACTTACCTGAATCCGTAATATCCAGAGGGATCCACACAGACCAGCTACCGACTGGTCAAGACCCTTCTCTCAGGACAGGTAAACAGGGTGACAAAAGTCACACAACTCCACCATAATGAAATGGGGAGGGCCACACATTTTCTCCCTCAAAAGCAACAATGGAGTTGGGCAACGGGATCAAAACCAACCATGGCAGTGTTCAGGAAACTGGTCCAAGAAGCAAGGCAAACAGATGTATCCATTCATGAAACAGTTGAATCCCTGTAAGAACAGAGCATCCTTGTCCCACACTCCCCACTCCCCACTTCCTGGGGTCCTTCAACCAGGGCGGGGCAGGTGGCGACCACCAGGAGCTCTCCTTCCACTGCTGACAGGGGCTCCCTTAAGTTAAACAGTGGCCTCAGGGGCAAGGAATCAAAACCAGAGGCTCCCCTAAGGTACAGTCCTGTTTGGGACTGGGAAATGGTTCGTGGACTGGCCAGTTACGGAGCGTTCTGGGAGGTGAGCTGGCAGGAGAGATTCGAAGGCTGTTTCCTTAGCAGGTTAAGCAGAGCCCATGCACAGGCAGGACAGGGCCGGCGCGACAGAGGGGGCCGATGGCCAGCAGGCTCCGGGGGGTCTTCTGAGGTCAAAGGTATAGCCATCTAAGATTGGCTGATGAGACAGCGACACAACCTGATAAACTTACTGAAAGTCATTGAATTGAATATTCGCAGTGCGTAAATTTTATGGTGTCCAATTCAACCTAAATAGAGCCACAAAGAATTTACATGATGCTTAAAAACACGTAGCAATTCAAAAGCAAAGTCCCAGTCTAGTTATCTGAATATCAAATGAATCTGAAGAAAAGATATTAACAAGATAGACACCATTTAAAAGATTTAAACTAATAGATACATTAATTTTAAAGTACAATAAATGCATTAATTCTAAATATTGTTGTATTATAGAAATTCAAGGATAGCTCTATCCGATGTCACTTTTTGCAATGATGGAAATACATAGGTGTTCAGTCCAATGTGTTGGTTCTTGTTCACAATGTGTTTGCCTTTGTCTACTTGAAATGTGGCTAATGTGACTGAGAAACTAAGTCTCTAATTCTCATTTATTATAATGAACCTAAATTTAAATAGCCATTGTTTTTACTAGTGGCTTCTTATGGGAAAGCAGGAGTCTAGAAAAGGAGCATGTTTATTTATTTATTTATTTACTTAATAATAATAATAAAGCCCATTATTTATGTTTAATTTTTATATACAGGGTAAGGCAAAGGTAGGCTTACAGTTGTTCATATGGAAAAAATACAATAATTAATAAGTAAAATATAATAACAAACTTTGTATTTCACGTATTCATAACCATAAACCTACTTTTGCCCCCCACCTTGTACATAATTTAGTTTAGTGAAGATGGTCTTTTCAAAAGCATGGGAAAACAATAGATAATTATTTCTATCTACAGAGTACCTTTTCAAGGCTTGCAACTCAAGAAATGCAAATTAAGGTAATGTGATACTATTTTTACTCACTAAAATAGGCAAGAGAAAAAAATAAAATAAGCAAAAGCGAAAGCATTACTCATTATTAAACAGATCATTTGCTAATAGATGAAGGAACTCATGAATTTGATTTTCAAGACATCCCTGATTGAATTATTAAGGAATCTGGTTTATTGGGGTAAATTGCTGTGCATATCAAATAATGTAAAATTATGCTGATAGTTAACTCAGAAATTCCACTTGTAGGAACTAGACTGAGAAAATAATTTAAAATGAGTTTAAATAAGCTCACTACTCTGCTTACAATAACAAAACACTGGTAGAAAGTCAAATATTGAAAAATAGAAGACATGTAAAATAAATCACATCATTGTATTGGTAGAATTATAGCATATTTTAATATTTATTGAAGTTAAAATATGTTTATTGTTTGTTAGTAACTGCAAAATGCAGCTTGCACATTAGAAAAATCTGATTTTATTGTTGATGTCTCTATGCCTATGTTTATCTGCCTCTATATCTGGAAGCAAATAAATCAGTAGAGCAGCAGGGCTCATCTTTTGCTGATGAAATTAAGGGCATAGCAATTAGGAATCTCTGTTGGCAAGCACACAAACCAATTCCAGTTATATTATGCAAACACTGTTTATTTAAGGAGACTGAAAAAAAACAGATTAACTCATTGAGTCTAACTGAGGGGAGGCAGAAAGGGGCGGGGAGGAAAAACAGGAGGGAGGGAGAGACAGAGAGAGAGAGAATACAAAAAAATGTATATTTAAAGCAGCACGAAAGAGTAGGAGACTTATATGATGTACACAGTTCTATGAACGCTCTTTGGTTGCTGGACTATGAGATGACCCAAGCCCAGGGACTCTGTGGGGAAGAGCCCGGGCAGCAAGGTCAAGGATGTAGGGCAAGGCTCAAGGGTCAAATCAGTAGCTATGGGCCAAGAAATACAGAAGGGTTTCAATATTTTAACAACCATTACAGCTGCACTTGTGCAAACAAACTATCAGTCAAGTCTATATCCACAGCTATACATCTTTTCTGCATCTCTGTTCACTTGGGTAGAAACATGTTTCAAATACTTTTCTTAGGAGGGAATGGAATATGTGGATTATTCTAGGAATTCTCAAAATTTCTCAATAGATAGAGAAACATAAGTAGAGATATGGTCTTCAAATAATATCTTTCCTGAATTTAGTGCATCCTGGCTACAATCATTTTTTAAAAATGAAATGTAGGTATGTTTCCTCTGATTTCTAAAGGCTAATTTTGCAATTTAGGGACCTGACAGCCGTCAGATTCGGTGTTTCATTTTTAGGCACCTGTTCTTTTGACCTGGAAGTTTATATACCATGTTTATCCTGAGAGAATATGGACTTTACCATGTATACCTAGGAGACTGTTCCTCTTCTGATTAATCTGGTCTAGAACACTAAATATGTTTAGTCTGCAGACTCAGAACTTTCTACTTCAGAGTTAACTTGCTTCTCTTGTCTGTTTAATCATTGCCTCTATTCTCTTTGTCTTTCTTCCGTAACGCATAGATTAATACATTGAAACTCTAGGTTCCCTGGGGCTCTTATCTCTCCCCTTGTTATTTTCAGCTCCTTTTTAACTTACTCCGTGTTTTGAGAGGTTTCTGGCACTTAATCACTCAGACAACTAATTGAGATCTCCGTGGTGACCAGCCTGTTCTCCAATCAATCTACCAGGTGTTTAATTTGTGATACCATATTTCACAGTGCAAGAAAGGCTCTTTGCTGCTGTACTTGAATTCCCACAGACTCCCCTATTTACTGTGTTTAAGTCTGTTTCCGTGTTCTAGCAATCCCATTTCATTAGTTCTGATTTTTTTTTCCTTTGGTCTTTTCTCTTTGACCTACGCATCCCCAACCCCACTCTACTGTATCAATAGACAAGTAGTGATGTTTCTTACCCCACCGGTCTGAGTGATGACTGCTGCAACAGCCTGAATGGTGATGGAAAATCAGAAGCGCTTTCCCCACAGACTTGCAGTTGCCTGATAATAATGATCATCTTTTCATGTGCTTATTTTCCATCAGTTTTTTTTTCTCTCCTGAGAATGTCTCTTCCTTTTATCCATTTTCACATTGTATTGTTTGTTTTTTTCTAACTGATGAGTTGTGAGAGCCCTTCATTCTCTAGATACTAGTACTTTGCTGGATATGTGGTTTGTAAATAGCTTTCCCCATCCTCCTAATAGTGTCTTTCACTGAGCAAAGTATTTACTTCTAATAAAGTCCAGTTTACTAATAGTATGTTTTTACTTTAATGAATCACGCTTTTAGCATCATGACTAACAATTTTGTCCAAATTCTAGATGCTGAAGACTTTCTCCCATATTGTCTTTTAGAACCACTTTGAGTGAATTTTTCTATATAATGGGCGGCTTAAGGTAAGTATTTACGTTTTAAAATTGATTTTATTTCTTCACAGCAACTTAAGGTTCATAGCATTTATTACTCTCACTTGATGATCTTGATTCTCAATTCACTGAAAAATTAAAGGAATCGGAAATGTAAACAATCAGAAGGTCATTGCTTATGACTCATAATTCACCTATATATCTGACAACATCTGTATCTCGTTCTGCCTTCACACGTGTTACAACAGGTTACCTATCTGCCTTCCTTTCCAAAAGTGTTCCCCCCGCCCTGGCTGATTGACACACGGACGGCATTCCAGCAATAGTTCCCTCTCTCAATTATTACCAGCTTTCTCCACCAAATGGATTATTCATAGTGGTATATGAACATGCAGCCATTTCTTCTACATTAAAAATCTATCATAAACATACTTTCCTCTTAAGCTACAGCCTATTTATTTGCTTCCCATCTCATCCAAAGTACTTTGAAGTATTGATTTTAGACACAGTCTCCATTTCATCTCTTTCTGTTTTGTCTTACATAAAAAAAATCCGAGATTTCCCCATTATTGCACTGAAATATTTTTACAAATAGCCCTTGTGTTAGTAAGCCCAGTCAGTGTTCAAATCTGAGTCTCCATCTCAGTAGACCAATGGTTTACACAGTTGATCCCTCCCTCTTCCTAGGAACAAACTCACAACCTGGCCTCCAGCCCAGGTTTTCTGCCAGTTGATCATATTAGGCCACTTTGTTATTTCTGCCCCTTTCCCCTGGTCTCTGCAATATACTGCCCCAGAGAGTTTCAAAGCTAAATCCAGTCACAGACATGTATCATCCTTCAACAACCAGTTTGTGGCCTCTTTCTCAGTTCCTTCTTCAGTTCTCTTGTACCTTCCACCAGGAACAAATCCACTCTCATCCGAAGACTTTGCTGTGTCCTATCAGAGATGCTCGGTGTCCATGTGGATCCAGATCGTGGCACAGAACACGCACAGTGCCCTTCTGCCACGTCAAAGAAAAGTTTCCCCTGGAAGCAGTAAGAGCCTGGGTTGGGTGGGTGGAAAGGTAACCCACAAGACAACACTAAAGCATTTGTGATGGAAGGACTGGAGATTAATGAAATTCCTCAAGGTACTTAAACAACTTTGGGAGTCTGTGTGTGTATGTGTGTGTGTGTGTGATCTTTAAATTTTTTTTTATTTATCTTTTTAGAGGGGAAGGGAAGGAGAGAGGAAAGAAACATCAATGTATGGTTGCTTCTCGTGCATCCCCTGCAGGGAACTGGCCCCTGCAGGGAACTGGCCCCTGCAGGGAACTGGCCTGCAACCCAAGCATGTGCCCTGACTGGGAATCGAACCGTGATCGTGTGGTTCGCAGGCCCACACTCAATCCACTGAGCTACACCAGCCAGGGCTGTGTGTGTGTGTGAGAGATCTTGAAAGCATAATTTGTAGCCAAAGTGTAGGGTGGAGTGACCAAGACGAACAGCTAGAATTGGAGTTTGCTTTCCAGTGTCCTATAGGTAGGGCACCCACCTCCCTCACTCAAGAGAGAACACATCATTGTTAAGTAATACTTCTCAGAAGTGGGCATGACTTGTACTCACCCTCAGCAGTTTCTTGGCAGGGATTCCTAGGAAAAATGTATTATTTTTTTCCATCTTTCATTTTTGCCTTCATTAGTTTCCGGTAGTGCCTCTTTCTGCACCTCTTTTCACTTTGACAAAGCTCATCTGTGGAAATTACCTTATACCAAAAAATGCAAATAAACTTTTATTTAGCAAGCAGTGGGAATTCAGCATGTGCAGCAAAGACGACGGAGCCCATTAAGCACCAAGGCCACTCACTACCAGTGCTCTCACATTACGCACTCGTTCCACCGATTGCTCTGACGGAATGAGAGGCACCCCTCCCCCCTGAATCATCACATTTTTCTCCCTGGGTGTCACAGGAGACAGTGGACGGGACCAGGCAGGACAGTGAGCCTTGCAGACACAATGTGGGTGAGAGTGTTAGTCGCTGACAGGCCCAGGTTGTGTATTCATTCTCTCGCTTTCTCTTTCTTCCTCCCTCTCTGAAGGGAGAAGGGGGAGAGGAGAAGAGGCATCTGAGTTTACGAGCTCCTCTCAGGTGAGAGTTTTATTTTTTGTCTTGTTTTTTTTTAAGATTTTGTTTATTGATTTTTAGAGAGAGGGCAGGGGAGGGAGAAAGACAGAGAGAGAAACATCAATGTGTGGTTGCCTCTCAAGTGGCCCCCACTGGGGACATGGCCTGCAACCCAGGCATGTGCCCTGACTGGGAACTGAACCAGTGACCCTTTGGTTCGCAGCCCATGTTCAATCCACTGAGCTATACCAGCCAGGGCATCAGGTGTGAGTTTCATACTCAGCATTTGATGGGAACCAATTCAGGGGATGCATAAAGCAGCTTTTACCATTTCTTTTGTGCAGTAGTTTATTTCCATTATAAACCTGTCTCTGCAAAGTAAGCTCAACATGGATTCTTCCACTGGAACTGCTAGAAGCATCCTTTACTCCAGATAAGAGAAAGAACTTGTGGTACACTTTATCACAGGTTCTGTTCACAACAGGAAATGTGTAGAAACTGGTTTTCAGAATCTGAGTCAGGTAAGAGAATCTGCAAGCCTCTTCTATTAACACATGAGCACAAATTGCAAGAAATTATTATTTGTAGCTACAGAAATGAGTGGGAAACTTGCAGTTACAGCATCACGTGAAAAGGGCTGGAGGGATTTATGACTTACTTTAAGGGGATGTTTGAAGTGGATCTACTTAAAATATAGACCATGCAGCATACATGGAATTCACCTGGGTGGACCTTGCATTGTGGGCAGGGGCAGCACCTCACAGGGTTGGACCATCATCCCCGAGAGCAGCTGGTTTGCAGTGGAGGTCTTTCCCACTCGGCAATGCGACAGGTGCTCCAAGGTGGGTAGCTCCAAGTAGTTATCTTTCTATTTTACAACAGCTAATATGCCCCTGGCAATGACTCTGGTGAAGATGTCTAGCAATAGCCTAATTACCACTGTTCTTTCAGCTCTTCCTCTGGGTCTGGCACAATCTCAAGACTTGACTTGTGCTATGTCATCAAATCTCCAAAATAATTCCAAATGTTAGGCATTATCGCTTCTCACTCAACCCACTCATTTCCAGATGATAAAAAAAAGAAAAGACTAATCAAAGGGTCACACGACTAGTAGGTAGCTGTGCCAAGAGGAAAAACAAGGCTGCTTAACTTGAAAGCAGTTGCACTTGACAACTGTCCTCTAAGAGTTCAAAGTCAGAAGTGCAATCTTGACCAATATATCCCAGGTCAGAAAAGTAAGGCTCAGGTCGTGAATGGCAGAAGCATGGCAGTTCGTCGCTGAAGTTACAGGGTTGGGTACTGGAGAGGTGACAGGACACCCATCACGGCACAGTCAGAGTTAGCAAAGGGTATCCTTAAGGACCAGGGGTTTCATGTCGTTTCCTGTGGTTTGGGCACAAAATGCAATGGAAAGGCAGCTTAAGTCAGAGCAAGAAACCCAGCACCTCCTTGTTCCAGCCCTTTCTCCTCCCTCCGTATGGTAAGGGTGGTAACAGGGAAGAAGGGAATGGCTAGAATTTTATTTATTTTTCAATGCAGTGTGGTAGCTGACCCTCCTCAGCACTGACCTCATAGGGACATCAGAAGAAAAATCTAAGCTAGGTGGCCACATGCCGGGCAAAACTCTGGAATTCTACTACTAAAGAAAGCTAGGTAGTCAGGGCCCATGGTTCACCAAGGTCACACCCACTTAGATCACGCCCAAATGAAGAACCACTTTAATCAATGGATCTTGGAGGCACTGGGCTAGATTCTCAGATTCCTGATTAGGAAAAAGCAAAGGTGGGATTTATTTTACTTCCTGAGTAGAAAATACACAAATTTACCCTGGAAATTTGCAAACTCACATAATTGTATAAAGAAGTACAAACCACCCATATTGCCACCCTGCAGAGGCAGTCATTGCTAAGTGACACAATACTGTCATACCTTCCACCGACTGCTAACTGCAGACCCCTGATGACCCAACCCACAAAAGACAGAGGTGTCCTTGAAGAGACCATTTACAATTCAGCAGGGCTGTCCAGCTTGCACTGGAAGTGTAGGGGAAGGTAATCCTCTTTTCTGGTCTCTCCAGGCTCTGCACAGCCATTGCTTCCCCTGTGATAGACAGTTTGATTAAGGAAGACTGTCTACAGTCTGAGCAAACTTGACGTGTTAGTGGGACAAAGGATTTTTCTGTAGCCATTGAAGATAAGATTGGCGGGTGATACAGAAACACGCGCTGTTCCAGGGTAGCCAGCTCGAGATATTCGGATAGTGGCGCTTTTTGTTAGTTTCATGCCAAACTCAACGACGTACCTAAGGGAAGGAAATTAGTTGGCGGACCACTTGCTTATCAAATCTTTTCCCATTTGGGGGCTGTCACCCTTTGAGCAAAGATAGTGTGTGAAAAGGTGAAAAGCTGCCTATCTTCCCATCACAGAAGGTTTTAAGGCACAGAAGGTTCTTTCGCAAGATGTTATTACTTGGTGTTAGTGAAGAGCCCTTCTCTGAGCTCTCTCAAAAACTGGAACTAGAATGATGAGATCAGGGACAACTTTCAGCAACTTTTGTCCTCCGTAGTGTAGAATGCCTGCATGTCTGGAGGGTGTTATGACAACCAAGTGTGTGTACATATGCACACGGGATCATGTCTCTTCCATGTGTCCATCTCTCAGCAGGTATTTGAGGACCATTGCTGAGGGGCCAGGAGCTCCTTCACCAATTGCTGCTAAGGTCATGAAAACACAATCGTTGTCCTGATAGGGCTTGCATTTTAGGAAGGGATACAGATAATAAACAAGTAAATGATATCTAATACAATTCAGAGAATCGCTTACATGGAATAGTCAGGCAAAACTCCCACTAAGGAGATGCCACCGAGCAGAGGTTCGAATGAGGGAGCGAGGCTACGGGTGACTGGGAAAAACAACTGCGACAGAGGAAAGAGCAAGCGCAAGAGCCTTGGGAAGGGGGTGAATTTGTGTGGCCTCTGAGAACAAGCACAAAAGAGGCCTTTGTGGCTCCACTGAGGGAGGGAAAGGGGAGGTGAAAGGCAAGACCGTCGAGATCAAATGAACAGAGCCTTAAATACCATGGAAAGATATTGCTATGCTACAGTCACCTCTGGTTTCCCCTCCTTCTGCTGCCGAAGCCTGAATTTCATCACAGGGCACCCGCCCCTCCCCAGTGATCTGCACACCCCAACAACCCCCGGGTCGTAGGTAGATGCCTTCTTCCCTCCAGTTGTGCTGAGCTGTCTCAAGCACCCAGCTTCCCGGGTTTTTTCTTGCTTTCCTGCCTTTGCATAACCAATACCTCAGGCTCCAATGTATTTCTCCATATTGACTTGGTGAATATGACCCTTCTGAGGGAAAAAAAAAACCCACCTGTTATGTAAGGCTTTTCCAGGCTCACAGGGGAAACCACACACATCCTTCAGTCACTTCTATTCCTAGCATATATTATAGCTGCTGGTGGTCGCTGTTTGCCTGCATTACTGCCTCCCACAGAAGATGCAGTCACAAACGAGGTCTTTGTCTTTTGACTCCTGATGCTTAGCTCAAGGCCACATGAACATTAATCACCATCATCCTCATCACCACCATCATCCTCACAAATAAATGAATGAGCTTGTGAATGCCTCAATGAATGGAAGTTGTATGAATGCGTTTTGGGTTTGTTTTAACTTATGGTCCATGAAACAAAAAGTCATCTCAAAAATGGACTTTTATTTTGTTTTTCAATCAGCCAAGAGGACAATTTTCTTATTCTGAACTTCTAAAAGGAAACTGCAAGTGAAGTGAATGTCAAGAACGTTCTATGCATGGAAAATGTAATAACTACATAATACACCTGTCAAAGCGGTGTTTAAAATAAAATGCTAACAGACCCATATAAATGGAGAGGTTTTGTGGGAGTTGCTATTATTAAGCAGTTTTTGATGCTCTGCACAGTCAATTGCCACCTACATGAGACTTTGAGAGCACCTGCGATTTCGGGTTGGGAACTCGACTTGACATTTTCCAGTAAGCCACTTCAAACATTTCGGACATCTCACAATTGGTTTGCAATTCCACAGAATGGGCTGACGCACGTGCTCAGAGCTGAATGGGAAAAGAATGAATGACATTCTGGAGTAAAGTTTTTTTCTTTAAATGTTGTCCTTTAACACAGACTTTAAAATATGAAATTAATATTGTGTGCCTAAATATTACATAGAAATAATAAATGATCTTCAATATGGTTCTGTGATTGAATTAAAGTCAAATGCCTTCAGAAAAGGGGAGGTATTAAAATATCAAAGGCAGGCTGAGAAGATGACATGAAGTTATTTTCCTGCCCTAGTTACTCACGTCCAACTTTTTTTTCTCTCATTTTTCTTCTCTGGTCACAACTGCTCTAAGAGCTATTGCCCCTCACTCCCTGGCCTGGGGAGGGGCAGGGTAGTTGTGGTTTCTAACACCCCAGCAGCAGGTCTTAAGCGAGGGGATGCCTCAAGTCAACCAATGTTGAGCACTGAAACTGTGGCTATGGGCAGAGCAGATGCAAATGCAAAAGTCAAATTGGGCAATTTTGAGATGAAATGAGTTCACAAAATGGAGGGAGGGGCCAAAGAGGGGTTGATACCTGAGATCCATCGGGGGGAAGTGGGGGGAAGTAGGAGAAGCAGAGAAGAGAGGAAGGGAGAGGAAACACAGCACATGTGTATTCAGTGCTTACCACGTTGCCAGGCACTGTGTGACTAAGTACCAGAAGCAGAGAGTGCACAGTTAACCAACAGTATCATGGCGCCTACCTGGAGTAGGCTTGAGTAGCTGCTGAACTGTCTACCTGGCCCAGGTAGCTTGGTTCCGAGCAGAACCTGTGGCCGGTCACATGGACAGTCATTATTTTCTTTGACTTTATACCCTCTTGATTCTCCTCTTACCACCGCTCTTTTCTCCATTCCTGGGTTTTCAGTCTGTCGGTTTACTCACATATCTCTAAACGACAGTCATTAATCCTCTGATTGTCTCCAAATGTAGAGGGGGAGGCACAAGTGGGTTTACAGTGGACAGTATGCAAAACATAGAGTTTATTCTTGTATTATTATTTACCAGTTATTGTACTCTTTTCCATATGCAAGGAGTGAAGAGGCTCTCGTTTCTCAGATAGGCTGTCTGCCCACAATGGGCATCTCTCTAGCCATTCTTTCTACACAACTGCATGCAGTGATCGCCTTTGGGACATTACCAGCACTTAGCTTGACATAGCCTCCTGCTTGCCTTCCAGGGAACTTCGAAGACATTGACAGGATTGTTACTTTTATAGAGATACGTACGTTCACTGTATTTATTAATTTGTTTACTCTCCTTAGATTCCAGAATATGTTTTGCTGAGAAAAATAGGTACCCATACATATATGAAAAGATACAGTGATTTAAGTTGTAGTACCCTTTGTAGCATCAAGTGTAAACCACAAAAATACTCACTAATGGGGGCTACTTAGAGACATTGTGGTACATCATCAGAACGGCACATCACATTAAATGCTGTGTGTGTGCGCTACTATCATTCTGCTTGGATTCGGTGAAAGGATACACAGTGCACAAGAAAACCGGGAGAAGACTAGGATTACTTCTAGGGTTAGGGTTAGGATTTGGACCAAGAGCTTAACAGCCAAGCATACAAGAAACATTAAATTTTCATGGCAGACTCTCTCCAAAATTTGAATTTTTATTAGATGCTTATATTAGCCTAAAAGAAAAAAAAAGCTCCAGCTGAGTTCAACAAAACCAAAACTATTAAAAATACAGAGAGATCTGATGCAATAATGCTTCATATTCAAATAAAACCAGAGTCAGTTTTAGAATATGTCTTCTTTGGGGGGTGTGAAGTGACATTCTGGTTCAAGGGATCATAGTCAATCTTGAAGAGCTAGAACTTTTTATAATGGCTCTCCTGGTTTATTTGTTTGTTTGTTTGCTTGTAAAATCAAATAATAACTACAATTATTTGATTTTATATTCATTAGCATTTTTCTTTTTTACTGAAAATCATGTTTTCTGAAGAACATTAAAATTTGTACTTCTCATCTGTAATTGTCATTTCCTAAAGAGTCATATTCATTTTCTGTGAACTGCTTACTCATGCCTTTTGTCATTTTTCTTTTAGTCTTTCTCTTCTTCATTTTTAGGAGCTCTTTATATATTAGACATTTCAACCTTTTTTTCTGTTTTAGGTTTTCTCAATATTAAAATTTTGGAGGGTTTTATCAATGCTTTTACTTGTAATTTCTTTGTAATATAATTAAAATCACCAATACTTTCTTTTATTGCTTTTGAATTCTGAATCATAGATAATTTACCATCACTTCATTTTATAACAAAATCCATCCATTCTTTTCTAGTACCTTTATAGACTTTTTAAAAACATTTAGATGTCTTACCTGTTTGTAATTTGTTTTGTGTAGAGTGTGTTGTACAAAACTTTTAGCTGTTTATAAAAAGCTATCCAATTTTCAAATACAGTTTATAAAAAGTCAGTTCATTTCCTGTTCATTTGAAACGCCATCTTTCTCACACGCTAAGATTCCACACTCCCTTGTCTATAATTCAGAGCTTCACCTTTTGTTCAGTGAGTCTGTGTGTCCATCCCTGAGTCAATACTATACTGATTTAATTACAGAGGCATTATGATTTGGTAGGGCTATTTCCCAAATTGCTCTTCTCTTTCAGGATCTTCTGTTTATCCTTGTCTTCAAGAACAACATTGTCTTCAAATTGTCTAGAAATAAAAGCAAGTGTGTATTTGACTGTGATCTCATCAAATTTATAAATCTACTCAGGAGGAACTGACATCTCTCCAATATTCCCTGTCTACATTGCTATTTGTTTAAGCCAAATTTTTACAATGGATAATCAGCTTAAAGTTTATCTCAAATCTAAACCTCTACTCAGAGGCTTTAAGTGTATGTCTAGGTTCGTGTGTGGCTATGGTTTTGATCGGGAGACATTAAAGGTAACTCTGACCTCGTTAAATTAGTGTGCAGTGGTAATCTTTCCACCTGCTCCCTCACCAATGAAGCCTCCCTACTTTCAAGATTCTCCAAATAACCTACTATTACTCTAAGATCACCATTTCATCCTCTGTAATTCTGACATCTTATTCTCTCTCTCTCTCACACACACACACACACACACACATACAGACACACATGACAACCTGGACTGTGGATTGTCAGAGTCGGTTTGAATATACAGGAACCATCCTTGAGCATGCATGTTAGGAGCTGGTGCTGAGCTCGTATGACATGGAGGGGGAAGAAGATTGACATGTAAACTGAGTGAGATGAGTTCAAGAAGTTGTGACTTGGCTTCTGAAGTTCTGAGATTGTCAGCAGCCCTGCTCTTCGCTTAACTTCCTGCGCGTCTCTCCCACCTTGCAGACTGCACTTCTTCTGTGCCTGCGTGTCAGCGGAGCACCCTGACTGACGTCTGCCTGCACTGAGGTTCTCAGGCAGTGCTCAGGAGAACTGCCGTGAGGAATCGTAACAATGGAGGTTGACGCCAGTGGGGTGCAGAGGGGTGGGGGCGACAATTATGAGCTGAAGTGCAGGCATTGTTCTGATGCTGTGAAATGCTTTTAAGTAGAGTAGTGATCTTTCTTTGAAAGCTACCTTATCAATTCATTCAAAACAAAACAGCCATTATGTGGAAATTGTGACGCAGAAGGAAAGAACATAACAATCCTTTTGTTACAAACATCTGGGTAAGGAAGTCAAGATGTAATCTCAGTTCCCTAAAAGAAGTGTGAAGTATTTAGAATTAGTGGGTCTTCTGAAAATATTTCTGAATATTACAAAACTATTACAATGATCTGAAAATACCTATTCATTCTTTTTACATACTCCCCCGGTTCCTTACACTAATAAACTGCCCTAGAAGTTAGCCTTAATATTTGACACTGACAACTATTAAATAGTATAGGGCAGAAATAAATGCCACCTAAAGTAATAATACAAATGATTATTTTCTATTCTCTAAGTTGGGTAGTAACGAGAGATGCTCCCTACAAACATTTTGCATAAACTCTCAGACAGGTACAGAATAATATCCAAAGATTTTCGGGTTTTTGAATATTGACCATGTCTTGGCTAGTATAAGTATGTGCTGGGAAGAGTTAAAATAATGTTGATTTGGACCCAGTCTTGGGTTTGAATTCCAGGCTAATTCCGGTTGTGACAGCAGGGGAGTTTATTACCCTTTTGTGGTAATAGGGATAATAACACCTATCTTAAATAGTGTTGAGAATATTAAATAAAATAATATATATCCCAAATGAATACCTGTAGGCCCAGTAAACAATAGGTTTTCAGATGAGCAATTGTTTATGAACTGCATCATTCTCATCCTCAATCCCACTCCATCCCTTAGAGAAGTATTGGTCAGTGTAAGAAATCCGTATATATTAGTACTTGAGCGAGTAGAGAGATACTGGTGGGGCCTCTGGCATACTGAGGTTTAACTGCCCCCAAATCTGAAGACCACTGCTACCTTCTGTGGTAACAAAAACTTAGGTCATGTCTTCAGTTCAGGTCTTACCAGGATGGAACGTAGCCTACAACCTCCAAGTTGGGTGGGTGTTGATGGAACAAACACTGACAGTAGAATGAATTCATTGTGGGGTTCTCTTTCCAAGGTCCCACAGAAACTGCCTGGATTGCCCATTGCTTACATCATCACCCAATCTCAAGCTCCTGAACGTGGCTCACTTTCTCTGTTATGTATCCAGTAGGAGAGGACTGATGACTGAAGACATACTCACTGTAAGCATTATATAAAGCTCTGTGACTGACATTTTCTTCTGATTTCATAAACTAACTCCCTGATGTCGACACTATTATTATTCCGCACATTTTAGGCGAGAAAACTGGGACAACCAGAGACTACTTTTTAAAATCACATGAAAAGCAAACAGCACACCCAAGCACACTTCCTAATTCCAATGCATGAAGTCATTCCACTGCTCCCTGTCCTGCAGATCTGGGGGTTCGCCCAGAAGCCCTTGGCACTGACCTAAGACAGACAGCCTCAACATACAAAACAGGCAGTCAGGCACAAGGCCTCCCTCTTCATGGTCCTTAAAACCTCCCAGGATGAGCACTATGCTGGCTCCTTCGTTCTGTCCTCTGATGCCTCCTACTGAAAGGACTCTAAGTCTCAGAATCCTGGGTCTAGTTGTGCTTACAACTTTTATAACCAGTGAAAGCCACTGTACTTCCTCCAGCCTCAGTTTCCTCAACTGAAATGAGGCTGGACAGGATGAAAACCCAGATACTTTTCCGTTCTAAACAGATTTAGATTCTTTAATGCCAAATACATGTCATTTCTACCTTTCCCCAAGCCTCATTTTGAGCTCTTTTGTTCCTATATATAAGCATATCAAAAACTTTATATATGCTTACATATATGTGTGTACGTATATGTTGTTTCACATGTGCTCAGGAGTAAATGCCACTGTCAGGCCTGCTACATAAACACGCAAGAAAAATGCAGTCAGTGTTTCACAGACCCAGTGAGGCCCCGCCTCCCAGAGGCACAGACAAATGCGCTATGAGAGTGAAACTGAAACAGGATGGTGAAAACAGTGTAGATATTACTGAAGGCACGGGGGGCGGGGGGGCGGAATGTGTACATACAAAAGGCATTTGAAATTCTATTTAATTTCTATCTTCATATTCAAAGCCTTTGGGGCTACTGTATAAATCCTTCTAGCCCCAGTAATTCCTATTACTTTTTAGATATTTTTTGGTGGAAACAGATTTAATACCAGGATATAGTCAAATATTGTAAGTGCACTAACATTCATTGAAGAATTACCGCATTCTTGTCTCTGTAACATCCACCAGCAAACAGTTTGATTTGAAACCCATGGAACGATGCAGAAAGGCAATCATTATGTAACCCCAACACAGGAATGCGACCACCGAGACTCAGAAAGTTAGCGACTTAGCTATTAATTCCTTAACCGGCAAGTCACGCAGTTCGAATTTGAAACTGATTCTGCCTGGATCCAGAGACTAAGGTCTCTCATTAGTAAAGCGGTGACTGTGATTTTGACATTAGGGAGAATGAGGTTACCAGAGGGTTCTTTCTTACAGTAGGGCTGGATCCCCCCACCCCGACTAATACTTCCTAGTTCTGGATCTACAGGACCATATCTAATTTTAAAATAGTTGAGAACTAAAAGGGGAAATTTTAAAAAACGCTTTAAATGTTGCTGATGCAATTTACCAAAGGAGAATTTCATGTGGAAAAAACACTGACAACAGTTGCTGGTCCTCTTGAATGGTGGGAGAAGGTCTTACTAGGTACCTGGCCCACTCAACCTGGTGCCCTAGGGGCTTGCAAAGGCAAGCATTTGTTTGTTAGCTCATTTTAGCCCTAAGACAGCTGGGTCTTCCCTTCCAGAGCCCCTAGACCAGGCTTCTGAGCAAAGACAAAGGAATGAAGACCAAGCCTTGGAAGCTACGGGAATACAGCACAACCAAGGAAGAAGGAATGGAGACAGGAACTTCCTCAAGAGGCTCATGTGCTCCAGTGACTCCTTTCGGAAAAAAGGGATAAATGCTAATTATATGGAATTTGAGGCCATGGAAACTGGTCCTAGCGAGGAGAGAGAAAATAAATGTGATAAACATTTATTGCTTTCTTCTTGTATGCCAGGCATTGTGCAGACATATCTTTATGTAATCAGCACACCAACTCTTCCAAGGGTCCCCATTTTATAAGTGAGGAAAACTATAAAGATGAGTGGTGCATTCACTTTCTCAAGGTCAAGTACAAATGTTGATTTTGGCTTGTCTGACTCAATGATCCTTTAGATCTTTGAAGATTAACTTTACAATGATCCCTTGTTTTTGTGTTTTCTTATTCTTACCTCTCCTCCTCCCCTCTACCATTAGAAAATCCCTGGCTAACTTATCATCGTCGTTTTAAAACTTTCATAATTTTCATTAGGAAAATAGCATATAATCTTAATGAGACCTGTTTGGTTTTCACACTAGTAAATCCCCACCTATGCCCCTACCCAGGGCCTCTCCCAGTTTTGCCTCATTTACTCTGACTTTTTATCTCATAACGGAGCTTCTTAGAGTGAAGAAGTCTGCCACATGCAACATAAGCCACATTGTCAAGGTGCTCCATTTCTCTCCCTCTGATAATTACAGGTGATTGCTGGAGGGTAATTAACAAGATAGGTGCCATACGATTTTCAGAACCATCTCCCAGTCCCGATCGCTTCCTCAGAGCAACATTCTCCGACAGGTACATCCATCTCTCAAGTTTAAACACTGCAACATCGAGTGACTTAAAAGGACCATATCCAAGAGTGACTTCTGAAAGAGGGGGCACAGAAATTTGAATAATTATGGTTATTATCTGACCTCTGAAACAGCACATGCCCCACAGTTTCATCGGGGAAACTCATGTCGGGCATTAGAAACCTTTCCCTGACAAAGTGACAGGCTTTCTTCCCAGTTTCAGGGAGAAGGGCTGGGGACTGGTGGCAAAGCTGTTTCTCCAGCCAAGGTCAACACTCTCAGGTGTAGCGAACATTCCCGAATCTGTCATTGTTTTAAAACACTAACCAGAAGGCACGACCATTTTCTTATGGCTATGAATAATTCATTGAATATTTCAGGTAGTGAAGCCACTAAAAACAGCAGGAAAGCCGAACGCCCCGACCTTAAAGCAAAATCCATACTACCACTGAATACTGTTATTTCTAAAACATGACACCAGGCAAGCTAATTTCCTAAAGACTTTGCTTGTTTTATTCTAACTTACTGATTTCACAGCACAATTCCGAGTGCCTTTTGAAAGCCTGAACAAATGCTGAAGTCTTTCTGACAGTATTGCTCCAGCTCCTAAAATTGGATTGCAGATGAGATCTGCTTCCCTTTCACACTGTTACCCTGATGCCTTGACGTGACTGACACTCCCAAATATTGAACCAGAGTAAGAGAGGCTGAAAAATGGGTTGGAATGCCGGGGGAAGAAAGTGCGATCTTGTGCAACAGCCTTTTAATTTTTTTTTTAATTTTTTAAAAATTGGACTGAGATATTGACGTATAATATTATGTAATTTTAAGGTAGACAATGCATTGATTTGATATCTACATATTGCAATATGATGGCCACATAGCACTAGCTAACACCTCTATCGCGTCCCATTATTGTTTCATTTTTGTGGTGAAAACCACTAAGATCTAGTCTCCCTGCAACGTTGAAGGTTATAACACAGCACGGTTGACCATAACCACTGTGCTGTATTTTAGATCGCCAGAACTTGCTTGTCTTCTAGTATCAAGTAACCACCACTCAACTCTCTGTTTTTACGAGTGTAGCACTTTTTTTTCCGTTCTGAGGTGGCTACTCTGTCCTGTTAGGGAGGAAACTCCTGAACTGACCGTGATAGACTAGGTTTATAGCTTGCTAACTATACATCCTCGGGAAAATCAATGTCTCTCTCTGCTCCTCTCTTGTCTCACCACATAAAGTAAGGATATTAACACCTGCCTATCAGAGTGTTGTATAGATCAGCTGAGAAAAGATAAATGGAAAACTTTCTAAACCATAAATCAGAGCAGCAATGTAAGTAAGACTGCCACTGAATCAAATGAAGAAAGAAAGTGAAATCGCAAAGGAAATTTGGACAATAAGCCCCACCCTTCCTCTTTCGAGTGAAGGATAGGTTTTCATGTTGTATTTTCTTCACAGAATGCATGAGTGACTTATGCTAAAAGACCCTGAGTGTATGGAGAAAAAGGAGAACGTTTTCTCTTAGAAATGTGTTCAGGATTTGTCCCCTCCATGTAACCACTGGTAATAGTTGGGAATATTTTTTCCTCCTTCCACTTGAACTGCGCACTCAAACCGCCCTTGTTACATGGTTTCACCTCTGTGTGACCCACGTCCGTCATTTCTCCTGCCTGAAATGTGTCCTTCTTTTAAATGAAATCTCCTTCTGGGTGGGGATGATGCCAAACAGTGAGTCATTCGCATCACCCTCCCCCACTCCCCACCTTAAGCTTGTTGTTTGAAGTATTAGGCTTTTTGTCTTCAGTGAAAAGTGAATTATTCCATTATCTATGATTCATCAACTTTTGGGGGCTGTTATTAATACAAGTTTGAGAATCAAGCTGACAAGAAAATAGTGCTAAATAATTGATGTGTGGCTTGAAAATGCTGCATAATTTGATTGTTCTGCTGTTTTCAGTAGAATACAAAGCCAAAAATGATCATTTTGAATCTGTTGAATGTACACATTTTTTGCCAAATTTTTGAAATACTTCTGAATTTTACACTTCTCATATTGCCTTAACATACAGGTACCATGGCTGAAAATAGCCACTAATTTATCTGGCTAAAAAAATTGTGTTGGCTCTTAATTTAAAAATTTTAATTATAGATGCTAATTCATACTCTTAATAAAGATAATATGATATCTTAACACACTTCACACAATCACAATGATGGCTATACACCAAAACTTACTTTCATTTTCCAACTGTGTTGGTGAGGAATTAGCATCCATGAGCTTCAAAATCTCTGCTTTCTTATCCTTAAAAATAGTTACATATTTAGAGTTAACATGTAAAAATTTATATTATAAATTTAAATAGTTATAAAAATTTTAATTTACATAAGTACTGATATTTTTAATGAAATGCTTTATCTACTAGAATCTAAGCAATTTGATATCCACATCTATTTATTTAAACAAATATCCAGCCCTGGCTGGTGTAGCTCAGTGGATTGAGTGCTGGCCTCTGAACCAAAGGATCACCAGTTCAATTCCCAGTCAGGGCACATGCCCGGGTTGCAGGCCAGGTCCTCAGTAGGGGGCACGTGAGAGGCAACCACACACTGATGTTTCTCTCCCCCTCTTTCTCTCTCACTTCCACTCTCTCTAAAAATGAATAAAGTCTTTAAAAAAACACAAATATCTAAGCTCTCATTTGTCAAATATTTAACATAATTTTTTTAAATATTTTATTTATTTATCTTTAGAGGGGAAGGGAAGGAGAGAGGAAGGAAACATCAATGTCTGGTTGCTTCTGGTGCATCCCCTGCAGGGAACTGACCCCTGCCAGAAACTGGCCTGCAACCCAAGCATGTGGCCTGACTGGGAATCGAACCGCAATCGTCTGGTTCGCAGGCCTGTGCTCAATCCACTGAGCTACACCAGCCAGGGCTTTAACATAATTTTTAATCTGTTGAATTTATATTTATATTCCCCATAATTGGAAAGATGAGGTTTCAGAATGAATGCCTTCCACTAAGAGACTGAAGGCTCCAGCTGAGCTGTGTTCAGTACCGTCGTGCATACAGGGTGGGCAAAAGTAGGTTTACAGCCGTGAGTACACAGAACACATGGCTTATTCTTGTGTTACTATTTGTTAACTATTGTATTATTTTCCAGATGAACAACTGTAAGCCTACTTCCCCCCTACTTTGTATACTGAACATGAACCGCTTCTGGGACTTAAAATGAATCTTCATTTAATTGAAAGATATATTTTTAAATTTGCCATGATACCATGCTAAACTGCAACAGGTTATGATGAAGGACATACCCACCCGTAAGTGAAATGTCATAGAAATGGCAAATGTTTAGAGTTGGCAATTTTCTCTCAGCTGCTTTGAAAAGCTAAAACAATGTCTTTTTCTCCCACATAAAACCGTATGTCTTTCACCATGGTATCAGAGCTGTTATATTCAAATTGTACTCTTGTTTATTCATTCCATCCTGGATACAAATACCTGGAGAAGAACTACAAGAAAATGTTTAAATGATTGATACTGCATCTGCTACCCAAAGCGCAGATCAAATTATCTCCAACAGTACTCAAGTCTCTTTTCCATCACAGTCGCAGATAACAAATTAAAATGTCGGAAATGCTCTTTGACTTCCACATTTGTTTTGAAGATTAAAGCTATGACCTGGCTCTACCGTTAGTGAAAGTCATGTGAATTCTGTTCTCTCAGGACTGTAGCAACATGGGCTCACAGGAAGAGGGGGGAAGCAGCTTTGGGATCCTCATCTTGGGCACGTAATTTTTTAGGATGTTTGCATTAGTGTCTTGAACGCAGCAGGATCATTGTTCTGTAATATGGGAAGCAGGATCTGGTACTGTGCGAAAACAGAGCATCGGGACTCAGAATCTATCTCTGCTCCTTGCTATGTGGATTTAGGGAAATTCATAACCTCAGTTTCCTCACCTATACAATGGGAATGATAATTGTGCTTGTAATATAGCTGTTGCAAGCATTAAAAAATGTGATGATGCATGTAAATATTCTTATCATTATACTTGACATATAGTATAATAAGGACTCAAAAATTGGTTTGTATTACAGTTATGGCCTACAAGAAGGCTGGCCAGAGTGAGAAAGATTTGGAAATGTTCTCCAGAGAGAGGTTACAGCCAAAGAGGTTTGCAAAACACAGATGAGCATTTACCGTGCTCTGAAAAGGACTGCGCTGCAGGATGCTCTCAGACTTGATTTAGCCCAGCACTTTCCAAGGCTGCCTACCAAGGACAGCGCCTCTCACACAACACCCTACAACTTTGATGTGAACATCCCACAGAGATTGGAAGAGTGGAACGGACCCCAATTCCATGCCCTTTCTTGGTGGTGATTTATAGTTGAGAATTGTGTTGGGTTTGTTGATGATGTTCAATTCTAAAATAAGATAATATATGGTTTTGGTATAATAAAGGAATCCATGGTTATTACTGGTTTTGGAAAATTGAAAATACAAGATAACAATTAATTGCAGTTAGATGTGCCTTCCTCTAAAAAAATTGTTAACATGAAATGAGTTACTTTCCATTTTTTCTACCACTTAACTTCTTATTACCATGTTTTACTTACACCCATTCTGCATATAAAATTTTCTATATACCTTTCTCACATAATATTTTAACAAGCTATTATAAACAGTTTTGGTTATTGTTTGTAAAATATTATACAGGGGGATGCCAAAGTAGTTTATAATTGTGAGTATGTGAGTTTATTCTTGTATTATTATTTATTAATTATCGCATCATTTTCCATATGAACAACTGTAAACCTACTTTTTTGCACTACCCTGTATTGTTTTCAACTGAGCTGCACATAAAATAAACTAAAATGGATTAAAGACATGAACACAAGACCTAAAACCATAGAACTCCAGGAAGAAAACCTAGGGGTAAGTTCTTTGATAATGGTCTTGGCCATGATTTTTTTGGATTTGACAACAGAAGTAAAGGCAAAAAAAGCAAAAATAAACAAGATGTAAAGGCAACCTAGTGAATAAAAAAATGCAAATCATATATCTGTCCAAAACATTAATATACATAATATATTTTTTAAAAATCTAAATACCTCAGTAGCAAAGAATCCAATTAAAAAATGGTAAGAGGAAGAGAATAGACATTTCCCCAAAGGAGACACATAGATGAGCGACAGGAATGTGGTAAGGTGCTCAGTATGGCCAAGATCAGAAAAATGTAAGTGGAAACAAACCACCATGATGAGCTAGCACTTTGCAGCTGTTGGAATGGGTGTTACCAAAGAGAGGAGAAATTACAAGTGTTGGTGAGAATGCGCAGGAAAGGGAATTCTCACGCATTTTTGGTGGGAATGTATATGGGTGCAGCCACCACGGAAAACAGTGTGGAGGTTGCTCAGAAAGTTAGAAATAGAACAATCACACAGTCCAGCAATTCCACGTCAGTATTTATCTGCAGGAAATGAAGTCCCTGTCTTGAAATAATGTCACTACCCCTGTGTTATTGACAGCAGCGTTATTTACAATGGCCACGACATGGAAGCAACCTAGATGTCCATGAGCAGATGAATGGATAAAGAAAATGTGAAACACACACACAAAATAGAATATTATTCAACTAGAAAAAAGGTCATCTTGTCATCTGCAACAATGGGAATGAAATTTGAGGTTGTTACTCTAAGTGAAAGAAGCCAGACAGAGACAGACAAATACGGTATGAACTCAACTACATGTTGAATTTTTTAAAGACCAACAAACACGCAAATCAAAAAACAAACAAAGAAAAAAATAACCCAAAGCCTGAATTCACAGGTACAGAGAAGAAATTGGTGACTGCCAGAGTCAGGAATTGCAGGCAACGAAACGGGTCAGTGTAGTCAAAAGAGACACACTCCCAGTTGTATGATGAACTAGTCCTGGGATGTTACATTCAGCATAGTGTCCACAGTCAATAATAATACTCAATTGCATATTTGAATATTGATGACGTCTTAAACTTCTCACCACAAGAAAAAAATTGTGACTACGTATGGTGAAGGATGTTAACTTATTTTTGTAATAAGTTCACTATATATACATACATCAAATCATACAAGTATATCTTAATAAGACAATTGAGGCTTTCAAGTCTGAAGGTGGTAGGTTAGAAACCAAGTTTCATTACTTACTATTGCTCCCTGTTTGTAAGAAAAGGGATAACAATGGTGTCTGTGTCATAAAATTGTGAATATTAAATATGAGAGTTCATACTAAAGTACATACCAGAGTTTGCAGCAAGTAATAAGTACTCAATACTGTATAAACATATACATATAACACTAAAAAATTCCCACAAACAGTAAGAATTTATTGCAGTTTAAAGATTTAGTGTAGTTTTCCAGTAAAATAGTAACATCCTAATCCTCTTGAATGCTTAATTCTTTGAAATCTTTTCCTTCTTTCTTGCATGTATGTTTGTCTTTTAAGGCTCTTGGCCTCTTCTGTCTGTTTTTAAATTTAATTTCTATCAGCCCAATACCAACTACTTCAGTGAGGTTTTTAAAATATATTGATGAATGATACCTAGCTTTTAAAATATAATTAGTTACTTAACGCCTCTGGTCCATGGCTATGCCTCATTTTATTCTTCTGGTGCGCTTCCCTTCAACCTGGTCAGAGGTTTGTCTGCATATCAGTGTTTTCTAAAACTAGCTCTTGACTAAAGCAGCCAGTTTTTCTTTTTTTTGCTTTCCTAATTTGTTGACTCTGTATTCATTTTCTTTCTCTTCTTTCGATTTTTATTGTAGGAAAGGCACACTCTGCTGGCTGAGGATGCGTGGTGCCTGGGGAGGAGGCTGGAGAGGAACGCGGGTCCTCATCTGTCACAGGTGTTTGCACAAGCCAGTCTCTGCTCCCATCCCCAGTGGGGCCGCTGGGCCGCGGGGTCAAGGATCACAGTGGGGAGGGGGTCTGAGGGCGGGCACAGGGCATCCTCTTGCCTATTACACGTGGTCTCTTCTCACACATCTAGCATTTTATTGTGAGGTTTGAAATCAGACACGTAGATTTAACCCCAGGCTCTGCCCCTTACTATCTAGGTGATAAATTCCTTAACTATTCTAACCCTCCAAATGATAGCATTTTTCTCATAAGGTTTTTTATAAGGATTCAATGAGATAATGTGGGAGCTGTGTTTTATCTCACCGGAATATCCTATTAATAGAAACTGATGCATGTGTGTTTGTGTGTGTGTGTGTGTATGTTTGTATGAATAAAATACTTCCCGAATTAATAATTCAATAATATTTCTTGAATGAGCCTTGGGAATTTTCTCCCAGCCTTTAAACTCTACATGTTACTACGACCCAACCTTGTGAAGAGATTGAGGAGCTCACCGAACCCCTGCAGCTATTGCGTGATAAAAATGATTGAAGCCACTTGCCAACATAAAAGTGCCTTGTGCACAGTTATTAATAATACTGAACAGTGCCCATTATAGAAAACCTGCAGCTTTTATGCTGCCATAATTTTAGGCATGCTATCATCCTCTCAAGAAAGAAGAATCGGCCCCAACACAAATCTTACCAGCTCTCTACTTTCCAATAAAGAGAACCTTGCACATGACAAAAAACAATGGCAGGTCCTTTTCACCAGCCCCACTTGGAGGTGGGGAAGGGATGTGGATGGAGAACGTTTACCCTGCCCTGCACAAATCACCACCTGCTTCGCGTCCGAGCGGATGGCAAGATCTTCCATTAACAGAGATGGGAAGGGAAGTGCTCCCTGGTTGACAAAGAGCCACTTCTGAAGAGGCTCTCCGTTAGGATAAAAATAGCATGAAAAAAATATTTAGAGAACAGTAGCCAAAATGGACTCCCAAAAGCAAACTGCACATTCTGGTCCACGGCACGCGCCGCCGTAACTTGTTTCGGAGAGAAAACTTGGAGGAGGTCTTTGACATTCCAGCAGTCTCTCCCTCTCCTTTGACAAGACTTTTTATATCTATTTCATTTCCTATTCAGGGCTCAAGAAATACTGTTTATTATTTTGGATTGCTGTGTGTAAAAAATTTAAATTATAATGGAATGGCTAGGGTTTATACAACATTTAAATCACATATAAAAGACAAATTAGCCACTATAAACTGCCTTCCAATGATGATAGAAAAATTACTGAGATAAACATTTAATTGTAACCAGGGCACTGAAAGAGTGCCCTGAGAGAAAATTACATATAATATTAAGTAAAAACACTTGAATACAAGGATCCATACAGTAGAATAAAACGTGTGGGGAGGGACAAGTCAAGAGTTGCTGCTGGCCGCTGCTTTGGCATTGGCCGTGGGCCTGAGTGCTCCACGTGGATGGGTCAGGCTCTGAGGCAGCAGCTCCAGAGAGAAGAGCTTCGTGGACCAGCTCCCCTGCGGTGTCCAGCAGGTGAGTGTTCCGTCTGCACTCACCCTCCACCTGGGAGTGCCAGAAAGCTGCCCAGACTCGTCACGCCCTCTCTGGGTTCTCTTTCCCTCCAGCTAAACACCAGGGGAAAAAAGACTGGAGTTTGATTTTAAAGATGGCAGTGGGGAAGGAAAAACAACTACATTTTAAGAAGAGTAGCTTCTACTTTTTCTGAGTGACTAAGTGGTATTGGGACAAAATTCTCTTTGACAAGATGTCAGTTGGATTTTTCAGAAACGGAACACAGTAAAGCAATGTTTCCTCCCTTCGGAAGGCATCAGAGCTTGATCCCACAGAGTTAAATTTTTCATTCTTTAAAACGTATCAGTTGTTTACAAAATACTGAGACAAGAGGTGGGAAACTATGTGTTTTCCTGTGATGTGCCTTTTCTCACGGCCACATTCCACTTGAGCTGCTGCCACGTTAAATAAGTGATGCCTAACACACTTTGAACTTTCTTCAAGACCAACCTCTCTGCCTCCTTGCATATTTCCTGAGGGTTTTTCTGAATTCAGTATTCGAGGAGCAATCAAAACAGTTTCCAGGACTTAACAGTGTAACTATGTTCCTTCTGGTCTACTTTTCTTACCCAGTGAGAACGTGTTTCTTTTTCTCTTGCCCAGCATAGGTGGGAGAGTATTATAAGTATATGATGCTATACACGTTGTGCCTGGAAGGTAAAGGGCAGGAAATCCCTCTGGACAAACACCTCGGAGAGAAAAGGCCACAGTGAAAAGTTGGGTTAGGTCAATTTCCGGGTGAAATTCCCTCCTCCCATTCTCATGCAGAATAGGAGAGAGTGTCTCAGTTCCAGAAAGAAATGAAATCGGGAAGGAACTGTGAAATGCTTCAAAGGGAAGAAAAGGCATTTCCTCTCCTGATTATAGCTTCTTCCGGGATCTTTATTAGAAGATAAATTGGGAAGCTGTGTGTTTGTGCTCTCCTGGTGCTAGGGAACTGCAATATCCATGAAATCTCTTCTGATTTTTTTCAGCCAGAGTTGCCTTTATTTAACTTACTCAAGGACTGTAAAAGGTACTGG
Organism: Sturnira hondurensis; assembly: GCF_014824575.4. Taxonomy (NCBI): domain Eukaryota; kingdom Metazoa; phylum Chordata; class Mammalia; order Chiroptera; family Phyllostomidae; genus Sturnira; species Sturnira hondurensis. The sequence goes on from NW_028091637.1 coordinate 12,244,600, forward strand.
TAATGGCACCCACGTGCAAATTTCGCTTATAGACCTGCCAGATGAAACCAGGAAAGGGATCCGGGATTTAGCAGTCAAAATAAAAACCACAGACAACATAGAGATCTCACGCCCCCTATTGTTAAAAGCGTATAAATCGGGGACTATATTCAACTAGACACCTCATCAGGTACTTCTCCTCTTGCTTCTGACTGGGGCAGTCGCTTATAAGATCTTCTGTTGTTATTTTTAGCAACATACCAGGTGGCCCTGGTTAATCACGTCCCTCCAGTGTAGTGCAGCAAGTGGATATTGTCCTGTCAGGCATGAGGAGCGGACTGCCGAGGAGGGCCCGGCATCCACCCAGCTGCTGCGGAGAGCCCCGCTAATTGCCCCGTGGTCCAAACTCAGCATCAGTGGGACTTCCTGACGGCAGTCCAGATGGCTCCAGCCGCTACCGCAGGCGTGCCAGCCTGCAAAGAGGGCACTGCCACCTGCTCGAGGAAGAGGGCTGAGCCCATTAATTCTGATTTACAAAGATCACACTCATTCACGACGCTGGCCACGAGGGACGCCCCACAGACCGTTTCTAGAAACAGGCCGAGTAAGGCCTTCTCGTTCATTCAGTGCCCTGTCCTTTGGCCTTGCTCATAACAAAAAGTTAGTTGCAGCCTTTAAACTCTGTTCGTTCTCTAGTTTTATTGCTGGCAGAAAACTGTGCGGTTTATCAACCTTATCTCTTATTGGCAGATCCCAGACAGTAAAATGGTAGTTGTCGGGGCTGTTAGGAGATGCGTCCGCACTCTGCCTGATGCAGAATTTATAGAGTTTCACTGTGTGAGGTCCTAGAAGGTACAGATTGTCTCATTATGTGACATGACAACCTAGCACCTCAGCAACGGGGCAGTTCCAAGTACTCACAGCCTCGGATACGACTGGGCTTCCAAGGCTCCTTAAACCCAGATAATGATGATGTTGATAAACTTTTAAGCTTTTCACGGGATGAATCTTTTTCTTTGCTGTAATCTTTTTCTTTTTCGAAGGAGAAAGATGTTTTCTTTGTCCCAGAAAGCTCCTGCAAGTCCTCTTGTGAGGAAATCTCTGTTCCTACCTAGGTGAAGACAATAACTTTGCTCCTTGTACTTGCTGTAGTTCCACGCTGTATTCATACATGTGCATCTTTCGCTGGGGTCTTCAGCAACAGAGGCTGATACGGGGATTCTGCACACATGGCTTATTGTGGGAGGGCTCTCGGGAAAGGTGGGGTGGGGAAGCAGGGGCAAAGAAAGGAGCAGAGCAAGGCATTGGTCTCAGCCTTACCCCCCAGAGGCTCTCAGCTGAACCACAGAGGTGGTCTTACCTTTTACCCATCTATTGGTCAGTCCTGGTCCTTCATGGGGAGGATGGGTGGTCAGGGCTTGCTGTAACCCTCAGCCAGGAAGGCTGGCTTGGTCTCAGAGTGCGGTTCTCACAGGGTGACCCATGGATCAGATGGATATAGGGAACAGCTCCCTCAGAGGAGCCCTGGGAATGTGTTAGAACTGCCCGTACCCAGCGATCTTCCCAGACCTACTGAGTCAGAAACTGGGAAAATCGGGTCCAGCAACCTGAGGGTTGACAACCCTCCAGGTGATCTGCCTCACAGCAATGTTTGAGAACCACTGGTCTCCCTTAAGTCTCTGGGGGGTGGGGGGATGAGCATCGGGCAGGCGTCACTCACAGCAGATGCTGACTGGGTGCTCCAGCCTGGTAAGGGGGAGCGATGGTTTCCACTCAGGGAAGCTTTGTGCAAAGAAAGAGAAATGGAAACTCACGTTGGAGGAGATGTGGGTTGGGTTAAGAAGGTGGATTTCTTCTTTCAAGGATTTCAGGGCAAGAATCATACATGAAGTTTTAAAAATTAAAGAAGGTTCATGTTTATTGGACAAACTGCCAGAAGAGTAATATGACCGGCAGTGAGAGCAACATGAGAGCAAGGTGAGGGCTGAGGGGCAGGCTAGGTCAGGAGGGCACGTATAATGTCTAAAAATAACCACAGTTGATATTTACAGAGCATTTGCTATGTGCCAGACACTTTGCTAAGGATTTATCACACATTATCTTACTTAGTCCTCATAGAATCCCGAGGTGTGGAAAGACTAGATTAGGAAATCGCACCTTAGTAACTAGCTCCAAGAGCACAGTGGTGAATAACGGGGGTGAGTTTTGACCGAAGACTTTGCCTGGCTGGAAGGGTATTGTGCAGCTCACCATGGCTACAGGGTGACTCACTCACACCATGGGAGGGTCACTGTTCCCCGCCCCCCACCCCCCCCACCCCCCCCCGCCAAAAAAAAATGTGCACAGAAAGCCAGGCCTCCTGTTCCCAGGCCTCTGAAAGTGATAGGAGCCTGGTTCCGCGTTGCAGCTCCCGAGGGTCTTCTTGCTCTCTGGTGTCTCCGGAAGCAGTCATTAAGTCCTGGTTACACTGAGCAGGAGAGGAAGGGAAATATTTTATTTTTTTAATTAACCAGATTATTCATGAGCATGAGCTATTTTTGCTGTAAGGACTCCTTGTTTTAAAGAATTGCAAAGAGGAAGAGATTCTGAACAAAGACACTCTTTCATCAAGCAGGTGGTGGGTGTCGACGATATATCCTGCAGAAGAGAAGCACTTTAACTCAGAAAACTTAGACAAGCGATGGGAAACATTGATCTTCCAAATAAAATTAGGTCCACATACCTTGGGTCAGAATAGGTATATGCTTTGTGTGCTTGTATATTATAAAAATTTTCATTTTTGCTTTTACAACAATACTGAACACACAAACCCTGAGTCCTGAGTCCATCTTCATTACTAAAGGCTTGTATACTGGTTGAAAAGAGCTCGATACAAACTATCCTGACAAAAGGCAGCATCCGTTAAAAAGCCCTCTGATCCTTAAATCACTTTTCTAATGCAGGTAGGGGAGAAACTCAGTTCATCCCGTCACAGGACCCAGAAAGATTCGGGGACAGGGTGTTGCAATCTGAGATTCTGGGGAGAAAGGCTTTCCAGAGGGTAGCTACCTTGCATAAGGTCAAGGTCTTTACCACCAACAAGGCCGACTGCACACTTGCTCCGTGCATTGAGGTGCTGCATCAGGAGCTGTGAGAAATGAAAGATTGTGAGCTTGTTCGTAAAAAGCTCAAGGCCTTATTGGAGCCATGACATATCTGCTTTAAAAAAAATACCCCAAAGCTGACAATAGAGAGAAGCAGGGCTCAGGCCCAGCACTCCAGAGACAGACGAGGACTCTCAGAAGTGGCTGGTCTTGGAACCTCGATGGAATAGTTGAAATCCAGTTGGGCTTTTTAAGAAAGGGGTAGCTTCCATTAAGTTGTAGTAGAAAGAGTATTCCATTGTGTAGAATTGCTTAATTTGTTTCCTACTCAGATTCGCAATAAAAATGCCTCAACATTCGTAAGTTAAGAAGAAAAAGAACAATAAGATCTAAAAGGTGCAGAGAATGAGGCCGTTCACGAAATGCAGTTTAAGGTAATACAGTCTTTTTTGAAGCTCACGGGCAATAAGCTCTAGGAGTCACAAAACCAGTTAGATTTTTATCCTATTCTACTTCCAGAAATAATATAAAATCTGAAAATCTGTACTTTGTTTATCATAGTATTGTTTACATTAGTGCTAAATTAGAGATCGCCCAACAGTTGGGAGCATTTAAGTAAATTTTGGTATAAACACTTCAGGGACCAGAATGCTATTTTTATAGTACAACTTACAAATAAATGTTAAAAATAAACATGGAAAAATGCTTATGTTGTAATTGATAACACCAGTATACATATTTATATACAACTGTACAACTACAAACATATACATAGTAGTATACATATGTGTATATATATACACATGTGTATATATACATATACATTCCCAGCTTTATTGTGATATAATTGACATATAACATTGTGTAAGGTGTACAACATGATGATTTGATACATTAATACATTTATATATTTATTATCACATTTGCCAAAGAACAGAAATATGAGCACTAAAATAACATTTATAGGGGAAAATAGACACCCCAAAACATCAACAAACAAACCAAAAACAAGTGAAGAATTTAACTCCATTACATCCATAAAGTTACAAAACAGAGACCCGATCTAGGTCCCAAACAGGATGCAGAATTTGGGCTGAGATGGAGGAAAAGACAGTGAAATTGCATGTTATCCATGAATAGACTATCACATTGTGAGCTTTTCGCAGGAAGCTAAGCCATGTATATTCTGGTCCAAAATTTTAGCATAAGGCACTTTTCCTCCATTGAATTCATAATCAACAGGAAAGGCTTCCATTTAGTATAAAGAACAGTACCGAGCAAGATTTTTTTTTTGCCTCTGACTGTTTGGCTAACTTTTCTCCAATGAGCCATTTGATTTCAAAGCATTTGCAGCTTTCCCAGTTGGAACTCAGGTCGTCTAGAGATGGCGTCCTGCCTTTGAACTTCATTTGTGCTGCCTCTTCTCTCATCCCTATACAGCCAGTGTTTTGCTTGGTTTTGTTTGAATGGCAGTCTGCTCCAGTTCCTGGGCCACACACAAAAGTTGAAAGAGTTTGTCAGAGCTTCAGTGCGTCTACCTGTTGAGATCCGGGTGTTAGATTTCACTGCCGGTGTGGCCCAGTGTCTGATTTTTCCAGGACTGAGATCCCACAGATTTCAAACAGCATCACTATTTTCCCCGCCACTGTGTTCGGCCATAGCACCTGGAGGGAGCTCCTGCCTTAATCTCACTTTGGATCCTTCAAAACACAGCTTCTTTCAAAGCCTCTTCATTCTACTTTCCAAATATATATATATATATATATATATATATATATATATATATATATGTATTAGCGAGATGAATTTGTAGCCCTTTAATTACTATTTAAAGAAATAGAGATTTTTTAAACATTTTTTCTTTTCTTCACATACTTGTATTTATTAATTTTCAGAGAGAGAGGAATGGAGAAAGAGAGGAAGAGAAACATCAATGTGTGAGAAATACATCAATTGGTTGCCTCCTGCACGCCCCCAACTGGGAACCCAGCCTGCAACCCAGGCACATGACCTGACTGGGATTTGAACTCGCCATCTTTCAGTTCACAGGCCTGTGCTCAATCCACTGAATCACACCAGCTAGGGTGAGATGTTAATAAATATTTTAAATTGTGCATGCAAGGGTAATTGTTTTTATTTTATCCTGAGAAAGATTTTTTTTCCCCTGATTGCAAATCACTCATGTTCTGGTTTCTCTGCGTAGTCCAGGGTTGATGGTCCAACCTCACTCCTCCAGAAATCTTTCCAGTTGCCTTTCCTTTTGGGTAGGAATCTCTGTTCTATCCTCACACGTATCCTCACACATATGTGGCATATGAATGAATAGCAGACAACACAGCCATAGAGATAACAATAGATCTGCTGTGGGAAAAAACCTACGAAAATAACTATCATTATTTTTCCTGTACTATCACTGCCAGTAATTTATTGTGTTGAAAGACAATTGTCATTCACTTTCATTTAAATGTAAGGGCTTTTTAATCATTTCCAGACTCTTGAGAAACTTCTTTATTATAGCAAATTGGGAAGAGGCATGAGGTAAGAATTTATGAGTGTAAGGCTCAGCCTCCGGAAAGTGAATATGTACCTTGAATACTGCATGAGACCATGGAAGCTACCTGGAGAAAGGAAAATCAGGAGATGGGAAACTGGGCCATCCCTCAGTACCAACATCTGCCTTATTTACGGTGGGCTTTCAGATAAAGTATGTCACTTACAACTCCCTTAGTCCCACAGGTGAGGTAGCACTGCCACCTCGGAGAAAAAAATCAAGGATCAGAGAGACATGAGCGACCTTTTCAAGGTCGTGTCCCCAGTGAGTAGTGGAGTTAGAACATATATTTTGACTTACAAATCTGTGCTTTTTTGCAGTGCCCCACATTTAAGCATTTCAGACTTTGTCCGGGACCAGCCCCGGCGTACCTGCTCCCTGTGCTTCTCCTGTTCCCTTGAGGCTACCTGTACCATCAGTGGTGGGACAACCTCAGTCACAGTATTAACAGGATGCCCTTAGTGAGCTGCCGAGATTTCCAGAAAATGTTAAGAGAAAGCTGGGTATGCAATTTTACTGGTGAATAATGCAAGTTATTTTCAAGTTAAATAAAACTGGATAAATTAATGATGCATGTAATGCAATTAGATGTCCACGCTTTTAAAAGACAAAACAAACTCAAGGACACGTTGGGGTTTTAGAAGCTCGTGTTGGGCTAGGCGCCGAAAGCTTCCCTGAGAGCCCCTCCCACCATCAGGGTTACTAAAGTGAAAAATTCTAAGAAATTGATGATTGCTTTAAAAGCCTTTTTGTTATTGCAGAACAGATTCTATTTCTTTTTGCCAATCATTCTATCATCTCCTTGCAAGCGGAGACTAAGGGAGAGATGAGGACCTAGGTGTTCCCTGTGTACAGAAGCATCCAAAAAAAAAACACGATGGCCTCACATATTCTGTGCTTCACATCACTGCCCCCTGCCATTATTCTATAATATGCTCGCATGCCAGTGTTTAACATGCAAGTGAGCATCACTGCCTTCTAAAATAGTCGGTTTGCTGTTAGTCACAAATCAAGAGCACCGTCTAACAGCAGGCCCCTGGCGGACTATCCCTTGAATGGGAGACTATTTAAAGAGCACGTCGTGTGTAAGAGCAACAGATCTTCAGGATGGGGGAATTGAGAAAGGGTGGCCTGGAGTTGAGAGCTTCGCAAAAACAAAAGAGATGCAACTTTGATTTTATTATACTTCTGAAATTCGGCATGGCTCTCTAAGAGGACTGGAGTACACGCAAAAGAGGCAGAGAGGGTTGGAAATTGACATGCAACGTTCGAAGCTGATGTCGTTTGGTTGTTGATGAAAGCCAACTCCTCCGTGTGGCATGTCAGACCCTTTGCCTCATTTTCTCCACGTTACCCTATCAGTGGTAATTCTTGTTACTCTCAGTAATTTTCATTCTGAGGCTGCTGCCTGGTCTCTCAGGACATTAATATTTATGTACTGTCAGCGCCCATACCATTGCTACTGGCATGAATTAGCAACTTGAGCTCATCAAAAATAGATTCTTTCTTCCTGTGGTGAGTAGTATTGCCTTTGTGCTTGAAATTATAAATGGCAACTTTAGTACAAGTGCTAAAATATTTCAGACACTGATTTCGGACAAAATCCTCATGCAAGAGGGAAATCAGTCTCCCAAGTGACTATGGTGGGAAAGAAATCTGAACCTCCAAAATAGCAGAAGCATGTGTTCTGTCCTGTCCATTTGGTTTTTTTTTTTTTACTTACCTTCTACTTTATTTTAGAAAATCATGGACTTAAAAAATTAAATTGCTCTAAATGGCTGAAAGTAAAAAAGATACCTGTCTAATTACTCTCGTTTTTTAATACCTGAGTCCCACTGGCCAGAAGCAAAAATGTTCAATTCTGTTAGCTGTTTTCTATTTATATTGATATTTGTAAAACTCTATTTTCATTGCTATTTGTGGAATTAGCCACTCAAATATTATTTATTGGCTTATTACTATGGGGGGTTAGAATTTAGCCTGAAAGCATTCCCCTCCCCACCATCTCTGCTCTATGGCAAATACAGTTTTTTCATACACTCTGATTAAATCGGTACTCAGTGTTTAGGGCCACGACTGACCTCACTGGAATATATTCTCAAACAGTCAGCTCCAATTAGTAAAATACATTTATGTTTCGGTTACCGTGAGCAATTTTGTTTTCTTTTCTGTGTATTTGTTACAAATTCTTCCAGAATGCTTCCATTTTCTTAGTGATCAAACATGTCAGACGACACATCAGTGCATTTTATTTCTCCTAGATAATTTCCTTTCGAAGTCCACTCTGTTCCTCCTCTAATTGAGACCAGTCGTTTTTTAAGCTTCCAAGCACATCTTGTCCCAGAACTGGGCTCCATCGTCTAGTGTCAATCCCGATTCCTGCCTCCTGTCTTATTCTCGGTTTTATTTCTACGTAGTAGCGAAATATTCCTCCAACAGTTTTCTAGGAAGAAAAGTACTCAGAAGGTAAAGTGACTCTTTCTGTCTTTCTATTTATTTTAGCCTGAAATTGGAATAGTTTATCTGGGTATAGATTCCTAGGATGGAAATTATTTTTCTTCAGAATTTTGGGTGCGCTGTCTTTTAGTTTTTCATACTACTGCCAAGAAGTCTGAAAACTTTTTATTGCTGATCTTTTGTAATGTCCCTTTTCTTTTGTTTTGTTTGTTTGTTTGTTTTATTGATGAAGGCTTTACATGTTTGGATTTAGCTCATTCTGTTTTGGAATGTCATATTAACATGCCATGGGGCAAAGGTTCCTTTTCTGTTCAATGTAGTAGGCAGGTCATGGGTCTTTTCAATCATGAAATATGTAGTTATTTCTTTAATTTTTCCTCTATCTTTACCCTATTGTACTATATATTTTTTCATCATCTGGAATGTTTTTATCAGTTTTGTTTCTATCTTTTATTTTTGACTCCTTGCTTATGCTTCTAGAATTGCCCCAGTTTTATTTTGACAATTTCTATTATTTTTAAAGTTCAAAGTTCAATAAACCAATAGCTCATTTTTTTCTCTGATGCTCCTATAAACATCATATTTTTTTGTTTCATGGATGCAATATACTCTGCTATTCCTTTGAGTGTACTAGAGACAGTTTTTCTTGTCATCATCATCATCTTTACTGTCTTCTGCTCTCTTCACGGTTTATGTTTCTTCTGAGGTTTTTTTTTGATATTTTCATTTATTTGTTTAGCCTCTGTTTATCAAGTCAGAGCACTCTTATATGTCATGTGACTATAGTTGCTCTTGGATGTTCACTTGTACTTTAAAAGTGAGATACTAAATAGGTGAATTTAAAACTCTGCATGCCTAGAATGAATTTATCTATTGATGCAATCCATTGTAAAGCAGTTGGGCTTTAAAAGAAAATATCCGTTTCTGTTGGTCTTTTTGTGCTGGGCTGCTCGCCTTTACCAGAGAATCTTCTGGTACAGAAGATTCTGCACTGCCTGAAGTACACGCTTGGCTGATAAGAGTCTACGAAGAAAAAAGGGAAGATCAGGCTTTCACTCAATGCCATTTCAGCCTGTGTCTCACCACCTTCTCCTCTGCCCCTAGTGATCTTCAATCAGCAGATTCTCTTCATTTGCCATCTCATTTTCCTGCTTTGAGTGGGAGGTAAGAAGGTAGCAGTGAGTTGGCCCTGTCGAGCGGCAGAGGACACTTGGAGATATAAGAACCCCACGTGGAAACTTCAGCACTGTCTCCCTCTTTCGCTCCATGCACCACTTCCAACTGCTATAGCACCAGCTGCCTCTAAATTCTGAAAATGCAGAAGGCTTCTCGGGTCAAATTCCCACCAGGAAGATCTTTCTCTGCAGACACGTGGCTTTTCTACTTAGTGTTCTCACGTAGAGGGTCTCCGTTCTCCCGCCTATATTCCATCTTCCCAGGCGGTTGTGAAATCTCTAATGTACTCCTACTGCCTTGGTTGTGACCGCTGCGCTCACTATTTATGTATTTTATTCTGTTTTGCGTTATATTATGTCAGTAAATAGCTTACTTTATTTATAGCTTTATTATTCTATTTTATTTTTAAGTGAACTCCCAAATCCACTAACAAGTTCAAATCTTGAACAAAATTTTAAAGAAATAAGAAAACTGCTGTAACCTACCCCCAAAGTGCTGAACCACACCCCCCCAATTCTGTGAAATGAAGGTGCCGACACATGTAATTCAAAGCTACGCAATCTTCAGCTCATTCTGGCAGTCAAACCCAGGTCCAGCCTCGCCGACCCCGGCCTGATTGACGGAGTACAAGTGCGATACCATCATAACCGTGTGAAACATGTACCACCTGCTCAGCAGCTGGCTCGGGCTGGTAAGAAAACTGATGTAAGAGGCGGGGAAAAGTGGAATCCCATGTTACAGTGGAAAACATTTCATAAACAGTAACCTGTAGTAACTCAGTATGTCGGCCATATGGGCATTGAACCAAAAGCAGTCGGGTGACTTAAGGAAGGAATGGAAAGAAAGCTATAAGCTAGTTAAAATAATTGGCTAGTTTGACAGTGGACAGGAGATAAATTGATTTCAGAAATTTGGGAGAATGTAGAGTTAGAACAGCTGACTGCATTTAGACTCGAAATGAAAAGAAAAACTCGAGCAAGTCCTCCGACCCTTTAAAAAACGAATCTGTTGGAATAGATCAAATTAAGGGTATGGCCTATATTTCTGACATTAAAATATCTAAGTAAATTAAGATGCCTCAAAACAAAAAATAAGAAGAAGGATATAACTTTTCCAGAATAGCCCACCAGCCTCAAGCTAATCTAGTTTAAATCTAGACAGATATGAAGATTAAGAAAAAGCAAAGAGACACAAGTTATAGGAAAACTGTGTTCTCAAAAAGGTCTCAGGTGTGAGAAGCTTGCTGGGATAAAATAGATAAGAAATTGATTGTAGTTTTGAGGGAATTGTATTGTCAAATAAGTCAGGAGGCAGTATATAAAGGTCCTGTGACTCCATCTGGGGCACCTACCCACAATAAGCAGAATGTGAGCGGAGAAAGCTGGAGGAAGAAAACTGTGGAACCTGTAACAGGGGTGTGTTCCCAAATGCCCACTCCAGAGATGGCCAAGGAGGGGAGAGGGAAAGGACCAGCCCTGCACACTGGAGTGGAACTGGGGACCACAAAAAGCAGTGGACAAAGAAGCCCTTCCCAAAGGAACATTCCCCACTCAGGGTTAAAGGAATTAATATCTAAAATATGTGACAAACTCATACAACTCAAGAGCAAAGGAAAAAAACCAAATAACTTTTTTAAAATGTTAAAAAGAACTAAATAGACATTTATACACATGGCCAATGGTAAATGAAAAGCTCAATATCACTGATCATTAAGGAAATGCAAATCAAAACCTCAATGAGATATGGCTTCATACCCTGTTAGGATGTCCTTTATTTAAAAATCATAATAAAAGCCAGAGATACAAACGTTGGCCAGTGTGTGGAGAAAATGGAAATTTTGTTCACTGTTATAGGAATGCATATTGGTATGGGCCTCATGGGAAACAATACGAAGGCTCCTGAAACAAGAAACATAGAACTCCCTTGTGACGCAACAAAGAATACACATATCCAAAAATAGAGATGTTCATGCCCTGGCTGGTGTAGCTCAGTGGATTGAGCACGGGCCTGCGAACCACACGATCCCGGTTCGATTCCCAGTCAGGGCACGTGCTTGGGTTGCAGGCCAGTTCCCAGCAGGGGACATACCAGAGGCAACCATACATTGATATTTCTCTCCCTCTCTCCTTCCCTTCCCCTCTAAAGATAAATAAATAAAATCTTTAAAATAAATAAATAAATAAAAGCTTAAAAAAATAGAGATGTTCAAAGGAGATGAAATCAGGATCTTGGAGGGATCTTGGAGGGAAGTTTGCATTCCCACTTTCATTTCAGCATTATTCATAGTAGGCAAGATACGAAAATGACCTAACTGTCCATTTACAGCTGAAAAGATAAAGGAAATAGTATATATGTGCATAATTATTCAGCATCAGAAAGAAAGAAATCCTGTAAATTTTTGTAACATGAATGATCCTGGAGCACATTATGCTAAGACAAATAAGCCAGACACAGAAAGGCAGATATAGCATAATCTCATTTATATGTGGAATCTTAAAAAAAGACAAGAGGCTGGACTCAAAGCAACAGAGTAAAACGGTGGCAGGGGCTGAAGGGTGGGGGGAGGGGAAATGTTGGTCAAAGGGCACGAACTTTCAGTTACATGATGAATAAGCCCTAGTGACCTAGTGTACAGAACAGTGATGACAGTTACTAATAGTGTACTGCACACCTGCTGAGAAGGTAGACCTCAAAGACCTCTCACCATGGGGCACACACATGTGCTCACAAAAATGGTGGCTGTAGTAGGTAATGATTATGTTAACTGGCTTGATTAATAATCATTTCACAGTGTATATCAAAACTTCACATGTATAATTATATATATACATATATATATATCACAATATATATAATTTTTCTTTGTCAGTCATATCTCAGTAAAGCCAAGGAAGGGGGAAGGTCATGATCGAGAAATTTTTGCCATGGAGTAAAGCGAAATGGGAGGTTGGAAATTACTTTCCAAAGTTTTCTAGTCAGGGTTTGCTCTGGGCACGCCTGGAGCCAGTCTGGGGAGAAAGAATATAAGTAGGCAGGTGGAGGAATTGAAATGAGCTTGAGGAAGAAGAAATTGTTTTCTTGAATGGGAAATGTAGTATTGAATAAAAGAAGCCCGGTGGTAGGTGAGAAATCCTATCCACAGCCAGGACAAGGCTGTAAACGGTTAGGTAAGAGGCAGAGAGTGTAACCGAGACACTAACACGCTCACGTGCAACACGCAGCCTGCACAACGCTGAGAACAGCAGGGTGAGAGCACGTTACCTGTCTAGGCACACTCAGCTCAAACTGGTGGGTGACTCAGCTGTAGACACAAAAATAGCCTCAAGAAAGGAGAGGGTAAGTTCTTTGGGACGTAGCAAAACTTCCGTTAACTTTATGTCAAACATTTGGAATATTTACATTTAACAATGTTTTCTTCACAACACACTGCGAGAATCAAAAATAGCAGAGAGAGTGCTAGTTACTCCTCACCCTGTCTTGTAGAGAGATTTGGGGATGCTAACCCCAAAATGAACTCTGACCGATTACATGGCTAAACACCTTGCTCTCCATAGGAATACAAACCCCTCTTTGTGATGGGTGATGATAATTTTCGAAAGTACGTCATTTGACTCAGGATACTCTTGTTAGTGTATAATGAACAGTTTTATCTATTTAGTACTTCACACCAGTAGCCCTCTGGCTGGTACACATTTATGTATACTAATCCTTTTAGTGTACGATATCTGCACTATATTAGTTCTATGAAATTCCTAAATAACGCCAACTACCAGGTACGGTTTTAGGTGGTTACGTCATGGAGGGGTGACGCTCACGTGGTAGGTTTCGAGCTGCTCCAGTCATCCAGGAACTACGACGACCAAGTCACATGGGCAGTGCTGTCCCTGGCTGGGGTGGCTCTCTGCCATCTGACGGGGGGAAGCCATGAGCTAGGCGGGGGCCTCTCTTCCCCAGTGCGGCCAGTGAAAATGACAAAAGACCACAAACTTCCACTGGAAAACAGTCTCCTTCGTGTACATGATTTAACTGTATTAATTTGACGTACGAACATGCAAAGTGTGGAAGTGCGTTTCTCAGATGTGCCACACTGGGGGATGACACTGTCACCTTAACATTTCTAGTTTGGAGAAAAGTGATTCGTTTAGGGCAGCCCATCCTTCCACAGGGAATAAACCTCAGCCAGGGGTGGGGGGAGGGCAGTGTTACTAGCCTGGGGCCACAATGTCACAGAAATAGAATTTAACTCTTCTGTTTGCAGTCCAATGCATTTTACTCCCAATTACATAGCCTCCTCGTGCAATTGTAGAGAAAATTCACTTAATTCCATCGATTCATTGTCTTTCCAGAAAATGGGGAAAGCAAGCAAATTCAACTGCTACTGAACTGTTGCCAAACAGTTTCTTACTAAGAAAAAAGAAGGAAAATTTGATTTTGTCTAGCAGCATCTACTCTTCTGAGCCTGTATATTGTATTTATTGAAATCTTAGCATTCATCTTATACTAATAAACACATTCCCTTTCATCTTTCTCTCCTGTAAGTTACTCCTGGTAATAAAAGGCAGAGCACTGAAAGTGGCTAAATTTAAAACCAACATAGAAAGAATTTTTGCAGGCAAACGGGTTCAGTTTATGGAGCCCGAAAATATATTTCTTTTCCAATTTGAACCAGATCTGTACTGAGACGATTCGAACTCATTTCTGTTACAGAGCTGAGAAAAAAAGGTTTTCTTGTTGCTTTTCCTGAGGTTTGAAATTGAATTCTCTAAGTGAAAGGGTAAAAAAAAATATTTCAACAAAACCTCTAACATTTCTGGCAACGTGTTTTGCTTTACTGCAGGTGAAGCCTGAAACATTCTTCACCCTTCAGTGTCTCCTGCCCTCTCGTCTCAGGACCCACCACAAAGCAAACAGCCTTCATTTTCAGGTGCAGTAAGTGGACGAAAGACTCCACATTGCAAAGGGTCATAGACTGCTTTCCTTTCCCCAATTACTGGGTGCACTTGCCAGTCCAGGTGGTTTTGAGAAATACCCACACAGAACAGGAGATGGAGCTCTTCACTAACATGAACGCCCGGTGCCTCAGTTTTTCAGGTTACTCTCCAGTCTCGGTCCTACAAAAATTCAGAGATCCCCAGCGCTCAGGGCTGCCTCAACTTCCCAGGGTTATCAGCTATTTATGATGGGAAGTATCCAGTTTGGGGACTCAAAGTCCTTCCAGACTCAGGATCTGTTACTGAAAAGGATGAGAACCTGAAGAGGCTGAGTCCCAGGGACTGTGAGATTCTAGGAAGGACAGGGACTATTCCCCCCAAAAGAAGCAAATCCCAAACGACAAGGCAGGCTGCAGGCAATGTCTGCCTGGAGATTATGGAGCTTGTGTGTGTGCGAGCACGCGCCCACGTGTGCACCTGGCAAAGGAAGGTACCGGCCCTCTTTTCCTGTGCACAATGAGTTAACAATTTCGTGGAAGGTCCAGCAGGTGAAGCTTAAGACCCTTTACCCTGTCAGACTGCTCCACCCAAACCACTTCTGTGTAGAAATAACAACACTGTCCCCAGAGTCTTCTGTCCTGATTTACTGACTCTTGGGGACGACCACATAAGCTCTCTTCCCTGCACGTACCTCTTCTAAATATGGTCATTTCTCACCGATATTCCTATGTCTCCTTGCTTTGTCCTAGGTAGATCTTCGTTCATCCCCTTCCCCTTTTGATTATGTTCAAATTGTAAGAAACAGTTACTTTTGGAAATGAAAACCCATCCTAATTCACGGGAAGGAAGCCAAAGAGCAGAATTTAGACACTGCTCTCTCTGACTAGATACTAGAAACACAAACTTCATTTCCACTGCTGAACAAGTGAGCTCGCTGGACTTTCGTTCCTGTCCTCGGCCCGTCAGGAATTGCTAAAACCACCCACCCACAGGCTGGAGGATTATTCTCTTTAGGAACCACCTCCATATCATCTTAATGGAAGCCCTTACGGTTCAAGGTGGATATCTGAGAGGTCCCCATGGGACACAGCACTCTGATTACAGGGAGCCCTGGAAATGGCATTTATTAGTAAAACGTTTTACTGCTAGTGTGCTCACGCCCTGATGAAGGAGCTGCCACAGCACACTGGTGATGAGGTTATAAATGGGGAGGGGATGCAGCTCAAACCCTGTGCACAGCTTCATGCCTCAGTTTTCTCAAATGCGAGTGAACTCCAGGTAGGGAAATCAACCGTGTTCCTGGCCCTACGACCTTCAAGGAACAGCACCCACCTACCACTAAGTTTGTGAGACCATGAAGCCGCCCTCTTTTTGCAGCCTCTGGGGGGCAGCGGGCTGTTTCCTTTTCTTCTGGGTTAAAGGGGCTCCCACAGGAGAGTTTTCTCTGCATCCTGCTGAAACAATGAAACCGGGGGAAATGACTCAATAGTTTATCTATTTAGAATCACCAAAATTAATGGGGTCAGAGGAGCCATCACTTCTAATCAAGGCGAATTCCACGGAACACGCTGCACCAAATGTGTGGCATATATTGTCGTGAAAGCACTTGGGAGACAGATTATACAATCAAAATAAGACTAAAGGCTTACAGCAAAGCTGAGGCTACCGATACGTGGGCATGACACACGTATGGACAGGACACATGTGTGAACACAGGGCAGCATGGCAAGGAAGGAGTGCCGATGGTCCGTGTCCACAGAGGTCAGAGGGGACGTCCAAAGATGGGACTTTAACTTGACTTTTGAAGGATGGAGAGGAGACCCCCAGACTGACAACAGAGAAAGGAGAAACTGTGAGCAGACAAGAGTAGAGGGCGTGTTGCAGACCGAGGAGGCAGCAGAAAGGAAGCGCGGAGCTTTGAAAGGAGCGCCCAGGAGCAGGACAGCTTGCTGGCGGTGGGGTGTGAAATACTTCTGTGGGCGGGGACATCGAGGAGGAGGGTTTTTGAGTGGGCCTGCTTCTGCTACCTGGTGTTCACCCCAACCCTGTAACTGATAGTGACCTCGTGAATGGGAGGCCTACTCCCCTAATTCCTCCTAATATGCGGACATGACAAAAGATGGTAGTGTCCTGGTGCTTTCTGGAGCACCCAAGATTCTAGAGGTCAGGAGGATAACATTTGAATTGCCGTTTTAAGCGGGAGCGCACAGCGGTTGGAGCATATGTTTTCAGAAAAGTGTCTCTCATGTTTTCTAATTGTGTCGAATTTGTTATGGAGAGTTCTACTTCATTAGATGCTGTGACTGATATGACAGATTTGATTTGTGATGAGCCAAAAATCAGAGTTTCTTTCATTGAACAGCATGATGGGGTTTTTTGAAATTAATAATGCAGAATGCTCATTAGGGATGAGCATAACATAGTGTCTGCCTATGAATGAATTCATCAGTGATGGTTCATAGGTGATACCCTATTAGGCCTGTTGATAAGCAAGCCCCTGATGGGGTTGGCCAGTTCGGTTCAGGTTGACGGCATTCACTGGTTCCGTCAGAAAACAGCGATAACAACAACAAGGATAAGATTATATCTGGTTTTCAGCTCATTTAATTTCTGTGGAAAAAAAAAAGAAAACAACAATAAGTTGTAAACTAAAAAAAAAGCTTCAAAAGACCTTCAACGGAGTAAATTTTAACATTACACTCTTGAATTCCATTGTAATATGAGGTATTTTCTGTTCAATCCTGGCAAAAACAATGCCTACATTGTGTGACTCATTTAGAACTTAGAAGAAAAAAATGAATTATCTTTTCTGAAAACATGTGCGTTCCTTTTTATATAAAGAAATCTATAGTTACTTCTTTTTTACATCAGCTGCAAAAAAAAACAACCTACTTATTATTAATCACATCTAAATTAGCTCGGTGTTCCATATACTTATGTTCTATTATTATACCCTTAGTAATTCTACTTAAATTTTAACAATATGACTGTGAACAATATGACTGTGAAAGTATTTCTGTTGAATCTGAGTTTAAGATACTATCTGCTACGTTCTCTTTTTCTTAAAGGCAGTGATATTTTTGATCACTTCTAGTGTCAGTGTGGTCTGAAAGTGACTAGGAAAACGACAGTCATTTTCACACGAGGAAGCACCGCAGTGGTTTCCCTTCATCCTACACGTGCAGGGCCACTGGGCACATGTTGCTGGGAGTTGGTCTGTAAAAGACAGGGGGCGCCATGGAGCCTTTTGAGTTTCTGTCGTGGCTGCCCTTCCAGCCAAGATCTGTTCAGGAATAAGAAAGTAGATTAATCTGAAGCACTTTCTGAAAGGAAAAATACCAATGACATATGCAATGAGAATAACAGCCCTTTGAAAGGAGTCTGGGGAGCCCGGAAATGTATCAAGTCCAAGAATTTCATCTGATGTATGAGAAAGTTGAAGTACCAAGGGGTTCGATGCCATTCCCGGTGTCACTCAGAGAGTCCACAGCCGAGCCAGAACTGGACCGCAGTAGGACACGGGTGTTTCAGTTTGTTTCTTTGCTTGTTTTGGTTTTTGTTTTCAAATATCACCAATTACTGACCAAGCATTTGGGAATTCCGAAATAACAAAAATTTAAGGATTAATACAGCGTTGGGTAGCTTTACTCAACATCACACCCTGATTTATTTACATTGAGACTAATCAGCACCAGAATGATAATAAAAGTGGAGGTACATTTCTTCAATCCTGAAAATATGCTGTTCTGTAAGTGCAGAATATTCAGCCCTATCTCTCTCCTCATCTCACCAGGCCTGGCTAAGAAAGGCAGCACCTACCGACCTGAGTCCAGTCTATCCCACTGTGTGCTCCAAAGTTAAAATAGAAGGGAGAGGAGTCAGTGACTTATGCCGGCATTTGGTTCCTTAGAGGCTAGGCATTGTAATCCTCAGTAAAAAGAAATTTTATAAAAATAAAATTTTTAAACCAAGAGCCTGGATACATCCATATATGCCAACATTATAACCTCCCATCTTTTCTAAGATATATTTAAAATTTTCAGAAGAACTTTTCGTCAAAGTTCTCCATGCTATTAGTCATGATATTGGAAAATTAACGAGAATGAAAACTAAGTTCAGCAAACTAAGTGAAGTATTTCTAAGGTATGGTAATTAGAGTATTAGGCAAATAATATAAAAATTATATAACACAGGAAAATGAAATGTTCTTTGCTAAAAAGCAGAGAACAAAATAAGACAAATTAGTACATGTTGCTTCCCTGAGTAACAGAGATTATAAAATTAAATTTGCTTCCAATTATTTTTGTATGTTCCAATTTTTCTACAGAGAAAAAACTTTATTTTATAATCAAGAATTTGCTTACTGAAGAAGTAGATGAAAGGAAATGATAGAGGCTTTTAAAGGGGACAGTGCAGAGTGGTGTGAAAAGGAAAAAACATGTGCCGTGGTAAAAACTCTGTGCTTTTAATTTTACAAACCTGGAAGGCCTAGCTCTAAGCTGCTTAAGCTCTCAGTATTACTGCTACTTGTGGGTTCTGCTCTCATTTTTAATTCATGGGGAAAATTGCATTTTTATTACTCACTGGCAACTTCTCATTTTCTTTCTGCCACTTCGCCCCTTCCATCATCTTCCCGTTTTACTCCTCCTATACTTCTCCTAGGATTTGGAAACAAATTCTAACTGAAGGTCGGTTATAAACTCAGGGCATTTGGACATTCCATTTTGAAAAGATTAAATACGGCTCTGGGAAGCCATTTATTCCGATCAAAATGATAAAATTGCAATAAAGCCTTCCTCCCATTTGTTTCGAATGACATGGTAGACCTGTTAGTTCTTATTTACGTCTCATAAAAGAGAAACCCCAGGAAACCAATTTCCTTTACCAAGATTGTGTTTAGGTAATTAATGGTATTAGATTGTTAATGTTTCAGAGGGGAAGTCATGAGTACTGGCTTCTTTGTGTATAAAGTTTCATTTCTCATGGCTTTTGGTGACTTTTTTCCCTGTTGCTTTGCATGAATGACACACCCCACCTCCCAGCACTGTTATAAATTAGGGTTGGCAAACTTTCTTGGTCAAGAATCAGAGTAAATATTTCAGGCTTTATGGGTCATATACATTCCTTGTAATTGCTCATATCTGCTAACCGCAGCCCAAGCCAATCATAGATGATATGAAAATGTACAGGCCTAGCTGTTTTCTAATAAAACTTTATTAGTGAACACTGAAATTGGAAATTCATTGAATTCTTTTGATATTGTTTGAACCATTTAGAAGTGTGAAAACCACCCTTAGCTCGCAGAGTGCAAACAGCCCAGACAGAGGCAAGAACAGGCGAGCAAGCTGTGTTCTCCCCACCCCTGACAACAACCACACAGGAACAACGTGGTGGGCAAAGCTCAGGGCTCCTGCTGTGTAAAAACCTTGTCCTGGTCCCCAGTCTGTGGTTCCTCAGACCTTCCTTTGACTTGCTGCCCCGACGGATTACACTAAACACCCATCCTCTGTGTGATAAATTCAAAAACGGCCACAACTCTTCACAACCCCATGTGTCGGGAGATGAGCGAGGGAGAGAATGGGCACTTACCCAGGTCGGCTGGCCCTGTGACTGACTTCTGCCAACAGCGTGTAGCAAAGCAATATGGTTCACTTCTGCCCTGACTAAAGGAAGAGGCCATTATGGGAACCTCGTTGTATAGTTTTGGCTGACAGACCTAGGCAGGCCCAGGAGAAACGAGAAATCAGCAGGCCAGAAAACGGCACCATGGGAAGCTGCCTGCAGACCCTACCCAGGAAAAACAGATGAAGATTAGGGTCTGGGGTCGCCTATCCGGCATAATGGGGTGCAGCTGTAACTTGAGCCTGCACCCAGCAACCAGCTCTAGCCAATCAAACTCTGATACTCTTCGCAGGTTTTTGCGTTTAAAAACCCTGACCAAGAACAACCAAGCGAGTCTCAACCTCCCACGGTTGGCCCCACTTTCCCTCTTATTCCCCGATAATAAACCCTGTTCTCCTTAGCTCGCTGTGTCCGTCCAGTTCCTTGGGCGACTCTGACCTACCATTGGCATTGACATTTTATCAAGTTAAATTTTGCTCCATTCTAAATGAATTCTATTTCCTTGTCTGTATGCTCACGGGTCTTTGGATGTGGAAAACTGTGACATCTGGGAAAATAACAGTGTAGGTTTTATCTTTCCATCCTCATGTATTTTGTTCCTTTACTTCTTTGCTACATATTAAATAGTCCATGTGCCTACTTCTGTGGAGTTCTTTGACTATACTTATCGTTTATTTTGGTGCAGTCCTTCTAGCACCAGTCAGTTAGAAGGGGTTAATTATGTTGAATATTCCTAGCTCGATCAGCTTTCAATGCATGTGTACTTACAGTTCCCCTTTATTCTGTTTATTATTTACTTCTGCGCAGGACCTCCCTCACCAAGTCAGTTCACAGTGGTTAATTATATTAGATATTCTTGATCTGCTCATCTATAGACATAGATGTAACAATAGAAAGATAAGTATTTCCTAGCTCTGTGACCACAGACAACCAGATCCTAGTTTCTTAATATTATTTTGCACTAAATGGACCAGGGCTCCTTGGAGAAATGGCCAATTCTGGAGCTAGGGCAAAAAAAAAGATATATTCTGAAATATCTCCTTATTCCAGTTGATCAATTCAGTTTCTCTGAGAATTAGTAGCTGCTATTATTGAGCACTTTGTATTTGCCAGAAACTACAGTAAGCTCTTTGTATGTGTTAGCTCATTATTCTGTACCACATTACTATGACAACACATAACTTTAATCCCAATTCATTGGATGTAAAACTGAAACTCTCATAAATAAAATAACTTTCTAAGATCCCACAGCTAATAAACTGAAGAACCCAGGATTCAAACACAGCCCCATGCTCTCAGTCAATAGATTGTTCAGAATCTATTGTTTTCTTTTGGATGTAGCTTCTATGCATAATACCTCTACGGAACTCTTTCATTCTCCCTCACATATTCCTTTGGAAGTTCTAGTCTTTTCTCTCCTTTTTTTCTGTTCAGATAAGACAACTCTGTGTGTTCTGACTAAAAGTGATTAAGATGGTAATGAACTGCAAACATTCTCTGCTTTCTCTGCTTTTCTCATCCTACACCCTCCCCACCAGGACAAGCCTTCCCTCAGTCTGACATCAGCAGATCTCTGGTCAAAGCTGAGCTCAAATCGCCTCTTCACCATCAAACCTCCCTTCACTAGTGTGAGCAAAAATTCTCTCGGCACTACTGAAGTGCTAGAGAATCTGTTTACACTCCCGGGGAACTTTGTTTCCACTCCTTCTCTAACATGGCATTCCCCGTGACTTCATAACAAACTATCCGACGTTCCCACCTCAACAATGAGGCACTTCATGGGAATGCTTTGTCATCTTGGTGTCCCATGCAGAGCAGAGTATGTGACCCCTTTAAGTAATGGACCCCAGGGGCAGGTTCGCTTTTCTGAGGAGCAAACATCACGTCCCAGGTGTTTCTAGACACATTTCTTATTTGTTCCCTGCTCACTTACGTTTCCCCACATTGCCTGCTCTATCACGTTCTGAATGTCTTTTCCTCGTTGTTGCATTCCTCAGTCTCTCTGAGATATCCAATGACAACATCATCAAACACTCCCGCGTGCCTTCCCAGAAGTTCTTGGATAACTGCGACCGGCCCAGCCATTTTAATCTCCTCCTCAGCTCTGAGTTCTTCAAGCTGATCCAGGAATGGCTGCCTCTCTGTTCTTTCACTTAATAGAGAGATGTCTCCCTATATCCAAAACTTACAATCCAACTCTTACAGATGATGTGTGACCGTCTCTATTTTCCATATTCCAGAGACTGTTCCTACTTCCCCCAGCAGTAAAAATTCCACAGTATCTGTTTCTTCCCTCTGCGAAATAAATTCCCCTCTCATTTGCTAAATTAAAAGCACAGAGAATTTGGTTAAGCCTGTCCTCTATCCGCCAGAATTCCAGACTTCATTTCATGCTTGCATTCACTCATTCTGAGTCAGGTAGTCATTTTCACTGGGATTGTTCATATGTCTCCATTTTCTTGAGGTTGTTAACTTTTCTTATATTGACAACCTAACTCTGCAAGGGAAGGAATAGAGGTGTGAGTTTCATCCAGCTTCTTGAGTCCACAGTAGAATTCCTAAAAGCTTTTTTCCCTCTCTTAGCATTTTTTAAAAGCCACACAAATTCCCCGGTGAACTACAGTTGCCCGGCATTGGACGTGACAGTGGTAGCTACCTGCTCAGCATCCAAGAAATAGCTGCAGGTTTTAGTTCTACTGTTTTCCTTTTGAAAAGCTCATTTTTCCTGTCTCAACGACCAGCAACATTACAAGACGAAATCTCTCCTTGCCCCTTCCTTTGTTCAATCTATCTCGCAAACATAGATCACCCAACTCAGGCTGTTTTCCTATAAGAACTCTGATGCAAGGATGCCGTCCCTCTCTGAACCTCACGCGTGACTGCTTCCCTTTCCTTCATCACTTTTCAACCCCTCTCTAAGGTTGATAGTATCCTATTTGCCACAACCAGGGCATAAATAGCTATGATTTACCTTTCTAACCTTTGAACCTTTATCCTTTCTTTTTCTCTCCCAGATTAACCACTCTCCCACTCCCTCCGATCTCCCTCTTGTCCTGGGAATTGTGAGTCACTACACTGCGCGTAGATACCATCTTGATTCTTCTACATTCTTTTCACTTAATTTTTCACTTTCCAAGTGGGGCCAGTATACTGGATTTTCACAATAGCCCCAGGAAGTATGGAGTAGAAGAAATTTACCCTGTTTCTCAGTTGCATTAACTGAAATTCCGGTGTGGAATTCAGGTTTCTGAATCAGATGCTATCAGGTCTTTCAAATGCTTGAGCAAGGCTAGTCACTAGGAAAATGGCAAAAATGCCAGAGTCAAGGAGCTGATGTTTTCTATTCCTGCTCAGCATTAAAGTATAGACCCACATTCATACTATGACACATTATCTCTCTGTGCCTTAGTTTTCTCACCTGCACAATGGGGCTCATGCAAACACCTACACCATGTAGGAAGAACTGTATCAGTTCGCACATGTAAAACATTTAGAACTGGGCCTGGCACACTTTGTGTTATCTATTATTATTATTATTATATACAAATAAAAACAAAACCATGTTGTTCTTCTCAACATATATTCATCTACTGGCATGTTCCATGTCTTTGGCTATGCTGTTACTTACGTCTCATAAATACTAAACTTAATCACCTCTAACTTACTAGCTTACACTTATCTACCAATAAGATTGGTTGTCTTTTCTTTAAAACAACTTAACATCCATCTCCTTCTCTGGACCCTAACTGCCACTGTGTCAAATTAATAAATATACATTACTATTGCTTTGAGAAATGAGAAGCCTTATGGGAGAAGGCTTACGGTTCAATGGATATTAAACAGCAGCTTCATCTGTAGACACACCACACACACAACCCACATTCAGAACAGCGCTCTTTGGGCAGTGGGAGAGGTGGACTGTGCTTGGGATGACCCATGGTGTCCATTCTCATGAAATCCACATTTACACCAGTCAAGGAACTGTGATGCGGCTCGCCAATCTGTTCCATTACGCCGTACTCCATTAACGTCAGAAGAAATGGCGTGTCAGTCGGGAGTGGCTCAATTATGCACTGGTAACAAAAACTCCAAATCTTGGAGCCTCCTAAAACGAGGTTTTATTTCTTCTTTCTTCTAGAACTTCACTATGGGTTGGTCACAGGTTTAACTCCAGACTGTTCTTTTAATTTTTTTACTCCTCGCCTGAGGATATGTTTTTATTGATTTTAGATCAGAAGGAAGGAAGAAAGAGACAGAGAAAAAGAGAATAGGAAAGAGAGAGAAGCATCGATGTGAAAGAGAAACATGGATTAGTTGACTTCCCTATGTGCCTCCAGACTATTCTTAGTTAGGTACCGGAACCAAAAGAGATTTCACCATCAAGAAAGTTGCAGGTCACTGTGGCAGCAGGAAAAAGATCACTGGGACATCTTTCACTGACATTTAAATAATCCAGCCCACAAGTAGCACTGTTCCATGTCCAAATGCAACCCATTGGCCAGAACTTTCACAAGATCCCAAGAAACGCAAAGAGGGTAGAAACGCCCTACCTCCCATGTCATCAAAAGCACAACAGAGCAGACACACGTGCACATTAGAGATCCCCACCACACTATTTAAGCTGGAAAATCTCGGCCCTGGAATGAAACATGTTTCATCAGTCCGTATCCCAAAATGGGGTTTATGTATAAACCCTTCGGATGAATGATGTGCAGATAGATCAGGATGAACAACAGTCTTATAAAACTCACCAAGGAATCAGGTGAAAATTTCTAAAATCAGATCAATTTGATTCTCAGGAGGTGTTCTTCATCAGGCCACAGTGTTTTCACGCAACACGTCCAGGCAGCCACATGCACGTGAGAACCCATCCGCGCACCACTGTCTCGGTTGTCCCTTCCGCTCTCTGTGACCTAGAAATCCACACTGCTGACCTAGTGGTGTGACACTGCTCCTTTGTCAGGCTAAAACAGTGACGGGTCGGACTTGTTCTACCACTTGTACTTATATGTGATTATAAACAACTACTATCACAAAAATCCCTGTTGTATTTTTATCGACCATTCCTCACTCTTCCTTCAGTCTGGGCAGCAAAGCCCTAACCGTCTTCTTCCTGCTGGTCTCTCTCCTCCAGGCTTCCCTCAGGATTGCCTCCAGTGTTATCTTTCTAAAACACAGCTGTAGTCTTATAACCTCCATGCTAAATAACTTCCCATAATTCCCTATAATCCTGAGGAAATCTCAATAAATTTTCCAGTCTTCTCTGTCTCTCCACCTTCATAGTTCTGCCACTCCCACATAAATTCTACAGGTGGAAGAGACCTATTATCCAATTTATTCTTGCTCTGGTATGTGATCCTGTTGGTCCTTTTGGTGGACAATAGTATAAGGTTATTGTTGTTTTAAGTTTCTAAGTTTGGGGTAGTTTCATGGGCTGCAATAGTAACGGGGGAATAAAGCATAGAATCAACTCAATCTCATTGCTAGATCCCCTCACTTATCTATTGGGAATATTAGCAACGTCTATTTCATAAGACTTCGTAAAATTGAAATGCCATACCCAGGGTGGGCAAACGTAGGTTTACAGTTGTGAATACATGAAACACAGTTTATTCTTGTATTATGACTTATTAATTATCATGTGAGTTTACATGTGAACGACTGCAAACCTACTTTTGCCCCACTCTGAGTATGAGACAAGCTGGCTAAAGGTGCCTCTCCCATGTTAGATACCTTCTCCTCTTCTGCGTTTTCTATTACCTCTGATTAGTATTTACCAGACCCTAGCACCTTTTCCTAAATTAAGAAGAGCTATTTTACAGAGTACATATTGGAGAACAGAGGTTCTATGAAAATATCGGCAGGGACTTAAAGACTCTTCCCTCTCGTTTATCTATTTACAAAGGTTTTGACATGATCAACAGCATGTCACTAACTTTAAAAACCTACAGATAAACAGCGAAACATCATAGAACTCATCAATGGCAAGTGCTCAGGGCAGATAAATTTGCTTTATCTGCCCAACTCAAGATCTGGCCTTTGTTTACCTATGATATTTTTACCATAACCAGTAATGAGTTTTTGTTGTGATAAAGCATATTTTCAAACCGTTCACATAAAGAATGCAATGTACTGAAAAGTGCTCGTATTTCATCATTCTAAATAATGCTAACAGAAAGCATGCCTTATGGAGGAGTTTACAAGATAATGTATGAATATGTTTCTATACGCCTGCCCATCTAGTGCACTTTGATTTTTATATAACCATTCTACTTTAGCACTTAGAGTATGTCTTTGTTCTAACTAATCTATTCCATTATTATACTTTCTCAGTTATGCATGTCTTTTTTGTTCTTTATGTAATGCATAATTATGAAGACTGAAATTCTTAATTTGTTTTCCCACGGCATGATTTGTTGATGGGCAAAAATACAGAAACAAAACAAGTGACATGGGTAAATTCAAGAGAATTTGATGTTTGAATGTGGAGAGAGGCTTTGGAATGAAAGAAGATGCTGTTTCCCAGGTTACCTAATTGGCCCAATAATTCAATGTCTTTGTTTTCTTTTTTTCTTTAATATATTTTGAAGATTTTACTTATTTATTTTTAGAGAGATGGGGAGAGAGAAAGAGAGGGAGAGAAACATCAGTGTGTGATTGCCTTTTATACACCCCCAACTAGAGATCTGGCCTGCAACCCAGGCATGTGCCCTGACTGGGTATTGAACCAGTGATACCTTGATTGGCAGGTTGGCTCCCAATTCACAGAGCCACACCAGCCAGGGCCAATAACTTTGATCTCTGATGACAAGAGCCGATGATCAGCCTTGTTAAGGAATGTGTGAGTCTGTGATAACAAGTGCCAGTGTTTCCAAGGTGGGTTATGTTATAAAGACCTTGCTTTGCATACAGAATGAAGGGGAAATTTGGGAAGAAGATAATAAAAGAGTAATTTGAAACCCAAAATGTTTATTTTTAATTAACAAAGTTGACAATAATGAAATTTCAACAGCAGAAAGTCCAAGAGAGGCAGAGTCACCGATGCTGGGAAGAAACTGTCACAACTTTAGGGGTGTTCATGTGAAGTCCTGTGGTCTGAGACCATGGCGGCTCCATTTCACATTCTGTGATGATTTCTGTGATGTGCCAACTTGGCTAGGCTACAGTGCCCGGCTGTTCAATTAAACCCTCACCCAGCTGTGGCTGTGAACGATCATGCAGATATATAAAGTTCCTAATCAGTTAACCTAATAAGTAAGGTATACAGATGCTCCTTGATTTACCATGGACTTACGTCCCGAGGAAGCCATCATAACTTGAAAATACGAATGTGTTCACAATATCCAAACAACGCTGGCAACCCAGCACACTGCAGAGTATCAGTTCTTTACTTCGTATGTGTGCACCTGGCTGGGAGCTGTGGCTGATTGCCAGGATCCAGCATCACGAGAGAGTATCACACAGAATATCATCACTAGCCCAGGAAAAGATCAACATTCAAAGGATCTACTGAATGCATATCACTCTCATACCATCAAAAGTTGAAAATTTGTAAGTCAAACTACTATAAGCCCAAGACTATCTGTACTGTCCTGGATAATACAAGGGGGGCCTGAGTGAATGAGTTCGAAGGCCTTAAAATGAGTACTGGTACTTCTCCACGGCACAGAAGGAATTCTGCCTGCAGACAACAGCTTTGGACTGTGAAATTCTGCCCTATTTGAAATCCTATTTTCTCGACTGTGTCTAGGAACAACAGTTTTGCTTTGGGCCATGGGGACTCGCTTGGTCAGATCTCACAATCACATAAACCAATTCCTTGTCTTAAATACATAAGTGCATACTACGTATTATATGATTATATTGTATCTAATTATGTAGTGCATGTGATTTTCATACGTATGAAACACATATATGATGCATATCATACCAGTTCTGCTTCTTGGCTTGACCCTGACTGACTGACACATACTCCCTCGAGTTTCTTGATCCCCTTTATTTTCATCTTACTCTCATGGCAAAACCAAAACTCTATCAAATCTGACACTCAGTCAATTTTATGACTTCATAAATTTAAAGCCTAAAAGACATCTGATGAGAAAGCTACACAGTAGGTGAGAGATAACAAATAGTAAGGCAATACAGCTATTGATCACCTACATATACTTTGTAAGCACAGCTCAATCATTAAGGTTCTCTTTATATTGGAGAACTTAAAGTTACCTAAAACCAGGTTTATGGAATATTATTATGAGTGATTGACTGTAAGGCTTAAAAATATTTAGAAAAAGACAAAATTAAGATATTGAGAATTCCCTAAATTGTCTTTCAGACAGGTTACTAGATCTCGCTGGGTAATGGCACCTCTACCAGGTTTATTCTCTCCTTTCATAATCACAGAAATCTAGCTACTGGACTCCAAGGAACAGCCTCTCTAACAGCCTTCCACAGTCATTGTCTAGAAGGCAAAGTGAAATAAAATAATGTATACAAAGGATTTGCATTTCTCTTTGATGAGAGAAAACTTTAATCAGCCTTAATCAAGATGCTAAAATCATTCATGTTAATGTATGAATAACGGATAATGGGATCTGCATAAATCCAAATAAGCGAATCTCTAAAGAGAGAATTTCAGAAATCAGCAATAAAGTCAACTTGTAGGTGGATGAAAAATATGCAAAAACATTTGCAGGTAGCAGAATACCTCCACACCCAGAAAATAATTATTAAGTCCGGTGAAAGTGAAGGCAGATGTAAAATGATGTGAGACATATATATTCAAAGCCCCAGGCGCCTTCTCTGTTGACAATCCTACTTTCTCCTTTTCTCCCCTGATTTATGATGGGTGGCCCTTCTTTAATGGAACCAGGTTGTGCTGACAGTGTTATACAACTCTCCCGGGATCCTGAAGCAAGGGCATTTGAACGCCCCTACCTTGCTCCTCATTCTTTACCCTCAGTTTCTGAAACCGAGTCAGTCTTTAATCACGGTGCTTCGGCCATGGCCCTGGCTTGTGTCCTGGCTTCAGATAACCTAGAAACCCAGGAACTCTAAAAGAACGTCCTGAATTACTTGCCAAGAGAAAACGCTTGGAGGAAAATCTAGTTTTATCTAAATGGTGCACAAGATTAGCCTGCTGTGAATTAATCCTCTATGGCTTAAACTTTATAAAATTTGAGACAACCAGCAAGCCTTTAAGTAGCTCAATTATGAGGCAGCAAAAACGTGGCTGAAGTAACTTTCTTTGTTCAACTACTCTGTTCGTTTAACTATTCATGTGCTCTTATTTAAGCCAGATTTTGCTTAATCTGTTTCGTTCTCCCCTCATGGTTGAACTAAGAATATGTCAGACTAGGCCCAGTAATTAGTATTCTTTCTTCTAAAGGTATTAAAATGAACAAATCCTGAATAGAATATTTAAATATACTTTGTAAATTTATGTTCAAGGAGATTTTATTCTGCTAGTTGGAGAGGGTTCTTGGCTGTTTCAATCATTAAAAACACACAAAAAATATTAACCTTTTTCATGAAATTTACAAAAACATAGAGACATGTCACCACTTCTGGTTCATTTTGTCCATTTCACAGGCAAATTCAATGAGTACAGCATTGTGGTAGGAAGAAGTGATTCTTCACCCAAGAGCCCCCAGAGCGCTGTGCATGGAGTCACAGTACTATCTCGCTGGGAGAGGGCAACCTGGGTTCCGAGCTGTACTCTGTTTGAGGGGAAGGGAAATCAGGTAGCTTACCTTGCTTCCAGTTTTCTCTTCTACAAGATGAGGAGGTTTGACAAATTAAGCTATGGGATTCTTTCCAGGTCTAACATTCCATGACATATGACTGAAATTCACTAAAATAGAAAGAAAAAAAAAACATGCTGCAAAAACAGTGACTTATCCAGCATTCTCCATGCTCATAAATTATGTTCAGGGAACATTCCGAACATGGAGATGGATGTACTTCTCAATGTATTTCGGGCTCCTAATCCTTCATAGGGAAAATGACTGTTCCATCATACATTATGTACTCAAAGAGGGAGCAAATGAAGCCTCTAAAATTGTCTCTGTCACACATAATATAAATAACTAATTCACTAGATGATGATATCTCTTCTCTAGTTATTAAAACACTGCTGGATGCTATTTTTTATCTTTCAAAGTAATTGATGCCTTTAATGTTCTTTCTTTAAAATAAAATTATAATACAACCATGTTTTAAAATAGATCAAATTGCATTGATGAAAAAAGACAAAAGTTCAATTTTTTAAAATGTACAACTTATTGAAATGATTAGGCAAAAACAGTGTGACTTGAATGAACTCAATGAGGAAGCCAAGAATAAATATATTCTTTTAGTTCATCTCAAGTAAAAAAAAAATACTTCAAAGGTAAAAGAGACCTTCAGGTATCAGCTCCAACAAGTAAAGAGCTTGGAAATCATTACTTTCATCCTTCAAACAAGAAAAAAAACTAACAAACTGAAAATAATTGGCTTTCCTCAGACCCATCAGAGAAGTCAAGTNAAGTAATTGATGCCTTTAATGTTCTTTCTTTAAAATAAAATTATAATACAACCATGTTTTAAAATAGATCAAATTGCATTGATGAAAAAAGACAAAAGTTCAATTTTTTAAAATGTACAACTTATTGAAATGATTAGGCAAAAACAGTGTGACTTGAATGAACTCAATGAGGAAGCCAAGAATAAATATATTCTTTTAGTTCATCTCAAGTAAAAAAAAAAATACTTCAAAGGTAAAAGACAGCTTCAGGTATCAGCTCCAACAAATAAAGAGCTTGGAAATCATTACTCTCATCCTTAAAACA
The DNA here is from genome assembly GCF_014824575.4 of Sturnira hondurensis. Taxonomy (NCBI): domain Eukaryota; kingdom Metazoa; phylum Chordata; class Mammalia; order Chiroptera; family Phyllostomidae; genus Sturnira; species Sturnira hondurensis. The sequence continues at coordinate 12,275,225 of NW_028091637.1, forward strand.
AGAAAAAAAAACTAACAAACTGAAAATATTTGGCTTTCCTCAGACCCATCAGAGAAGTCAAGTCACAGGACAAAGCATGACCCTGAAATCTAGAAAGGCAAAAACAGAGAAGCTCAGCTGAAACAGAGAAATCCCGGCCAGGTGTCAGCGTATGCGCCTCAAAACAGCCTGAGCCATAAACTGCTAGGAAAGTTTAAATCTGATTTTCACACATTGCTGGAGGTTGAATGCAGATGGGATTAAGAGCAAAAACTCCAGGGAGCCTAGTCTTCATAGAGACCTCACACTTTCACACACGTGCTTCCAGGAGCACTGCCCAGTCTTCATTACAGAGTCGAGAAAAATCTCCTGGTGTTTCTGGCAAAAGTAAAACAAAAGTACTGTTGCAGGTGGGCGCAGGTGGCCAGGTTCTTAGTGATTGTGAACAATGAATTGAACTGAAGGCATAAAGTTTAGAACAGAAAGAGAGAGAGCAGATTTTTTAAGTGATAGCACACTCCACAGAACATGGGAGCAGGCCAACTCTGAGCAGAGATTGACCCTCAGAGGCTGGAGGGATTCATTCTTACAGGGTGGATATTTCTTGGCTAGTTTTGCTGGGCTTTTATTGTGCATGTACAAGTTGTTGCATTACTTTTAAGCTGCTGCATGTGCAGTCTCCCATGACTTTCTTTGATTGGCCACTGGGGGTGCCATAATGCTAATTTACTATAACACTCTTATCATGAAGCAGGGGTCACGTAGCATCTTTGGCACAGGTGCAGTAATGAGTCACCATGATTCAATGCTTTTCCAGAAAGCTGGGACAACCAGTCTTCGAACAGGGTCTCTGTCCTGTATGGATGTCCTTTGTCTTAGCCAGGGGGCAACTCTGGGGTTTTTCTCATTCCTGTGGAACCGGTCTCAGAACTGAAGTTCTGTTCTGTATCCACGTCCTTTGTCTTAGTCCTGGGGCGTCTCCAGAGTTTCCTCCCTCCGAACTATTTCCTGCCTCATTTCCACTTTGAAATTTGCAGAGAGCATTTTCTGTGACAAAGGTCCACTCTCCAAGAGAAAAAGCCTTCACCAGATCCTTATCTGAAGGAGGGCGGAGCAATTATCCAGCTCCCATAGCCCTGTCCTTCTATCTCACTGAGGCTATTAAAGAAACCTGAAACCCATCTGTGAAGCTTCCAGTCCAGGGAAGCCGATCTACTAAAAGACTGAGATTAGACCATGAGATTATAGAATAAATTCCACCGGTTTTTTGTTACATCAACAGGATTGAATAGATAAAAGTGGATCACAGCTGAAAGAGCTGCAACACAGATTTTTATGTAAGGAGCCATTAGGGGAACCCAAAACAACAGGGGGGGACAGAAATAAGGACACTAGAGGAACCTGAAGCTTCTGGAGGCAACAGTCACAGCAAACATTAAACCCAGCAACAAGTAGCCTATTACACTTATTGACTTCATTTGCCATTACCCAATACATTAATGCTTCTAACTCTAAATGTGTTAGTGTTTTCCCACACTAACCAATTCTCTGATACCAGCCAGGTTTCACTTCTGACACTGTACACTTGGAGTCTGCATCTGATTCCCCAGGTTAAGGGCTCAGTTTCACAAGACCAGCCCCACTTCAGATGCCAATCACAAGTTGAGGTTGTCACCTGTACTTCTGACCAATCAGATATAAATCGGAGTCCCCTCAATCCCTTCCTTGGGGTTGAAAACTTCTAGAATGGCTCAAAGAACTCAGGGTGATGCATTTACTGATTTATTGTATAAGAATACAACTCAGGAACACCCAGATGGAGGAGATTCATAGGCCGAGGTATGGAGAGAGGGGCGAAGAGCTTCCATGCTCTGTCTAGTTAGGCCACTTTCCAGTCCCCTGGAGTCACCATCCCAGAAGCTACTCAAACCCCATAGTTTTCTGGGGGCTTCATCATCTTGGCATGATCTTCTGCACGCTTCCCCTCCCTTGAAGATGAAGACTGAGACTGAAAGTTCAAAGCATCTGACCCTAGCGTAGTCTCTCTGGAACCTAGCCCCCACCCTGACACCATCCAAAGCTCACCAAACGGTTTCCTCATTAGAACAAAAGACGCTCCTATCACTCAGGAAGTCCCGAGGGACTTAGGAGCTCTGAATCAGGAGCTGCAGTCAAAGGCAAATATTAGGGGGGAAATCAATACTCAGTACTTTTGTTGCTTAGGAAGTTACGAAGGTTTTAGGACCTCTGGCCAGGAGCCAAGATGAGGACCAATTATGTGTTTATTATAAGTCACAATATCAAAATCAAGTTGAATTTTTGACAAAAAATGTTAAAAAGCAAAAAAAAAACAGTGAAGAAATAAAGCAAGCTTTAGAAGTAGATATTACACAGATTTTAGAATTATCATATACAGATATATAATCGCTATAATTAATATATTCCGAACTTTAATGGAGCCCTGGCTGGCGTAACTCAGTGGATTGGGTGCGGGCCTGTGAACCAGATGATTGTGGTTCGATTCCCAGTCAGGGCACATGCCTAGGTTGCAGGCCAGTTCCCGGCAGTGAACACACCAAAGGCAACCATACATTGATGTTTCTCTCCCTCTCTCCTTCCCTTCCTCTCTAAAGATAAATAAATAAAATCTTTTAAAAAAAGAACTTTAAAGGAAAAAGTATACAATATTCAAGAATAGATGGGTATGTACTAGAGAGATGAAAACACAATAAAAGAATAACAAAGAAATGCTAGCAATCAAAAACACTAATAAATTAAGAAGGCCTTTGATGGGTTTGTCTACAAACTAGACAGAATCAAAGCAGGAATCAAAAATCTTGAAGATATGTTGACAGAAAATTCTCCCACTAAGATGTAAAGAGAAATGAGTATTTAAATCAGCAACCAAAACAAGCACTGCACCAGAACGTACAGGAGATGTAGGACAGCCCTGGCTGCATAGCTCAGTTATGTGGAGAGTTGCCCCACACAGCAAGAGGGCTGCAAATTTGATTCCCAGTCAGGGCACATACTTAGGTTGCAGGTTTGATACCTGGTCGGGAGGAAACAGACTGATGTTTCTCTCTCACATCAATGCTTCTCTCTCTCTCTCACTGTAAGATCAGTGACCATATCCTCAAGTGAGGATTAAAGAAATTATTTTAAACTGCGGGGCAATATCAAAAGGTGTAACATATGCCTAAGTGGAATATCAGAAGAAGAAGAAAAAGAAACAAAAAGGATATATTTGAAATAATCATAGTAGCCAACATATTCCAAAATGAATGATGGACATGAAAATATAGATGCAGGAGGCTCAGAAACACCTAGCAGAGAATACACACACAAAAATTCTACTTATAGACATATTATATTAAAGTGGCAAGAAAAAGAAAAGTCTTAGAGTATGGTGCAGTTCTCAGAAAAGTTTGGTAAATATGATGATGACCTTGAGCCAAAGTCATCTGTCACTTTGGCCCATGTCTTCCAGGAACAGGTTGCCTTTGTATCCCTGTCATGCTCAGTCTTTGGCTGAGAGCAGACCATGAACTGAGTGGCTTCCATGTGACATGGTGATAAATTCCCGGACAAAGGAGCTGAAGTGACAGGTCAGTTACGTTCCCTGAAGCTAGAAACCTTTGAGGCCTGTTTTCTTGGCTGCCATAGTCTGTCACAATTAAAGCGTTAAACTGACTAAGAACATACAACAATCCTAAAAATTTGGATAAGATAGTTCCTCCCAACACGTAAAGGGAAAAGATCACTGAACTAGAGAAAGCTACCAGCATTATACAGATTTCACCATACTTCTACCCACTGAGAGGCGAACACACTCACACAGCACGTAATGGACATGTAACACCCAACATTAGACTATGGAGTCTTCTCAAACACACATCTAATATTTACAAAAATTGGCCATATATTAGTCTGTAAGTTAATCCATGGTACATTTTAAAGAACATATTACACAGATCACACTCTCTGGTGCCAAAACAATTCATTTGGTAGTTAATAACTACAGGACAAAATTTAAGAATAACATTTAAAATTTAAAGGCTCCTAAAGGACTCATGGGACAAAGAAGAAATTACGAAGGAACAGATGCTAAGGTGCGAAGAAAACCAGAAAGTCTTTCAGCAGAGAGTAGACAGGCTCTCCTCAAGCTCAGATAACTGAGATTCCCGACCTCCTGCTTCCGTGTTGCAGGTCCCAGCCCCCGGTTCTGCAGGGTCCTTGTGTACAGGCGGAGCCGGCGTGGGAGAGTGGAGACAGGCGCGCCTTCCCTGAGCAGATCATAGAGGACCTTCCTGGGGTAGGTGAATCACTTGCCCTAGGAGTCAAACCCCCTCCAACGCCTGGGGTCGAATCCTAACACCACGTCCCAAATTTGGGGAATGAGGACAAATGATTGGGAAACTGAGTCTCAAGTTCCTCATTTGTAAATGGATTAATAACAGCTGCGTCGCTGCAGCACTGTTAGGACAAAAGTGGGGCCTTTTGTGATAAGCAATATTTAGAAAATACTTGATTTATTTAATGTATGATTTTCTTTCCCCATATTTGAGCTCTCCCTATTTGCCTATCAGGTTAAGTCCTTACTGATGTGTTCAGTTCAGCCTTGTGCTGCAAGCTCATCTCGAGTTTAAAAAAACTCGAGATTAGCTTAGTGGCCCAGCCAACACTCGTGCCCTATTTTCTCCTAATTCTCACTTAGCTGAGGGAGAAAGGGCTCAGCTTCATTATCTCTGCCATCAAAAGATGTGGCCATACATGTGATAGGAATCAGAAACATAAATACTGAACAGATGGATGAACAAATGCTTTCTGAAAGTGTATTTGTAAGTGGAAACTGTTAGTGGGTGTTATTAAGATTTGCCTCTCCACCTGCCTGAAATTCAATTCTGAAGGTTCATACTCTTTGATCAAAACCTCTTAAGTTCTTTCCTACTTGGATAGCATAGGCAAATAGGATATATTGAGTAGTGTTCAAAGAGGAAATTTATTTTTTATGAACAGGTTGCTTGGTATCAGTTCTCAAAAGTACCTGAAGTTAGTGCAAATGCAGAGTGAGCCCTGTTCTCTCAGCAACATGACGTTATACAAATTCCTTTTTATTTGATTCTATTATTAGATTCCAGTCTGCACTTGGCTTTTAAGTACATTGGTTTAGATCAGAGTTTCTCGACCACGACGCTATTGACATCTGGGCCAGATAATTCTTTGCTGTGGGGAGGTGTGCTATGCATGGTAGGATGTTTCACAGCATCCCTGGTCCCCATCCTAGATGCTAGTAGCAATCCTCCCCGTGACCCCCCTGTGACAGCCAAAAATGTTTCCAGACGTTGCCAAATATCCCGTGGAGGTCAAACCTGACTCAGCTAAGGAGGACTTACTTAGATTGATCCTTATCACAACAGACAAACAACCTTTCTCGAAAGCTGAAAAGAAGTGAATGACGTACCATTAACTCTGAAATCTGCCTAATGTTGACATTTACAAGTGTTTAAGTTATTACCAAAGCCCTGTCAGAAAACTCCCAGTCTAAATTGGCGAGTACACCCTCTTCTGCTCAATTATCACAGTGAGAATACTTAGTCTTTGACAGAAAGGCACTGACTACAGATTATATGGGCTTCTGCACACGGTGTGCATGTGTGTGCATGTATGTGACTGTGTGACATAGATGAAGGTATGCATAGCGTAATTTATATTCTTGAGCTTTATATTAAGTTTTATTATGTCATCTGTCAAAAATGCTCCAAAATTTTCCTCTGATTATGTTCCTAAAAATAATTTTATGCAACGTTGTTCAACACATCAATAATCCAGAAAGTTACAATGTTTTGTCTTGGATCCCAGGTAATCTGAAAATAGTATTATGATATAATGGTATTTTTACATTTTGTTAGCACACCTCTCTTTATACCTTCAATTTTTACCTTACTATTACACTCTGTTTTAGGTCTATTTGTAATGCTCAAGATATAATTCAATTTTTTGACCCACCAGGAGTCTGCCATTTAATAAAAAAGGTTTACTTATTTACATGTGTTAGAATAGATACATTTTGCTTTACTCTTGTCCTATTGTTCCTTCCAAGGACTTTCTGAATTCTCACTGTTTTAGTGGGGAATTCATGTACTTTGCTCTTATTATCTCTGTTTCAGAAGTTATAGTGGCTGTTTTTAATTCTACTAATAGCCATTCAAATTTTTCAATCAGTTTCTATCATTTTTTCATCAAATTTTTCTTTTTTTATTTTATAATTTTTTTATTTAATTCTTGTTCAAGTACAGCTTTCTGTCTTATATTCCCAGCCCTGCCTGTCCCCCGCCCCATGCTCCCCACCTCCCTCCCATTTCCACCCCCCACCCTTAGTTATTATCCATGTGTCCTTTATACTTGTTCATGTGAGTCCATCTTTTTCCATCAAATTTTTCAATCAGTTTCTATCATTTTTCCCATTTTTTCCAATTGTCAGTTAATGAACTCTATTAAGTTTTGCATTGCATATTTTGATTTTATAATGTTAGGTACATATGGTTTCAAAAGTATAATGTATTTGTGGTGATTTTTTCTTTTATTGAATAAATGTCTCTCTTGTGCTTAAAAATTCTTTCTACCTTAAAGACTTTTTGTCTCTATAGCTTTTAATGAAAAAATTTTAACTGCTCATCATTTTCAATTGCTTTTCAATCTCTTTTCTTTAATTTTATGTGTATTAACAAGTTGACTGTTTTAAATTTTGCAATCTACACATCTTTAACCTGTGATGGGAGGGTTTCGTCCAGTTATATTTACTGCAAGTAGTTATCCCTCCAAAAAGCTCCCCTCCCTTTGTCCAAGCTCTTTGCAATGTGAACACGTCCCTTTTCCCGTAAAGAGAGAGAGAGAGTCTATTTCCCTACCCCTTCCATGGTGGTTGGCTTTGTGACTTTCTGTGACCGACAGAATGCAGCAGGTTGGTGGGCCAGAGCAGAGCCTAGGTGGGCTTCAATAGGCCCAGCAAGTTTCCCTCAGTCTCCTGGAAATCTGACTCTGCCGTGTGGCCAGAAAAGTCACCTGCCAGGCCCGGCTTCCTGCAGACGCCGGAAGGTGCCGCCGAAACCAGAAGGAGGAAGTGGTGCCAGCTGAGCCCAGCCTCCACCGCCCCCCTGCAGAGTCGGGAGCCCAACAATTGGTGTACTTTTTTAAAGATTTTATGTATTTTTAAAGAGAGGGGAAGGGATGGAGAAAGAGAGGGAGAGAAACCACCCCAACTGGGGATCTGGCCTGTAATTCTGGCACGTGCCCCAACTGGGAATCGAACTGGCAACTCTTTGGTTCTTGGACTACGGTTCTTGGACTCTTTGGTTCAAGCACGAATACTTGGTGCTATTTTTAAGCCACTATTCTGAGGAAATGTTACACAACAATATCTACTTAACACACTAACATATTTGTAATGATTTATACAATGATATTTAAGGTTTTCTATTTGGCATTCTTTTATCTTCATTTTTGTTTTTTACTTCTTTTTCTCCTATTTGATTGCTTTATTATGTTCTACTTCTCTCATTTTCCTCTAGTGGTTTTGAAGCTGCAAATTATATTTGTGTTATTTGTTACATTTACACTTTTAAGCTTCATTTATGATTTTTAAGTTCAAATCTAAAATTCCAGATTCATTAACGTTTATTATTCTTCCAAGCAACATAGGAACTTGATGTACTTTGACTGTGACCGCTTCTCTTTTACGATGTTTTCATCTTTTAGTCTCATTTTTTTCGTAAAGGACCCCAACTGAGTCATCCTGGCCACCATCGTCACTGGCAGCAGTGGCAACAGTCCAACATTCTTCATATGTACCAACGTGGTGACGGACTCATTTGTCCTGTGTTCTTCGATCTTGCTCCTTCCTTCCGAAGGACATCTTCAGAAGAACGAAAGAAGATGAACATCTTACAGCAGTTCCTGTAGGGAGTGCCATGGGATGTTGCCCAGCCTCTGTAATAAGAGGAGAGAAATGGAAAATTCTAGATAAGTTCCATTTTCCAGCTAGCCAGAATCCCAATCTTAATGATTTTTTCCATTTTATCCATAAATATCTCAGTACAGATCTCTAAAAAGTAAGGCCTCCTGCTGTTGTTATTATAACCTCAATTCTATGATCACACCTAGACTCAACAGTAATTCCTTTTTTATTATTTATTATTTAATTCTTGTCCAAGTACAGTTTTCTGTCTTATCAATAGTAATTCCTTAATATCACCAAATGTCCAGTGCTTATGCAGTTACAATTGTGTCATAAGTGCCGTTACTTTTTAGCTATTTGGAAAATCAGGATCCAAGTAAGATTGGGATATTGCAATTTGTTGCTCTTTTATATTTCTAAATATAAATTGTCCACTTTTCCTAAATTTTGCCCTTGCAATTTATATTTGTGGAAAACAACATATAAATTAGTCACTGAAATAGTTTTTAGCTTCCTTATGAATTTTCACTTTTTTCCTGTTTAAAAAAAACCTTAAACACGATTCACTGAAGGCCACGCCCCAGCAACCATCCTTAAATCCAAAGTCTCCTTTTTGTAACATTGTAGATTTGCCTACTTTTTACAAGTAACATATACTCCCTCGGGTTTTAAATCACTTTAAAATTTTTCATTTTTAAAGAAGTTTAGACATACAGAAAGGTTGCAAAAATAGTGCAGAGTTCCCATATACACTTCACCCAGTTTCTCAAATATTATTACTATACATAGCCATAGTACAGTTATTAAAATCAGAAAAGATATCATTGGAACAGTTAGTTCTGTTAGCTAGACATCAAACCTTATGCGATTTTCACCAGCTTTCCACTAATATCATTTCCACGATCTTATCTAGATGTTTAGTTATTTCCCTTTTAGTATCCTTCAATGTATTGTTTTTTCTACTTCAATAGGAAATGTCTATTGTTTTCTTATGCCCTTTACATTTTTGTTAAATAAATTTAGCATATAGCATTATGGAAGCTTAAGATGTATAGCACTTTTTATGATACATGTATTAATGTGAGAGCGGATGTGGCAATATTTATCACGTCACAGAATTATGGTGCAATATTATTTTCTATGTTCATTACAGTGTGCATTGGCTCTCTCTGGCTTATTTACTACTCATTACAAGTTTGTACCCTTAAACACCATCACTCTTACCCACCCCTCATTTTCTGATATCTATTTTACTCTCTTTTTTACAGATTAAACTTTCTTAGATTCCACATATAAGTGAGGTCAAACGGCACTTGTCTTCCTCTGACTGACTCATCTCTCAGCCTAAACGTGCTCAAGGCCCAGCCACGTTGTGGCAAGTCGGGGGACATCCTCCTTTCTCACGCTGAATGAGATCCCACTGCGTCCGAGCACCGCATCTGTGTNTTACCCACCCCTCATTTTCTGATATCTATTTTACTCTCTTTTTTACAGATTAAACTTTCTTAGATTCCACATATAAGTGAGGTCAAACGGCACTTGTCTTCCTCTGACTGACTCATCTCTCAGCCTAAACGTGCTCAAGGCCCAGCCACGTTGTGGCAAGTCGGGGGACATCCTTCTTTCTCACACTGAATGAGATCCCACTGCGTCCGAGCACCGCATCTGTGTTTACCCTTTACCCGCTGCTGGGCATTTGGATCGCTTCCACATCTTCCCTACTGTGAATAAAGCTGCGATAGACACGGGAGTGCCTGTACCTGGTAACCAAAATCCTGTCTTCCTTTCCTTTGGACATGTACCCAGAGCGGAACTGCTGGATCATATATATCTATTTTTAATTTTTTGAGGACCCTCCATATCATTTTCCTTACTATTTGGACCAATCTCTATTCCCAATAACAATGTATAAGGATTTTCTTTTCGCCACATCCTCAGCAGTCTTTTGTCTTCTTGATGATATCCATTCTAACCAGTGTGAATATTAAGGAAAGTTTCTATGTGATAGTGTTGCAGAACAAAAGTATAAGTCATTTTTAATCATTTTCAATATTCTGGATAAAGGTAGAGTGACTCTTTCTAAGTTTTATCAGCCAAGCATTTTACCTGCCTAATTCTAGACATGAATCTTTTCACTATTTTTTTTTTTTAGGGCTTGATGAACCCTTTCATACTCACACATTTTTATTTAATTGAGAATTTTTTCAATTCTATTTGTGAATAATGTTGCAATCTTTGTGTGAGAGCCTCTTTTTCATTAACTATTTTCCTACAAATTGGATTGCTGTTCTCTATCACAGCTGCCAATTTCCATCATTAAGTCTCTTTGTCCTCTTTTTTCTGTGTTCTGTAAAAATCCCCCAATTTTGACTTGCATGCCATTCATTCACTTTAAACTGATGTTCATTTAATTCTCTATTAAGTTAAAGTCAAGTTCAGAAGAAAGCTCTTGCATTTTCCATTTTAATTAGTTTCCTTTATATTATTTAGCTCCATTTGCATTACGCACTAATCCATCCTTGTAAAACTTTGTCTACTGCATGCTGATTGCACACTGGCTTAATATCTACTAACTTACAGGGTTGTCGCTGTAAGTGCAAAACGAAGATGCTTCAATTGTCCCCATTTGCACACTAGGAATCTGGGGTGCAGTGGATAGGTAACTTGCTCAGAGTAACCCAGCTTGGGAGCATGAATTTGAGGGACACACTGAGCCAGTCCAATGTCAGAGACATCTCAGTATAATAACACTGAATTTTCAGAGCCTCTAAAATTCTATCCTAGCCCTTAGAGCATATCATTTTAGCTGAGATGCCAGTGTCTTTAGAATCATGAGTCATGTCCATTGTTTTGTTGTATTTTTTAGGTACATGTGGAGTGATTCAATACTTCATTAATACTTCATTGAGGACTTTTTCAGGCTTAATATTTGCCACACAGAGAAGACATTCTCCACCACTGGCTCAGTTCCCTGTCAGCTGGTTCAGAGTGTACCAGAACTAAAGTAAACAGCAATTCACACAACACATAACATGCAATTGTTTGGCTGTGCGATGCTGAGAGGCCTTCTCCTACCCTCTCTTTTGTTTTTCTGACACTCTGATGCAAAAAGAGAAAACATGAATCAGTATAATCTCCCATGCATGCTACTTGGTACCTGGTTTCTTGACATGGGCCATCTCACAACAATGAGAAAGGCACACAGGGGCAAGGATGGGGAGCTGGAACGATGTTGTTCTCTCTGTTTCCTGGTCCGTGCCAACCCTAAATTATAAACAAAGGCAAGTCTGGAAGTATCTTCCCTATATTTTTATGCAAAGACAATTTAACATCAAATGGTATTTTCCCTCAACAGTCTAAACAGGTTGACAATCAGTCTTCATTTTTACCACATTTGTTTTTATCAGTTCTCTGCCATCAGAATTTCAGAAATACTATAGCAAACATTATAAGCCAGACACCAGTTAAAAACACAATTTTATTACATTTCTCCATTTACAAAATATAGGTTAGCGGAGGAAAAAGAAAGGTAGATGACAGTAACAAGATGAAAGTAACCTCCATTTATATGTTAGCACAGACTCTGGGTAACTATGCTACAACTCCATATGTATGAAATGAAAATGGATATGTAGATAAATAATATATACTTATGAAAGTGGGCAGACCCACTTTTCTTTTTTCACAAATGATATCTTCCCATTGCTGGTATCATTTGCAATGTACTTCTTTATATGGATGCTTAAAAAAACATCTGCATAGAAGCAGTCAAACTTCAAGTAATGAGAAAGCTGTAAAGAATTTATTCTCACTCTGAAGTTAGGTAGCAAAGAGAAAATCCATGTCGATTTTGAAACAAGTTGAAATTAAAGCCTTAGAAACACTGTATGTTGCAGGAAATGAAAAAGTAGCAGGACTATATTAAGGACTTAAAACACGATATACCTTGTGAAGGTCTGTGAATATTTCAAAAACCAGAAAACAGAAGCGATGCACCTAGAAGTTACGTATAGTCAGAATTTAATTTAATAAAGGCAATGGTAGGGCAGCAGGCGCTATGGCAGCAATTCCAAGGTGGAAAACGGACCACCCTGCCCCTTATAGAAAAGAACCTCAATCACACGGGAAATTTTTTCGACCATGTACATTCATTGCCACTTCCCACATCACGCACCAAGTTCTGGCGTTTCCCGCCAAGTGGGGTGATGGCGTCCCTCCCGTGCCCCAACCATAGGACTCCTCCACCTTTCTCACTCTCCTGAACGCCCTTCTGGTTTACAATGTCTCACCAGCTGTGCCCAATCTGCTGCAATTTACATCAATTTAAAAACTTGGAGCCCTGGCTGGTGTAGCTCAGCGGATTGAGCACGGGCATGCGAACCAGAGGATCGCGGTTCGATTCCCAGTCAGGGCACATGCCTGGGTTGCAGGCCAGTTCCCAGCAGGGTACTCACAAGAGGCAACCATACATTGATATTTCACTCCTTCTCTCCTTCCCTTCCCCTCTAAAGATAAATAAATAAAATCTTAAAAAAAACTTGGGATATTAAATTTTTTGTCTAGAAGTTTTTTATTTGAATAAACTCCATTGATTTAGTTAATAGTATTATACAACAGTTAATTTCCTAGTTTTCATCATTGTACTCTGGTGATGCAAGATGTTAACCTTAGGGGAAGCCAGGTCAGGGATATGAAGGGACTGCTATACGTGCAACTTTTCTGTAAGTCTGAAGTTGGTTCCAAGTAAGAAGTATGTTTAATAAAGCAATATATCAAACGAGATGGCAATTTGGCGCACATGATTAATGTTCTTCTAAAAATGATAAAAAATGTACTGACCCAAAGAAGACAGCGGGTGCTCAGCGGAAGTGTGAAATTCTTATGAATAACTCAACTCCATATGCAGAAACCATGCCTGGAGTAGAGGCTCGTCATCTGATTTAGGAGCACGAGCCAGTCCCAGCTATTCACACACCCAGTCCGCGCACAGGCACGCTCTCACACACCTTCTTGCGCACGCACAGGTCCAGAGACGACAGCAACTTCCTGTTTAAAAGCTTCCACTTCAGGCCTCAAAGGACGGCTGTGGCTCTGGGACACGCTGGGGGAATCTGGGCCTGCGCTTCTGACACTCGAGGCTCTGGCGAGGCTGCCTTCCCCCACCGCCTGCCACTCCATGAGCCCTCTGAGGGAGAACCGGCTCATTTCTCTTAATCAGGAGCAGCGACTTTCAAAAGGGCCTGATGGTACCAATTGATGAACTAAGTCAAGAGGGAGAAGCTAATCATGAAGGATGTGCCTGGTGCCTGTGTGTGCTATTTATAGCCACCTCGGCAGACAGGGAGAATACATTAGCATTATTCAGCGAAAACTACCCTGTGAGTCTTAATTCCTGTTCGTGGCAAATTCCCCCTAACTGCTTTTTATATTATGTTACAACCACCCATGCTATATTGCTCTTACTTAAAACTGTTCCTTGAAAGAGGATTCCTTTCTACTCCCCTAAAAAGCATTGACCTAGATTTCCACAGCGAGTCATGAATGGAGGAAAGACATCACAGGAAAGACATGGTGACCGAAGTTAAAGGTTCAGGGGGGAGTGTTTGCACTTTCCTCGGCGACAGGATCTCGTTACTGTTGAAACGATGTCACCTTGCAACAGGCTGTCACAAACACACGTTGACCACAGTCATCTGAAAAGTCAGACGCACACAAGTAGATGGAGACTAAAACCATCAAGTCAATTACTTCAGGCCACATCAAGATTAAGTCTAAAAACAGTTAACAATAAAACCCGGACCCATCTTGTCTTGAATAATAGCAAATCACTGGTGCCTTTCAGTTCTCACTTCTGAAATCCTAAGACCTATGGCATGACACATTTGCAGTTCCATCAAATAGCCATCCTGTGCCTAAATTTCCATAATTATCAAATGAATTAATTAGAACAGTTTGTTTGCCTGGATCAGGGTGTACATTGTGATTGGTTGATATGTTTCCAATGTCTTTTTGAACCTATAGTTTCTTCTTTCTTTTTTGTTTCTGTTTTTTGTTAATGTATTTATTAAAGAAACCAGCTCGATATCCTATACAATGTACCAAGGTCAGAATTCTGTGTATTGCACCACCATGATGTCTTGTAAAACCTCACTACTAAAGTGATGTTTGGAGTTAGAATTTTCATTGCGAGTGGGTTTGAATTTTTTTCAGAAGTGCTTTATTGGTGGTATCGTGTATTTTCAAGAGGGGATTTTAGCGCTTCTTTTGCCAGGATCCCTTGTGCGCTATGGATTGCTAAATGTTGACACACTAATTCTGTTATTCTCTCTTCATTTATTAGCCGGATCATTTGTAAGGAGCTTCGGGACATGCTACCCTGAAATATGGCACTTTGGCATACTGAGCATGGAGTANTCACTACTAAAGTGATGTTTGGAGTTAGAATTTTCATTGCGAGTGGGTTTGAATTTTTTTCAGAAGTGCTTTATTGGTGGTATCGTGTATTTTCAAGAGGGGATTTTAGCGCTGCTTTTGCCAGGATCCCTTGTGCGCTATGGATTGCTAAATGTTGACACACTAATTCTGTTATTCTCTCTCCATTTCTTAGCCGGATCATTTGTAAGGAGCTTCGGGACATGCTACCCTGAAATATGGCACTTCAGCATACTGAACATGGAGTACTGGCTTATCTGAGTGTAAGAGCAGGTGCCCAGCAGGAAGGTCACTCTGACCTCCTCCCCCCACCCCCTTCTCTCCTGAAACAGGCCATAAATTCCACAGGTGAGGAGTGCTACCCCTACACCCAGAGGAAAGGAGTGTCCTCATTGCCGAAGGCAAAGGGATGCCCAGAAGAATCGTAACAGAACTTGCTGCCGTTTTCCCCAATTTTCTACACTGACTTCATATTCTATAACCCATATTATTTTTACTGGCCTGTCCACTGTTTCCACACCTACCAAAAAAAAGACTCAGATCTGTTTCTCCAGGTCTTCGTTTCCTTATGAAGTCTCCCGTGTCACATAAAAGGTACACTTAGTGTGTATGCCTTTGTCTACTTAATCCGTCTCTGTCCACTGAATTGCCAGGCTCAACCAGAAACCCTAAAGCAGTCAAGAAAAACTTCCTCCCTTCTACTTCTAACAGGAGAACCTTCCCTCATTAATTGTTTGGTTATCTAGAGGTATGCTTCATTTTTTTTAAAGGCAAGGAAAGTTGGTGATTTTCTGTTTATTTATGAAGTTTTCATAGAACATTTCTTAGCAACTTCTAAAATTGGCCAGTGGTATTTTGTGTTTAAAATATCATGTACTCATGAATTGAAAAATGTTTGGTGGGTTTCAATGCCCGGCAGTCATATTCCTCATTGTCCATCTTTGGCTGGTAGAAGTCTCTTCCTTGTGACAAGGACATTTTCTGAGCCTTTGAGAGCTTTCTTACTACCTGGTATGAAAAGATGTTCTGAACCTGTCTTGGACATTCCATGCCCCAGAACTGGAGTCAGCTGGGGAGGACGGGGAGCATGTTATTGTTTCAGTGTCCAAAGCTGAGAAGTATGTATGTATGTCATCCACATGTATGTGTGGGAAATCTAAAATGGATTCATAGTAATATGGTCAGTCATGAATCAGAAATAAAGAGAGTTTCTTAACCACATAAATGCATCCCAGACTCATTCCAGTGTGTTTACTGTTTTCACATGCAGATTGGGAAATGTATGTGTGTGCCTGCTTATACGTATGTGTCTACATGCATTAAACTTTTCATACTGATATTTTCAATCCAAATTCGGAACTATAGCATTTTTTATTTAACTTCAGAGATGCACAGCTATCTTTTGAAAATGCCAATCCTTATTTGCAACAAAACAACTTTATTATTCATTTTCTTCACTGAGTAACATGGGTAAACCAGTCTCAGAATAACAATCCAAACTCAACACTAGCCATTGATCACTAAAAACAATTTATTGGCAGTTTTATTTTCCTTTGGATTGAAGGGGTTCAGAATACTCCACTGTGCCATAAAAATTAATTTTGAGCTGAAGGCATTTCAGGAATAAGCTTTTTTCTTGGGCTCCTTTATCTTCCTAAAAGTGGATCTTCCCAAAAGAACTCAATTGCTGTAAGTGCCTTCCCTGCGAGCAAGCAGGGCAGACTGGCACTGGAGACCAGCAGTCAACGCCCCACCTAACCAGACATTGTCACCAAGTATCACGTATCTCATCTATTCTTCTAAGGGCCCCTCACTTTTCTTAAAGGGTTACTTGTTTTCCCATAAATTACTTTTCTTCCCCTGCCCTTCCTCTAGTAAGAAGTCATTTTATTTCCATAAACACCCTTTTCTTTTCCTTCCCTATTAAGACAGTATATAAGACCCAAATTCTAACCACCAGGTTCAATCACATTTTTGTAAACTCCCACATACACGAGAGTTAAATTTTGTCTTTCATCTTACTGGTCTGTCTTTTGTAAGTTTAATTCATAGGTCCCTGTCACTTTACCTAAGAGCATAGAGAAGTGTTTTTTTCCTCCTTGGCAGGGTTTTCTTTTTCCTCCTACATCCCATTAGACACGCTGAGGCAAACCACTATGTCTTAAAGTTTCTCTCTGTGACTGGTCCGTAAGCAAAAATCATAGGCTAACTTGTTTCGGTTTGCTCTTAATGTATACAGATTAATTTTTTTACTTAATGTTGTTCACAATATGCAAATATTTTACACTGTTCCAATGGTTAAACTATACAATGAGTTAGGTGCAGAGAAATTTTGCTTTTTTTTCCCTATTCCATTCAACCTGTTTCTTCCCCCACAGAAAACTTTTATATTTAAGTTTTCTGTTTACTCCTTTGACATTTTAGAGAGAAAAATATGCATGCATGGTTACATTCTCTTTTTCCTAGATAATCAACAGCAAACTGCACATTTTCCCCTGTGCTGTTAACATCATACCATATCACAGAGATCCCCTCCTGGCGTGTAGAGAATGTTAGGAGGAAAACTTCAGTTCTTCCAACTTGGGTGCAGCCGTTTGGGGCCGTTAGCTAACTGGGAATAGAAAGATTAGGAGGGAAGAGGTCAAGGTTTAGTTAGATGCACATCCGGGACTACTCAGTGATGAGTCGCTGCATTCAAAAGCCACATACACGCACACACATACACACCCTGAACTTACACCAACCTTAACACAGGGGGCAGGAGGTGGTTTGGGGTGTAAATTGGGAAGGTGTGGAAGGATCTAGCGGGCTTTTCGATGATAGTGCCATGGGTCATCTACCTCCATGGTAGCTGAGTTTACAGGAAATGCTCCCAGAAGGAGGGTGACGGCAGCTGTATTTTTTGAGAAGCTCTGCTTTTCTCAGAGAAGGAAGATTTCTTTCTGCATCTTCTTTAGCTCAAATGCTTTGAGGGTCTCAGTGTGTGTTCACAAGAATTATTTTCACTCTGTTCCATAAGATCATAGTGCTACACTGTATAGACACAACAGTTGATTCAACTAGGTCTCTGATGACAGAGATTTAGATCATCACTGCCTTAATTATTATTTAACAAACAGTGGTATAATTACAACTGTGTGCATGAAACTTATTGTACTTTTTTAAAATGTACATCTGAAAGTCCTAAGAGTGGTATTTAATTGATTATAGGGTAAATGCATATACAATTTTGCTGGATATTGTCAAAACTCCCCACAATGATTACATCATCTTACCACCAGCAATACATGGGAATGAGTATTTTCCTTTGTCTCACCAAGGGAGGGCTTCTTTACTGAGTTTATTGGGGTGACACTGGTTAGCACACCATACAGGTTTCAAGGGCACAGCTCGAGAAAACATCACTGCACACGGCATCGCGCGCCTATCACCCCAAAGCAAAGTCTACATCTCCATTTATACAGCTGTGTCCACTTCCACCTACCACCCCTCCATGAATAAAGAAAGCCCATTGTCAAACCTTGAGTTTCTCCCCTGATAGATGAGAAATTGTATTTCAGTGCAGTTTTAATTTGTGTTTCTTTTATTGAGAGTGAGATTAAACATCTTTTTATATCGTTCAGAGCCATTTGTAGTCCTTTGCGTGTGTATGAATTATCTTTATATAACTGTAGCCCATGTTTCTTCAAGACTGTACATATTTTTAGCTCTAATTCTGAAGCTCTACTTTTCAAATGTTTGGCTACCCAGCTTAATATTTTTACATTTAAAACAGTGTTTTGGAGTAATTTGATGACAAAGATTCCCTGCTTGGCTAGGTTCCTCTGAACTTTTCAACTAGGTTTACTTTTGTGGTTCTTCTCTGCATTGTCCAACTTTAGTGAAATCCTGGTAGGTCAGTTTAACCAGAATCCCCACCTTCGTATCTGGTTACCCAGGATATTTACTATTAAATAGGGCTCCTCATCTTCCACCATCACCCAGAAGATGTCTGATCGCTCTGGCCTGCCTTCAGCAAGAATCCAGGTAAGCCGAAGTCTCCTTACTCCTGATGTTTTCTCTTAGTAGTTTTCTATCCATGGACCTCGACTCTGCTCCTGGTGATAAATTCTCACTGGCCCATGCTGTATTCAAAGTTGGCTCCAGTCTCTCTCCCCCACTGCAAGCCACCTATCTATTGCCATGACCCCCCACATTGAGTCTGCCTTACCACCTTAACAAGTTTGTGAGTACTTTCATCTTTAATAGTCACAGAGATTCTTCTCATCTTGTCTTTTTACTTGCTTCCACTGCTTTCTGTCATGCAAAATTTTAATTTATTTTTGTGTGATCAAGTTTACCAGTCTTCTCACCTAATGCTTCTGAATTTTGAGTCAATTAAGAGAGTTATAATATTTTTTTTTCAATATTGCTACTCAGTTACTCTAACAACACAAGTTAAAAAATCCATCATTTTGCCCACAAATGCTGCCTTTAATTTATACAAAATTTCCATACACCATATGATCGATGTCTGGATATTCTGTTTTGCTTATTTACTCTACTCATAAGTCAAAGTTTTCATATTTCACAAACTCAGATTGTATAAAATACTTTAATACCTAATATAACAATACCTCATTCCCCTGCTCATTTTTCTTTTTCAGAATTTTTCTGGATTTTTTTGTTGTATTTTGTATCAAATGAACTTTATGTTCAAACTTTCTAACTCCAATAAAGAAAACAAAAGTCTGATGATATTTTGCATTACATTTCTAAGTCAAAATATAGAGAACAAACATGTTATGACACTGAATTCTCCTATTAAGGTAATGCTTTTTCTTTCTACATATTCATTTAATTTTAGGATATATGTAGTATTTTATAGTTTTCATTAGGGTTTAAAATTTGTTATTAAATTTAACTTGTCATAAATTATTTCTCTAGCCATTTTATTCTCTAAGTGATTTTTGTTTGCTTGTAGATACTTGGAAATTTGATATGTTAATTTAAAAATGTTACTTTATTTTATTTTTTAAGATTGTATTTATTTATTTTTAGACAGAGGGGAAGGGAGGAAGAAAGAGAGGAAAGAAACATCAATGTGCAGTTGCCTCTCACATGCCCCCTACTGGGGACCTGGCCCAAAACCCAGGTGTGTGCCCTGACTGGGAATCGAACCAGTGACCCTTTGACTCACAGACCAATGCTCAATCTACTGAGCTACACCAGCCAGGGCTAAAAATCTGGGGGTTTTTTATTGTCTTATTTTTTAGTAATCTATTTTGGTGCTTAATTTAATTAAATTGGTCCTTACTTTAAAAAATAAGTTTTAAGTATTCCTTTTATTACTATATTTTGGAATAGTTTAAGAAACAATGAGATTATCTGATTTTTAGAATTCCACTGTGAATCTGTTTGGACTTAAAACAGAATGGGAGGTCCAAGACAGACATCCACGAGTCCACTGTCAATTGCTTTTCAGGAAGGTGCCATGAAAACTCAATGTGGAAAGAACGGTGTTTCCAGCTAATGGTGCGTGGGTGCTGGACATCACGTGCCACAGAATGAAGCTGGATCCCTACCTCATAGCACACGTAAAAATGAACTAAAAATGGATAACATACCCAAGTGTAATTACCAAAACTATAAAACTTTTAGAAGACAGAGTAGGAAAAATAGTTATAAATCATATATCTGATTAGGGACTTGTATCTTGAATTTAGAAAGGAATTTTACAACTCAATAATAAAAGACAACCCAATTAAAGAATGATCCACAGATCCAACTAGACATTCATCCAAAGAAGATGAGCAAATGGAGCAAAGAAGACGATACATCTTTATCATCAGGGAAGTGCAAATCAAAACCACAAGGAAACAGCACTTCATACCCACCAGGACTGTGGGCTTGGCGAGGTTATGGAGAAATCAGAAGCCTCATACCCTGCTGGTGGGACTGTAAGATGGTATAGTCACTGTGGAAATGATCTGGCAGTTTCTCAAAAAATTAAGCAGGATTATCCTTTGACAAGGTAATTTCACTAGAAGGTGGACACCTAAGAGGACTGAAAACATATATTCACACAAAAACTTGTACACAAATGTTCATAGCAGCATTATTCACCATAGTTGACTGACCAAAAATACAGCATATAGTGACTGTAGAATATACAAGCAAAATGTGTCATAAACATACAACGAAATATTCTTCATTCACAAAAAGGAATAAAGTACTGATACATGCTACAACATGAAAGAATCAGTAAAACACTACGCTAAGTGAAAAAAGGCAGTCACAAAACAGCATGAATAATATGATTCCATTCATATGAAATGTCCAGAATAGGGAAAATTATAGAAACAAAAAATAGATTAATGCTTTCTTAGGGCTATGAGGAGAAGTGACAACTGGCAGATTATGGCTACAGTACATGGAGTTTCTTTCTGAGGCGATAAAAATGTACTGAAAATAGCTGTGGTAATTATATACATATCTATGAATATACTAAAAACCATTGAATTTTACACTTTAAATGAGTCAACTGAATGGTATGTGACTTATATCTCAATAATGCTGCTACCTCAGGCCCCCCAAATTTATTTTCACATTATGTATAGTTCAGACATTTTAATAATACATTTTTTCCAAATGTTGCCATGTTATTTTGACTGAAATTTAACATATTTTTTACATGTTCCCAAGACTTACTTCTCACTTCTGGGTGCTTAAAATAGCTTGATTTTCTTTTTCAAATAATGAGCTTCCTAGGAACTTAGTTTGAGTTTTCTCAGTCAATAGTTTTCTCTATCTATGGTCCTTAGCTGTTTCTATATTGAAAATACTAAATTAGAGTAACTCACAGAACTTTTCACCTTTTTCTGATGAGACTCAGCCCTACATTTAATCAGTTTCTCTAGTGGATTAACAACCATTTTGCATTGTACACAAATCTTTGATTCCATCCAAAAAGTTTGCAGAAATTCTTTTTTTACCCTCAGATGTCATTTACCTTAGGCAGATAAAGGCTATATCCATACATTTTTACATTTTATCATGTTTTCAAGAAGCTACAAAATGCCTCTTTAGCATTTTTGTATCAAATGCATATCTTGATCCAATCTCAAGAAACCAAGGAACTTTCTGTTTTGCTTTTGAACACAGTAAAAAGTCATGAGGAAAAAATAAGTAAATAAAAATTCATAGGACACTGTGGTCTGATTAAAGACAGGGAGGTATTCAGCTTCTGGCTCTTGCATCATTTTCTCAACCCCTGTTTACTCAGAAGACCCTCTCCCCCTCCCCCAGTGCTTCCGTTCCCTCTCTCAAAGGTTATCACACTCGGGCATTGAGGAGAAGGTATTATGGTAAGCTCCACACATCCCTCTTTTTCAACAAGAGTTTTATGTAACTGCAGAAAACCATAAAAATGTTTATGCAGATGTTGCTGGTGATCTGAAAAGTAGAAAATATGTGTGGTCTTAGCATGTACTGTGAATTTGACCTGGGCTTTTCCACTGAGGGCCTCAGGGAGGTCATCATAAAAGATGAATCACGTTTAGGGTACACACAGCTGCAGATTTCTGCAGGTTCTCCTCTGTATGAAAACGGAAATGCCTAATGATAGGGGGTCCAAGTCTCCTTCCGTATGATCTTCCACTCATCCTACTGCAGTAGCTTGAGAACCCAGGTCATGGTGTTTGCAGGCATGAGTAGGAACCTGCAGGCTAAATTCAGGCAGGAGAGAAACAGCTAGGGGACCTATCATTGTGGGCGCACAGCCCATTTCTGCAACCTTCCCTTCCCTCCTCAACATTTCCACTACCCTCGGTATAAGACACCTGTCCGCCAACCCAAAGAGCAGTGTTATTCCAGGAAAACATTCCTCTCTGGGTATCTCCAACAATTTCACCCTTTTTCTTTGACCATATTTTTAACCTACTGACACGCTCAGAATGCTTGTGGACAGAAATGGATGGCCATAGGTAGTACTCGATTGTTGACATTCCAGAGAAAGTGCTAGAAGCATGGACATGGACTACGACAAAGCCACTGTCGTGATGTCCAGCTTAGAGAAGTGGGACTTTTGATATAAACTCCAACATGTCCTGGATACATGTCAAGTCTTCGGAGTGGCCGTGTACATCAACCATCCTTCCGCAAGGCCGGGCACGAGTGCTGAATGTAGAATCCCACAGAATCACGTCAGGCCAAGTGGCAAACCTCTGCTAGGAGTATGTGGTTTTTAAATCAGGATTCTTCTATCAACACCCATTCAAAAAAACCTAACACGCAGGGATAGATCCAAGTACTGTAATACTACCCATTACCTCTAAAAATAAAATAATGTAACGTGAGATACCATAGCTGAAAATAAAAGTTTTATTCTGAAATAAGTTGAAATTCAGATCCGCTTGCAACCTTGGGAGGGGGCAGATGAGCAATCAGGTATCTGTTTTTTCCTGATTTAGAAATCTTTGTGTGGATTTCACACACTACTCCTTAGGGAAACATTGCAGAAAACCATGAAAGCCTCCTGCTTAAAATTTAACACTTGTACACAGCGCCTTATCCAGATCACCATCTGCAATTAACCATCATGTTAAAAGCCCAGAGGAAATGAAATGCTAAGTGTGACATTTTTTGAATCATGCCTCCAGTTTATTAAATTGCAGGAAATAAACCTTCTCATTTTGCATTCACTTTTAGTTATTCTCTTTCTTCTTAAAGCTTCAGAATTAATATATTACTGGCACTTAATATTTTTGAACCAAAATATTCTTTTCTTAACATCTGTATTTGGAAAACCCGAATCTGCATCCTTCTGGCCTTGTAGCTACACAAAGAATTGAAAGGGATGGGTAAAAGAGGAATATTGAATTTGTGGTACAGAAATAACTAATTGCTCATATGATAGGATGTAAAATTTTATGCTAGCTCACACTATACATGAAAATGAATGTCTAAGTGGCAATAGGAAAATGTATGGCTTTTTAAAATCAAAATATATTTAAGACATTAGGTTAGGGTTAAATTCATTTAAAAGTTTTTCTTGAATAAGAAAATATCGACTTCTTATTCTGGCTCCAGTCATGGTAAAGCATTGGGCTCACACCGCCCCTCTCAGCGCAGTTTAAAATACACAAAATGTACGATGCAGCTATTTGAAGTCACTGGGGAGCACAAAGCACAGGACTCCGACCCATGAGAGACAGGGGACACAGGAGATGCATTTCACATTCACCTGGGTGCTCTTTCTTGGAGAACTTTCCAAATATCAGCACAGGGAAATGACGCCCAAACCCAGAACAGTAGCCTTGAAATCAGAGAGAGACCTTGAGAACGAAGATCAGACGTAGGGGCTGAAGTGGTGGCTGAATTTCTGTGACAAGATTGAAGACAGGAAGGGGGTACGCAGAGAAAGAGCCTGATAAATCTGATAGGAGCGCCCTCAAGTTGTTGACCAAATATTTAAATATACACGTGTGTAAAGCAGGATTCTGTAGACTAAGCAAAGAAGGACTTCAAAGGGTCTGGGTGGTGGGGGTGTTACGAAATAGAGATTCCAAAAGGCACACAGGTTCATATACTTTAGAATTACAACCAGGAATCGTGGAAAGATCTGAGTGAATATTCTGAACATGCAGTTAAAACTTCACAAAGCCTACTTTAAGAATAGAGCTACTCTGGCCCAAGGATAAGGGAAACGAATACTCTAGACTTACTCTAGTAAAATCTAAAACCAAGCCTTGACAAGATCAAGCTAAGCCACCAGAAAAGTAACTGTCTTCCAGACTGAAATTCAGTACTTTTTTTAAAAGAAAAGAACAAAACTAGACTCTCAAGAGCATAATGAAAATGTCAAGCATACAATCAGTAACAAATTTATCTATCCATGTAAAAACCTGAGTAATGACACCTGTGACCAATTGGAGAAAATACAGTAAATAGAAGAAGAGCTAAAACATCAAAGAGGTTATAATTAGTAGATTGGGACTTTCAAATAACCATCAAACTACGATCAAGGACTTAGGGCAAAAGGTGGATAAAAGAAATAAGCTTTCAGGCCTTGAAAAGGCATGAATACATGCTGCTACGTGAAAGCAGCCAGCTGAAAATGCTATCCGTTGTATGATTCCAATTATATGACATCCTGGAAAAGGCAAAACAATAGGCTGAGTAAAATGATAGTTGGTTTCCAGGAACTCGGGGGGAGCCAGGGGTGAATAACTAAAGCACAGAGGATTTTTAGGGCATTAAAAATATTCTGTATGCTATTGCCAGTGGTTACAAGATATCATATATCTGACAAAAAACCCATAAAATTTTACAGCACAAAGAGCAAATCATAATGTACGCAAATTAAAAATACAACTTAGGACACTTTTACTAAATCAATAGCTCTCTAAGTGTAGGGACAGATTCCTCGTACTTGCTGCTCTGTTGTCTCCCCTGGTGTCACCCAGGTAAGATTTTCAGCGCTGTTAGCAGGATGACTCTGAGAGAAAGACCAAAGGCAACATGAATGGGACAGACATCAAATCCACAGGATTTGATGAAGAAGAGATAGCCCAATATTCAGTCTCTTTTCCACCTTTCACCCCATTATTTATTAATAAGAAACAAGGAAAAAAATACAGTGGCCTTTTCTCCCACTTGATGGCTCCCCTAATAATTTGAGTGGAGGTTAGCATCCAGACCCACCGCACAGTCCTTGTCCAACAGAGTTTCCGTTGGAAATTAACTGTCCATATGCCTTGGCTTGGTGTAATGAACTTCTCTTGTTACTGATATAAATAAATTTCTGGAAAACAGACCTGAGGCAGACAGACACACAAGGGCCCATGCAACAGACTGAATCAGCTCATTAAGAGAATTACAGCTACTGTGTTCTTGGGCTCTCGTACCCGTCATTATCCTCAGTTGGGTGCACGTCAGCCAGATGAGAGTTCTTAATATTAAATATGTATGTTCAAAGAGTAGCCAAAAGCATACTCTGGCCCATCTCAAAAGATAATGACCATTCATTGACATTGACTAGCAAACATTTACTTTGCTAACACATTTCTACATCGAGAGGAAGTATTATTTACCAGGTCTGAGTTTTTATTTGTGTCATGGCTTAACAACACGATCTCCCTTGTCTCTCCACTTAGTACAGCTTAGTATGTGAGGAGAAGTGAGACCGATACCGGTAGGAGAGAAAAGATCATGGATAGAAAAAGCACAAGTCACCACTGAACTGATTATTTATAAAACTTTTAATGAAAGAATAGAGTGGAAAGGAAGGGAATGGAATAGACTGCAGTGCAGTCAAAGAGGACAGAATAACACTCTCAGATGTCAAACATAGCAGGTCACCTCCGCAAACTTCCTGAAGCTACGTTAGGGTAGATATGTATCCCAAATTACTACAGAAAAACAGTATCTTACTGCGAATCATGATCCAAAAGTTTGAAACTCACTGTTCCTAAAAACAACTAGATTTCCAGATTCTGTCCGATCATTTGGGGGAGGATATTTGGGGTGATTAACAGGTAAATGTGAAAGTGTCGGGAAGTCGCTTTACAATTAGTAACGTTAGAAATGATAAGACTAAACCCTGGCTGGTGTGGCTTGGTGGATTGAGCACTGGCCTGCAAACCAAAGGGTCGCTGGTTCGATTCCCAGTCAAGGCACATGCCTGGGCTGTGGGCCAGGTCCCCAGTAGGAGGCATGTGAGAGGCAACCACACATTGATAATCGTCTACTTCTCCTTGTCCTTCCCTTCCCCTCTGTGTAAAAATAAACAAATAATTTTTAAAAAGGAAATGGTAAGAGTAATCATTGTATACAACAGTTTGTACATGTGAGAGGAGAAAAGGCTTTGTAAAAGATTCAGCACGACAGTGCATATAAACCCCTTCTTTGTGGGGAAAGGGTTTTTGTTGTTGTTTGTTGCTTTTCAGAATATTAACAACAATGCTTCAGCTGTATCCTGTAGATTTGCCTCAGGCCACGTGTGCTTGACAGGCCGCTCAGGCGAATGCACAGCCAGTGCTGAGAACACTGGCATTATGCAAATGTGACACGTGAGACAGTGAGTTGGAATAAATCTCCTTAATGTGACCATATCTAATAGGGCAGATTACACGGTTTTGCTTCCTGTGAGCAAAAGATGTTCGATTTTAACTGTCAGGGGAGAACTGCCTATTTCAGAAACCCGCACAGAATAATACTGAGGGTGTAGTATTATCATTTGAGACTTAAGTTCACAAAAGCCCTCACTTTGGAATAGATGCACAGAATTTACTGTGTGTGGATGATGACACTGGAGTATGACACGTCACAGCTTCTTCCATCTCTGGTTTTCTCGCCGGAAGCCGTTCCTGGCCCTACGCATAGTGGCCGGAAGAATAGTCTTTCTCCTAGAAAGACTATATCTACACAAGCCTGTTCGTACCCTGCTCTTTTTTTGGCTCACACAAACATATCTGCCTCTGGCTTCGTGCCCTAAGGCAGAGGTCCCCAAACTCCAGGCCAAGGACCAGCACCATCCAGGCCTGTAGGGAACCGGGCTGCTTAGCAGGAGGTGAGCTTGAATGTAATGCGCTTAAATCATCCTGAAACCATCCCCCCACCCCAGGTCCATGGAGAAACTGTCTTTCACAAAACCAGTCCCTGGTGCCAAAAAGGTTGGAGACAGCCGCTCTACAGCGTTAGCACAGAGATTTCTCAGACCTTGCTTATCTCAGGGTTACACACTGCTGCTCTCTAACAGAACCTCCCTGGTCTCCAGGGCTGGCTGCCGTCTCTCTGGCCAGGGATTAGTCAGTGTGCTTATGCTAATTGCCCAATGGCATGGTGTTTTTTGTTTCTTATTTCTTGTTTTTTGAAAGTTCTTGATCCATTTATCTCATTCCTCTGTCAACTGAATTTTAATCTTTTTTCTATTGTTTTTTTATTTTTATATCCTTATTTCTTAATAGATTTTATTGACTATGCTATTACAGTTGTCCCATTCCTCCCCTTCATTCCCCTCCACCCTGCACACCCCCTTCCACCCACATTCCCCCCCCTTTAGTTCATGTCCATGTCTCATAAGTTCTTTAGCTTTTACATTTCCCACACTATTCTTGCCCTCCCCCTGCCCTCTATTTTCTACCTACCATCTATGCTACTTATTCTCTGTACCTTTTCCCCCCTCTCCTCCTCCCACTCCCCTGTTGCTAACCCTCCATGTGGCCTCCATTTCTGTGGTTCTCTTCCTGTTCTAGTTGTCCTCTTAGTTTGCTTTTGTTTTAGGTGTGGTTGTTAATAAATGTGAGTTGGCTGTCATTTTACTGTTCATGTTTTTTACTTTCTTTTTCTTAGATAAGTCCTTTAAACATCTCATAGAATAAGGGCTTGGTGATGGTGAACTCCTTTAACTTGACCTTATCTGAGAAGCACTTTATCTGCTCTTCCATTCTAAATGAAAGCTTTGCTGGATAGAGCAATCTTGGATGTAGATCCTTGCCTTTTTTGACTTGGAATACTTCTTTCCAGCCCCTTCTTGCCTGGAAGGTCTCTTTTGAGAAACTGGCTGACAATCTGATGGGAACTCCTTTGTAGATTACTGTCCCCTTATCTCTTGCTGCTTCTAGGATTCTCTCCTTCATTTTAATCTTGGCTAATGTAATTATGATGTGCATTGGTGTGTTCCTTCTTGGGTCCAACTTCTTTGGGACTCTCTGAGCTTCCTGGATTTCCCGGAAGTCTATTTCCTTTGCCAGACTGGGGAAGTTCTCTATTATTTGTTCAAATAAGTTTTCCACTTGTTGCTCTTCCTCTTCCCCTTCTGGTACTCCTATAATTCGGATGTTGGCGTGTTTAAAGATGTCCTGGAGATTCCTAAGCCTCTCCTCATTTTTTTTGAATTCTTGTTTCTTTATTCTTTTCTGTTTGGTTGTTTCTTCCTTCTGGTCCACTCCATTGATTTGAGTCCGTTTCCTTTCCATCACTATTGATTCCCTGTGCATTTTCCTTCATTTCACTTAGTGTAGCCTTCATTTGTTCATCTAATTTGTGACCAAAATCAACCAATTCTGTGATCATCCTGATCACCAGTGCTTTGAACTGTGCATCTGGTAGGTTGGCTGTCTCTTGGTCGCTTAAAAGTACTGGCTCTGGGGCTTTGATCTGTTCTTCTGTTTGAGCCCTTTTTTTTTTTTTTGGCCTGGTTGTGCATGTTATGTATGAGGGGTAGAGCCTTAGGTGTTTACAGGGGAGGGCAACCCAGTCCCTGGGTTGTGACGCTGTATGTGGGGGTGAGGTCAGAGAGGGAACAACAGCACTTGCTCTGCTTTGTCAGATTTCAGTCCCTCCCACCACTTCCCCCAAGCAAACTAGGCCCTTCTGGTGCTGATCCCTGGGTAGGTGGGCTTGTATACATTCTAGGACCCTGTGGGTCTCTCCAATGAACTCTCCTGTGAGGCTGGGAGTCCCTCCCTGTGCCTCAACCTCCACAGATGTTATCAATTGGTGTTTTGAGGCTTTATTTCCCAGTGCTGGGACCCTGGGTTGCCAGGTCTGTCTCAATCCCCAATTTCCCCTGGTTTATCTGCATGTGAATGTGGGACCGCCAGGTCAGCCAGCTGCCTTGCACGCAGTGCCTCGCTTTACAGTCACCACCTGGCTGGGTCTTCCAGTTGCCACCCCGCGCCTGGGGTCTTGCACAACCCGGGTGCCTTGCACACCCGGTGCCACCGCTTTTTGTGCCGTGACCCCTCTCCACCCAGCTGCCAAACTCTGCCCCACTACCGGTCTGGATGAATTTGTCTATTTTATCTCCTTGGTTTCCGACTTCTATGCAGTTCAATTTTCTATCAGTTCTGGTTATTATTTTGTTTCTAAATTGTTGTTGTCCTTATTCGGGTTGTACGAGGAGACATAGTGTGTCTATTTATGCCTCCATCTCGGCCAGAAGTCTGGCATGGTGTTTTAAAAGGCACTTGGTGGCCAGGCTTTTCCTGCTTGGAGTCTGAATAAACCCCAGATCTTGGTCAAGTACAAATACACGGATTCCACCAGCCTTCTTGCTAGGTGAACGTTTAGATAGCCACACTGAAATAACCACCCTTGCATCACTCTGTGCTCTGCACTTTATGGGACGATAAAACAAAGGGAGCTTTTTTGTTAGTTATTTAAGCCCGGGAGAGGTCTGGTGATGACAGATATCATCATGGACTACTGGGAAAAGACGTGGGCAGGCAGAAGATGAGCGGGAATATTGCCAAAGACAGCAATTTCTGGCCTTGCTTTGAACCGCTAATTTAACAGACATATCCTATATACTTACAGGAATAATATAGGTTGCCACCCTGCCCCAAGGCAAGGTAATATAAATGTGAATAATACTGGAGATCACCATTCAAGGAATACACATTCTACATGAAGAGATGAGACGCATGCTAATTATGCAAAGCCCTAGGTTGAAAACGATAGGCCAGTGAGGAGACCTGCCAGCTGAGTGTTGGTTCCTCGCAGATCACAGTTCTTATAGCTGCCAGTGATCCCGAAGAGCAAAAGCACTTTGGCGCATGCGAAGGGGAAATATTTTAACTCTTTTGAAGTGAGACTATTTATTTCCATTAGAAAGGAAGACAGGTGAGAGATTCGATGTGTTTATTTATTTACTTTCCCATGAAGCCAACCTGTTGGGAAATTAATTGAAGGAAGACAATGCGGCATTTTAAAGCACGTATCTTTCCAGGAGTCGATTCATTACTAGAGGGCAGACTTATCAGTCCTTGGAGCTTCATTAGCAGAGACCTTGGCCCACCTTCAAAGGCAGTTTTTCAGAACATGAGAACTGTCAGTAGAATAGTACTATTTAAAGCTCCTAGAAGAATCGGCCTTTACACAGCTCTCACCCTTTCACCTGTTCAGGTAGCAAGAAACAGCTGGTGTGACCAGAGGCTGAAGATAAATATTGGGCAAGAAAACAGGAATTTTTATCTCAGCAGAAACAGGGGCAGACTCCCTAAAATGCCCCCAGTGGGACCAGCTCACTGCTGAGAGAGGGGAAAAGACAAAATAGGGTTAAGAGTCTGAGTGTCTACACCAAAAAATGCTGGTGATGGGATAATTTTAGGACTAACTATTGAGTTTCCCTTTTGTTAAATTCTGAGCGGAATCTAGCTTCCACTTTGAAGGTTTCCAAAGAGCCTCTGAGAATCTGCCCATCACCCGCTTAGACTAGAAGAAACTAACAATCTGTCATATTGGTAGGGCACCCAGGGATACCTTGGCCAGCTGGGAGAAATGAGAGCTGGGGCCAAGGCATACATCCAGTAGACAATGTATACACATAAGGAAGTGATTGATTTAAGATGAAAAGCCACTTCTTAGACCTCTTGAGTAATAGACCAAAAAACCCACGTGGAAGAAATCAGGAAGAACAACCCTGTTAACCCTAATCCATTTCTAATAAAAAAGAGAAGAATGGAAGTAGCTGAATATTTTTCTCCTCCTTGGGACATCTCTTTATAACTGGGGCCATCATGAATCATTTCTATTCATTCTTCACAATATGTTTTGTTTTAAAGTACATTTACATTACGCTAAAGGCTGTATCAGAGCATACGGATTTATCAGGCTAAGTGAAAACTTCTCCCCACTGTTGGCTCCATACTGTGTGGGTGTGACCAGGGGTGGTGGGAGACACCAGCTCTCATCCACGTGTGAACCTCACGTTTCAGGCACGTTTCACGGGCCCTGAGCACCTCCGTGGGCCCCCAGAGCACTTCTACTAAGATGAAGAAACTCTACTTCCATTAGACTTCTTAGATTTTAATGCATTTTCTTGGGAGCAAGTTTGTTATTTATAGAACAGAAACAACTGTTTTTTAAAATTTATTTTTAATTAAAAAATGTTTTTCTTACACTACAAGCAGAAAAATCCACATCCCTCGGCATCCGTCCTGCCAAAGCTTAGGTGGGATCACGTTTTATAAATTAATTCTCAGTTCTAGGCAGACAGCCCCCTGAATGTTGTCCTAACCAGGGTTATATGGGGTTTTTACAAGTTTGGGCAAAGTGTTGGATTTTACAGTTCATTGAATGTTCTTGTTTACATATGTAAATATGAAATACATGTCAAATGTATACATACCCACAAAGGTGTGTCCAGAGAGTATCCAGCCATGTAATATAAAAAATAGAGACATTTATTGAAGAAGACACAAGATAGAAAAAACATATTATGCAGGACAATGATGCCTCAGACCCCTTCAATGTAGGCACCCTGGGACCTCACACGGTTCTCCCAATCGCCACTAGCTGCCCTGTTGGATTTTTCTTAATCTCATAGATGCTCTGAAACCTCTTCCCTCTGTAAGGTGCTTTTAGTTTTGGAAAAAGCCAGGAGTGGCAGGGCACCAAACCTGGGCTGAAGTGGGGCTGAGTCACCTGAGTGATCTGATGTTGTGACAAAAAGGCCTGCATGAGATACAAGGCACAAGTGGGTGCATCGTCCTAATAAAGCTGCCAGTCACCAGTTGCCCATAGCCGAGGCTTTCTGAATCATCCAAATAGTTTCTGGAGAGGAATGTTCAAGCTTAACGCAAAATTTTATGCTAATTCATTGCTCTACTTGCTTGGTCATTTTGAAGGTGACAGCCACACAGTACACACGCTCACTCAAGGTTGTCTACTGTTCCCCCTGACTAGCACAGTGAAACCATCATTGTTCACGTTATGTGTATTCCAGTACACTCTCGGCTGCCAGGTTACATGGATGTTGTGCAAACTGTTCTCGTCAATATTAACAATGGCTGGACTTTTTCTGGACAAACCTTGGTGTACATATATGATATGTATATCAACACAGCAAAACTCTTTCCCAATTTTAAAAGAAATATACCTCTACTTCCTCTATGAATTTAAGTCATAAGGGCTTTTATGAGACATTTACCCCATTGTCTTCAAAGCCATATCACTCGTTTTTTCTCTGTCTCCCTCTAACAATACCAGCTGTCTGTGCTCAAAGGATTCTCTTCCCCCCGCGTGTGCAGCCTTGAGGACATCCTACATCCCATTCACCCTACTGCCCTGTCATCAGAGGTGAGACCTCCATGCTGACAGAGCTGCCCACCCCCACCCCCATGCAGCAGGGCACGAGTGGCCAGGGTCATCCTGAACTACAAAAGCAAAATGACCAATTCAAGGACCACAGTGGTGGAGGCGGTGCATTTTGCTTGTCATGCTTATTAGTAAGTGTCGCTGCCTTACAACCAGGGGCAGAATCTAAAGCTCATCGCAAGGGTGGGTTCGGGGCTCCACCTGCACACTCACCCCAGAGAAGATGACGGGGAGGAAGGACCCGTTTGCTCTGCTATAATTCCTGGCTTCGTTGGCACCCGCTTTTCACAA
Organism: Sturnira hondurensis; assembly: GCF_014824575.4. Lineage (NCBI taxonomy): Eukaryota > Metazoa > Chordata > Mammalia > Chiroptera > Phyllostomidae > Sturnira > Sturnira hondurensis. The sequence goes on from NW_028091637.1 coordinate 12,307,965, forward strand.
ACAGAGCCAGTATCAGAGATGATTTCTCAGAATTAACACGTTTCCAGGAAACAATAATCCTGACTGGATAGCTTGTTGAAGTAGTCCTCAGCACAAACATGGGATTGAGATGTTCACTAACCATGCAGCACAGCAGAAATCAATCCAGAAAAGTGAAATGCACGCCCCGCCCCCCGCCCCCGGCCGGTAAGAAAGCACACAGCTGTGAGTCACAGACTCACAGCCAACACCTGGGAGACACACGCACAGATGTCACCTCCTCTTCCTCCCTCTCTTCCTGCTTCTCACTCACACCCACCACCTGAGGGATCTTGAAAACAGATGGCATGTGGGCAGAAGGGGCTGTTTATTGGAATTTTTGTTTTGCTTTGTGATGTGTATTTGTTTTCTTTAATGAAACCCAGAATTTCTCCAGAAATGATTTCTCTCCAGTATCTATTTAATTATTATTCCTTTAGACAATTTAAAGGGAAGGGGGTCAGGATGCTTAAGTTGATATGGGTACAATGATATAGTGACTTTTAGATCATCAGGACAGACAGAAAAATAATAAGATGAAAAAAGTTAGAAAAGAAAAGTAAAAACTAAAAAAAAATTAAGGAATGGCAAAAACAAGAGTCAAGAGAGGATGAAATATTCTTTAGGTATGTAAACTGTGTTAGCATTTTCCTGGCATCATTGATGTGAGATTTACTGTCATGTAACAAATAGCATGCTGCCTCCTAGCGACTTCAATCTGAATTGCACTTTAAAAAACTGGGATACTGAGTCACGAGCTCTTCCCACCCCCATCCCCAGCACACACCAACAGACACAAAGCCTGTCTGCTCCTCCCTGTTAGACTGCCATTGAGAGCTATACTTCAAAAATCTGGACTATGTTGACTGGTTCTTATGGGTTAAATTGTCAACCCCCCACCCCAAATTTATAAGTCCTAACTCCCCAGTGCCTCATAACGTGGCCTTACTTGGAAACAGGGTCCCTACAGAGGTAATCAGGTTAAAATGAGGTCATTTGGGTGGGCTGTCATCCAGTCTGACTAGTGTCCGTAGAAAAGGGGGATATTTGAAGACAGACTTGCACATAGGGAGAACACCATGTAAAGATGGAGACACAGACTGGGATGACAACTATACAGCCGTGAATTGCCAAAATTGTCCTCTGACCACTAGAGGCGAAGTAAAGGCACGGAACGGGTTCTCTCTCACAGCCCTAAGAAGAAACAGACTCGGGCGGCCTTGGTTTCACCCAGATCTGTGAGACAGAATGTTTCTGTTGTGTGAGCCGCCCAGTCTGTGATACTCTCTGTTACGGCAGCCCTAGCAAATGAACACACTGGCCTTACTCTTCTCGTGTCTTCTGGGACTCACCCACCACCGACAAGGGATGAAATGTTCTATCGAATTAGAAACACAGCAGAAATCAGGATAAATGATTTTAAGGAAATATGAAAGGGCCCCTATTGAGCAACATTCCTAATTTGCTATCCTGATATTCCAGAGAGTAAACATGAAACTGTTGGAAATATTACCAATCTGGCATAAAAAAAGAAAACTCACATGACACTAGCCATCTGAGGTATGAAATAAAACGCACATTTTTACTTATCATGAACCACTGTAAACCACAAATTGCCATCCAGATACAAAACACTGTCGAAGAAAGTCAATAATGCCACTTTGTATTGAGACCGGCTGCTGTCATAATCGAAGCGCGCTATGTCACATGTGCCTGGAACCACACATCAACTGTACTACAGTGACAAGTTTCCAACTTCACCTGCCCTGAGAGGGTGTGAAAATACAACCACATAAGTGTAATGGTTTGCACGGATAAGCAAGTAAGTATTCTCCCACTGAACACTCAACAGGGTTATAGTGTACCTGGATTCGGGACCATAGAGCTCCTTACCCCCATCACTATCACACAATGCATCAGACTGCATTTTGGAGAAGTACATTTTTGCTGGTTTTGCTTCCTTTTAAGCTGTAGCCCTCATAAAATGAGTTGCCTCTATCTGACACTGAAGAGACTTGATCGGCTCTCATGGTATCGGGGATGAGGTTCGAAACAATTTAACCTGATTTTCAAAAGGAAGGACTTAGCAGGCTTAGCAGACATGAGAATTTGATATTTATTACGGTTATTCACAAGGATAAAATAGACATAATTTATTGAACACTTAATACGTATCAGCCATTGGGTTTCGCATACATTATTTTATTTAATCCTCAGAAAACCAGAATATATTTTTCTCTACTTACCTAATTTTGGTGTAACAATTGTATTTAAAATACATGACTACATTGAGTTTCATTTTCAGAATTTTAAAATAACACTTTAGTAGTGTTGTCCTCCTTTCGTGCTAACCCAAATATGTGTATCTGCGATATTTGGAAGTCGAAGCCAGATAATACACGATTTTCAGATATCCATGTGTATTCATAAGCTACCTGGTCCAGCATCATTTTAAAATTAATAAAATCCCATGGAGCTGTACATTTTTGTGTGTACTTTTCTGTATGATTGCTATTTTAATTTAAAAAAATTAAATTATATGTATTTGAAATAAGAGTGATGACGGAAAAATATTAATCAAAACCAAAACTGAGCAGCTCTTTTGCCTCCTAAAAGAGGTGCAAACAAAGTACAAATCCATACCACTTCCCTCTCTGCAAGAAGAAGACATCATCCAAAACTTCCGCCCTGACAAGCCCCTTGCCACACCAAGTGCACGTTAGTGAGCATTACATAGTCCAAGGGCAGGCTTGACCTGTAGGAAGAGGTGGAAAGATAAACTTCTATGTCAATGAAACAACTGAAGTTACACGAGAAATTCTATTTGTTCACTCCCCTGTCCTTGGTTTGCTTCCTCGCCACACTGGCTTTGATCTTAGCCATGTGGATGGGACAGCGGTCATACCCAAGCAGAAAGTTTGAATACAGGGTGTGACTTAACTTGTACCTCTTACGCTTACCTTCTGCCAAGGCTACTGCCTGCCTCAGAGAACAGCTATTCCTTCAGCCTGGGTTCCAAAATGAGAAGATGTGCATAGTCTTGCTAACTGACCGAGCTCCTCAGAGTCCTAGCTGACCATCACCTCCCAGGTAATGTAAACAACAGAGAAAGAAAGAGGCTGAGAAGCCACTGAGGTTGCAGAGCACAGGTGGCGAACACAAGGCCCGCAGGCCAAATCGGGCCCTCCACCTTGTTTTATCCAGCCTGGCACCTTGTTGCACCAAGCAGTGACAAGCTCCTTGCCCCTAGTTAAGGAGTGGTTACATGTATACAGTCTTAAAATTACATTCAGCCCTTTGAAGGCAACCACGAGGCTGATGTGGCCCCTGGTGAAAAGGAGTCTGACACCCCTGGTTTAGAGGATGTTGTAATGCAGAACTGGGAATTTACAGAACAGTACAGACAGTAGAGGAGTATCTCTGTTCTCTCTGAGAGCCAGTAACACACATTTTAAAGGAAACCAGCTGTTAATAAATGTCTCTATTCGACAGTGCATTCAGGTGAAAATGGGAGCATTGAGACGTTTGCAAAGAAATACTCACAGCAGAAATAGCAAGAAAAAAAATAAAGGAGAAATATAAGAATCGATATCTATTTATAAAAAAAAACTTTCTTTTTAAAAAAATACAATTCTTTCTGGGAAGGAAATGACTTACAGTGCCTATAATGTCAGACCTCAACCAGATCTCCAAACAAACAGTCTACCAGGGTAATTGGGCTTGGGAACAGGGGAATGTTACCAAAATGTTTTTAATAGTATGTGCTTGGACATCCAGATTGCTAATTATAAATAAACCTGAAATTTATACAGCTCTGGGCCATCGCTGGATGCAGCACGGAAAGCAGCCGCACACACACCGCCCCGCTGGGCGGCTGCGGGAGAAGGAACACAGAGGAAGCCTACACTCAGACCCCGTCCCCGGCAACAGCGTTCTGCACGTGGCGTTAGTGCTGACTCCCTCTGCGAAGCAAACCCTGACCCAGGGAAAGAAACGTTTTCTAGAAGATATGTCTGAGAGCTTGCGGTTCCTCCAGGAAAGAATGTGGTGTTTACGCTGCTGTCTTGTCTTATTCTTCTTACAATTGGCAGAATTTGCTGTTAGATATTTAAAGAACACAAGTCTGTCTTGACCATTTATCCCTTGTAATGGGAAATGACTAGGTTTTACCTTGTGCCAGGCACTATGCTATATGTCTTCCATGGGCTGTCTGAACAGTAGAGAACACAGCAGTTATACACTGAATATTCACGTGCCTTCAAAATTCATGTGCTGCAATCCTAATGCCCAATAGATAGTACTAGGAGGTGAGGCCTCTGGGAGGTGACTAGGTCATAAGGGTGCACAATTGAGGGGGGGAGTAGTGTCTTATAAAAGAGACCCGGAGAGCTCCTTCACCCCTCCTATCATGTGAGGACTCAGCAGCAGTGCTCAGTCCGGGGGCGGGCTCTCACCAGAACCCTACCATGGGGACACAGTTTGGATTCCTGCCCCCCAGGACTGTGAGAAGTCAAGTCCTGTTGCTCACAACCACCTCGTCTTTGGAACTCTGTTAAAGCAGCTGGAACTGAATTGCCTGCAGTAACTGTTCCAGGTAATTTCAACCTCATCATGATAGAAATTAGCGTGGGTTCCCACGCAAAAGAAGGATTCCCTTAATCCTTAATCTTCTGAAAAAATGTTTAATCATTAGTCCCTTTCAATAAAAACCATTAGTCCCCTTCACAGAGTCTTGGGATTAATGAAGAGTTTGGTTAATTAATACTTATTTAATTGCATTACCTTCCTTAGGTAAACTCTCAGAAGAATTTATTTTATTTAGTTGTTATTAAATTTATTGGGGTAACATTGGTTCTTATGGTCGTATAGATTTCAGGGGTACATTTCTATGATACGGGGGTACATTTCTATGATTTGTATGAGAAAAGAGTCTTTGAAGTGTCACATTCTCTAGTAGATACATCCATGTCAAAGAGAGGATAAATGAAATATTTTATGAGGAAAAAGATATGATAAATATACCGGTTATTTAAGTATTCGGTTCATAAGGATGTGAATAATTTGCTTTTCTTCAGAATTTAGTGGTTTGGCACAAAGCAGACAGAAATAATGTGTATTTTCACACATTTTTATGCATGCTACAGGATCCCACAATATTGCTTCCAATATAATCCTACCTTATGTCCTTCTGCAAGGCTTATTTTAAAATATATAATTATCTCCAGGGATGGGCACTTTTTTACCACAGGACAGATTGCATTTTACAAGTTCTGAGGGGAAAGGTGGTTATATATGAATATATAAGCTCTTGTTTTTTCAATTAGAGAAATGGCCCTCTGTACCTAACACTGTGGATATGCCATCGTCAAAAGTCCGGCAGCACAAGTTAATATGTTAAGAGGTCTGAGGCGGGCACAGACTCATATATATCCAGCACTTAAATATTTAGTAATAGATTTAAGTACATTTCTAATAAGTACCTTTTGGAGTCTAAATGTGAGTATCTCTTCTGAAAAATGTCAGCAACTGATATTTCCATTTAGGTAGGACATAGAGAAAAAGACCTTCCACTTTGGGAAGAAGTCTAAACGGAATCCCACGGTTCTCCTTTTTTATTCGCCATCATGGCACCAGCTTATCGCCTACGTCACATGAGTAGAGTTCTGTGAAGAGTCTACAGTGACGGACAGTGAACAGTGGTTTTCCTGGAAAGAGCAATGGACATTTGCCGTCCGTGCAGATCTTCACTGGCTAGCCATTCTATTTTTTCTGAGGCTCTGAAATCCAGGTGTTTCTTCCCCAGTGCACAGTATGTTCTTTAAGTTTACATACACCCACATTCTAAGATTTCTGCAGGAAAAAATGAGACATAAATAATAACAAGCAATCTTAGTGGTATATCCATAAAATGGAATATTATTCAGAAATAAAAAGGAACGAAATACTAACATGTTACATTGACAAATGTCAAAAAATAATGCTCAGTGAAAGAAGTCAGTCATGACATAGCATCTTTGAATAATTTCATTTCTATAAAATGACCAGAATGGGTAAATCTATAGGAACAGAAAACAGATAATGGTTGCTTAGGGGACATATGGCTGGAGAATGACTGCTACTAGGTACAAGGTTTCTTTTTGACATGATGAAAGTATTCTGACATTGATGGCTGCACAACTCTGTGAGCATACCAAAGACGATTGAGTTGCACATTTTAAATAGGCGAATTTCACAGAGTCTATAAGTTACATTTAAATAAATTTTAAAAATAAAGTCTAGCCTATGATTAAACGAAAAGTATATTTAAAATTATAAAACTTGATAATGAATTTTAAAAGTTATTTAATATCTGGGATAGAGTGTAACCAATCACAAATAATATTCACATATGCTTTAAAACATTAATAGAACCCTACTATGTGTTACCCACTAGGGAAGTGTGCTTTACCACTGCTGGGTCAGATTAGATACCCAATTCAATCCTGGCTGAGGCTAGTGGTTTGACTCATTGGCCTGCCTCTACCCAACATGCTTCTCATTCTCAACAGTCTGAAGCATCACTTAAGCCATTCCCGAACTTGAATTTCCCTGGGAATATCTCTTAAGGAAAAAGTTGGATAAAGGAACTTGCAGAATAGTGATTTTCCCAGCCCATTTCTGCTTCATCCTCTTCACTTGGATATGAGACATATTTACATGGACATAGTAATGCAAATGTCATTTAATCCAGTACTTTATTTTCTTACATTGTATAGTGGGAAAGGAGAATGACAAAGGTGGGAGTTTTAAGAGAACCAAATCCTTATATTCCTAGGAAGAAAATTAACATCTGCATATAAAATTTAAATGTTAAACATTGAAGAAAATCATGTTTTCTAAAAACATAGATTCCTAAAAGAAGTGGCTTTGGAATTACGGCTTTGGAGAAATGATATAAGGGATTACTATTTCAAAATTATGTGGACAAAAATTAAAATCAGTTTAATAAAAATAAAGTTATTTTTCTTAATAACTATGTCTTGCTCTCTGTTTGCTTCAGAACTTCACTTACTTACAATTACCTCAGTAAACTGTCCCCTGACTGGGTCCAGGGTTGGTACCAGAGCTTATGGTTATTACATGCATTATGTGTGGGGCATTCCAAAAACATCGGAGATGCACGCATGCAATACTAACTAGCAGAATTATTTTCCCATTTAGTTTGTTTGTTACTTGTTTTGTTCTGTAAAATAATTTTTACATGAGAGTACTGTCGGTTTTGGTTGGAGAAAGACAAATGTCTCTTTCCCCTGTGCATAGTTATATACGGAGAGAGGTGACTGGCCCCCGAATTCCAGGGTATTCTGGTGGTTGATTTCCTCATAGACCGGAACCGTGAGGGACTCTCTCCCTGACCTGCTCCTCCATTCCCTGTGCTTATTCTCAAACGTGCCATCTCTGCTCCTTTCTAACTCAGCTTCTTTGGGGAAGGGCAAGGATTCATTTTTCAATCAAATCCCTTACCCTGTCACTGATGACTTAGTAAAAAGAAAATATTAAGTGCCTTGCATACACCCTCTCTTGCCTCCGCCCTTTCCCTCTCCTTACCATTTTCACTGCCTACATTTGAAGTGGTGTGTGTGTTACTTTGCACTGTCATATCAAGATACCAGAGGCTTAAACCACAGAAATGTATTCCTCACAGTTCTGGAGGCCAAACGTTTAAGATCAGGGTGCCAGTGTGGTCGGGTTTGGGTGAGACTTCTTGTCCTAGTTTGCAGACAACTGTCTAGGAACTTCTTTTCTGTGGCCGCTAGTTATTTGTGAGAGAATACGAAACTATTTCTATGTAAGTTCCTTTGTAATATCTATTCAAGTAAAACTGCTAAAAATGTAAGGGCACGATGGATCACTGGTAGCATATTTTCCATTTCAGGATGTGTAGCTTTCTTCAATGGTGATTTAGGATGAGATCTTTTTTTGTAGCAAAAAAAAAGTTCTCTTTTTGCAGATCTTCTTTTACGTGTTATATAGCTTTTCAAGCATAATATATAACTGAATTCAACAAGATAAATGAACTCTAGAGACTTTTACCTCAGTTATTCTAATGCATATGGGAACTTTGTGATTGTTTTCAGTTTGACAGAAAGTAAACAAGACAAGAACTGAGGTAACCAATTCATTCAAAGTCTAGGTAAATGTGAATCAGAAAAGGAACAATTTAGAACACCCAAATTCAAACCGAAAATATCAAAGTATTTTATTGTATCTCTTTAATGACTGGTTCTTATCTAGGAATGTATATTTTTAAATCAAATCAACAATACCCAAGTAATCTTGTGAAAAAAATATATAGGAGTCCCTTGTAAATGTCTTAGAAGCTATAAGAGAACATTGAAATATTTCACAAAAAATAAATTCAAGCATTACATAAAAATATGCTTCTTAGAAGATTTTCTATTTTTATGCCTCCACCTTTCAATCAGTAAAATATAACCATAGTAACTCTGTCTTAACTCACCTTTTTGGTGGCATTCCAAAGAAAAGGTTCCAATATAAATGAAGTTTTGTTGTAATCATTATAGTTATAATTATGAAATTATAGACATTTTTGTTACTTCCCTCCCTTATTCCTAACCATATCTCCCCCACACAAAAAATAAAACTATTTTCAAAAGAATAATATTTACTTTGAATGGAATAATGGCAGTTCTGAGCCAGACGCGGCTGGCTGTTTCTTTGCTTTTAATATTCCTGTTTACAGTGTAAGTTCTTTAATTTTTGCTGATTACATGGAACATGTAAATTTATGCTGATTTTCCTATTTAGGTTAAATGAAAATTTGCCAACTATTATCTGAACTCAGGTAAATTCTTATTTCTATTTTCTCTTTTTTTTTCATCAAAGTCTCTGTTAGTTTTACAAATCTACACTCTTTTCTTTCCTCTCCTCAATAAACCTTCTGCCAGTAGGGGTATAGAGGGAACTTTTTAATTGAATTCAACCAGAAAACTGTAATTGTGTTACCTTGACATCATGGAATATGAATTCTTTAGAAATGTAGTTTTATTGATTTCAGTAACTTAATGAGACAAACCAAAGGTCAGCAAAATACATCCCGGAAGATAACCTACCATTTTGTCAACTGAACAAGAATAGGTTTTTTCTTTTTTAATATCACCTTTCTTGAAATTTTATGCAATCCTTTTAAGAGTACAATTCCAGCTTCCAAAAACCAAATTTAAAAGCTTATTTTAAGGGGTGCTAATATGATGAGCCTGGATAATTATTTTTCACCTTTCACCTGGCTAAAAATTTAAAGTAGTGACCATAAATCATCAGCATGTGTCATTGAAATACTAATTTTCAGGCCCTAAGTATGATATGATATGAGGGAAAAGTACTAGAGCAGAAAAATTCTAAGATTTAAAGGCATTTAAATAAATTTTGCTCTGACTTTGTCATCCTTACTCATAATAGCAAAATAATGGAATTTTGCTTTTTAAGAAAATGGAACTCTAACAGGAGTAAAAAATGCTAAGTCAATTTTCAGTAGCCAGTCTTATTCAGGTATGTTATCTTTCTCCATAAGAGGGAAAACAGTAATTTTCCACAACTACTTCACTTTATTCTTTTTTTTTAGACACACCGTTTTAGTCAATATATCAAGTACCACTTAAATTATGGCTATTGCATCTGATTTTTTAATTTTATTTTTAACAATAAGACTGTAAACTTCTATAAAGCATGACCGATTCAGGAACAATTTAAACTCTAATTATTTCATTAGAACCATGAAGAATCCCTATGATAAACTCAGTTGCAAAATTATTCATCACATTTCAAAAAAGGAGAATTCTTTAAACTACAGAATTTGTTGGATCTTGTAAAACATGACCCAGAAATTGAACTGAATGGAAGGGGCCAGGCTCTGAACTTGAATTAAAGAAAGATTACGACCATTGCTGAGGACGTAAGGCTAGCTGTGAAAGCAGAACAAGGCAATCAGAAAATGAAGCGATGGGGGGCAGATGAGTGGCCCGGCAATCAGCGGACTTCATGAGGATCCAGGCCCAACACTGGGGTGTCCCCACAACAGGTCATCTAGCAGAGGGGAAGGAAGCTACCTGTACAGACACAGACAGGTGGCTCCCATCCAGAGATAGACGAGGACAGTGGCACATCAAGGGAACCAGGATTTAGTGCCCCAAATTACTTCAACCTTGGGGAAAAAAGATTCAAGAACTGCAATGCTCTGCAAACAGATAGATAACTGATAGATAGATATCTAGCTGAGTTACCAGATAGATAACTCAGACATGATGATTGGATTCCTGAAGCTGGGATATAAGGACTCTTAGTGAATTCCCTACAGAAGATTTTTAATGGTCTACCTGTCACCATGCTCTTAACCCTTCCAATCTGACCTCCTTGTGGCAGAAAGAGGGATCATTCTCAATTGCAAATCTGATTGTTTGAGAGCCTTTAATGGTTCTTCATAAACATATTATCATCCCCCTCACCCCCCCAAAACCCTTTAAAACGGGATTTTTTTCTGTCTTGCTCATTTCTCATTTTCTGCCATGGCACTTAATATTCTAGTATCATTTCGTATTTTAGGATCTTTTTGTTATTAATTCCATCTGCCTGAAAAATCCTTTGCTTCCTTTTCTGTATGACAATTTCTATCTTTTGTCCTAAAAGCATGGTTTTAAAAAAATTTACCCAACAAATATTTATTGAACAGCCTCTATTAGCACTGTATTAGAACCTGGGGGTGTATAGATAAATAAATGAGGCCTTAGAGTCCTAGAATTTCACAGCAAAGTGGAAGGGAGGCGCTTATAGGTATAGCTGAGCCATCGGAATTCAATGAAATAGTGGTACTATTGTTAAAGAATACTTTTAAAAAGAAACTATAATCATCACCTTCATTTGGATATACAATGAACACAAAACAAAAGTTATATTTTACTTACTAAGCACTGAGGGAACCAATAAGATGATAAAACTGATTCAAATGAGAATACAAGAAAAGATATACACATATATATCTAAAAAGGTGCATACACAGTTCTGAAATAAATTTGTAAATACATGAAAATAAAGCAACAGTCCGTTGAACTCCACCAGATCCTATTAATTTGCATTTCTATGGACAAGACTTATGTGAATGATCAGTTTTCTACATTTTCTAAAGTTGTGAAATAGCTCAAAGATAATAAAAAGGGGAGATAACTCTGATCGATTAGTTACACAAGACACAAAATGATGCTTTCTTGCCAGTTTTAAAGTTCTCCATAAATTCTCTTGACAGAGTTGAGGCATGAGTGAGTGATGGTCATAGAGATTATGTATGTAAATTTGCCTACAGGTGGAGGGATTAGGAGGAAAACTTCAAAAATTATTTGATGCCTTGATTTTTAATGTGAATTGACCTTTTCCAGGCTAATGTGAGAATGAGAAATATGGACTTTGTAAGAATGGGAAACAGTTATGAGCAAAAGGTTCAGGTGGTAAAATGAATGGGTCTCAAGGATGTTTCCTTGTGAGCCCTGGGGAATAAAGCTCTCGGTCTTTTCCAGCTTCTAACAGCACACTGATGAAAAATTCTTTCTGAAGGCCTTGAGGCAAGAGCAGCCAATGGCCCTTTCTCCTTAGGCTGGTGGTTCTCAAAGTGTGGTCCAGGAACAGCAATGTCAGCAGCATCCGGGAGCTTCCTACAAGTGGAAATTCTTGGGTCTTCCCCAGACCAACTGGATCAGACATTTGGGGGGATGGGGCTGGTCATCTATTTTCCAACATGCCCTCCAGGAAATTCTATGTTCACTTGAGTTTAAGACTTCCTGTCTTCAAGGTGCAGATAGCTACTTCCTGTGATAATTGACCTGCACATCCGTCCCTTCATTGTTTCCTTTAGGCCGTGAGAACACATATTGTATCTTCTTTCAGTTCCCAAGTCAAGCCCTTGGTGGGTATAGTCTGATAAAGGTTTACTGAATGGCTGAGCAAATGATTTGCACAAGTAAGAAACCCAATGCAGGAACATAGGATCAAGAGTACGGTGGTACCCTCAGAAAAGCTCATATGAATATTGGATGAGAATGCCTCAAGTCCTCCAATGAGAGATTGCAATTACATGGGCAGGAGTAGGGATGCTGGATTCTGGCTCCCACTAGGAAGCAGAGCCTGAAGTAAGGATTCACATGAAGGCAATTTATATTGAAAAGTGATCTCAAGGAAATGCAATGGGATACAGGGAAGAACTAAAGAGGGAAGGAAAAAAGATTCTTGAATTGGTCTTGCCTCTTGAATAGGCAATTGGAGTTCAATCCTGCCAGTAACCTTGGGGAACCCACAGAATACACTTCCAAATTGTCCACCAGAAGAATGAAAGAAGCATTTAGCCACTTTCTCTCACTTTCTTTGGTCAAGGTGTACCTCATGGGCTGCAAACTCTCTCAAAATTCCAAGCTATGCTTGCAAAAATGGGTCCCTTCAATGTCTCAGAGAAACCCTCAAACACAAAGCCAGCAGTCCTGGATGCCAACCACAGGGCTGTCAGTTTGCACTGTTAGGTAGCTGGTTGCAGCAGCAATGGCTGAAATAAAAGGAGGGACAGAAGAAGCGCTGAGTGTAGAGTTATTTTATTGTAGGCCAGAATCTTCCAAAGTTAAGAGTATCCCACTTTCTCCACCTCCAAGAGGAAACATTTGGCCTATCCTAGAAAGAAGATTCGATTTAGCAGGAGATCCAACAGACGCCTTCAAGAGTCGGAGGAAAGGGCAGAGTGGAGGCTGAATGGGCTCCATGCACATCAACTCTGGAATCCACAGCCTGGCGTTCCATCTTTGCCACTCACCAGTTATCCATTCTTGAGAAAGTTTTATTTTCCCCAATCCTCAGACTGTTCACACAAAACCGCAGTAACAATCTACTTACCATTCTTTAAACGAGTCGGAAGATGGAAATAATATAATGTTTATAAAAAGCATTAAAACACTAACAACTAAACTAACATAATAGCTAGTTATTACTAAGCATTTATTATATGCCAGTCACTATAATCAGTGTTTTATAATCCTTTAAACTCAACTGTAACTAGGTTGTGTCAACCCCATCTTACCAACAAGGAAACTGAGGCACAATGAGATTAGGTAAGAAATGTCCATGCACACGCACACACCTAGCAAGTGACCAAGTAGATATTGGAATAAAGCTACTAGGCTCCAAAGCAAAGTGTATTTATAGCAATCACTTTCTAACTTTTTTCAACACTCTCAGTTTGTGTGACAAACTATTTGCATAAAATTAGGCAGCAGGAGGAGGTAGAATGGCCATCGCTCCCTGCTGCGAAGTGACTCACCGCAGGTCTCTCTGTCCAGGCTCCTTATACAACACTGGCTTGGGGTAACAAGCAGTAAAAGTGGTCGATCTGTGGGGCCTACGACTTGGGGGGAGAAAGTGGTATGACTGTGGTTTTCCTGGATCTGCCCAGCTGCTTTAAAACCACATGTCCCCCAGGCAGCGGCACTGAAAGCAGGCCTCCCACGCATAGGCCCTTTCTTCCTCCGCAGTCTGACATTCCCTGCCTCCGCACATCCTTTTTTCTTCCCATAGTCTCTGTGTGGACTGCATGTCTTATCTCCCCATTTGTGGCCTTGCCTCACCTTTCCAACCAGAACCTCAGCATAACTTTTTAACCCTATTTCTATCTGTTTCTTATTATGTTTCCAATTCCCATTCTACCTTCAGCATTTTACATTGAATAACTACCCACCAATGCTAACACAGTCTCCGGGACCACCGGTCTCAGCTTAGCACCTTTCTGGGAAAGAGGATATCGCATGGGATTGGTCACTTGGATAAAACACAGATTTGATAGGAAATGTCTGATTTCACACCGTTTTTCTTTGGATATGGTCTGGGACCTAAGAAATTTTTTATTGAAATGTATGACACCTGACTGTTGGCCATTCAATGGATGAACCCCATCCACATGTTTCAAAGGTTTTTACCAGTGCATCTAAGGATGAGTTTCTCTTGGGATCATTCAGGTATGTAGTTCTGGCCTGGAAATGTGATAAATGAATGCTATGTCTATTTATGGTTTTAAGGGTGACTAGGTGGTGATGAAGATGGTGACAGGGACTGTCACACTGAGAGCCACAACAATGCACACCTATGATCTCTCTTGGAGAAGAGGAAACAGTCCAGGGGAAAGACTTAGACATTGGCTTCCTATCAGCCTTCAGCACTTTGTTAGAGCAGCAGTCATTTCCAGCAGATGTTACTGGTCTCATATTTCTGCCCTTGCTACTGTCCATGTATTCAGGCTTGAGCAAGTGAGTAAATGTATTTGGGAAGATGAAAGCCAGGTTTCTCAGTGGTAGTGAAGGGAGAGACTGGAATACAGTCCTCGGTGGCGGTGTTGACTGGAGATTAATGTAATCAGCATGAATGCAGGGTGTATCATTGAGATAGGTATTTGCTAGCTCTGTTGCTGAGTGGATCTAGAAGCAGCGTTACACCTGTTAGCAGTGGGTGCACCTAGTGTCAGGGCTCCTTGGATAAAAGGCTAATTGTAGGACTAAAGCAGGAAGAGCAAATGATGGGCCTGAAACACGTTGATGTGCCAATGCATGCTAAATAAAAAAACAGTAATTATGGAAACATACCAAAAGAGAAAGAGGGAGCTAAATTGAAGCATTCCCTCTATCTAAATTTGGAATAATTTGAACATCAAAATAAATAAAGAGAGTAATGGATTATAACCCATTGCATAGGATAATAACCCATGAGTTCATACTGAGATAGATAGATAGATAGATAGATAGATAGATGGATCACAAACCCTCTTTTCCGGAGACTGCTAAGTAAATATGAATGAAATGATGGATTTCAAAAATCATGGGCAGTAAATCTAGAAGGTGAGCATGTGATGACAAAATATTTACATACTGTCAAAGACAGAGTAACTCCCCATAAATTTTGATGTGATACACTGAGAAGTAAACTGATCACTTCTGGGATATTTCTGTCAAAACAATATAACCTGCATCTAATCGTGAGGAAATGCCAGACAAACTCAGACTAAGGGGCAGTCAAAGGCATCAAGTTCAAAAAGACAAAGAAAGTCTGGAGACCTAACAGCTCCAGATGAAGGGAGATTAAAGGGACTGTAGTGTTAAATGTATGATCCTGAAGTAGGTCTTGATGAAAAAAAACTTATAAAAGACAATCAGCCCTGGCTGGTGTAGCTCAGTGGATTGAGCGTGGGCCTTCGAACCCCACGATCGCAGTTCAATTCCCAGTCAGGGCACATGCCTGGGCTGCAGGCCAGTTCCCGGCAGGGAACTCACATGAGGCAACCATACATTGATATTTCTCTCCTTCTCTCCTTCCCTTCTCCTCTAAAGATAAATAAATAAATAATCTTTAAAAAATGTTGAAAAAAGACAATCAATGTTAGAACAATCAATGAAATGCTACTATAAACTATGGATTAGATAGTATTATTGTATCAACATTAAATGTCCCAATTTTGATCACTGTACTGTGTTACAGAATGCATGTATGTTATATCAGAGAATGCCCTTGTGATTAGGAATGCACCCTGAAATATTTGGGGGCAAAACAGGGTCATGTTTCCAACTCCATCTCATATTTCAGAAAACTGATGAGAGAAACAATATAAACAATTTCTGAAGCTGTGTAAAAAGTGTATACATGATTTCCTTACACCATCTTGCAATTTTTCTATAACTTTGAAATTGTATGACAAATGAACAAACAAAATATTTCCATGACTTGAAAGTAGAGAGTTCCCTGTGAAAGAAGAAAAAAAAGTAGTTTTGAAATGGGAAGAACTTGGTAATGGGAAAGCAAAGTAGAAACTAACATTTTTTTTACTACCCTAATAACAGAACCCTTTGCAGCACAGCTATGACCAAAGGGTTATAAAACTCTACTGATGGTAAGAAGCCTATTTGGAACTTCAAAACCCAGTCTTCAAATGTGTAACTTCATAGGGAAACTGTAAGTCCTTGAAAAGCAACAGGATTCCCCCCCCCAAAAAATGTCAGAGTTCTTGTGCTCAGTATTTCCACTGAGATGAACACTAGATCAAACCTAAGTAGTCTCTGGAAGTTATTATCTTTGGGGAAGATAATTACCTTTGCCTTGTGTTAATGGGTACGCTCATTTAGCATAGCTGATGGGCTGAGGTCAGTACTAAAGGATGGTCAGCAGACCTCCTCCATAAATACAGCTTTTGTGCCAGAATTCTTCTCTTTGCTTCCTAGGTTCTTTAAAATTCTGTAATAATTCGATTCCTTTTTCTTGTTAAATGCAAGGGGGCTAAGATTACTGATTACTGCTTGCTATAGGCATACCCAGTTACGATGTTTCATTTGATGTTCACGAGACTACTGAGAACTAATTATCATTATCCTGTTTTGCAGATAAAGAAACCAAGGTTCCATGGTTGAGTGACTTCCCAATAGTCACACATAAAATAAATGGCCACCCACCCAGCTGCAGAATACCTGCTCTTTCCACCTCATGGCCCTGCCTCTGCACGAGGTTGTGCTGCTTCGGGAGATTGAATCAGGTGACATCAGCCTCAGGACCACCGACTTCATTAGGAAGAGGGAGTTGGAGGGTGATGAGGAGGTGTGGGACATGTGTGCACCAGAAAGACCTGGAAGTGCTAACTGGAGAGAGCCACAGTTATAAATAAAAGTCCCCTTCTGTTTTTGTTTCATCAGCCATCTCGGTTTTCTTCCCACCCAATTTAAATGTTTTAATCACCCAGTTGCTCGTTCCTTTTGTTTTTACGCTTTGAAATACTATTATGGGTCTGGGAAGCAGGGTGAAAGTCTTTGTTCTCAGTAAATATACATTTGGCAACTGCCCAGCTGGGAAGTAAATCCGTGGAAGCAGCTGCTAGAAGAGCCCACGGTGAATGGGCTGGACGAGACGTCAGTTCCAGGTTCCCTGGGTTTGGACTTGAACACAGGGGCATAAAGAGTGTCTCTCAACATACTTCATACCCACACACACACACACACACACACACACACACACCAAAGATGCCATCTAGAAGCCGACAAATCACAAACTCTACAGTTTGACAGAAATATATCTAAGTCTTCCCTTCTTCCTTCAGAGCTGGCATGGCCCTGGGGAAATGACAGCCACTTCAAAAATTTCAGTCAGGAGTCAAGAAGTGAGAGTCACGATGTCACGATGTTACTGCTCCTCAGAGCAGTAACGCCGAGGGCTTCTCTTTTGTCGAACGGGCGTGAAATACCATCCCTGCTCTGTCGAAGGTTCTTATGATACTCAAATCAAATAATGGATATTAAAGTGCTCCAGACACTCACTAAATCCCACACAAATTGAAGGGTTGTTTTTTAAGCAATATTTTCCCCATAGTCAACAAATCACTTGATGCTGAGCAAAAGGTCAACCTCTATAAATACGAACTAATTCACAGTGGTCCTCTAGAATGCAATCATTCTCCCATTAGACTAATCCCCACAGGCAAGAACCTTGTCCGGCACACTGCGGGCATTGAACAAATAATAAATATGCCTGGACACAAAATTGGATGTGGAGGCCAGAATATTTTACCATACTTTGTTGCTTCCTCAGAGTCACCTGTAAAACCCCAGCCCCTGGTACAAAACCTGGCACAGCCCTCCTGCAGCGACTGATTGTATGTGTCGGCTTGGCCGGGCCGTGGTGCCCAGATATTTGGCCTAACATTATCCTGGACATTTCCCTGAAGGTACTTTTTTGATGGGATTAGCATTTAAACCTGTAGACTTTGAGTTTGAAGCAGATTACCTTCCCTAAGGTGTGTGTGTGGGAGGGGGATCATCCAATCTGTGCAAGGCCTTAGAAAGGCAGACTGGCCCCTCCTGAGCATGATGATGTCATCCGCCAGCGGACGGCCTCTGGGCTGGAACTGAAACTCTCCCCTGGCTTCCAGCCTGCCCGCTTTCCCTGCAGAGTCTGGGCTCACCAAGCCTCCCGATCATGGGGCCTCCTCCTGAAAAGAAATCTTTCTCCATAAATACACATCACACTGATTCTGCTTTGCTAGAGAGGCCTGACTCCCACAACTATCCATATTCAGTAGATATCAAGATGTTTAATCCCAAAGTAAATTATTCTTAAACAATCAAATTATTTCACTCTAAAAGAATCATTTTTTCCAAATAAAAATTACTTCCAAAATGTTTCTAGATTCATTTACCCATTCCTTCCCAAATATTTGTTGACTCTGTTCTCATTTAATGCTTACTAGAGACAGAAAAAAACCAAAAAACTCTGCATAAAGCAAATACAGGGCTATCCCCAAATTTAGTGGTGTGAGAGTCTAAAATGCTGACAAATTACAAATGTAGAGGTTACAAAAAATTAATCTAATTTTGTGGGACTGCTCCTATTTTACCGAATATTACTTGTTGACTATAGGAACCTTAAAGAAACTTCTTTCTCTCTGGAAATACTGGGCTTAGAAAACAGAACTGAAGTAGAATTAATTTATGCTGCATCTAATGTCAAAAAATGGCAGTAAAATCCTGAAAGGAACACGAAATTGCTGTACCTTCTAAAGTGCCTATGAATAAAATAGGTGAGGAGAAAGAGAGAAATTCAATTTAACACCGAGAGTAATTTTCCCCTTTCCTTCCTGGGAAAACATGTGAAAGGTCATGTGTTGTCATGGAAACACTAAAATAAGAAATCTGTTTCAAATGCTTGTAGTTAGGTGCAAGGTTGTCAAATATAGGCTGTTTGTATATGTCTCTTACAGAGCAGAAAAACACTGGTAATGATTTGGTACATAATCATCCTTGTATTTATTCTAAATCTTCCCTTGGTTTGTGTTTTTATGTGCATGACATTCCAAAGTTATTTCTTTTTATTTTATTTCACAGAGTTTACAAAAGGCATCTAGCCCAAACCTTTGTCATGTCACTGGGTTAAAGTCTAAATTATAGACTTTAAAGCATAAAGGTCCTTTAAAAGAATTTGATACAAAGCAAAGGGCCTGTTCAAACTCATGAACCCATGCTCACAAACATAAAACCCTTGAAGCAACAGTTATAATTGCTGATCTGTAAAAACCACAGAGTTTAGGATAAGACACACCCCTGGATTTGAGTCCTAGGTTTTCCCTTTGGTTTTACTGAGTGACCTTGGGCAACATACTTAACTCCTCTCTACTTTCTTTTCTAATACATAAAATGAAACCGACTGACTCACTTTTATAGAATTATTGCATAAATACTAAGTAATAGAGACCCCCAAAGTACAGATATTTGTTATTTTTATCTCCTTCCAATTACTCATATTAGTGAATGGGACCAGAGTTGGGACAACTGAACCTGACCTTTAACTGCCAGATCCCTTCTATTGCTTTTGAGCTTTGTGGCTATACACCTTCTCGCCATTGTAGATCATTGACACCAATTCCCATCAGAAGCATACAATTCTTTCCCTGACCTTCAAAGATCTTACAACCTACCCAGATGCCACCTTGACATCTTGAATCACATGCTACCAATCGATCTCCAGCCACTAAGTATTGAAGCTGGAAGAGACTCAAGTACCCTTATTTCATGGATGGGAAAGTAGAGTGTTAGGTTCAAGATCCAACTGCTAGTGAGGGACAGAGCCCCGTGTCCCCAACTTCTGATGCAGAGCTCCCAACTCTGCACCTCACAAACACTGACCCCCAAAACAGGAATGCATTGTCCTTTCTGTACACTGCACAGACTTCCAGTGCTCCACCTTTGTCTTGGAGAGAGCCATTTTCTCAAACTTGGATACCAGTGTGCATACATGAAATCTTCCTAAGGGTTATAGCAGCAGGAATATTTTAAAGAGTAATTTGTACTTCCTCAACATCCTTATCTTCAGAACCTACCTTTCTTTCACTTTACAAAAGAAACTTGTTTCCTTAATTCATCCCACTATTTACAATAGTGCCTTATCCCAGAATGAAAAAAAAAATGTACACAGGCAAAGTGTAATTATTAGTGAAGTTGCTCCAAACTTTTCTTTGTCTTAAGCACGTTTATAGTAA
Source organism: Sturnira hondurensis (assembly GCF_014824575.4). Lineage (NCBI taxonomy): Eukaryota > Metazoa > Chordata > Mammalia > Chiroptera > Phyllostomidae > Sturnira > Sturnira hondurensis. Next base: position 12,328,063 of record NW_028091637.1, read on the forward strand.
AAGACAACAATGGTGTTTAGAAATAGTAGCTAATGTCAGGTCATTCTAAAATTAGATACATGATAAATAAAAAGTGAAAAGAATGACATTTTAATGACTTTACTTCTTCCACCCCCAACGATTACCCAAAAATGCATCGTCTTTGAGGCAGAGCCCTATGAGAAGAAAACAGAGAAAGTGTGGTTAAGAAATGCTGAATGCTAAGAATTTTGTATCTCAAATTAAAATGCATAAAAATGGTGCAAGTATGCCTAACATATCCTTAGAACATGCATTTGGCTGAAAACCACCTTTAAACAGTCAAAGTCATATACCTTTGCTCCTCTTAAAAACAATTACAGTGTGGTGGTGTTCTTTCAGAACTGCGAAATTTTCCAAGGTGCACTGAATAGAATCTACCGACAATGAAGACTTTGGTGCTCCACCCAGACCCTCCGGTCAGACAGAACACTCGTGTCCACACAGCAGATGGACTGTAGCAGGCTCTTTCTCTGTCCTTCCCTCTCCCCTCCCCTCCCCTCCCCTCTCCTCTGTTTTATGTCTCTCATATCCTTCCCCTCCCCAAGCTTCCACACTGCAACTAATTAATTCATTGGCTACTGTTGTCCAGGAGATTGATTGTTAATTGTATTATTCATGCAACTTTGCAGTACAGCACAAGCAATGAATCATTTTTCAGTTTCAACTGCCAGTAAAACAGACTTTGCAGACTAAAAGGCTTTCAAAAATAATTCCCATTTAGTGGTAAGGGGGGAAAGACAGCTGTCAAAAGTGAGCAGAGAAGCAATACAGACACATGAGTAGAAAAACAGTCTCTAGAATCCACTCCCAGAGTAAATGGTGCCACACTCGGGCTTCTGATTGTGGCCAATGTAAAATAGCAAGGTCCAGATTTATTCTCTCGCCTGAAACAGCCCAACAATTGAAAAAAATGTAGAAAGTAAGAGTTTCAAGACACTAGACGTGAAGCAAAGGAGGACAATAACCCTTGACAACACAGGGCTTAACCTTGAACACAGGAGTGCTGGAAGGGTGTCTAAGGGGAGTCAGAGGGGAATTGACTGGACCATTCTGGTCTTTGAGTGGCCAAAACACCTGTCATTGGCTATTTGGATGCTGAGGAGAGAAAATTAGAGCTCACTGCCCCCACAGACATCATTTAACTCTGGAAAGTTCTCTTACTTTGAAGGCTAGCTGATGGTCAGCATTTAGGTCATGACTACACTCTGCAACAGCAGCAGTACTAAGTCTTTAAGTCCAGGGGAAAAAAACTCAGGGCGGGAAAAGAAGTCATACAGAAAACCTGAACAATAAGCAGTATATAAGCAAAAACTGTCCTAATAATAAATATTCTGAAGCAGAAACCGGACAGAAAAGAACTCAGAAGTTCCCAGCTACGAGGTTCCAGTTCAAGATGGCAACAGAGGAGGCTCCTGAATGTACCTCCTCCCCAGGACACACTGAATCAGCAGCTACATATGGAACAATTGCCTTTGAAAAAACTCCAAAGTAGCTCAGCAACTCCTGCACACCAGGCAAATGAGAAAATCCCATACAAAGAGAGTACAAGAGGCTGAGGCAACAATCTCACCATGGACCCTCTCCCCAGCACAGTGGCTCCCAATCTGGAAGGAACTCACAACTCAGAGCTTCTCACTGAGAAGTGAAGGATTTGTACCCCAGATCTGGTACCCAACCTTGTAAAACCTACACCTGAGAGCCAGCCCCCCAAATGTCCAGCTTTGAAAGCCCAGGGGGTTTGCATCCAGGAGGCCCAGAAGGCTATAGTAAGCCTAGAAACAGCTCTTAAAAGGGCTCACGTGACCTCACCTGCTCACATCCCAGGGCCCAGCTCAGAAGCAGTGGACTCGAATGGCTGTTTTCTGTGAAAGAGAGACTCTACTCATCTTGAAAGCTTCAGCCTGAGAATCAGGCATGCCATTTAATACTCATCTAGGGGCAACTGAAATACTCTTCAAAGACCAGGGGAGCAAGCAGGTGCCATGGCTCTCTCTCTGCCTAAAGGGGCTTGTGCCCACATCTGGCATGCCAGTTTTTGTGGCTGCCAAAGTGGGGATGCCCCATGACCGCCTGGCTCTGGAGAGATCTAGTCTAAGCTGTCTTAGACTGAGACTGAATCCGGCGTAGGCAAAGCTCTAGTCTAGAAAGGCACAAGCATTGCACCCTTCAGGGCATCATTTACCAGTTAGAACCTATGCGGAAGTACCAAGTGACAGGCAATTAACCCAATACAAAGCCTCTATAGTTTGTTACTGATGTATTCGCAGTCTATGTGTTCCTCATAAAGAATATCAACCATTCTGAACATGTCTTACTTATTGTTGCCTTCTATAAATCGTTGTGTTAAAATTGTTAATATAATAATTTTATATTCAATAAAAATAATTTTTATATAAATTATTGAATTTTATATTCAATAAAATAAATTTTTGCCATTTTTTATGGCAACTTGGCTATACGAAAACTAAACGTGGTTTAACTGAAAACTAAAGTCAAGAGTCTGGTGCCCAGAGTGAGCAAAGAACTAAGTGTCACAAAAAAACAAAACGAAACAAAACAAAAACAACAACAATGTTTTGGTGAATTCCAAGTAACATCACTAAAAACTTGACACTCTTTTCTACTTGATTTTATTCCATCTTCATATTCTAAAGTCAGACTTGACCTCAATAGCGTTGCCTCACTGAAGCCCCACCAATGGCGGCTCCCGTGCTGCTCTGCAGTCATTTCAGATCCGGCAGGAAGTGCCCTTGATGGCGTCTTCGGGTTTTCAGTGACCGTTTGCTGTTCTTACCTCCCTGTCATTTCCCATGCCTAGATGTCATTTTGCATCACCATGTGGGATATGGTTCATTTATCTCACACTCATTTGTGTGGAATTCCTCTTCCTCATATCAGAGCTGGCACCACAACCAGCTGTCAGGTTTTTATACCTGAATTTGTTGAAATTCGATCATTAGAGTCATTTTCTTCAAAAAATGCTACTGCTCTCTTTCTGTTCCTACTTGCCATTCTCTTAATTTAGAGAATGAGACAGATGCTCTGCAAGAATCACTCTCTGCTGACAGTGTGCACATTCTCAGTGGTCACCACAAAGTGGACTTCTGCTGTTATAGTAAAAAGCACTCTTTTAGCCTTAAAACTCATTTTAAATTTTGAAATAATTCCCAAGCGGCATATTACAGAGTAGGACCTGACTCCCTGAAATGTGTTTTACACCTGATCTTAGCCAAAATGCTGAGACAGAGGAAGCAAGCACATACAATGGGCTAAAGACAGTTTATTCAATAAGTGGTGTTGGAAAAACTGGACAGATACATGCAACAACTGAAATGAAACCATCTTCTTACACCACACACAAGAATAAATTCAAAATGGATCAAAGACTTGAATGTTAGAGCAGAAATCATGAAAATCCTAGAAGAAAACATAGGCAGCAAAATCTTGGACATTGCTCAAAGAAATTTCTTATTAGATATATTTCTCCAGGCAAGGGAAACAAAAGAAAAAAAATTAACAAACGGGGCCCCATCAAACCAAAAAATGTTTTTGCACAGCAAAGGAAATCATCAACAAAATAAAGAGACAACCCACAGAATGAAAGAACATATTCACCAATACATCTGATAAGATGTTAATATACAACAATTTTAAAGAAATTACAAAACTCAACAACAAAAATCAAGCAATCCAATTTAATAAATGGGCAAAGAACCTGAATAGACACTTCTCCAAAAAGATACAAAAATGCCCGATAGATATATAGAAAGATGCTCAACATCACTAATTGTCATAGAAATGCACACTAAAACCACAGTGAGATACCATCTCACACTTGTCAGAGTGGCTATCATCAATAATTCAACAAACAACAAGTACTGGAGAGGATGTGGAGAAAGGTGCACTGTTGGTGGGAATGCAGACTGGGGCAGCCACGGTGGAAAGTTGTATGGAAGAATACCTAAGAAAATTAAAAATGGATCTGCCTTTTGACCCAGGGACCCCACTTTTGAAAATATATCCAAAGGAACCCAAAACACTAAATCAAAAGACTATAAGCACCTTATGTTCTTTGCAGCATTATCTACAATCACTAGATATGGAAGCAGCCCAAGTGTCCATCATTAGGTGAGTGGATAAAACAACAATGGGAAATTAATACATGGAATTCTACTGGGCCATAAAAAAGGAGAAAATTTTAACCTTTGCAACAAGATGGGTGGACCTACAGAACATTACACTAAGTGAAATAAGCCAGTCAGAGAAAGACAAATACTCATATGTGGAATCTAATGAACAAACTGAACTAACAAGCAAAACACAGACAGACTCACAGATGGAGAGCAGACGACAGCTAATGCAGGGGGAGGAGGCGAGGGGGTGGAGGGATTAAGCAAAAAGGAAAGAGGACCCAAGGACACAGACAACAGTGTGGTGACTGCTGTGGGGAGGAGGGGATAAGGGGACTGAATGGTAATGGGAAAATACAATAAAGATTAAATTTAAAAATAAAACACACCAAAAAGAAAAAAGAGAAGTGTTTTATGATCAGCCTTACTAAAAGTATTTCCTTCACCCTAAAACCATTGAGCTATTTTTCAGAAATCATTTTTAAACGGCACCAGTATCTTTTACTCCATAACAAAATGGGAAAGCATCTTTAGGGAAGATGAACATTAGAACTCAAATACACTGAAGGACTATCACTGTGACATCACGGATAAATTATTGAGATCAGACTCATCCTGTCGTTTCGAGGATGATGGATACATGTGAAAAAGGGGTCATCTAAAAATAGGTAGATGAAGCCCTGGCTGGCGTAGCTCAGTGGATTGAGCACAGGCCTGCGAACCAGAGGATCGCGGTTCGATTCCCAGTCAGGGCACATTCCTGGGTTGCAGGCCAGTTCCCTGCAGGCCAACTCCCAGCAGAGGATGCGCAAAAGGCAACCATACATTGATGTTTCTCTCCCTCTCTCCTTCCCCTCTAAAGATAAATAAATAAATAAATTTTAAAATAAATAAAAATAAAAATAGGTAGATGAATAGACCCTAAAAATATTAAAAACAGAGAATACCAATGCTGAATTTTGGTTTTGCTAACATCATGATTTGCTTTCTCATTAAATTTGCATTGAAATACTATGGTTAGATGTTCTTAAATTTTTTGTACCAATTTTTAAAATCTATTTAAGCCTATTGACCTCTTTCTCAGAATAAAGTTTTTTCAATATATAAAATGAAATAAATAGGATTACCAAGGAAAACAGTTATCAAAATACTCAAAAAACAAATCAATGAAGTAGTAATAAGTTACCTTTTATTGATAAAGAATAAGACCTAATAGCAGATCTAAATAACCTAATTACAAATGGTATTGAACATAAATGTTACTCTGAGATATCTTTAACACCTGCAATAAGCTATGAAAATATCTGTCATCTTTATGAGATACCAGGTCACAAATACTGCTAATACTGCTATTGGTTTTTGCTTATATTCACAAGGAAAAGAAATAGCATATTTCAGTTTGAAGTAAAAGAAAATAAAGATGTATTTTTTCCAACTAAATTCACAGATCTCCTGAATCCTATTTTCTGTAGAGCGTTTCCTTGCCCTGTATAGTATCTAAACATTTCTATATAGTCATCTATAGATTTAGGTGTTAGTTATTCAACAGATCACGACTGAGGGCAGACTCATCATCTTAAATTAAGTTAGGGAGGGGCTCGGTAAACAATGTGGTACTATCTCAAAGAAGCTTATAGTCTAGTAGAGGAACAAAATTCATCAATTACCACAATTAAACATTAAAGATACTATGTAGAAAAAAAATCTAGTGCAGAAAAAGCCCACGTGAGGCGAGGGCCAAAGAGGCCAGGTCCCAGAAGCAGAGGTGTGTCACCAGCCTGACTTATGGGTTATGGATGGGAAAGAACTCTCGAGGCAGAGAGAATTTGATGACCCAAAATACTTAGATATAAAACAGTTCTAAAAGAGGTGATCATCTGATATGGCTTGAGATCTAGTTTGAGGATCTTTTACCCAAATTATATTGTATTCACTGCGTATGAAGATGCTTAAACATATCCAAATTCATGAGAGAAACTTTATGCCAAAATTAATAGTTAAGGATCAGTCAATTCCACACAAGTGTTTGGACTTTCAGCATTATTTGTTGAAGGAAGGAAGGAACAGTACATATTGGAACCCTGTAGTGGTTTGGGTGATACTTAACAGGTCTTATAAGAACCACCAGGTGGCAGGGATTTAGTCCAAAAATGGCTGTTAACCAAGAGCAAAACTCAGATGATGAAATGCATAATAGCTTTTGTTGTCTTGATTCTTACCATCTGAGTTCATTAAAGTCAAATGAATTTCGTGAGGAGATGAACTGAAGAATATTTTTAGCCCTTTGTCCTAGAGAAATACCTGTTTATTGAACTGGTTTATGAAACTGAATTTGAAAGCAGCAGTAACACGTACACTTCTCTCAGCAAAGAAAAAAATAACAAAAGGAGGATTTTCGAGGCTAAGTCGTAACTCTATAGGGATTTCTACTCCTCAGTCTCCAAAATCAGTAAGAGGAGGATTACAACCACAAAAAGTCATTATATTGTCACATATTATTTGAAGAAACAAAGTGTGTGAGACTGATGCCTTTCTATGGGTGTCAAATCTCAAGTCACTGTAGGACAGGCCTCGGTTTGAACAGCAGGAAGAAGGATCTGAAACACAGCATCCCCAGCCACGTACAGGACGACTCCACCGGCCCTTGGTATGCCTGGTTGCCTTGAGTGGGACACTGAGCCAAAGAGAGGTCACCCAAAGGGGCCAATCCAGAAAAGAAACCAGATCACGCGGGGAACATCTTCAGAAAATGAGGATGTTCCATGGAATTGCATGACAGGAGCCACCGAGGGCTCCTATGGGAGAGTCGGACAAGCCACTTTTGCTCAGAATTAGAACAAGTGAGTTACAGAGAGATGGGATTCTGCTTTTGAAAGGGAAGGATTTGTTTTCATAACTGGGACAGACAAGCTAAGGGAACTCTGAGGTTTTCCTCAGTGGACTCTTGCAGGAGAGGCTCAAGTGTGAGTTGGAGCATTAAAACCCAGACGGCCCACTCCAGGGACCGCACTCTCAGAGAGAGGAAGCAACAACACGGGAAAACACACTGCATGGGGCCCGGACCAGAGCACCTGTTCAATCAGCAGTTCTTTTTGTGTGTGCTTTCCCCTTTTGTTATCACTTAAGTTCGATTGCGTAGCCTCATTTTTACTTCAGAAAATAAATCTAACTCGATTTATTTACCCACATAACTGTTTTACACATGCTTATAAAAAAGGTTATAATACTCAATGTTCACAAATTTACTTTTCAGTCATCAAATACACTGGTACGTATTTATCTCATTTACTTAATTCATACTCATGGCGAACTAAGCATAATTCTTGATCCATAATAAGTACTCGGCAAGTCTTTGTGAGATATCAACAATTATCCCTATTTTACACAAACTGAGTCTCAGTGTGTAAGTCCCCAGTTTCTAAACTGCAGAAACAAGAGTTTAATTTATCATTCCTGGATCTTTTTCCTGTATTTCTTTTTGCAATGGTGCAATTAGCACAGGTGAAAAAAATAATACCTATACATAAATACAAAATAAAGGCACATATGTGTGTGTGTGCGTGTGAGGGAGAGAGAGGCCTCCAAAAAACTCCAAACATACTGAGAAGTAGTCCCAATTTAACAAGACTAAGAAAGTTCCTGATGATGAGCTTTGCTACTCATCAGAGAAGAACCATTTAGTTCCATAAAAGAGCACACTGTTGTTCCTTCCAAAGCTATGTGAATATATATATTACCTATACATACATATACAGATGTTTCCCAGTTAGTAAGCTATTAAACAGTGGTGAACTATCTCAACATTGGCTAGCACTAACGTGATGCAGGAGAAACTCTACAGAGAATATGCAGAGCAGCCGCGTTTAAGTCACCGACAAGGGTGAGGTTAATTAACACTATTCTTAGAAATGTCAAGCAATCAGCAAGAACAGTATTAAATTGGGGTCACTGGAAGTTCCCCCTGCACTCAGCATGCTGACTATATTATATTATTTATAATAATCTGTGCCAGCCTATAATGGCTTATGTATTTATAGGCTATTCAATGAAGTTTACAAATTCAGGTTTCATTCAAATTCAGCCTTTTCTTTGTTTGGTGAATTGACTTGAAGTATTCATTATGGGCCAGACAGTATGTAGAGGGCTTTACATGTGTGGTTTCAGTTAATAACTCAATACATATCTAATTGTAAACTCCAGTTTTCAGAGAGGACAGACCACAGGCACTGGGTAAAACCTGGGTCACAAGGTGAGCCAGGTTTTGAACCCAGGTACTCTGAGTTCCAAGCCATCTAACCCTGCACACTCAGACTGAGCACCACGGCAAGGCACCATTCGGGTTCAGGGGAGCACAAGCCTTGGGGGTCTGGGTGAGACAGCCCTGCCCTGAGAGAAGGAAATGAGTTCCATTATTAGAAGGCTGGTCCCAGGGAGCCTTTCCGGGGAAGATCGGCACAATTAAAGCCCAGAGGAGTGCTGGGGATCAGGGTTGTGTCTGAGCCAGTGTGATCACAGGGAAAGTGGCAGAAACAGACACCAGGAACCAGACTGGAGCAAGATAGAGCCCCGAAAGGAGGGTGTGGGGAGGGTCACTCCCAGAAGAGAAAGCCTCACGTCCACAGAAGCCTGCTCCTCACCCATCCAGGAGGGCTCCCCAGCCCTGGCCCTGGCACATGGCTCGCTTCAGCTAGTCTACGTCCTCGAAGGACAGTGCTGTCCATAGTCAAAGAGAAGTAAACAGCGAAGGTCATAATTTAGCGTGCAAAATTTCAGGAACATCTTCAGTGGACATGCATATTTTGTTACCAATAAAGAAATTATATTCACGTTTCATCCTCTCCCTCTCATTCTCATTCTCCCCCACCTCTCTCTCTGTCTCTCACACACACACCCCTGACTCCCCGATACACGTAATCATATGATGAATATTCATAGGATGAAGATGAATATTCATATGAGACTGGACAACTCCTCCTCAAGCCTTCACGGGATCGACAACGGGATGGACACACACCTGGTTGTGCCAGTGAGGAGGTAGCTTGCTGAGGGGATAGCACTGAGAGAGGGCCAAAATTAAAATGCTGATTCAGACAGGATATCTCTGAGGTAGCGTCTAAATGAAGCTGACTTCCACCTGTGACTTTCTAGGAACATACAGGAGCATGCGCAGATCCTGGTCACTCTCTCGTAGACACTGGCATTGTGTTGGTTTAGGTACCTTTGTGAGCCCATTGAGAATTCCAGGAGTCTTGAAGCCTGAGAACCATCTTTGGAGGAAAGAAGCCCTCTAGTGGCCATCAAGCCTCTTTATTTTATTTTAATTTTTTTAAATAAAAAAATTTACTCATTTCATTTTACTTTCAAATTGTTTTGCCAGGGACTTGCAAGGAGTGAAGACAGCTGCATATGAAATGCACAGGAGAAAGCACAGGTATTTTTCAGGTCATTGGTACAAATTCTCGTTGTAGCAATACTCATTACACAATGGGGCTCAGACACTCCAGGCAGGTAACTTCTTTGGGGAAATACAAATTATGGATGAGCAAAAGTACTGCAGAACACTCAGCTCAAGGTCCTATGGTGCCAAGTGCGACTTTCTCTGCACACACCTCCTTCAGGACCTACGGCCTGGGACCTGGGAGTCCATGTCTTCCGCCTCATATTCATTCAACACGTCTGACTGAGTTACTCCTCAGTCACTTATTCAGGGGATAAAGATATAACAGAATAAAACAGACAGGACTCCTGCCTTTGAAGACTTTACATTCTAACAGAAGTGAAGACAATACACACTAAAGGAAAACTTTCACTGTAGATGGTGGTTGAGCTCTATTACAAAAATACAAAAAGGTATTTAGCTAAGAGGAAGAGCCACTTTAGATACTGTGATTGGTGGAAGTCTCCTAGACCAAGTCGGATTTGCACTAAGTGCTAAATGCTGTGAAATACTTGGCCGTTTAAATGTCCTAGAGTTGGGGACATGCTTAACATGTTGCAGAAGCAGCCAGAGGTCCAGTGTGGGTGAGTATAATGAGAAGAAGCATGACAACAGATAAAAAATTCAATGGATCCATGTTATGGAGGAACTTCTAGAATGTGGCAAGAAGTTTTTTTATCGACTTCTGAACAAACTGAAAAGCAACTGGAGAACTTTAAGCAGGAGTGGTATCTGCTTAAAAGTTTACCCTGGTGCCATGTGGAAAATGGAGGGTTGTGGGGGAGAGGAGGTGAAGCAGAAAACCCACTCAGGAGGTCACTCTTGGAAACATGAAGTGACCCACATGCAATATTAAATTGAGGTCACTGGGAGTTTCCAATGTATTCAGCACACTGAATGACCCAATGATATTTACATTTTTCCCTAAAAAAAATTGTTGTCTAAGAGTTTATATATTCTCAGCGTATTCCAGTAAGGTTTACTGAGGCTAATTCTCTTCTTGTTTTTGCTGTTATTGTTTTTATTAAGCCCTTGCCCTAATTTCCTTGTTGTTGACAGAGTCCCCAGTGTGAGAAAACCAGCATTTAACTCAGTTCAACCACCATTTGTCAGGGGACATTGAGCAGCTCCCTGAGCCACTTTGGGTCATAATCTTTTTTTCCAAGAATGAGTGGGGTCAGCATAGGCTCCTTGGGCTCTGAAACTATATCATTGTTCATAGAACTGAAGTAATTATAGCTTGGTCAGAATTAGCTTTGTCATTTATTATTCAGAAGGGAATATTAATCGACCATGAGCCTAGTGACCTCAGTATTGGTTATATATTTGTGCTGGCTTTAAATCATAGTTCCATTTCTGTTACTGTACTATAATTCTCTAAAAATATCTAGCTTATTTGGTTTTTACTCCTGCCTTCATAATGTATTTCATGAAAGCAAGACCCTTCTCCATTTTTAAAAAACCTGTTGTGTCCAGCCTTTAGAAAGTGCTTAGAATATAGCAGATGTTCCATGAACACTAGTTGAATGGATTCATCAATGACTCGTTTGCCACATTCGTGGGAATGCCTCTGCACTAAGAGGCACAGAAATTCAACAGACTGACCTACAACCAACTTTTGTTTATATATTGTTATAGACAAGTACTTTTCATGGTTTTCAACATCATGAACTCCTTCATTTACTTAAAATCTTCCATAAAAATATGAAAAGCATATGAAAACCAGGCTCGCATTGAAGAAGGGATGGAAAGCCCAAAGTTTTGCCCAATGCCTTTGTTTTCTAATTCCTCCACAAGCAACCACTGAAGTATCTCCATAAATAGTTTGAAAACTGCTGGGAATCCTGACTACCAAGCTCTTTCTAACTCACAGATGCTAGAGTTGATTAATCCCCAGTCACTTGCCAAACACCTCATTCAACAGCTGAGTCTTTGCTGATCAACTCCAGGGAAAGAAATCCATACCCTGTAATATTTAAACATCTCTGTTAGAAAGTACTGCCTTTATCTGGTAAAAATCTGTCTCCCTGGCCTGCATTCAATCCTCATGAATCTCAACCAGCTGGTTTCCTCTTGCACAGGACAAACGTTTATCCATTGGAGGGAAGCTGTGTCTCATGGCTTCCCCGTCCAGAATGGACATTGCCTAGTTTTTTGTTCGCTTGACTTAATATTGATTCACCGTCCCCAGGGTCTCCCAAATTTGCATAGTCAAAACTTTCCCTCTCTTGTCTGGGCACAATTTGACAAGCACTGGGGAAGAAATGGTACCCTGATTAAACCACAAAGATCCCAGCAAGTATTCTCCACTCAGAATAGACAAGACTATCTGATCCCACTTTTCTGTTCACAGTAATTTTGTTCATGCCAAGTGATATCCATTGAGTCTTGAGGCATGTATGTCATGCTGGGATTTGCCCACAAACTTTGCTCATTCCATGGCCACTACCTCCTCAGGGATGCTTCTCTCTCCAGCCCGGGCTACACTGTCCAGGAAACTGCTTCACCTTTTATTGCCTCTGACACAACATTTTAAGATGTTTACTGTAATCATTACTGTGCAACAAATAGGAAGGAAGTAACATAGATTTGAAAATATCTCATAAAGTCCTAGACGGCGCTACCTCTGGATTACAGTGAATTGCGGGCGAACCGTCTTACTGAGTATCTCCTGGTCTCCTTGACTACATAGATGCTCTGAGGATGTACATCTCCAAAGAGCATAAACTTAGGGCGGACATGCACAGGGATCTAAATGCTGCCCCATTACAAACTAGTGCTGATGTTGGCAAACAGCAACATCATGAGGGTCGTCATTTCCTCATTTCTAAAGTGAAAAATACCATGTTGTAGGATCACTGGGGAGAATAGCTTCCCTGATCATTTAGCATAAGTTAAGCTGAGGTGTGTCTCTCTTTTAAGTCTTTTTTTCTGGGGATTACTTACATTCATTTATTCTAGGAATGAACATTGTTTTCATGGGATTATGCAGAAAACATATTATGGGGAGTGGTAACACAAGTTAACAGACCGAGAAGCTCAGCCTGCGATGCCTTCATTAAAAACCTTACTCAATTAAATAGCTCAGGTAGGTCTCATGACCAAGGTTTACTTTCCCTTTGAAGAACAAAGAGTCCTTGTTGCTCCAAATCCTGATGAGGTAACACCAAATTGTTTACAAAAAGTGGGCCAATTACTTGAATATTTAAAAATGATTTTTTTTCATTTACTCATGTTCTGCATATCAAAGAAATGAGAGCAGCAGCTAGCAGCCAGAGGCCGTACTAATTGCCCTGAGTTTTTAACATAGTAAAAGCATCTGTTCTATTGTATAAGTAAATATAACCCCATATCTACCTCCCTTCTGTACCTTTGTAGGAATTTGGGGGGGAAGGATCCAAATGTTATATTGCTGGTAGATACTGGAACAGAGATTCAAGTGTACATTTTGAAAGCAGGAGTTACAGTAAATAAATGAACATATATGATGTCTGTCCAGAAAGTATCCAGCCATGTGCTATGGAAAATAGAGACATTTATTAAAGAAGATACAAGATACAAGAAACACTGTACATAGGACAGTGATACCTCAGTCCCCATCACAGTAGGCACCATAGGACCTCACACATTTCTCCCGACTGCAGCATGATATTCTTTCTGTGCTGGTAGAAGCTATGGAAGGAAAATCGCCATGACAAGTTTCATGCCAAGATGCTGCATCAAAATCTCGGACACAGCAGTTTTTGGAACCCCCAGATCAGCTTCTAGTTCTCACACTGTCAGTCACGGATCTTTGTTGATTGCAGCCCACAAAGGTTCAACATTCTCAGGTGTTCTGGTTATTACTATGCCTGAGATCCACTACTATTCAGAACGTGGATCACTTTCAACAGATTCTTGACCATCTTTGAAGCATCTTTGCCACACTTTTATTGGTGCTGCACTCATTGTGTCGCCCCCAAAAGTCCTCTGAATCGTGAATAGTTTCCATGGAGGAATGCTCAAGCTTAACCCAAAATGTGATGCAGATTCGTTGCTCTACTCACTCAGTCATTTGGAATGCGAAGGCAACACAGTACATAGTCTCACTCAATGGCCTCTACCGCCCCCACTGACTAGTGCAGTGAAGTTGTCATTGTTCATGCACATTCCAGTCCACTCTTCCTTGGCTTCCAGGTTACATGGATATCATACAAGCAGTTCTCATTATATTAATAATGGGTGGACTTTTTCCAGACAGACCTTGATATACCTCTAAGAAGAAAGAGAAATATTTGAAAAGAAAAGGAGTCACAGAAGAATGAAGGGAAGTGGGACATTCAGCACTCTTCCATTTAGTCGGGATTTTGACTTCTAGAAGGGGTGAGGTCAACTCATGTTGAATGAGAAGCTAATTTCATCATTACCTGCACTTCTCCCATTCCCACTGCCTAGGCATTCTCTCCCCACCTGGAACCCTCTCATTCACATTTCTACAATAGCCTCAATGGCCACATTTTCTATAAATTCATGGGAGGTATTTATTCTCTTCTCTGAGCTCCCATTACACTCAATCCATACACCTACTATACCATTTCTCTGCTATTTTTAGAATCTATAACCCCCTGTCTCTTTCTTCATTAGACAATGAGATCTCCAAAGGCAAGACTCATGTCCCACCATTCTTCATGCCTCTAAGTTCTACCACCACCGTTAGAACACAGTGGATGTTCAGTACATGATTTGGAGGTAAAGGATGGAAAAAATACCCTTGTTTCTGTCTGGATTTCTCAACATTTTACTTCTTCCATAACTAGTATAAACTAACATCAATCTTCTCCAAGGTCTTCAAGTAAATTAGGTAATTCGGGAGCTCTTTCTAATAACTTTAATGCCAGCGCTTTCTACATACCTTTCGGGATGTTGTCAACTACCTGCTCATTGGGATTACATTCTTTCTTTCTAGGCATCCAAATTCTTGATATGCCTAATGTAACCTAAACCCAGTTATAACAAGTTATAGAGAATGAACATTGAATTTCTAATACCTATGTGAATGGTTCTCTCTTTCAAAAATTCTCTTAAATATTTTCTTAAATATTATATTCTCTTTTTCAATCACCAAGAGAACACTTCACAAGCATACTTTTCTTGCCCTAATTTATTAAACTCTAATTTTGGTAGCGTTTCCCTGTGCCAATCTATAAAAACATGTCAACTGAAGGGACTCTACATACACCCCATTTCAACGTCCAGTTTGCTCCTTTCCAAGCACAGAAGTTCACACCTGGTGGACCTTCAAGATAGAGGACTTGCATCATTGAACCAGCAGATTCTACTTGTCTCTGGACCTATTTGTCTAGCTTTGAGTAAATCTTCCAAAAGGGCCTCCACTCCTATCCCACACTAAAATTTTCCAGTGTGATAGATTTTGAACCAGTCCACTTAAACTCCAGCCTAAATTGGTTATATAAATCCTCTACACAATTTTGACTCATCTATAATTAATCATCATAATGAAATTGTTAAATTACCTTTATTTCTAATACCATAAATCCTTCATACCATATAATTTGTGGTATGATTACATGAATAGCTGAGTAGCATAATTAGCACATTCCTGAGACCTAGAGCATGACCTTGGATTGAATTCTGTTAGTGCTCCTTACCTCATTATCAGTGACTCCAATAGGAGATTACAAAAGCCGTTGTTCTTTTCCTTGTGGCTCTTTTTCCTGAGAGCTGTTTGCACAGGGAGTGTCTCTCCTAATGTGCTTTCTAGTTTCCTGCATTTTTCAGATATTTTGACTCTCGGGTTTAAGTTCAGTAAAGCACAATGGTAAGCATTAATTTAAATACACACATTTCACAAAATATTTTTATATATGCATAGTATATGGAATAACCCCCATATAAGACCCTACACTACAATCAGTGCAAGCTGCTGGTTCTTTCCAAGGCTAGGCTAGAACTAGTCCACTTTCATTCTCAATGCATTCTACTGGCCAAAGCCAGGGCTAACTTCATGAGCATATAACCTCTGCAGTTGTACAGGGCTCCATTCTTAAAAAAGGCTGAGTGCTTGGTTTAATGCTCTACTATCTGCCACCTCGACATTTTTAATAATGTTAGAATGAAGGGCCCCACGTTTTCAATTTCTGGGCCCCACAAATGTGGATGTGCTCTTGGTCAACACCAGTCACAAAGTCATCCCAGATTCTAGAGAAGGAGAGATAGAAGAGAGAGGCAGGCTACTTCTTGATGAGTAGAAAGCATATATGTTCAGGAAAGGAAGGATTTGGAGACCGCTGTGTCCCTGTTTTACTAATAAATAAACTGAGAGGAGAGAAGGGAAGTAACTTTTACCGAGATACAGCTCTGATACCCACTAGGTAACCACTATGCTTAGTCCAGAGCACACTGGGGCCACAACCATGAAATGGATGGGCTCCTGCTCATGTACAGTCACTGGAACTGTTACCAAGGTGAGAGTGCATTTGGACACAGTGTACTTCCTTTCAATATATCAACACCCAGTTTAGTTCCCTGGGCTGGCATCTCTTTGCCAACTCTGATTGTTCAGACTCCAGTGCCTAAAACCAGCCATTTGTCCTTCATCCTGCCAGGCCAGGTTATGAGCTTTTTCTATTCCTAGTTAGAAACAGGGAGCTTGGAAGAGGAGAAAGACAGTATTGGGGCCAGGCAGGGAAAAATCCAACACAAGTCAGGGTAGGTTCACAGGTTAAGAAAGAAAGTCAAGTCAAAAGATGAGATCCTCAATCACAAGACTAAAGATGAGATTCAACAGGGTAAAGAAATGGGGAATGATTAGCATAAGGTTAGCTTCCAAATTTGAAATCTTAGAAATGTAGCAATGTTGAGAGATTTACTGTTAGGTAACCAATGGTTTGATAGACTGAGAAATCATAAAGATATATGGGAAATAGATGGCCACACTTTGATTTTCAATTATTTTCTTATACATGAACTTTTTGTTGTTTCCACTTTTGCACCACCGTTACTGACAATGCTACCAAGCATTTTAGGAGCCCATGCATTTCAGGGTGAAAGTTCAGTGCCCAGGCCCTCCATCCACCCAGGCGGCCTCACTCGGATCCTGCCTGTGCTGTTACTCACTAGCTAAGTGACACAGGGCAAGATGCTCCCCCTTTGCTGCCCTGTTTTTCTCATGTGCAAAATTGTGGAGCAAATAATTCCTGGTTCATCAAGTTTGAGGCTGGATTAAATGGGATTTTTAGTGCTCAGAGACTGAAACATTGTAAGTACTCAATAAATGTTAACTATTTTTAAGTCTTTATGTGTCTATTACAACATAATGTACAAGTTAAAATAATTCTACCTTTGAAATTACCATAGCAAATGAAAGATACTACTTTGAAAGATATTTCAAATTGCCCTTAAAATTTTTCATTGTGCTTGTTTTTTCATGTCCATTTCAATGTATTAGACCACTTAATTTTTCCTGAATCTGATTAGTGATTTAGTATAATTTTAATTAATCCATGTTAATTTGAACATGTTTTTTATATTTTAGTGTGTCTGAATATGTTTATACCTTATTCACTGTTTCTTACTTCTGCTTATTCTCCTATTGGGTTGTTCTTTGCTCTCTTATTAAATGGGAAAATTAATACCAAAAACACACATACACAAAAAGCCTTTTTTTCAAATGTTTTCCTTCAAAACCCAGAAAAGTTTGTCTTCTATCTCTTGTCTTCAAATATATACAGGGTGGTTTTTTCTTTAGGTTTTTTTATTTTTTTATGTGATAAAAATCTTTCTACTATTGATACTCTCGTTATTAGTCTTTTTTGTTCTGCCTTTAGGGTTTCAATCATTCCAAACCTTAGGGTATTACTGATGAAAGAGGCGGAGCAGAAAGTGCGTGTAGACGTGATTACTTCTGGTAGAACCTAGACCATGGACATCTCTGCAGATGTGAGGTGTGAGCTGAGAACAACAGGATGAGAATGACTTCACCGTGTGCAGAGGCAGAGAGGAAATGAGAGAGGCAAAGAGCCCCAAGATTGGTTCCGTCTGAGCCCTAAAAAATAATTAGTATGGCTGAACAAAGTGTCTGTGGGGAGGAATGAGCAGAGACCAGCTCTAAGGGAAACCTTCCTCACCACAGGTTTTGTACCTGTTCTATTACCATAGCCTCCATTACAAGCGACCCAATGTGAGATAATGAACTCAGGGACCTACTAGCACAGCGAGCGTCGTCTGAGACATGAATAAAATTAGCTTAGCCACTGGGGTCAAGGGAAGGGTAAAGCGGAGTCTGCTGATTCTTCCACATGACATCATTCTTTCTCTCTCAAAAGCAAAAGGCCTGACACAAAAAACCAATGATGATATGTCATAGCAAATAACCCTATGAGAAATTATCTATAAAAAGAAACGAAAAAGGCTACACGCAGTGGCATATACAGAAAGCTCTCCCAAACGACAAATGCCTATGGAAGTACTATAAAAACAGTACTGCCATACTTGGCCACGTATAATGCACACCCATGTCTTTGCCCATTATGCAGGGGATTACTACAGCCATGGTATGAAGTCATTATACCCACGTCTAATGTGCAACCTTATTTTTCCCTCGAAAATTTGGGCAGAAAAGTGCTCATTATAAATGGCAAAATGCAGGTAACTGAGTAACTTTAAGAAATATAAAAGCCATCATTTCCTCAATTAAGAGGTAAATGGTGTTACTGTAGGGCAGGAACCACTCTGGAGTGTGTGGATATGCATGATTTACACGTGTATGAGATACGTGAGCATGTGTGTGTGTGTGAGAAAGTGTGTGTGTGTGTTTTGAAGACATTTCAGAATAATTATCACACGGTCCCACTGACTGGTTCTCCAGCTTCCGAATTCCACCAGCGCAGACAGGCAGCTGGTGTTGCTGCTCCCGGAGCCGCACTGCTGGAGTGAGCTGGTTTAATCGAGGTTCGCCCACGGTGTGCAATGCTCACGCGTATCTCCGCACCCAAAGGCGTCCACACCACACTTTGGGTTTTAAAGCAGAGTACGTCCTCCGAGAACAGTTGCTCAGCCACAGCCTAAGCAGCAGGGCGAGCAGGGGTGAGCCCCCGTGGGAGGCCGCCTGGGGAGTGGTACGCTGCGCTGCTCAGAGGCAGTTGCCTGAGACACAGCAAGGGCAGCATTGGCTCAGACTTCCCGTGCCCTGGGTCAGGGATGCTCCTCTTGATGACATCGTGTGTGCGCCTCATCTCTGGCGCCCTGTCAAACACAAATACAGAGCTCAGGGCAGCGGACGTTCTTGAAGGGTTACAATCAATTCATGGCGACCGAAACGCAGCTTCCGTGCACCACTCCTGAGCTCTAAACAGCCACGTCCTGCGACTCTCGCAGACAATGCTGATTAAACACTAGGCCTGCTCTGCAGTATCCACCACGCGGACTGGTCACTTTCCAGTATCAGGGACTTTTTTCATATAATTCACAATGTATTTGATAAACTTTTTATATTATTGCAATCACAATCCAGTCCCTGCTTCCCAAAGTTACACCCAAGTTGTCCAAGCAGAGATTGGGTGGTTCCAAATCTGCAAACATCCACCTGCTCACACGCACACACACTTTTTGACAATGTCTTGTCTCTTTCCAGAAGTGACTCCTTTCATTGCTTATGTTTGGGTTTTATCCTGATAGTTCTTAGAGGGCCACTTCAATTCTAAGGCTTGGGGAACGTCTGATGTTACGTAACACAGAGACCGGGGGCTCCATGGGGAGGGCAGGGGACTGACCCGCAGAGGTCACGGTCGTGGGCAGACCTGTGCTGGAGGGCAGTTCAGGGGGACGGGAAGGACTTTCCAAGGTGTTTACGTGAAGTGGTTCAAAACTGCGCATCAGTACATGTTAATCATAGTAGAGGAAAGGAGCCAGAGCCAGAGTGATGAAAGGAATAGAACATCAGGACCAAATAGTGCGGGAGGGCAGGAATTAGGAAACGTGAGAGGAACAGGCACAGGAGTTGAGGTTATGATGGGCAGGCCAGATGAGCTGGGGACAAAAGCTGTGACCAACATACAGCCACATAAGGACTTCCTCATCCATGGTTTTTGGCTTGCTGGTCTAGGGTGGAGGTCGGCCAGGTTACAAGGGACACAGAAACACACAGCAGGTGTTGTCCTAAACACTAAGGATACTGTTCAGCCATAAGAAAAAAGGAAATCCTACCATTTGGAAAAATACAGATGGACCTTGAGGGCGTTATGCTAAGTAAAATAAGTCAGACAGAGAAAGACAAATACTGTGTGACTTCACGTATATGTGGAATTTAAGAAAGCCAGACTCACAGAGAGTAGAAAGGTGCTCCCCAGCAGCTGGGAGGTGGGAGAAGTGGGGAGATGCCGGTCAAAGGATATAAGCACTCGGCAGTAAGACAAATAAGTTCCAGGGATCTAAAGCTGAGCGTGTTTATCGTAGTTAATAATACTGTCTCGTCTACTGGAGAGTTGCTGAGACAACGATGTTAAATGCTCTCAGCATAAAAAGGAATGGCGACTGTGTGATGTGAAAGTGCTGTCAGCTGGTGCTGCGATGACGACCACTCTGCAATACCTAAGTGTATCACGTCCACACGTCGTTCACCTCCAACTGGCACAACGGTATATGTCAATTATATCACCAGGTTCCCTCAGCTTCCGTGGTGAGAATGGGACACGTGGCCCTACCAGTGCCAGTGTAAGTCCCTGACCTGGTTCTGTTGGGAAGGGGCAGGGGCTATAGGAATATGAGGTCAAGGCTACCAGAAGCCTACTTCCCTGCTGCTCTTGGAAGACGCGTGCTACTGTAGAAGCAAAAGAGATACTTACAGAATGAAGAACAGAAATGAAAGACCAAAAAAAGGAGAAAGAATAACGGCAGCAATGCAGTCCTGGTCCAAGAAGGGTCAGCTCCTACCTTACACCATCTGCAACCTTCCAGGCGAAAACTGACATTTTAGCTTTTGTTGTTGTTGCTGCTGCTGCTTGGGTGTTCCTGAAAGTAGGGTCTGAGGCACAGGCTCCCCAGTGGTTTAATCTGGGCATGGTCCCAGGGAGCAGGAGCCCAGGACAGGAGGCGGGCAAGAAGGAGAGGAACGGTGATGCTAAGGTGCACTGTACTTTTTTCCTGCTTGGATCATGAATTAGTATGTCTAATGCTGCTATGCTTTTGACCTGGAACTGAACAATGAAGTCAATCCATGGTGGGTACTGGGGTCCAGGTTTCTTACTGTTGGAGTGGGAATTTATAGATAAGCAGAGAAAGAAGCTAGAATGATATTTATAGTGTGAGTTAGACTTGGGGACAATATAAACTCATGTTTAACTTAATATAGACACTTATGGTTATATGGATACAGTCATGAGTATATACACAGGTTAGTATGCATACATGTATTTCCTTCTGTCTGCCCAGCACAGCCGGTACCAAAATCTTGGTTTCTGACACTATCCGCCAATAAAAGAGACCAGTGCTCCATGGAGAAATGACTGATTCTTGAAATGGAGTAGGAAGTCCACAGAATCAGCCTGGAGCCCTTTACAAGGCCGGAAGTAATAAAGTCCTGTTGACAAAGCAAGCACGGCGATGGAACAATGCCAAAGGGGCATGGGAGGGGGCTGAAAGAGCTCCCAGTGTCCACAGCTGGAGCAGTGTGAGCACAAACCCATGCTGATACAAATGACTGAATACATGAATATATGAGAGAGAAGGGACAAAGAATTATGGGTAATTTATGTAAACATTATGCTCTTAAGAAGGTGGGTGTAACTTTCACTCTATAAGCATGGGCTGCACACAGTAAATTTCCACCAAAGAGTACGGTATGGAACGGGTGAGGGGGGTGGTGAGCGGGTAATTTTATAGCAGAAAAGAGAAACCTGAGAAGCACTACTGCAGCTACATGTTTAGTCATGGTTGGCAGAAGTAGGTTTATAGTTGTGAGTACACAAAACAGAGTTTATTCTTGTATTATTATTCATTAATTATCACATTATCTCCCATACAAAAAAACTATAAAACTACTTTTGCCCACCCTGGCACGACGTGACAAAAATCTCATCACTGTGATCTTCTCCGAAACCCATAAACCCAATCCGATGACCAGAAAAACATCAGACAAATCCCAGGTGACAGACATCCTGCAAAATACCTGACAAGTACTCCTCAGAACTGTCAAGGTTGTTTTTGTCTTTTTTCAAAAAGAAAATTCGAAAAGCTGTCACAACCAAGAGAAGCCTTAGAAGTCATGGCAACTGAATGTTCCTGTAAGGCACCCTGGGACAGAGAAAGGACATCAGGCAAAAACTAAAGACGTCTAAATAAAGTCTGGACATTAGTTAACAATAGTGAATTAACACAGACTCATTCATTACAACGAATGTGCCACACCAGTGTAAGACGTTAGTCACAGAGGAAAGTGGGTGTGGGTGTATTGGAACACTCGGTGCTGTCTTTGCAATTTTCTGTAACTATAAAATTGTTCTAAAATTAAACGTTTATTTTTTAAAAAATTTAAAAGCATAATACACATAAAAAAAAACACTCATACCCCGCAAAAGCTAACCAAGAACAAAACGCTTTCAGGCTTATATTAATATAAGTAAACAGGCTTTAAGAAAAAGCATTACTAGAGATCAAAAGGAAGACAATATAATGATTCAATTCACCAGAAAAATGTAACAATTCTGAATTTGTGTTCATCTAATAACACATTTCAACATAAAGAGAAAGGGAAACATTACTGGACGTGCACGAAGAACTAGGCAACTACATGGTCACAATGGGAGATTAAAACGCCATTCTCTCAGTCATTCGGAGAGAAGGATAACCGAAAACAATTCACTAAGGATATAGTCTATTTAAACAATACGGCTTTTGGATAAGACAATTCACCATTGTGAGATACAGCCCAAGAAGTACAGACTGTACTGTCCTTGGTCCAATGAACAAAATGTCAATATTTTCCCAAGTTATAATCACAACCAAACTGCTCCCATGCTTTTCCAAATGCTCCTGCGATTGCGGTGGGGACAGCAATTCCCATCCCTCCCCCCCATACACAGTTTAAACCAGACCCCCTGCATATGTCCATCACGGTCCTTTCAAAATACTGTTTTGAGATGTGCCTTTCACACTGGAACATTAATGTCTTACATATACTTGATCAAATGATATCAAATCAATTTTATAACAGTAGTAAACAATACTCATTAAGCCCTTACTTATTTAGTACTGTAAAGTAGAAATGGTTAGTTTATTATGAGACATAGTAGTATAATTTCTTTAAAAAGTTACTAACACAATGCCTGAGAATTTAAGCTTTCGATGGAGTAGTACTGTTATGACATTAATCACTGTATAGGCAGCTCCCTGTGTTGGGGAGGTGGGGTGAAGTTGTAGAAGTCTAGCCCAGGAGTGGGGTGAGGGTTGGGGTCCTGAAGCCCAGGCAAAGCAGGATGTGGTATTTACCCAGGACAGTCTGAGGTCGCAGTCAGGAGGGGAGATATCCTGGCTGAGGCATCTTCCGGTTTGTATCTGGATAGCGTTTAATGCCACTCTGAAGATAGGATAAGATGCCAGGAAAACCAGAGAACAGTGTGTGAGCCGGCAGACTGGAGTGAGGAAGGTCAGGTACGGGGTAGTGGTTCCAAACAGTTCCTGTGATGGGGAGAGTGCTGGCGTCCCCTTCCACTGTGCGCTCCTTGTTCCCGCAGGGACCATAGATGCGCCCCTCCCGAGGGTGCATCCTGGGGTCCACCAGGAGTGAATTATAAAGCAAAACAAGCCTCTCTGTGTCAACAGAGACCCAGAGCTTCCAAAATGTTCTGCTTGACTCACATCCCTACTTAAGCTTCTTCATGGAAGAGCTCAGAGAGCCAGCTGTCAGAGACAAGGAGAAGGACTCGGTACACACCCGACATAAAGCCCTCTGCTCTTGGGTCTCCCTCAAGGTCAGCAACACGAAGGCAGAGGACAGAATGACAGCAGTCACCCCATTATTCTTTAGAACAGGCACATGTACCAGTGGCAACAGCCCCGTTAGCAACTCTTCTTTGCTCACATAGCAGCCATTTGACATTGACACTAAACACTGCTTCTCCAGCTCCCGGCATCCATCGCCTTTTGTGTCCGACACGGCTTCCTGTCTGTCAGCCAGGGGGCCACTTAGTGTCACTGGGAAGTCCAGCTATGGTATTTTCTTCAAAGTGATGGGCAATACTTTCTCTTGTGCCCCATCCACCAGGGGAAGGGTCATGAGAGAAACTGTGCGTGTGGGTGTGTGTGTGTTGTGGAGTGACCAAAGATAAAACTGTTCATACTGTTTCACAGCAGCCTCGGTGCCCCATTTACTTAGTGGTTGGCCGACAACCACTAAATGGAAGAGTAAGGAACTGAACACAGATCTGTGGAAATCCGTGTCTGTGCTGAACCATGTATTAAAATTTTAGATTACCAATGTGCTTAAAATATCATGTGAGTGCTGTTGGTAGAGCTTCAGAGTTTGTACAAATGAGCCAGTGCTGGATTAGCATTAATGGCTTTTTATCCACTTTTTTTTTGAACCTGAATTTCTTAGCTCAGTTTTGTGAAAGGGGCTCTGCGTGTGGCTCCTTTCCCACCCGCGCTGGGCGCCTTCCAGGCGTCCTGTATACTCAGATTCACGGAGGTAGCACAGCAGAGGCTAAGGCCTGACCTCCCGCCTTTGCCTCCCAGCTCCTCCCGTGCCAGCCTGTGACCGCGAGACAGTGCAATTACTCACCCTCCCTGTGCCTGTTTAGGGCAGCGATAGCCACCCCGTGATGCCCTGAACGTCCTTCACTCACAGAGTTGTTGCGAGGGTGACATGAGTTAAGGTGGGTAGGAGGTTTAGAACGGTGCCTGGCAGACGGTAAGTGCCATGAAGACGTCTGTTGTTGTCGTCGTCGTTTGTTATGCTGCTGCTGTAATTTTTTCATTTTTACCTATGCAAATCCTCTTCTTCCCCATGCATATGCAAAGTGCCTCTTCTGTCGTGCTGCCCGGATTGCATCTGCTACGTGAGATATGGCTTTTCATGCCTTAAAAATTCCATAAAACCTTAGACTTTTATTTAGCACCAAAGATCTACTTTGCAAATTATAAGGAGTACGTTGGACACCTCTCTCGAAATTGCTTAGGGAACCCTTCTTATTTTTAACATGCTTCAAAAAGTTTCTGCAGATAGAGATCATAGTCTGCTTGTGTGGTGGAAAGCTTTGCTAGTCAAAGACTGGTTCGCAGACTGGAGAGTCTGCACATCACCCGAGGGCAGTCAGAAATGCAGAAACCCTGGCCTCTCCCCAGCCCCAGTGCACCAGGGTCTGTACCGTACAAGGTCCTCACCTCACACTGAAGCACTGGCGTAAAGCTTGAATACCTGCCTGAGATGGGCAGGATTCAGCTACGTGGTTTGGGGAAAAATAGGACCTTTGTCTTCATGAAAGCTCCATAATACTAAGAACCTTCTTTTAATACGTAACAAAGCTGAAATGTGAACTCCAGTCTGAATCCAAAATCTTAACCATTAATCTATGTATTTGTGACTAAGTGTCATTGCTTACCTATTGGAGAAGGATGATGTTTATGATGTTGATGTCAAAAAGGGACTTGAGTCCCAAGGTCATCACATACTAGTGTGAATGTAGGAGACCCATAGTTGCAGGAGTTTCCGGTGCTGAAGGATGCCTGGAGGGTGACTTTGATAGTTTTGGGTCAGTGACTGTTGTATGTCAGCTTTACATGGGGAAAGACAATAGAGAGCAAGCTGGAGAAAGGTTGAAGGATTTGTCAATCTACCGCCTCTCTCCAAAGGTAAATATATTAACTATTAAAGGTTGGACAAGTATTTTCAAGTGCACAAAGGAACAGATTTCTTTTAGGATATTTTGTTTGAGAAAAAAATATTTTAATTTACTTTTTACTAAAACTGCCTAATTTTAATTTCTTGCATCTTTTTAAGTCTTAGTTTTTCTTCTGGTTTTTTTTTAAATGGTGCTGAACTCTATAGATTTAAATAATGTTTGTTCCTTACATCAAGTTTCTTGCTATTTCTGTTGTGCTTTTGAGGTTGGCTCTGCTAGGAAGAAGAACAAAAAAATTGCTCAATATTTCCTAATTTTAATGCTCCGAATGACATAAAAAGATATAAGCTGGCAAAGAATACGGTTCTCCCCCAAGTGGAGTCTAATGCCTCCATGAAAGTGCTTATGCTAACCCAGGGTGTGGCCTCAGTTTAGGGGCTGAAGGGAAGGAGATTTGGGAGGAATCTTCAGGGTAGGTATACGAGGGAGGACCCCCTCAAAACCTAAAATTTATTCATTAAAAAGATGTATTTATTCTTACATGTTTAAACTTCCATCATCTCCAAAGTACTCTCCATCTGATGCAATACATCTATCAAGATGTTTTTTCACTGCTCAAAACAGTTTTTGAACTCATCAATTTTGATGTGATTCTGCCTTTTTGTTTGTTTGTTTCATCTCTTCCACCTTGGCAAAACCTTTCCCTTTGAGGACTTTTTTCACCCAAGGGAATTTTTAGAAACTTGCTGGAGGTGAGATTGAGTGAATAGAGAAGGTAGGGCATGGAGGTCGGTGCAATTTTTGACTGAAAACTGCTAAACATTCGGTGCAGTGTGGGCAGGTGCATTTGTACATCACTCAGCATGAAACGGGCAAATGTGTTAAAAGAGTCTTCCAAAAAAATTCACTGAAGCCAACTGCAGCCTCTCACAATAACACCAGCTGGAACAATAATACAGATGGGTTCCTAGAACACTCACCCAGCAAGGGACGCATGTACCACAAGGGGCCCACCCTCCAGCAGATAATTCCAGTTTTGGGGGGGTGCCCATCTCATACTTGTCTGATAAAAAAGAATCACATTTTGGCCTCCCAGTGCCCAGCACAGGCTGTTTCCTTATACTGACAGCACAGAAAGGGGAGGCGGAGAAAAGCCACCGCACATGCACCTCAGCCCAGGCCCTTCGCCTGGTACGTATTGTGAATGGGGGACAAGGGATACAGAAAAAAAGAATCACATTTTACTTCAAAGCTGGATGCGACTAGAAATCATGCAGACCCACCTTCTCATTTATTCAATGAGGGAAAGGAGACCAAGAGCTTTATCAAGGTCACGGGTTAATCATGACTCAGCACTGCCTGCAAGGCTGGCCCATGGGGAATCTGAGTAACAGCTGGGAGGGCTCTCTCTGGGGCCATACAAGAATCTGGGAGCCCCCCATGGAGTCCCCCATGGAGTCCCCCAAATGAGAAAAGGCTGCTTTCTCTTCATTCCATCACAGCTATTGCTGATACTCTATTTGTAAAAGGTCCTGGGTTCTCTTGATGCTATCAAATATGCTGCAATAGAACTAAACCCAGCCATGGAGATCATCGGTGCTGGAACCCTCAGACCAAGGGAAGCCTCGATATTCACCACACACTCTTCTGGGGCAGCCGGGTCTGGGGCCCCACGTCTGCACCACGCACAGGCTCCAAGATCCATCCTCCTGCCAGACTGGGGAGCAATGCCTCCTCTCTAATGGCCCATGCCCCTTTCTCTTCTCATTTTCTCTTGGTGTGGGATTCACCCGATCCCACACCTAGCAGAAGCTGCTCCACGAGTTTAGACTTGCAAACGTGGGTGAAACGATAAACATTCACCAGCTTCTCTCTTATGCTATAAAAAAAACACGTGGTAGGAAAATTAAGGATCTAGCCACCTCCCTGAAACAGGAGTGGGAAAATACAGGAAACATACACACAGAGCTGCAGTTTGGCACGGTTATCTACAGCAGAAAAGGTAACGCCCAATTAATATGCCAAGAAATGATCACACCACATGGACTAATATATTTCCCATTTAAACTTTACATTGAAATGTTAAGCTAAAATGTGATAAATGCTAAGTGTATTCAGGCCACCTGCACATCTCCTGAATGTGTGGGGGGGAGGTTTGAGAGGCACGGAACTAGGCCGGTGTCCTGCTTTTTGCAGGTGAGGGAAATGAGGCCCAGCCACGTGCTCTGGGTTTACACACAACGCTGGCAGATCTGGTCACAGTTGAGTGGACAGAGGCCTCAGAGTGTGTGGCAAGCTTGGAGAAACCACGCCAGTTACTTCAGCCTATCAAGGAGGCCCCTGGAGCCCAGAGTGCTGAACAGAAAGGCACCCCCCTCCACCAGGGCCCTGTTGCTCTTTGCTTAGTCCTCGTAGGCATGTCACCTGTCCCACCGATTGCAGCAACAGAAGAGACCAGGCCTGCAGGAGGGCTGGTATTCGAACCGACGGCTCACCTTTCCCTTAGCCACCAGGACTAGCCCTTCTGTTCTTACGCCCATCAGTCACCGCGGGGTGTCCAAGCCAACCTCGTAATCCACTGACACTACGATAGTCTCCTCAGTGGGTTCGGTGCATACACAACCCACCAAACGTTTCCACCCCTTCCCACGCTCCCCCACGCTTCCATCAGGATCCCTGGACTGCTCCAACTGGCATCAGCAAGCATTTTCGACCTCCTCAACCTCTTCTTTTTGATTTCCTTCACCTCTAGAACTCCCTGACCCCTGGCCCACTCTGAGAAGTTTTTTCAGACAAATCATATTTATTCTGAGGAAACCCTTCAAGCATTTGCTTTTTTTTTTTCCTGGTTGAGAAAATGAATGTGATCCAAAATGAATGTGATTAATGTCTTTACCAAAAAGATCTCACAGAGCTTGCTAGTCCCTTCGCCAGGTGACAGAGCAACAAATCTGCAGTCTGCAACCCAGGAGAGGATCCTAACCCAAACCCAGCCCTGTTTGCACCCTGATCTTGGAATTCCAGACCCTGGACCTGTGAAGACTAAATTTCTGTTCTGTTCTAAGTCTCCCAATGCACAGGGTTTTCTCAAAGCAGGTCGAATGGACTAGGACATCTTTTTTGTTGTGGTCTGTCCCTGACTCCTGGTCACCTCTTCCAATGAAAGATTTCAGAAAGTGGCACAGAACTATCCTCACTATTTTTATTAGTATTATTTTATGATTTTTATAGCACGTCAAAATAACAGAAATCCACAAAACAGTGGAAAGGAGGGAAAGACAGAGTGAGAGAACGCAAAAGAGAGAGTGAGAAAATGAGAGAGGGAGACAGGGAAACTGAGTAGGAAAGAAGAATGGAGAATAAATCACAACTACCTTAACTGGCAGGACAGAAAAGGCTAAATACAGCTTGAGCTGGTGGCTGCAGTGGCTGGGGCATGAAAATCACGTGAAGCAGGACGAGTGCTGCCACAGTGCATCCTACCCTGCAATGCACGCAGCTGGGCACATCAGGTACTTCTGAAATCGGGGCAGCCCGACGGAGCAGAGGGCAGTAACCCTGGTTGAAAGCATGATTAAGAGCAGTAAGAAATCTGGATCTCCTCATTTTTCCTACAGAGCCAAGTGATGTGACCTTTCCCTCTTTCGAAGAAGCCTGGATGTTTACTCTCTCAAGATCTTAAGTGAAAAACAGTTGTGCCTTGGAAATAGGAGGTACAAGGAAGGCTAGAGATGATATTCCAATAATGAAAACAAGAGACTGGAGTGACAATTTGCCCGTTGAAAAGTAAGCCCCCAGTTCCTTTCCCTATTCAAACCAGGAAAGTCAGCTTTACATAACACACTCAAACAAGAGAGTAAAGTATTCCTCTCTGGGGAAACTGGTCAGATCAAGGTAAGAAAACCTCCATGTCCTACAGACATTGACCTTGGGATGTCCCAGAAATGAATAGCCAGATCTCTGCCTGATCAATTTACAGTGAAATGCATCGGTTGGCAATTGCTATTGCTCCACCACCAGCACCATCCCTGCTGCTAAGAACCAGCGATGACCAGGCGTTTGAGAAAACATTTAAATGGAGATCAGAGATAAAATTAAAAAAACCAAAAGGCAAACGGAAAAAAATAGACAACACTATGTATGAGTAGAGGAAAACATAAGAATTAGTTAATATCAAGGAAAAATATTGCTTCCATTACATTGCAAGTGGATATAATACAACAAAGACTGAAGAAAAAGAAATATTAGAGATAAAAATGATACTAGCATAAATTGTGAGTGCAATAGGCATACTTAAAGATAAATTAAGGAAGAAGAACATAAATAAAAAGATAATCTCTTCAGTCACACTTGGAGAGAAAACTTAAAAACATCACAGAAATGGAGATCACAAGGAGAGTTATCAGCGGGGAAGTTGGAAGGGAGAGAGAGGGAAGAGGTACAGAGAATAAGTAGCATAAATGGTAGGTAGAAAATAGACGAGGGGAGGTTAAGAATAGTATAGAAAATGTAGAAGCCAAAGAACTTATATGTACTACCCATGGACATGAACTGAAAGAGGGGAATGCAGGTGGGAGGGGGTGTGCAGGGTAAAGGGGAATAAGGGGGGTTTGGGACAACTGTAATAGCATAATCAATAAAGGTATTTAAAAATTCTTTTTTTAAATATATTTTATTGATTATACCATTACAGTTGTTCTATTCCCCCCCTTCAATCCCTTCCACCCGCACCCTCCCTCCCCCACCATTCTGCCCCCCTTAGTTTATAACCACGTGTCTCAAGTTCTTTGGATTCTGTATTTCCCCCACTATTCTCGCCCTCCCCCTATCTATTTTCTACCTACCATCTATGCTATTTTCTGTGCCTTTTCCCCCCTTCTCCCCCTCCCACCCCCCTGTTTCTAACCCTCCATGTTTTCTTCATTTCTATGGTTCCACTCCTGATCTAGCTGTCCTCTTGGTTTGCTTTTGTTTTAGGTGTGGTTGTTAATAGCTGTGTGTTTGCTGTCCTTTCACTGTTAATATTTTTCATCTTCTTTTTCTTATGTAAGTCCCTTTAGCATTTCATATAATAAGGGCTTGGTAATGATGAACTCCTTGAACTTGACCTTATCTGAGAAGCACTTTATCTGTCCTTCCATTCTAAATGAAAGCTTTGCTGGATAAAGCAATCTTGGCTGTAGGTCTTTGGATTTCATGACTTGGAATACTTCTTTCCAGCCCCTTCTTGCCTGTAAGGTCTCTTTTGAGAAATCCGCTGACAGTCTGATGGGTACTCCTTTGTAGGTGACTGTCCCCTTATCCCTTGATGCTTCTAGGATTCTCTCCTTCATTTTGGTCTTGGCTAATGTAATTATGATGTGCCTTGGTGTGTTCCTTCTTGGGTCCAACTTCTTTGGCACTCTCTGAGCTTCCTGGATTTCCTGGAAGTCTATTTCCTTTGCCAGACTGGGGAAGTTCTCCTTTATTATTTGTTCAAATATGTTTTCCACTCGTGGCTGTTTCTTTCCCCCTTCTGGTACCCCTATAATTCGGATGTTGGAACGTTTAAAGATGTCCTGGAGGTTCCTAAGCCTCTCCTCATTTTTTTGAATTCTCATTTCTTCATTCCTTTCTGGTGGGATGTTTTGTTCTTCCTTCTGGTCCATTCCATTGATTTGAGTCCCCGTTTCCTTTCCATCACTATTGGTTTCCTGTGCATCTCCCTTCATTTCAATTAGTTTAGCCTTCATATGTTCCTCTAATTTGTGACTTTGTTCCTCTAATTTGTGACTATAATCTACCAGTTCTGTGAGCATCCTGATAAATAGTGTCCTGAATTGTGCTTCTGAGAGGCTGGCAATTTCTTGGTCGCTTAGAGTTATTGGCTCTGGGACTTTGAGTTCTTCTTGTGCCATCTTTCGGGTTGTTCGTGCCTGTTCCATAGCAGGATCAGAGCCCTAAAGTGTTCACTAGAACAGGGCAACTAAGTCGCTGGGTTGTGACGTTGTATGTGGGGGCGGGGTCAAAGAGGGACTATGGCGTCCTGTCCGCCGCCTGCCGCCACGGCCCTCACCGGTGCCGCAGTTGCTGCCGTCACCGGGCCCACGCGTTTCGTCCCACTGCTCGCGAGTGTGCCACCGCCGTCAGCCCTCGCCCCCTGGGGCCTGCGTGGTCTGTCTCACTGTGCGCGAATATGCGCCCGCGGTCTGCCCCGCACCCCAACTGGTTCCCGTCTGCCTGCGCGCCTGGGTCGGGGGCCCTGTCCTGCCCGACCCTGCTCGCTGCTGGCTCCGCCCCTCTTACCGTCCCCGTTGAACGGTTAGATGTAGTCGGACTTCCGTATAATTCAATTTTCTGTCCTTTGGTTGTGTCTTTGTTTCTCCAAACCTTTGTTGTATTCAAACTTGGTTGTGGGAGAAGGCACAGTGTTTCCACCTATGCCTCCATCTTGGCGGAAGTCCAAGGTATTTAAAAATTCTTTAAAAAAGGTAAACACATGTCTAGTATGTCTGCGTCAGTTAAGGACCTACTAATTCATGCACACATAGAACACACACTCACACACACAAGTGTCACAGAGTAATCGAAAGACCAAACTCTGGATAAATTGTTAACTCATTCATTAATTATGTTACTGATTATACTTAAGTATTAAAAGCCCATGTTATAAGAGTCTCTTTCTTATTTTCTCCAGTGACCTTTACTATCTCTGTCTACCAATGTCCTAGTGTATGTAACACTGGGTAAATTGTATTCTTCATATTTCCATGTTGATGGTAGAATGGTTTGAAATCTAAATGGGTTTTTCAATTTCCCTTTATACATGTCTAATTGAAGCAAAAGGCTTTAACTGATCAGATAGTAACAAATTCTATGTCTCTGTGCTATGTACCTTGGAGTAAATACATAAGTTAAATAGTTTTATGTCAGGATTCAATATCTTGTGTCTGCTTGTCTTATTTGAGAAATATTTCACCTGAAAGCAATGTGAACAATTAAACATTTATTTATTTAGAAATATATTTTATTATCATACTGGTGACATTTAGCAGCTAGCTGTATTTTAAAAGAAATTGTGGATATTGCCATTTATTTAATAGTAGAACTAACAGAACCATGGAGGGAGTTACAGAGAAGACAAATGAGGCTTTAGTGAGGCAACCGCTCCCTTGTGGGTTAACCATTAAAGACCATGAGTCAATGAGCTGTGCGAAAGTTGAAATTTTGCTATTAATGCCTTTCTAGGCACTAAATTTGTATGTAATATAAATATTCTATCTGTAGCATACGATTGCTGGAGGCTCAATGAGCCACCTGAATGGCAAACCGTTAATATATTACTTTCTGTCCTTCTGTTTCACTCCTTTGGTATTTGTTGGAAAAGTTTAACTGCTCTAATGCACTTTTAGATAATTAAAATGCCTGTTTGCTGCATTCTCCCCTTGATATAAAAAAATGGCTGAAAATAATTCATCCTGAAGTTGAGGAATAGCCATGGCTTTGCGTTACAGGAACATAACTAGCTTGAAAAAATGTTTTAAATGCCCTCTCAATTAAATTCAAATGGCAAATGAGACCTTTTATTGGTGTGGGGCAAACGTGTTCTACTAATACACACTCTGCCGTCAGATTTTATTTCCTTCTAAGAATAGCATCAGTTGTTTCAAATCTGAGATTCTTAGAAGTTCAGCTATCATTCTTGAACTAAAGCTTTTACTAAGAATCAACTCCCCTTGGCAAACATAACAGACACTGAGTAAAGCCCTGGAGGGTAGGGAAGCCAGCTGAGTCACCGTGGCATCATCTCACGGTTGGAGGTCACGCTGGAGATTTAATGAGTCCCAACAAAATGACTAAGACTGCTTTTCTCAAAACACAGCACCTGACAGCTCACTAGGGATCGGGACGCTCGTCAGAGACATGCTCTCGTAGACCTGAGTTCTCTCTAGACAGGTCGTCACATTGCTTGTCATCTCCTGAAGGATGTTTCTTCTCAAATCACTTTTGTCAACAAATGACCATCACCACTTCCTTTCTACCTAGAATCTATCTTTCCAGGGATGTTATGAGGATGAAACTCATTCATTTACCTATCATTCATTAATTCAAAGTCATTACTGAGTGCCCAGTCTGTGCCAGGCATTGTTCTAGGTGCTCAGAGTACAGCAACAAAAAAGCCCCCCCACCCCACTCTGGTGCTTACACTGACGGCCTCAGAATAAGAGTCCAAATGGACGTGATTTACCACCTGTCTAGGTATTTAACAGTTATACATCAAGTTAACAAATGCCTGAACAGCACACAATTTTATCTTCCTACCCTAAAAAATATATATATGCCTGTATGATATTCAGGTTCAAATTTAGGATTCTCAGATTCCTTGAAATTTGCCACTACAACATGGTATTGTGAAGAGTAGAGCCAGCCCCCAGCCTCCAGCCCCCAACAGAAGCCTTCCCTCCCCCTCCCCCTCACTCTCTCCTTTCTTCCCTGCAAAGGGCTTCCTGAAACTTGTATGGACTCCTCTGGGAATTCTCTAAACCTGTCCAAGCTTGGTTGACATTTTCTGAAAATAACTCTTGAGCCCAGGGGTGCACTCAGAAAGAGTCCCATGCAGACGCCAGAAGAAAGCTCAGGGTCACTCAAGAGAGGAATCCCAAGATTGCTAGTATTCCCAGTCACCTAGAAAGGGGTTTAGTTCTCTGGGTGAGCAGACCCGTCCTTTCCCCCACCAGGGGTTGGCATTGCAGGCCTTCTTCTGTAACGCCAGTACTCAGAGCCCGACTGGGTAAACCATGAGGGCAAACTGACTAATAAAGACTGTCTCCTACTCTCGGGACCCTCCCAACCCATCTTGTCGACTTGGCCTTTTCCTCTCTGACAGTGAAAGCGTCTGAGCCTTCCTTCCCATTTGTTTTTCTTTTTTCTAATTTCTTAAAGTAGAAATTTGCTGATTTCAGATCTTCTTTTATAATATAAGCTGTCGTGGCTAGAATTATACCCTGCCCCCCAAATTCACATACTGAAGTTCTAACCTCCAGTACTTTAGAATGTGATCTTATTTGGAACTAAGTTCTTTGAGTTGTAATTAGTTAAGTTCCAATACATCATTCTTGAGTCAGGTGGGCCACTAATCCAATATGATGGTGTCTTCGTAAAAGGGGAAACTTGAACACGCACATGCATACAGGAAAAAAAAAATGTCCTGTGAACACAAAGACGGCCATCTACAAGCCAAGAAGAGGAGCCTGGGACAGATTCTTCCCACACAGCCCTCGGGAAGAAACAACCTCGCCAGCACCTCACCTCACCACGATTTTATACTTGTTCACTGTTCCAGCCTTTAGAATAGTGAAACAGTAAATTTCTGTCATTTAAGCCATCTGGCTTGTGGTATTTTTTATGGTAACTTTAACAAACCAGAACATTTTATCACTGTTAATTTGCCTCTAAAGTACTGCACTAGCTGTATCTCACAATTTTGCTATTTGGTAATTTCATTTTTATTCTGTCAAAATATTGCCCTGGCTGGTGTAGCTCAGTGGATTGAGCACGGGCCTGTGAACTACACAATCGCGGTGCGATTCCCAGTCAGGGCACATGCCTGGGTTGCAGGCCAGTTCCCAGCAGGGGACTCACGAGAGGCAACCATACATTGATATTTCTCTCCTTCTCTCCTTCCCTTCCTCTCTAAAGATAAATAAATAAATTCTAAAAAAAAAAATATTTGCTGGTCCTTGGGATTTTCCTCTTCAATCCTCAGATTATTTAGAAACATGCCATTTAATTACCAAGTATTAGGAGATTTTCATTAGCTTTCTGTTATTTGTTTAATGATAGTTCTATTAGTTCCATTAAAGTTAGAACAAAATTTATAAGATTTAAATTATTCATATTTTTAAAGATTTTTTTTAATTATGGAAGATATAATGTGACTCTTGGTAAATGTCCCATTTAAACTTGAAAAGGCTGAGTACTCTGATCTTGTGGGGTGGAGTATTCTAAAAATCTCCATTAGATCCAAGACAGTTCATGCTGTATCTTGTGCCTCCTTGCTGATCCCCTGTCCATTTGTCCTATCGATTATTCAGAAAGCAGGCTGGACCTCTCCACCTCTCACTGTGACTCTGATCTGCCCATTGTGTCTTCCAGTTCTATCAGCTTTTGCCTCACATATTGTGACGTACTCTTGTAAGGTGCATACACGTTTAGAAATGTTACACCTTCCTGGAGACCTGACTCTTTGGTCATTTATTTCTATGACTTTTCAAAGCTCTGAAGTTGACATTCTGTGATATTAATATAGCTATTCTGGCTTTTTTATCATTAGCGTAGGCATGGTCTATCTTTTCTGTCCTCTTACTTTTGAACCTCCTTGTAGTATAGTTAGAGTGGGTTCCTTACAGGCAGCAGACATTCGAGAGAGATTCAAATCCCAGTGTAACTGTTCAGTTCCTTCTATGCACCAGGCACTTTCTGGATGCTGCAGCTCTTGCATAAAGATTGCACTCTTCTTTATGAAGTCTGAACGAAGAAAATTTAACTTTTAGTTCAGTGCATTCCATTTTCATTCTGAAGCCAACTTTAATCCCTTAGGGTGACAATATACTCATAATGCCTTACATCTGTCTGCCCTGGAAGGTGAGCACGATGGCCTGAGCAGGCACATTTCCTTTGGGGCAGGATTACAAAGGAGACTCAGGGACAAACGCTGGCATTAAAAAGTGGGTTAAGCATTGATGATGAGTTTTTTTCCGCCTGGATCTGTCAGCCATGCAGTTTTCTTCAGGAATTGAATCCTGTCTGAAGCACCTTTCTCCTGGCTGACTTTTCTGTATGTCATTCCATTCCGACCACCAGTTTTCTGATAGTAACTGGTAGCATACAACAGCATCCCATGGTTCAGTTTCCAAAATTATAGCTTGTTTTGTGGTGATTACAACTCAGAGGGTTGTTTCCTGGTTACTTCACACTGTCAGTCTGCAAATCACTATGTAGTAAAAGCCAGCACTGTGGAGGTTCCTGCAGATGGCTAATTTCTTAAGGAGGTTTGTCTTTATTTTTGTGTAGTAACACTTCCTCAGCTTCATCTTAGACACCAGAACCCATTTAGTCTATAAAAGAGAAGTCAGGCTTCACTCCACGTATACAGCAAAGCCTCAGGCTTCAGATGCTAAGGTCAAAGTCGTAACAGAAGATAAATGAAGCAGGCTGAACTACAGGAGGAGATTCCAGAAGTGAGTAACCAGGCCAAGGCCAAGTTATTGGGAGGACTGATTATGGAGGGCCACTAATGACCTATAGAGGGTGAGGGATAATTTCAAAGATGGTGAAGCATGGTGGAAGGACATGGACTTTTGACTGATGTAAAAGTCCAAGTTCAAAGAGCTGTGGTCAAGCAAGAAATGAGGTATTCATCACTGGAGATGGGCAGAGAGATACAGATTCCCAACTTTTCAAGAGGCTCAAAAGGGCAAGCCATGGCACCAACTAAGGACAAAGACTCAGAGAGATACTACAAGGCTTCAGTCATCAGACTGAGTTTGTGTTGAGAGTTGGATTCACTAGTAAGCAATGATAAAGATTAGCACCCAGGAATTTTATTCAGGATACTCATAAAAGCAGTATCTGTGGGAGGGAAAGGAAGGTAGCTAAATGAAGGACAGAGAAGTTGGACTATGATGCAGTTTCAGCTAAGTCCTCATCTGACATTACAAGTCTTCTAAGTGTTGCTACTCGGGATCTTTAAAGCCTGGATCATACCTAATGACTGTGTCATTAGGTGTGGGCTGGTCCAACAGAGAGGAATAACTCTGGCCCAAGCAGCTCTTTTCACATTAGGTATTTCCCAAGGAAGTGTAACAGCCAAGAGCTATCTGCAGGAAGCACTTCCAGGGCCTAGAAAAAAAAGGCCTTCAGTCTGGAAATACAATCTGGGCATTCACTATAGTCTATCCTTCACTGAACTCAAATCGAATTCTTTAAATAAATTCTAGGAGACACTAATGAAGGCTCCCAATGGCCTTCTCTTCACTAGTAAAATCAGAAAAAGTTTCAAGGGTCAAGTACCACTTGCCCTGTGATACATATGTCAAAGAACAGTGAGCAAAAAAAAAGGATCTTTATGCTTCCAATAATCATGCATTGCGGAGGGGAAGGAAGATGGTGACGGAGTAGGATGGAGCGATTGCAGTTCCCATACCCCTGGGAGAAAATCCTGGCAGATCTACTGAGGAACAGCGCGATCAACCAACAGTTCCCCAGCATTTATGAAAATAAAAGAACAGAGATTGTGATGGACACTGAAGGACCAGACAGTGGCAGCTGATCACACACACACAAAAAGGAGTAGGTGGAAGCAGAGAACATCAAGATACCTGAAGTAGAGTGCACCACTGAATCTCACAGGTATTCTACCACAGAAGTTCACACCACAAACCCAGGGAGTCAGAACATTTCAATTTAAGAAGCTGAGGCAAACAAGAAGAGTCTCACAAACAATGGGAAGACAAAGAAAAAATCCCCAAATGAAAGAAAAGGAGGAAGCCTCAGAAAGAATGTTAGATGAAAATAGAGGCAAGTCAACTATCAGATATTGAATTCAAAGCACTGGTTATCAGGAAATTCAAAGAGCTCACAATGATCTACCAAAAACTGCAGGGGAGCTACAATGAACTCTCCGCAAACTATATCAACATGAAAAAGGAAACAGAAACTATCAGTAAAGGCCAAGAGGAAATGAAGAATACAATCTCTGAAATTAAGAACACAGTAGAAGGAATTAAAAGCAGGATCGATAAAGCAGAAGATCAGATCAGTGGCTCGGAGGACAAAGTAGAAAAACACTCCCAGAAAGAGCAAGAAAAGGAAAAGAGGCTCAGAAAGAATGAAGAGGGATTAAGAGAAACGCGAGACAATATGAAATGTAATAATATCCAAATAATAAGAATACCAGAAGGAGAAGAAGAAGAACAAGGGATAGAAAACCTATTTGTAAGAGTAATGATGGAAAGCTTCCCTGATTTGATGAGAGAAAAAATCACACAAATCCAGGAATCACAGAAAGTCCCAACCAAGAGGAACCCAAAGAGGCCCACTTCAAGGCACATCATCATTAAAATGGCAAAATTCCAAGACAAAGAGAATCTTAAAGGCAGCAAGGGAGAAAAAGTAACATTCAATGAAGCCCCAATAAGGTTAGCTACTGACTTCTCAATAGAAACGTCCAAGCAAGAAGAGAATGGCAAGAAATATTCCAAGTAATGAGAACTAGAGGCCTACAACCAAGGCTACTTTACCCAGCAAGGCTCTCAATCAATATAGAAAGCCAAATAAAGAGCTTCCAAGACAAAAGAAGTCTAAAAGAATATACCTCCACCAAACCAGCTCTACAAGAAATACTAAAAGGACTGCTTTAAGGAAAGGAAAGAAAAGAGAGAGACAGAGAGGAACTCTGGTACAAAAATAGCAATGAATAAGTACCTATCAATAATAACCTTAAACGTAAATGGATTAAACAGAATAGCTTAATGGATAAGAAAGCATGACTCACACATATGCTGCCTACAAGAGACTCACCTCAGGACAAAAGACCATCGCAGACTAAAAGTGAAAGGATGGACACAAATTTTCCAAGCAAACGGACAAGAGAAAAAACCCGGGGTAGCAATTCTCATACCAGAAAAAATACACTTCAAAAAAAGGATCATAAAGAGAGACCCAGAAGGTCACTTCATAATACTCAAGGGAAGAATCCACCGAGAAGACATTAATATCATAAATATATATGCACCCAACAGAGAAGCACCCAAATATATAAAAAAAAATCTTGGAGGACCTCAAGAAAGATATTGACAGCAACACAATTATAGTAGGGGATTTTAACACCCCACTGTCAAAATTGGACAGATATTCCAAACAAAATATCAACAAAGATATTGTGGCATTAAACAATGCCCTACATCAAATGAACTTACTGATATATAGAGAGCCCGTCATCCCAAAGAAGCTAAATACACATTCTTTTCAAATGCGCATGGAACATTTTCAAAGATAGACCACATGATAGGACACAAAACGAGCCTCAACAAATTCAAGAAAATTGAAATCATACCAAGCATTTTCTCCGACCACAAGAGACTGAAATTGGAAACCAACCCCAAAGGAAAAAACCCCAAACACACAAAATCATGGAGACTGAATGGCATGCTATTAAACAACGAATGAGTCAAGAATGAAATTAGAGAAGAAATCAAAAAGTTTCTGGAAACAAATGAAAATGAACTCACAACAACCCAAAACTTATGGGACACAGTGAAGGCAGTCCTGAGAGGGAAGTTCATAGTAATACAGGCTTACTTAAAGAAGATAGAAACATTTCAAACAAACAACCTAACTTTATGCCTGCAAGAACTCGAGGAACAACAACAAAGACAGCCCAGAGCAAGCAGAAGGAAGGAAATAACCATGATCAGAGCAGAACTAAATAACATAGAGTCTAAAAGCGCAATTGTAAAGATCAATGAATCCAGGAGCTGGTTTTTTGAAAAGATAAACACAGCAGACAAACCTTTAAGTAGGCTCATCAAGAAAAGAAGAGAGAGGACCCAAATAAACACAATCAGAAATGAAAGAGGAGAGATTACAACTGATACCACAGAAATAGAAAGGATTGTAAGAAATTACTATGTGGAACTGTATGCCAAGAAATTTGAAAACCTAGGTGAAGTTGGCACATCTCTAGAAAAACATAATCTTCCAAAACTCAATGAAGAAGAAACAGAAAGCCTGAACAGACTAATAACAGCAGATGAAATTGAAGTAGTAATAAAAAAACTCCCGTCACACAAAAGCCCTGGACCAGATGGTTTCACAAGAGAATTCTACACAGCATTTAAGGAAGAGCTAACTTCTATCCTTCACAGACTATTCCAAATAATCCAAAATGATGAAAGACTCCCAAATTCTTTTTATGAAGCCAGCATCATCCTAATTCCAAAATCAGATAAAGACACAACAAAGAAAGAAAACTTCAGGCCAATATTGCTGATGAACATAGACTCTAAAATCCTCAACAAAATATTGACAAATAGCATCCAACAATACATTAAAAAGATCATACACCATGACCAAGTGGGATTCATCCCAGGGATGCAAGGATGGTTCAATATTCACAAATCAGTAAATGTAGTACATCACATAAACAAAAGCAAAGACAAAAATCACATAATCATATCAATAGATGCAGAAAAAGCTTTTGATAAGGTACAACACCCATTCATGATAAAAACATTCAGCAAAGTGGGAATAGAGGGAGCATTCCTCAATATAATAAAGGCCATATATGATAGACCTATAGCCAACATCATACTCGATGGGCAAAAACTAAAATCCTTTCCACTAAGATCAGGAACAAGACAAGGTTGTCCACTTTCACCACTTCTATTCAATATAGTATTGGAAGTTTTAGCCTCAGCGATTAGGCAAGAAAAAAATAAAATAAAAGGCATTCAAATCGGAAAGGAGGAAACAAAACTGTCATTGTTTGCAGATGACATGATAGTGTACATGGAAAATCCTATAGACTCTACCAAAAAACTGCTCGAACTAATAAGTAAATTTGGCAAAACAGCAGTTACAAAGTCAATATCCAGAAATCCAAGGCATTTTTGTATACTAACAATGAAAAAGCAGAAGCAGAAATCAAGAAAAAAATCCCATTCAATATAGCAAAAAGAAAAATGAGATACCTAGGAATAAACTTAACAAAGGACATAAAAGACCTGTATGCAGAAAACTACACAACACTGAAGACAGAAATCAAGGAAGACACAAACAAATGGAAACATATACCATGTTCATGGATTGGAGGAATTAACATCATCAAAATGTCCATACTACCCAAAGCAATTTACAGATTCAATGCAATACCTATTAAAGTACCAATGACATACTTCACATACATACAACAAATGCTTCAAAAATTTATATGGAACCATAAATGACCCCGAATAGCAGCTGCAATTTTGAGAAAGGAGAACAAGGTAGGAGGGATCACAATACCAATACCAAACTATATTACAAGGCCACTGTAATCAAAACAGCCTGGTACTGGCATAAAAACAGGCACACAGACCAATGGAACAGAACAGAGAGCCCAGAAATAAACCCAAGTCTCTATGAGCAACTAATATTCGACAAAGGGGGCAGTGACATAAAATGGAGTAAAGATAGCCTCTTCAACAAATGGTGTCAGGAGAACTGGACAGCTACATGCAAAAAAATGAAACTTGAGCACCAACCTACACCATACACCAAAATAAATTCAAGGTGGATAAAAGACTTAAATATTAGCCGTGACACGATTAAAATTCTAGAGAAGAGCATTGGCAGGAAAATCTCAGATATTTCACACAGCAACATTTTTACTGATATGTCTCCTAGAGCAAGGGACATAAAGGAAAGAATAAACAAATGGTATCTCATCAAAATTAAAAGCTTTTGCATGGCTAAAGAAAACAGTAGTAAAATAAAAAGACAACAAACTGTATGGGAAAACATATTTGCCAATAATACCTCAGACAAAGGTTTAATCTCCAAAATATACAAACAACTCACACAACTCCCCTCCAAGAAGACAGGCAACCCAATTAAAAAGTGGGCAAAGGACTTGAACAGATATTTCTCCGGGGAGGACATGCAGAGAATCCAGAGACACATGAAAAGATGCTCAATATCACTAGCTATCAGAGAGATTAAAACCACAATGAGATACCACCTTACACCGGTTAGAATGGCCATCATAAACAAAGCACCAAACAACAAGTGTAGGAGAGGATGTGGAGAAGAGGGGACCCTAATCCATTATTTGTGGGATTGCAGACTGGTACAACCACTGTGGAAAACAGTATGGAATTTTCTAAGAAAACTAAAAATGAGCATGCCTTTTGACCCAACAATTCCACTGCTGGGATTATATCCTAACCCTAAAACACCAATCCAAAAGAACCTATGTACCCCAATGTTCATAGCAGTACAATTTACAATAGCCAAGAGTTGGAAGCAACCTAGGTGCCCACCAGTAAACAAATGGATCAAAAAATTATGGTACATATACACAATGGAATTCTATGCAGCAGAAAGAAAGAAGGAGCTCCTACCCTCTGCAACATCATGGATGGAACTGGAAAGCATTATGCTGAGTGAAATAAGCCAGGTGGTGAAAGACAAATACCATATGATCTCATCTTTAACTGGAAGCTAAACAACAAAACAAACAAGCAAGCAAAATAAAAACAAAGACACTGAAATAGAGAACAGGGGGACAGTGACTAGAGGGGAGAGGGGAGGGAATTTCAGGGGGAAAGGGGAAGGATTTACAGGAACTAGTATAAAGGACACATGGACAACAACTAAGGGGGTGGAAATGGGAGGGAGGTGGGGAGTACTGGGAGGGTGGGCTGGGATGGGAGTAAAAGACAGAAAACTGTACTTGAACAATAATTTAATTTAAAAAAACTTCAAGTATTTAAAAAATAAAATAAATAAAAGCTTCTGCACAGCTAAAGAAAACAGTATTAAGATAAAAACAGAAGCAACTGCTTGGGAAAACATATTTGCCAATGATACCTAGGACAAAGGTTTAATCTCCAAAACATACAAAGAACTCACTCGACTCCATGCTAAGAATATAAGCAGCCCAATTAAAAAATGGTCAAAGGACTTGAACAGACACTTCTCCAAGGAGGACATACACAGGATCCAGAGACACATGAAAAGATGTTCAATATCACTAGCTATCAGAGAGATGCAAATTAAAACCACAATGAGGTACCACTTACACCGGTCAGAATGGCCATCATAAAGAAAGCAACAAACAACAAATGTTGGAGGGATTATGGGGAAAAGGGGACCCTAGTTCACTGTTGGTGGGATTGCAGACTGGTACAACCACTTTGGAAAACAGTATGGAATTTTCTAAGAAAACTAAAAATGAGCATGCCTTTTGACCCAGCAATTCCACTGTTAGGAGTATATCCTAAGAACCCTGAAACACCAATCCAAAAGAACCTATGCACCCCAATGTTCATCGCAGCACAATTTACAATAGCCAAGAGTTGGAAGCAACCTAGGTGCCCACCAGTAAACAAATGGACCAAAAAACTATGATACATTTACACAATCGAATTCTATGCAGCAGAAAGAAAGAAGGAGCTCCTACCCTCTGCAACATCATGGATGGAACTGGAAAGCATTATGCTGAGTGAAATAAGCCAGGTGGTGAAAGACAAATACCATATGATCTCACCTTTAACAGGAAGCTAAACAACAAAACAAACAAGCAAGCAAAATATGACCAAAGACACTGAAATACAGAACAGGCTGACCAGAGGGGAGAGGGGAGAGAATCACAGGGGAAAAGGGAAAGGATTCACAGGAACACGTATAAAGGACACATGGACAAAAGCTAAGGTGGTGGGGGGGGGGGCGGAAATGGGAGGGAGGTGAGAAGCGCTGGAGGGTGGGGGGCAGGGTTGGGAATATAAGACA
Organism: Sturnira hondurensis; assembly: GCF_014824575.4. Classification (NCBI taxonomy): domain Eukaryota; kingdom Metazoa; phylum Chordata; class Mammalia; order Chiroptera; family Phyllostomidae; genus Sturnira; species Sturnira hondurensis. Next base: position 12,372,015 of record NW_028091637.1, read on the forward strand.
AAACTGTACTTGAACAATAATTAAATAAATCTAAATTTTAAAAAAATCATGCATTGCATATCTGCCTGAATTATACTGGGGCAATACAAAGTCTTGTAAAATTATGGTAGCAGGAGAGAGAAATATAACTTGTCATGATTTATAGGCCAAGGTCTGTGCACATCTTATATTAATATTACCTAAATTAATCCTCATAGTATTCCAATCTGGAAAATGTAATTAATCCATTAATTAATTAATAAAGAAGCTGAGGGTGACTAATTAGTTACTTACTACCCAGTGGTACAAGAAGCAGGACAGAAGGGCACAGGCTATTGAAAATGAGAAGCATCTGGTATACATTGACATCTCAAGTTCTTGTTCACCCAGTCTACTTGTGTTCTTCTCAATGTTAATGGCAGCCATAACTATACTTTGGATCTCCCAAAATGAACTGTAGGTCTTGGTCATGGGAGGTTAAAGGGATCATCTGAGATTTGAGATCTCATCAACTCTCATTAATATGTCTGACAGTATTTTGGCAGGAGTACTTTAAACATTTCCCATGAATGGTGTTGCAAAAGCATTTTTTTCTTCACTTCCCTTAGGACATCTTTGTAGAGTCAGATATCTTTGGCTTTTCTCCAGCCATAATAATACATCTATCTGGTCTTCCCACTGTGTCATATTCAAGGTCATAGCCTGTGTCTTTGGGGTTTTGCTAAACAGTCACGCAAAAAACTAGCTGATAAAGGATTTTTCTCTGTATAGCTGATTGTAAGTGGGGCTGAGACTACAGAGAAGGAAGGAAATACTTGTAGGAAAAAATAGTTCAGGGTTCAAGGAAGAGAATTTAGAAATGCCGAGAGACAAAGTAACATGCTGCATTTGGTTAAATATGGCTACAAAAATAAAATGTAATTGGTTTTTATGGCAAAGTGCATGGAAAAAGAAGTACGCTACGCTCGTATCATTAAAAAAAGTATGTAGGCAATATTAAGGAGTTCAGACTTTCTCCTAAACACCATGGGAAAGTTTTGAAGTATTTTAAGCAGAAAGTCATACTGGCCGAAAGAAACAAGGAGTCTCTAGCATGGTGACCTGTCCTACCACCTCATTCTTCCCATTCTAGCTGCCTCTTAACACTAATCTCAAATTCCCCTAAGTAGAGAATCATCTAGGAAGCTCCCTCTTCATCACCTGAGTGGACAGATAAGAGCAGTACTGAGAGGAACGGCGGCACTGGCCAGCCCTGACCCAGGCACGCTGCTCAGCTAACATCTTGCAGCAGGCGCCCATAAACAGACAGAATTACTGTTTTATAATTCTACTAATCAGCTGCTCCAGGGCAGAGTGCCCAGACTTCCCTCTCAGCCAGCTGCTAGCTAATCAGTTTATTTTTTTTAAGTACAAACAACAGTTACTATGCCTGATAGCCTGATTTTTTGCCTCTTCTCCTCTCTCTGTTCTCTTATCAACCCTGATTTTGACTTGGTGTCTCATTCAAACTCCAACTATTTCCTCAAATGTGAGCAAATAATTTCCATGCAAATAGCTAAGCAACAGGCAAAATAACCCTTTCAGAGTACCCAACACCTATTAGAATGGTACTGTCGGTACCTTTTTCATGTATTAACTAAAGTAAAGCTGCTGACTCCAAGTAAACACATCTTAGTTCGTTAGCATGTCATTTTTCTGCCAACATCTTCCCCACCCTCTTCATCTGAAGAGGAAACCTCCTCATTTTAAGAACACAACTGACTTAAGTCTCTCCAATTTGTGATTTCTTTAATTCACCAAGATTTTGCTTACTAGAATATTTCATATTTTATATTTCATAGTTCATATTTAGGAGAGGTATTACAATCGATTAGAAAAAATATAAATTTGGAATTTAAATTTTAGCTCTTCTGAACACACAATTCTGGGCAAGATGCCTGGCTTCTCACCATAATCCTCCTTTTCTCATCAGTAAAGTGAGCAAAATAAAGTATCAGTTTACAAAGGTACTTTGAGGGAAAACTGAAATAAGCAATGTAAACTCTCTGAAAATATGATTGACACTTACTCTTGTCCTCTGCCTTTTTCAGAATGTTCTCATCTATTAAATGCACCACCTGTTTACTTACAATCATGCACCTTCCTGAGAAAGATAGGACAATTTTGCAAGCTACAATGTGCTATGCAACCCTCAATATTTAATGCCCCAAGCTGAAAAGGAATGAAGCTATACAACATGGAGAATAATCACAAGCTTACATGGTTACACAGGAGAAGATGGGAAGTCAAATGTGCCACGTTGCTATGATACCAGCTGTTCCAATATTCTGATTAATAGAATAAGAGAGCAAGTGATAAACATGTTATTTTAACATTAAAATACTGAAGTGCTGGGAAGAAGACTAGGGCACTGTCTTCTTTCACCTCATTACTTAAAGTTAGATTGTTAAGTACCCTATCAATAGAACTCTGATGTAGTTTAGTGTTATTAGTGCTGATGCAAGTCTTTAATTATTTGGATGTTCCTTTAAAAACCAAGTAAGAGGTCAATATTTTCCAAAGCAATTCTTTCAAGTCTAGTAGATATAACTAGAGGATAATAATATCATTAGAAAGAATGCCTTGTAGGTTAAAAATTCAAAGAAGATTCGAATTTTAAAATTTGAAGGTCCTTAAAGATGTGTTTAGTCTTGTACTATCATTTTATAGGTGAAGAACTTGAAATCCAGAAAGTTAGGTGAGTTGTATAAAATCATAAAAAAATAAAAACATAAGCAGAGGTTTCTCAATGGTTATTTAAATGGTCAGTAGGAAAAAAAGGCAAATAAACAAGTTTCAGAAATTAGCCATTTTGGAGCAGAAATTCAATTGGATCCTACTTTCAGGGTGATAAGGAGCTAAGGAAATGATTCTCATGAATCAAATTTTTAAAAAATCATAGGCACAGACAACAGTGTGGTGATTACCAGACAGAAAGGGGTGGGGTGACGTAGGAGGGGGTAGAGGGGAAATAAATGGAAGGAGACTCGACTTGAAGTAATGAACACACAATACAGTACACAGAAGCTGTATTATAGAATTGTACACCTGAAACCTATATAATTTTATTAACCACTGTCATCCCAATACATTTAATTAAAAATAAAATAAAATAAATGGATTTTATACAAAAAAGGTTTAAAAATGCTGGCTATGCCATAATACTCAGAACTTTCTAGAATATGTGAACTTAGGAAAAATAATTCCCCTGGGCCCAGGATGTTCTGAGAGTTAAAAACATCTACTTTGAAATATTATCATATACTCACTACTGAAATGATAAGGATATTAACATATTCCCCAGTCTCTTCCCCAGCTTCCCCTCCTCATACTTAACCAGAACCCTAAAGTCCGTGTAAGTCATGCTCAGACATCTTTCTATGTCTCTACCACGTATGTACAAATCTGTAGGTTTAACAACTTACATAAATGGTATTCTAATGCATTCCTCCTTTTATAGCTTCTCTTTCCCTCTCAACTTTAAGTTTAAAGACTTATCCATGCTGATTCAAAAATATCTAGTTCATTTAGACCTCCATCTGAATTAATCTTACAACTAAGAGACAACTGGGGTTATTTCCTACTTTTGTACCCTCTCTGCTATGATTACTGCTCTTGTATTTATCTTCTGGCATGCATTGTTTCTTGGGCTCATGTGTAAGAGTTTTTCAGATAAGATATAGCCACTAAGAAATGCTATTGTTAGGTTGAAAGATGTTAACACTACTAATTATGCCCAGTGGCCCCCAAAGAAAGGATACCAGTTTATGTGTCCAAAATAAAACTGTGATTCCCCTACATTCTCCTCATTATATGACATAGTAGGCTAAATAATGGATCTCCAAAGATATCCACATTCAAATCCCTGGAATCTGTGAGGATACTACCTTATAACTACAAGGGGTATTTGCAGGTGTAGCTATGAGATGGGCAGAAAGTTGAAGCTTCCTTGGATTGCACTTTTAGAGAACATACCACGTTGCCAAGGATGGATGAGTCTGTTTTGCATTTCGCAGGTGACAAACTGCAGAGCTCTGGCAGGGTGAGTGAGTCTGTGCATGTCCATAGTAATATGATTCATGAGGACCAAGTCACACTGAGGATTGGAGAGAAGCATAACCCTGCATTTTGCACGTGGGCCTAACTAACATCATCATAGGAGTCCTCATAAGAGGGAATAAGGAGAGTCAGAGAAGGAGATGTGAAGAGTGAATCAGGGGTCAGAGACACAGAGATTCGAAGATCCTATGATTCTATGCTGCTTGCTTTTAAGGAGAAAGGGGCCACTAGCCAAGGAATACAGGCCACATCTAGAAAATGGAACAGATTTCCCCCTTGAGCCTCCAGACGGAACCCAACACCTCCACTTCCACCCAGTGAGATGGATCTTAGGCTTTTGTCTTCCAGAACTGTGTTAAAATCATGCATCTATGTTAAGACACTGTTTTTGGTAAGTTGTTACAGCAGCAATAGAAAACTAATACAACACCAGATACTACCACATTCGTCTTCTCCAGGCATGATGAAGAGCTTTCATATTTGGTCCAAAGCCTCAGTGGTGGCCAATCACCTATAAAAAAGATAAAACTCCTCAGATTGGAATTTAAGACCTCTACAGTATGGCCCCAATCTTCTTCTCCATCACAATGTACATATTTACTCCATTTCTTACATGAAATACACCTGCACAAATCCATGCCTCTGCTAATAAAAATTTATCAACCTTAAATATTCTTTATTTCCTTTCCCATAATTGCATGCACAAATTCTACACATTGTACCTCAATCCACCTCCACAGACACTGTGACTGATTCCCTTTAGCTGAGGATAATCTTTTGCGTCTCTGAACTTTAGTATGTTCCAAGTGTCCCCTTCTTAAAATACCATTTATTTTTGTCCTACCTTATAGTACCTACTTCAGAACATAAGCTTTCTGAGGGAAGAGGCTCTGTCCCGTCCATTTCTCCTAATTCTTTTGTAATATGTGATGTTTACTAAGTTCTCTCAATAAATCAATAAATACAGTCACAGCTACGCCACATGTGTTTTATTCCTCATTGAAACAGAAATATCTTCTCTGTAGGGTCCCAGAGGAAGTAGAATCTATCTAGCTCATTTTGTTATTACTAATCTTCCTTCTCAGTGGCAAACGCAGTGAGTGATTTCTCTGAACGTACACAAAGGGCCACCTGAGGTGCATTGTGGACTGAGCCAGGAGAGAAAAAATCTTGCGTAGAGCATGTTCACACACTCTGCCATAACAAATCGGTGCATTTCACTGCATTTTGTCACGAAAATACCATTTCACTGTGTAACTTGCATATTAAGTTAGGGGTCTATTTGTACATGACAGGGTAAGAAACAAGTATGCTGATTACCAATTGCTCTGTCTTGGGCAAGTCCATTAGGTAAACTGGGCTGGGTACATAAGACAGACATGTGACAGGTGGGTATGAGGATGCTTGACTGGAGAACCAGTTTCTGGCTCCTCACCCAAAAGGACAGGTGTATGGCACTTGTTGCCAAAGACCAAAGATCAGAGAGCCCCAAATCAAAGCTCCTGGGGGCTGCAAGGCAGTGTTTGAAGTAAGTAAGTGTCTGGGAACAAATTATTCTAGTTATGAGGGGATCTGGCTGTGTCTATTGCCTCTCTCCAATCCTCAGTGTGACTTGGTCCTCATGAATCATATTACTATGGACATGCACAGACTCACTCACCCTGCCAGAGCTCTGCAGTTCGTCACCTGTGAAATGCAAAACAGACTCATCCATCCTTGGCAACATGGTATGTTCTCTAAAAGTGCAATCCAAGGAAGCTTAAACTTTCTGCCTGGTACTTTCTCCCCTCCTCTTCTCATCTCAGGAAATGGTATTTTCAATGAATACATGCTTATTGCCTCTTTTTTCAGAAGTCTGAGATTACTTTTCCCCAAACATCTACTATCTGACAGTCATTTTGCAAGGGACTTTGGTTTGACCCCTTTATACAGATGGAAAACAGCCCAGGGAGCTGAATTTCTGGCTTGGGGACAGGCAGTGGTATCCAGCAGGGCAACCACCTGAGTCTGGGAAAGTTGGTATAGTCCCCTAACCTCAGTTTGCTGCGGTCCAGGCTGACGCCTCTCTGCCTTGGCTGTGAGCTCTGATAAGCCCGCTTCCTGGAGGTGAAATCAGACTTGATCAAACTTTTCATGTAGGGTTGTCAGATTTAGCAACTTTAAATACCAGGAGAGTTAACAAATAAATTTTCAGTATAAGTGTGTCCCTAAACAATATTTGTGTTCAGTATTTTATCCAGGAAAACTGTTTTAAGGAGGACTTTTATTAAAGTACCTAGACTCTGTATTCCCAGGAGACACCCTTGTTCTCCATTTCGACAGAGCTATAAAAAGTACTCCTGCAAATGTACTCCTTTGGGGGAATGATCATATATGAATAATTTCTGAGTCACCAGTTAGTACTTGACAGGAAACTTTTTATATGTAGTATTCAACAAATAGATGTTAAATAAGTTGCCTAAAGTTAAGCCAGATTTAATCTTATTCACATATTGTGGTAAAAGTAATTATAAGAATTTTTGACCAGCATGGTCACATATTAGACACGGATACAAAACAAAAATAAATAGAAATGGAAAGAAAAGGACGAAGGCAACAATGAATTTGGAACAATGAATGCAAAAACCTGAACCACGCAGACATTTGCTGTGTGTAGATAACAAGGAAGCATCTAACACAAGCACAACCTCTTCTGAGCATCGCTGCTCTTTCCTACCCTAGAAATGTTCCTACCTATGAGTAGCAAATATCCCAGCATCTCCTCCTTCCCCTACTTCCAGGGCGCTGGCTCAGTCTGATGGGGCTCGGGAACAAGCCTGACCCGGGGAGAAATCCCAGATGCCTGGTTCCGTCTTCTGTTGGTTTAGCTTCACCGCAGGAAGCTGCTAGCCTAGATCTGGACACGGTACCTGCCTTTCACATCATGGCAGGCATTCGTGGCGCCCTGAGCGAGACACTTTGACTTATGCCCAGCCGTCCTAGGGAGGACCGGATCTTGTCTGGACCCCGTGGGTAGTCCCTATGCCTATGTTTCACCATGTTCCCTTCTTCCATACTCCCCATTGCCTTGTACTAGTTATTAATCACCATACGTCACCCCCGTTGGGTACCACTCTTTGAGGCTGCTCCATCTGTGTCTGTTTGGGCCCCCTTTCCACCCCCTTCAATGCCCTTTTGCTTCCAGGAGGACAGTCCTCAGGATTTTGTACCCCATTTGTCCACACCATGAAAAATCTGTGTCTAAAAACACACATTCCCCTCACCTGGGCAGCCTACCAGGTACAAGAATCTGTAAACCTTACCTCTCTTTCCTTGGGATCTCCTTGCAGCACAGCGTCTCTACAGCACAGCTTACATTCCAGAATTCCCCTGCCAGATCCGTCTAAGAACTACCCTCAGTAAGACTTTGCTTGGTTTCCTCCCCTCTTTGCTCCCCCACTACCTTACTGGTTTCCCCTGGAAGCACTTCCTCAATGAATCACTTGCACCTGAATCCTTCCTTGGGTTCTCTTTCTAAGGAATCCAGCCTAAGGCACCTCACCTTCCATCATACTTGGACTGTCACCTGTCACCTTCTTGGCATGGAGCAGGACAAGTCTAGAATTTCCTGGCATTGACTTGCCCAAGTAGGTGAGTTTAGTTACAAAACAAGGTTTGGTTTTTTTTTCCTTCTGCTGCTGGGGTTTGATAAGCCAGAAATAGGACAGCAGTTTCTAACCCACAGCCTGGGCTCTTCTCTTTCAACAGGAGACACAACAGGCCTTGCAAGGCCATTCTAATCTCCATGCCAGAAATGGGCTCTTCCATGTTGGGATGCTGAGCTTTTGACCGAGCTGTGTTAGTATCAGAGGTGTGTTGTTGACTTCGCTCTTTGAAATTTGTTCTCAGGACAACGATCAACTACTTGTCATTTTACTGTTCATATTTATGATACCTGAATTTTATTATTCTTCAATTTTAAATTGCTAAGACATTTAGCAGGGGATGGAAAGGAATTCATTGTCCTGCTAATGGGCTTGATTCTCAAAGAACTGTAACATTTTCTTTTTCATAGTGGTGCTCTATGGCAGTGAAATCGTGAGACAGTAGGGCTGGAGAAGCAATGACTCTCTCCAGGTAGAAGCTAGAAAAAGGGGGATGCGACGAGCAAGACTTGGTCAAGGAGGGTGATGACAAGGCAAAGAGGAAAAGCCCCCCAAAACTGTGGGACATTCAGCTAAGCAGAACTTCTCTCTGTCTGTCATTTGTGCAGTGTCATTTCTCTCTAGATCTTTCCCAAACAGAAACACAATTGTTTCCTCCTGTGTCCCCACCCCGCACTGCTGGAACTCTTGGGAACAACTGATTGCAAGTGACATTTTCCAACGCTAGCCTAGGCACTGAGGGCTGGCATTGCCTTACCTGTCTCTTAATGTCTAGTGCTGAGAGTAAACCATTCTCATAATGATTTTATACAAGTATAAAACAAGGTATTATACTTGCCATCAAAATACTACAGACTAAGGGGGGTTGGGAAACTGGATAAAAAAGTGAAAGGATTAAGCAAAATAATAATAATAATAATAATAAACTTACAGACACAGACAACAGTATGGTGATTATCAGAGGAAAAGGGGGGTAGAGGGAGTCAGGAGAGGGTAGAGGGGCTGTAAATGGTGATGGAAAGAGGTTTGACTTGGGGTAGTAACTACACAACACAATATAGAGATGATATATAGAATTGTATACCTGAAACCTATATAATTTTATTAACCAATGGCACCCTAATAAATTTACTAAAAAAATAAAAATTCTCTAGAGACTTCCTCTTTGATCCCTGGATTTTTTGGAGATTTTCCTGTTTTTTATTAGCATCTCGTTTAATTGCTTTGTGGTCAGAGAATATACTCTGTGTGGGAAAAAAAATATTACAGACTAAGGAAAGAATGGGAGGAATGAAACATTAAATAATTGAGTCCAAAGGATATATAAAGATGAGAAATGTTCTCCCTTTAGGCTTCCTCCCACTTCTCTTCATGAGATTAGACACATCCACATTGTAAAAGGAATATGGTGCTGAAAAAGTAATTGCGCTTATGAAGGATGGTCATTCAACACCAGTTAAATCACTCTTTCTGTGTGTAATTGTCTGTAAGCATAATGAGAAAATTACTTTTTCACTGAGAAATTGCTTTTCTGGACCACTCATGGAAAAGGACACAAACAACTGTCCTTCTCAGGATACTTCTGGGCACAATGGGAAGGCAAGAACAGAGTAGGGCAAGAATGCACGCCCACTGATATCAGCGATGTGCTAAGGATGGCCCCAGGATCACACGGCAAGAGAGGCGGTTGAGGGAGGAAGAAGGTAGCATCAAAAATGTGCCCATCCGTGTGGATGAACTCCACGGACAGCACTGAGCTAAAGCAGTAGACACAAGAGTGTATCGTGATTCCACTTAAGCAAAATACAAATGCAGACAAAGTTAACCCCCTTCAATCCCAAGTCAGTATAATCGTTGCCCTTTTATAGACAGATAAGGAATGGATGAGATGAAAGCTCTGTGCTGGCAATATTCTGTTCCTTGATCTGGTTTCTGACTGCATGGATTTGTTCTGTTTGTGAAATTTCAGCATGTTATACATTAACAGGTTCTTTTTTGTAGGCATCTTATTCTTCATTCTAAAAATGGAGGCCTGCTGTGGACTAAGAGAAGTTCCTTTCCTTTTTCACAAATAAAAAAGGAGAGTTATTCCTCATTTCTCAAATTTCAGAGTATTGCAGAGAACCATTATCCCAACGGTGGGCTCTCATGGAGTTCAAGGTTGAAGCTAATATTAATGAAGCTCCTGGGACTGCCTTCTGGAGAAAAGGTCACCCAATACCTCTTTCCCCATTTGTCTCTTCCTGTAGGCTATAACACCTCCCTAGTGGAGACAGAATTGGGGCAGAACTTATTGCTCTGGAAGATAAGAGCCCTGGAGAATCACGATTTCTGATGATCCCTTCTTCTCTTTGTTCACGTTAGCGTGGTAAGAGCTGGGAATGGTTCTAGCATATTTCATCAGACCTAAGATGTGCCTCTCCCCATGTACATACATGTACACAAAGAGATTTCTATATCTTTCGTAGCCTGAGCCCTGCTGTCTAATATCTCATTCAGTTTAAGGCTTGCATCCAAATTCTTCCCTGTATGCCCGTCACTCTTAACTCTAATTAGTTTCCTGTGTAAAGTTTGTCAATATCCTGCTCTGTTCTCTGGTAACCTGGGCTCACTGATTCCCACGCTCTTCTCTCCAGCCACACCCCTCCAAATCCCGCATAACTTTCCTCTTGGAGCCTTAGCACCTCCATCATGAGATGAGCCCACAGACTGCAGCAGAAGCTTTGACTCAACATGTCCCTGTACTAACCTGCTCAGTCTGCAAAACAGAGTACCACAGACTGGATGGCTTAAACAACAGAAATTTATTTTCTCACACTTCTGGAAGCCAGAAGTCCAAGCTCCAGTTTCCATCAGGCTTGGTTTTGGTGAGGGATCCCTCCCCGGCTTGCGGGTGGCCACCTTCTGCCCATGTCTTCACCTGTCCTTTTTCTCTGTGCACGCACAGAGGGACAGAAAGCTCTGGAATCCTCCTCTTCTTAGAAGGATACTAGTCCTATCAGATTTAGGCTTCACCCTTATAACCTCACTGAGCCTGAATTACCTCCATAAAGGCCCTATCTCCAAATTTAGTCACACTGGGGCTCCAAAATATGAATTTTGGAAGACCACTGGTGCAGACTCCAGCCAGTGGTGTCCGCAGTGTTGTGGGTAAAACAAACAAATTCACACAGACTGCAGAAGTCCTGTGGAGAAAAGGGATGGCACTGCCTCTCTCTGAGAGAGAGAGCACTCTGAGCCTTGTCTGGACGGGCTTTTATTGCTTTTCTGGGAGCATCACCCCAAGGAAGATCCCATTCATTATACTCAGGTTTGCTTTAGGTGATTACTTTTTACAGATTACAAAGAAAAGGATGTTGCTAATTACTTTTTACAGATAACAAAGAAAAGAATGTTGAAAATGCAAGGAAAAAAGTGGTTGAACTGGTTACACCCTGTCCTTGGGAGGTTTAACACAGACTTGAGGAAGTTACTTCAAAGATATGCATTAAACATTTGTTGTCTTAATTCAGGGTGAGGGTGTTTTAACAAAAGCAAGCCTCAAAGCAGCCTAGGTATAATGCAGGCCTGGTTCCCCATGGGAAAGCTGATCTGTGGGCCTGGCTCCTATGTGCTGCCTCCTGATGGTCAGTTTTCTGAACCAGGGCTGAGCTACATTCGCCAGACCACAATTCAGTTCATCATCACTTTTTTTAATTTAACATTTTGAAGTCATATGATGCATCAGTATGCTTTATTTCTGCTGATGAGAAATCATTTTGGAAGATATGAGACTGCTAGCCTTAGAGTCATTAATGGGATTTAAACTCAGTGTAATTTTAGGAATGTGTTTTCAATATTATTATCAACTTCAAAATAATTGTACAGCAATGACTCTATCATTAGCTGCCAAACTTCATACAAATCCAATAGTCTGTAGGTACAGCCTCAGATACGTTATATCCAAGCTTGTGGCAATAAAGGGGCTTGTTCTTTGTTTCTTTCTGGCTGTGCACAGGGACAAGGTCAGTGAAGTCCTGCTCTCAAGGGTGACAGTGATGCGAGGCTGTTTGCTGGGGAATTGCTATGTCTGACAACAACTGAACAAACCCCAGGACCACCCCGTGCCTGACTTTAGCGGACACTATACACCTGAACTTTCACCACAGAGTGCAAAGGAGAGCTCAATGCCCTACATATTAGGAGAATCATAGCTCTACATATTAGGAGAATCAGAGGTGGCCTGCAGGCCTATCAGCTCAGAAACGTGCGAAGCACCTCCTCCCCCTCATTTATCATCTGGCTGTGGATCAGGGCTCAGCCTTACACAAATACTTAATGTAAAATTATTAAAGTCGGCTCTCTTTATAGTGAGAACTTTGGTTTCTTCACATCGTTTTATTCAATATAGTGACTTGAAATTGTTTTTAAAACCTACCTTATTTCATGTTTCAGTTGAAAAATATGTGCAAACATCAAAAGTTATTGGTTTAAAATTTTACTTTATCCTCAAAAATTGCTATACCTTCTGAATTAATATTTTGTGGCAAATTTAGGATTAAAATCCTAAGGAAAGGGGAAATTCTTCAAAACAATACCTTTTTCTCAATGACAAGCAGGTCAGCAGATTTCTCATAAGAGCGTACAGGAATCTGACACATGTAAAGATGGTTTCAGTGATAACGTTTATTATTGTGATATGTAGGATATTTTATTCCATAAACATGCACTGGTTGAGGCCCCTGTTAGTTACTCTAACTATGAACGTGACTCCCTCCCACCAATTCATGAACTTCATAGGAAGCTAGGGGACAACGCAACAGGACCCAGCGTGCCAAGTGTTGTAACAGAGATGTCTCTGGAATTCTGGAGGGACAAGTTCAAAACCACGAGTCTCTCTGAAAGAAGTGAGTCAGAGATCCACTCAGCGAGGAGGTGATATTTGCCCTGGACCACGAAGAAAGAGTAAGGATTTTATAAAGGCAATTCAGAGCCAAACATTTCCAGCAGAGAGAATACTATGAAAAAAGCCATAGGACTGCGAAACTATCTAGGAGTCACTAAGAACTAAATTTGGAGTATGACAACTAGCTGTGTGTGTTTAGAGCCTTAGAATATGTAAGGTGGCCTTGACAATAATGCTGCAGAGAAGAGTTTGGAATGTATTCTTCATCTCTTATTTCTTCTACATTTTAAAATGTGTGTGCAGGTTGTAATGCACAGTCTCCAATTCCATTAGAAAAGGGGTAAATAAGAAGTAGCAAAGCGTCATAATTTTTAAACTTTTCTAATCATGGGCTCCATCCTCAGTAATTTACAAACTCTGTGTTAATTTTGTGCTCTCTACTTTTCATTGGGATGATTATTGACTTATGAGCCACCTTAATGTGGCTCTTTTGGGCATCGGGAATCACTCTGACAGTAGCTCTGTAATTAGATCAACTTCTGCTTTTAAAAGTTGAGACCTCCTATCCTAAACTGAGGTAGAGGAATTCTTCATACTTGGCAAATGAGTCTCTCTGCAGGGCTGACTTAGTATTACCCTTATCACGACAAATGGAAGTAATCCAGCACATTGAACTTCATTAAAGGTCCCTTGTTTACTGGGTAGTTCTGCCACCTAGGGAACAATAGGACAGGATTATTCAGTGACCTGGGATACGGGTGTTAAGTCTCACCTGAACTGCAGAGAAAGATAACAAGACTCCTGATCACTACTCCTGTTGAGTCGCCCAGGAATGAACCTTTCAGCAACCTAAGGGAAGCAATTTCTCGCATAGGGAAGGGGTGAGCAGTCTTCTGGAGGGGGGCAGGATTTCTGGGTCCTTCTCTGCATCTCCTTCTCTTTGTTACAACCACACACCACTAACAAACACTTTTTAAGACACTTCATTTCGTAGCAAAAAAAGAGGCTCACATAGTAGAAACAGAAATGAGCTTACAACCAGAGTATCTCCATTCTTGTCTCTACATCCCTACTTAACCAGCGATATTGGCACCAGGAAAAAGATCGGTTAACGTTCCGAAATACGCTTCCTCTCTATAAAATAAGGAGCGACGTTTCCTGCCTTAAGGGTCATTGAAAGGGATGAGGTAAAACAGTTATTTGTAAATCATGCAGCTCTTAATAAATGCAAGATCTTGCCACTATTCATTAATACTGCAATTCCAAAAGGGTTCGGAATAAAACACACTTATGCTGATATCACCATTCTAACACTGCCATCAATTAAAGTGTCTATATGTTCAAGGAATATAAAGTACAGTCTGTTTCTGTGTATCACATGTGTGACCTCAGTAGAAGAATAGGCAGGAAAAAAATTAGAGACATTCTCCAAGGTCAAAGCATCATCTCATCTGTTCTTAGTTATGTAGGATGGGATGCTCAACCTCCTTAGTCACCAGGTAAATGCAAATTAGATCAATATTTATGTATTGTTCAATTTTGCAACTCCCTTGAACTTAGGCCCCTCTGCTTCTCTCTCAGGAATTCAGATATAGAGAGAAAAGTACAAGTTCTTTTTATTTTACTTTATTTATTTATCTTTAGAGAGGAAGAGAAGGAGAGGAGAGAAATATCAATGTATGGTTGCTTCTTGTGAGTCCCCTGCTGGGAACTGGCCTGCAACCCAGGCATGTGCCCTGACTGGGAATCGAACCGCAATCGTGTGGTTCACAGGCCCATGCTCAATCCACTGAGCTACACCAGCCAGGGCAAAAAGTACAAGTTCTGACTTGCTCCTCTATGGAGGATTCACAGGAGCAGGAAGAGCAGTCCACCTGGGGAACGCCCAAGTTGCCCAATAATGCCTGTAACCGTGAGGGCAAAAGTCTCTAATTATTGGGTTTATATTAGGAAGCCCAATTGCTTGCAAATACAAGCCATTTTCTGAATTGGCTTTATCAGCTTAAAAAAGAAAGTGTCATTTTGATCTCTACATACTCGACTCCTTTCTATTTACTAATGAGTGTCATTTGAGGCTCCCGTCAAACCCCAAAATCCTAGCATTGGGCTGTGGATCTTGAAAGACAATGAGAAGCAAAGGAACAGTAGACAGGAAGACATTTGTGGAGTTGGCCTGTGGGTTTCCGATCTGGCTGGCCTGCAGGGCCTACATTGCATACAATCAGTGCTTTATCTCACACAGTCTAGGTAGGAGCTCTAAGTTACCTCCAGTTAAGTGCTGGCCTTAGTCGGTCACTGCAGCTTATGACTGCTCTGTCCTGCGGAAGGCAGCTGGGTCTGGACACATGTAAAACACAACCCACTCAGTTCTTCAACAAATGGTTGCAGGGCTGAGTGGGAAGAACTTACCCCAGGGTAAATCGGCCAGGCAAGGCTCTTGGGCTGCAGCTGCTGATGCAGCTTGGCCATGAACTAGAGAGTCACAGCTTCATCTGGTGTTATAGGGGTGTTGGAGGTGGGTTTAGATTACTTTAGGGATTAGTAAACCTGACAATATTGCTGCTTTCAAGTTGTTAGACACCGTGGATTTGGAACCACAGACAGAACTGTGGCTGGAGTTTATGTGATTTGTCCATGGGTTCAAAGAAACTGCTCACCACACGTATTCAAGGTGACTTTGGATTAGCATGGTTTTAAAAATGCCTTTAGATTTCAGACACCCAAGCTGAGATGTCACCCACAGGAAGGTAGTTGGGGTTTTTTGTTGTTGTTTTTTAAATCAGGACCTTTATTATAAAAATGATGTGCCATCTTCTCAAGACAAGAGAAAAAACATTTTAAGAAAATTCCTGCAGACAAAGAAGATCTGCATAATTTTAAAAGCTTATACTTGAGACAATAAGATCAATCAAGAAATTAAGCAATAACAAGTGCTTTGAAAATCATACTTTACTCTTGTCACAAAACAGGGATAGAATGATTAAGCTAGAAGAAGAGAAAGCTATTCTTAGAGAGTGATTGATAGACTGCAATAAGTAAAAAGAGCAGTGCCTTGGTTTAACTACTTTTCATGAGGAAATCAGAAGAAAAAGGAGCGGTCCTGGATGTTCAGAGGTTTTAAATAGCCACCAGAGCCCAGAGGGATTTCACGGAGCTGGGAGACAACTACCAAAGCAGAGTGAACTGTCTCCACTAGAGAAGAACAGGATCTGAGACCCTAAGGAGACACGGCCTCAAAAAGTTGCTGGTGGAAGGACCATAGGAGCATCCACTGGGGAATCTCTCTTGATTGGGCAGCTCTACCAAGTGGTTACAGAAAATCTGGACAGACCTGAGAAGACAAGATCTGGAAGATTAGCATAAAATCCAAAACACATTGGGAGCTTTAAAGTGGCCCAGCCATTGTAGGTGCTGATATAAGTACTACGTGTACCCTAAGGTGCGCTCATATCTACAAACACCTCCCCAGACCAGACAAGAGCAGTCTGTGGCCTCACTGGCATTTTGCTACCCAGGGGTGAGCAGAAACACAACAGTCTACACCCTCTCAAGTTGGCTTTTCTTTTAACGGAAACATATTTCTAGCCTCACAGAAGAAAAATATCTCCTTGCTCATTAGAAAAATAACGCCAAACTTTAGACAGCAAAACTTTAGACACTTGCTCTTAAAAGACAATAAATAATAAAAGTTCTATAACTGAGAGTCTGTGACCATAAAGCCAACAAGTAGGCCCTCTCTGCACGGACTTAAGAGATTCAGAGAAATTGGTATTGATCTGCTCAGAAAAGCAAACTTGATCTGCGCTTTAACAAAACACAAAATAAATGTGTGGACGGAACAAAAGTCCTGCTGATATCGGCAAAGATTTTCACAATCTCTAAGAGTCAGAACAGAAGATTTGCCAAGTTCTTTCATTTCGGCTTGAAATGAACACCAGCCATCTTTGAAATCACAATTCATCTTCACAGCGCAGGGAAAGTAGCTGGGTCTTCCCACCTCCACCTTCACCCGCCTGCTCTGCACTTCCCTGGCCAGTGCCCGGGTGACTTTCCATGGCTAAATTTACAAAGCCATTCATGTATTCTTTCATTCATTCATCCACATTATTGAGCATCTACTCCACTACAGGGCACAGGAAGGTCCACTCAGGTATCTACTGAGGGAGGGAGCAAGGAAGTAAATAAAGATCAGACTACAATCTCTAGGGAGGCCACAGATAGGCCGAGGTTCCAGAAACTCAATTAGCTGGGCTACAGCCAGAGCTGCAATTTCTGCCAAACATTGGGTGTTTGTCTTTTGAATAATCCTCATGACCTAAGCATTAGTTACTGTTTCTTCCCTGGTGTCCACATGAAACAAACAGTATTAATGGGGAGTAACTTTTTCTCCTTTGACTACCCTCTGTCTCAACTTTTGCAAAAATGATGATAATCTACTTAAGGCAGACAGCCATTGACATGTGCAGGACACAGAGCAACCTGCCAGGATCATCTTCTTGTTCAGTCCACAACTACTGAGCAATATTGTTCAAAAGAGGACGCAGGAATTATTACACAGGCAGCAGAGGCTCCCTGGACCTGCATGAATCAAATTCAATGGGCTTGCCCCTGGGCTTTGCCACAGGCATCACTTCCAAGTCGGTGCTAATGTTGCCTTGCATCAGGGCTGAACCACTTACCCCGACCTGCCCCTCACACCTACCTGTCTTGGACTTGTCTGCTTCCCTGTGGGCTTGCCTCATCCTTCATCGTGCCTGACACCACGCACTCCCCTCTTGGCTCTGACCTCAGGCCTTTCCTGGCCAGGCCTCTATTCTGGGTTAAGTTTCTCAGGGTCCTCTCATATTTCTGGGGCCCTCACTCTTAGCATAGCCCCCCATAGAAATGATTGGAAATTGGGAGAGCAGCACAATTGACTAGATAGGATTGATTTCCTATTTCTACAGAAATAACTTGAAAAATAAATAACTTATAAAAGACAAAATTACTTCTTTCCAGGACAACAAATATTACCCATAGTGCCATATGATTCGGAGGTCATTTCCAAGTCTAAAATAGCTAACAAGTACAAAGGTATGTGGATTATTGTCCTGATGTTTTCCATAGATCTATTTAAACTAGTAAATTATGTTCATCTTTATCAAAGATTCTGCCAAATTACAGAGCAGACAAAGCACTAACTAATGTCTAACATTAAAAGATTTACCTGAGGTAATAAGGTGGTAGTCATTTTTGAGAACTCGTGTTTATTATTGATATGAAGAAACCTTATGTTTGCCCAGATATCTCTCCACATGGTTACAATGTGATTGCTTTGAGACCATACACAGTGAACATTGGGACATACGTTGGAGGCAGCCTGCCCAGCAGAGGCAATGTCAGCCTCAGAGCTGGACTTGCCCATCTATGTCGGATGTCACGCCTTGCCCACGTTAGGTGTCGTCATCTTACCCACACCACAGCTTCGTGACCTCACACAAGCTCCTTAGCCTCGCTGATATTTCACTGTCTTGTAACAGTGAGTTGAGGAGTTATACCTGACAAAATTGTTGATTAAAAGGCCCACCGAGACTTCAACAACTACTACCTAGTTCGGTACGACTACAGGTAGACTCTGTAGTTTAAAGACCTGCCTTCATGCGGCTGCGTGCACACAGTTTTGAAGACACGTTCCATAATAGTATCCGAAGCAAGCAATGGGCCACCTATTGGCTGTGGACTGTTTGGGCAGCAGGACCAAAAAAGCGGAGCCGGGATGATGACACTAAAGAAGAAAGGGAGGGCCTGGACCGGAAACAAGAGAAATATATTCCTTGTAACATCTTGCCGAGGCTGTTCGTCCTAATGTAGCATAAAACTAGCCCACAATTACGTGTTTAAGTCTCGGTGAACGATGCAGCTCTGTGTCTGCCAACACTTTTGCCATCTCCAGAAAATGGCTGTTTTAAAGCCACTCGCTTAAACCACAGAACTCCGATCCTTTCTCCGCAGTCACTACATCTGTCATTATTACATGGGGTTCATTTGTTTATTATCTGTCTTCCTGACTAGGCTGTGAATTCTGTAATGGTAGGAACCATGGATGTGTCACTCACCACCGTATATCCAGCACATAAAATAGGTAGAGCCCCCCAATAAATGTTATTTACATCGATAAAGACCTGACGCGTGGCAAAGAGTAGGATGTGGTGGTTTAACATAGAAATAAAGATGATGCGTATGTTTTCCAAGTAGGTTCCCCTGAAGCAAACACTCGTGGTACTACGACTCCAGGATGAATATATTCATAGAACTGAATGTTGGTAAGTGGTTTGGTGAATTCATTGGTGGAGTCCACGGAAATCCAGCATGGCTTACTAGTGGGTTTTATTTTAATCTATCCCTTTTGGTTACATTGCAAACCCAGGCTAATCACTAGTCACTATTTGCATGCACATGACCCAGTTTGGTCTAAGAGATGGACAGTCACATCAATGAGACTACATGCTTCTTGGCTCTTGTATTGTTTGTCAATTCCCAGTGTGAAAAAAGCTCTCAAAGATTAAAAAATAGGTACTTGTTATTTGGTACAAAGCCCAAATAGCATCTTGGGCTTTGAATCTTGGGTTTAAATGCTGGCTCATCTACTAAATAGCAGTGTAATCATGGACAATTATCTTGTCTAAACTGTGATTTCCACATTTGTAAAATAAAGTAAAATCATGGCTTCACAGAAAGGCTCTGAGAAATAAATAAAACAATGCCTATAAAGTCCCTAACCCTATACCTGGCATGTACAATATATATATATTTGCTACTTATTTTTTATCAATTGTAGTTCTGATCACATGTAGTCTAAGTTAAATACAGCATTCTTCTTTAAAGTTTTTATTTTAATTAATACTCAATCATCAAACATTTATTGAGGGACTACTATGTGCCAAGCATGATCCTAGATGTAGAAAATATTATCACTAGAGCACAGTCATAACACACTTCCACAGGTGAATTAATAACATCAGCAGTGAAGTGTAACAGGTGAAACCTCATTCAAAGCTATTCCAAAATAGGAGCCTTTTAATTAAGCCTTATGGTATCTTCATATTATTTCATCTCAACTTTCTAAACCAAAGTTGTCCAGAATGTGGTAAGTGTTTAAGCAGTATACTGTGCTTAAATTTGAAGAAATCTATAAAAAGGAAACTTGTTTGATAAATTCTCATTATTTCATCATGCAGTCTCTTTTTAATTTCAATGATTTTTTTTTCTTTTGGTCATTTTGAAAATTTTCCTATGTGGTTTTGCTGCTGCATAGCCTTTCAGATTTTTACTATACAGGAAGAAAATTAGAAAAGACAGACATGGGAAAATAAACGGAATAAACAACCTGAGAATATCCATTTGCCATTTCTTTTCTGTTTTGAGTATCACAGTACTCTGGGTAAACAGGAATCACAAGCCAACTTCTCCCATGTCTTGCCCTCAGACAAACATGCGTCAAGTCTCTACTCCATACCAGGCACTGCGCCAGTACCTGACAAGGATGAATGACTCCTTTCTCCAAGGAGGCAGTGAAAGAACAGGCAGGGAGAGAACAGCTAAAGAATGGGCTCTCGAATCAGACTGGCCAGTCCGATCATAGTCACCCAGTAACTACAACGGGAGAAAGCTCCTCATGCAGACCAGCCATGGACTTCAGGATCAGGCAAACCCGAGTTCGAATTCCAAAATTAACTTATTGGTTGTGTGACCTTGAACAGATACTTAATATCTCTGAGCCTCAGTTTGCTCACCTGTAAATCAGGATCAAAAATTTTTTTCAGAAGTTTTAAGGATGAAATGCAACAAAAATCTGTACTGTGCTTATTCAGTGCTTAGGTCATAAAAAGTTTTTAATAAATACAATGCTCATTCCCTTACCTGCTGGTCCTTTTCTTCCAGATGTACTTCTGGAGTCAAAAAGGGTAACTGGGAGAAAAAATATGAACCTAAGTCAATAATTTTTGATATATTACTCTTTTCAAAGGGTGCAATATATTGCTAATAAGTAAAAACCACAGACATAAACCAAGAACCTACGATCAAACCTCTCATAGTAACTGATGGTCAGTAACTTAGGATTTTATCAGCACCAGAGATTTAATGCCTCAAAAAAGCAAAAGGATAGTAAGTTTTCCATCGTTCTGAAAAATGGCATGTAGCATTTGCTATAGCAAGAGTTGAATGTTACTTTCAACCAGATCAAATTGTTTACCATCTGTTCATGAAAAGATAAAAACCCTTCTTCCTGTATAATAGATCAATAAGGATTTAAAGAAAAAGGGCTTGTCTCAAATGTGAGCATCACATGGTGTTTATGGGACCTAAATATGCACACGGGGAATAAAAAGAGATCAGTCAGTGAAACAAATGCCTCTCCAAAACATTTCATTTGCATTTCATGGAAGAATGTAAAGCCACAGGGAAAAAATATATTTAATAGACTTCCAGATAACTCAAGTCAGCTTCACGGTTTTAAGCCTCCAATCCACAAGGTGCTATTTTTACCCTTTTCAATATTCAAAATCATTTCAGGTGTTAATGACTTTTGTACTGAGCACAAAGGATGAAATTTCTGTATAATATTTTATATACAATTAAGTAGTCAATTATATTTAGAAACACTCAAGATGCCTCTCTCCTCCTGTCTTCCCTGAAACCAAGGAAAGAGGAAAATAAAAAGCAGAAAACAAAGTAAGTTTTGTTTTCTAAGCTACGACAAGCTTAGAATACAGCAGCACTGTTCTACAATGAACATGAACTTTGCAATGCCCTAACATTCGATCTAGGAAAGCAAAAGCTGAGAGGAGGATGCATTGACTAGAGTTGGCAAAGGAAGCAGACGCTTCACCAAACAGAGGGAGGGCTCCTGTCTGCTACTGCAGACTGATGAGGCAGACAGCTGCCCCAGGACTATGTAACACATGCCAGGTATGGAAGTGTGAAGGAAAGGGGAGAAGGGAGGAAGCAGGAAGAGAAAGTGGGTGTCAGGGCGGCGCAGGTGTTTTAGAGAAATGAGCACAGTGCAGCCCCTGAAGGAGGCCTGTGGCATAAGGGCTCACCATATGAAAGCCAGGAAGCCCTGCTCAGAGCTCAAGGCTCATGAATTATTTATATCAAAAACAGTACACCGCGACACTTGATGGATAAACACATCTCACAAAATTACTTAAATAAAAAAATAAACATGGCCTCTATGAAATGAGACCTCAAAGAGAATATATAAGATTTCAAAATAGAGACCATAAAGCAAAAGAATGAAATTAAAAGTAAAAGTGCATACTGAAGTCTGTGCCTGGGTGTGGTTTTTGTTTTGCTTTGTTTGGTTTTTGCTTAATCCTTTCACCTTTTTCGCCCAGTCCCCCCACTTCCCCTGTCTGTTCTCAGTACCTATGAGTCTGTTTCTATTTTGTTTACTTTGCTCAACACTACAGTGATCGCTAGAGGGAAAGGTGAGTGGGGGCGGGTGGAAGTGGGTGGAGGGATAAATGGTGGCGGAAAGAGACTTGTCTTCGGGTGGTGAGTGCAGAACGCAGTGTGGGTGATGTGTATGGAGCTGTACATTTGGAACCTCTATGGTTTTATTAACCAATGTCACCCCAATAAATTCTATTAAAAAATAAGATAAAATAAAGTATTCAGCAAATGATTTTTCACCTTTAATTGTACAATGTAGGTATGGGTTTAAATAAATAAATTTAAGCAACGTATTAAAAAAACAAGTAAAAGGGAAGGAGCCATTGGCAGTGGGACAGCAAAATCATTTGTAAAACTCCCCAAATGTCTTCAGAAAAAAAGACAAAACAAATGCAAAGTAAAAGATAAAACTCAGAGAATCCAAAATAATCTATAACTTACAAGAATTAATGAATACATTTAATAAGATCATTGTGATACCTAACTTACAACAAACATAAAAATTAGTACCAGAGAGATCACTGACCTAAATATCAAAGGTAAAATAGTAACAGTGTTAGATGAAAATTATGAGACTATACCCATGACTTTAGGAGAGATTGCTTTCTTGAAAATGGAAACAAAAAGCACTTATCAAAGAAGGAAAATATAATAATAAATTAGATTACATTAAAATGAAGAACTTTTGTTCATTAAACCACTCTATTAAGAGATTGGAAAGGCAACCCAAAGAGTGGGAGAAGGTATCTGGAATAGACTCACCCTCATATACATGCTGCAAATAAGTTAAAGGTCCACAGTCCAAAAAAGGTAAAAGACTTGAACTGACATTTACAAAAGAGAATACTGAAAATACCAATAAGCATATGAAAAAGTGTTACATTTCATTAGTTACATAAAAGTGCAAATTAAATCCATAATTTATATCACTATACACCCACTAGATTTATATCTAAAATTCCAAGGGTTGGCAATACTATGGTGTAACCAGTCACTACAGGTAGAATTATAATTGGCACAATGACATCGAACAATTATTTATTGATACCTACTAAATACTGCAGATAAGTCCCTGAATTCAATTCCTGTGTTTATAATCAACAGTATTCAGCAAGAATATACACTAGAATATTATTCAGTATAGCCCCAAACATCTTAAATGACCCAAATGCTATTGACAATAGAATGATAAATCAATTATGATATACTCCTTCTAACATTATACAACAATTCCTTCGAACATTATACAAAAATACTGCCCCATGCAACAACATAAACATAAACATAAACATAAATCTTGACTGAAAGAACAAACACATATGAGGTCTGTCAGGAAAGAGTCCAGCTATGATTAATATAATGAGAACAGTCTGTGCAACATGCATATAACCTGGTGGCCAAGGAGCGTGGACTGGAATGAGCATGCGTGAACAATGACGACTTCACTGTACTAGTCAGTGGGGGCAGTAGACGCTCTTGAGTGAGCATGTGTACTGTGTGGCTATCACATTAAAAATGACTGAGGAGAGCAGTGGATCTGCATCCGATTTTGCATTAAGCTTGAGCATTCCTCTGTGGAAAATATTCAGATGATTCAGAAGGCCACAGCTATGGGAAGCTGGTGATTGGCAGCTTCATCATGACAAGTGCCTACTCATGCATCACGTCTCATGCAGAGATTTTTATCACCCAGGTGACTTAGCCCCCCTACAGCCCCGATTGGTATCCTACAAATTCTGGGTTTTCACAAAAGTAAAATCACCTTTGACAAAATCAGGCGCATTCAGGGTGGTTTGGCTGTAGACTAAAATCACCTTTGTAAGGAAAGAGATTTCAGACCACCAGTGAGATTCAAGAAAATATGATGGGGTAGCTGAAAATATGACAGAAGAACTGTGTGAGCTTCCAAGGTGCCTACTTTGAAGGGGACTGAGGCATCACTGTCCTATGTACACAGTTTCTTGCATACTGTATCCTCTATTTTGCATATTGCAAGGGTGGATACTTTCTGGACAGACCTCATACAGTTCCACTTATGCTAAGTCCACAAATAGGCAGGATGAATTTATGATGTTAATGTAAGGACAGAGATAACCTCTGGGTTGGAAGATGGAAGGGGGTGACACTTCTGAAATGCTGTCAATGTTCTTTGTCATATGTGAGTGGTGGCTAGAACAATGTTTCCCCTTTATAAAAATACATGAAGACATGTACCTATGATTCATACACTGTTCAATGTAAGTGCTCCAAAAATTGACTTTAAAACAGAGCATTACCTCCAAAATATACATAATATTCCCAGTTTTTTAAAATGTTACATATCATTTTATTTTAAAAAACACTTAACCACTTGCTAAACCAAAAAAGGAGGCATGTAACCTTTTCTTTGAACTGGTACTTTTGTGAGTACTGCACTGCTAAAATATTTCAAATTTGTACTACTTTGAATAGTGATAGCAAACCTTTTTTCATGTTAAGTTTGCCATTTATATTTCTTTTCCAAACTATTTATGTCTTTTGCTCAATGTTTTCTCTATGGTGTATACAAATTATTATTGCTGTTGTTATTATTATTATTAGAAGGTTCTTCATGCAGTGATGGAATTAATGGTTTACAATGTCCATAAGGTTATGAGTTCTGTGTGACCTTGAGAAAGTTACTTATTATCTTAAGCTTCACCTTCTTCATCAGAAAAACTGGGTAACATCAGCATCAACGATCCCAAAAAGGTTTCTTTTTAAGGGTTATATAAGTATCTAGGTGGCATGTATACCACAAATCTTTTTTTCTATTTTTTCACAAATCGAGTACCCATTATATGTAAGGACTCATGCTAGACACTGGATCTAAAGAAGGAAAAGCAAAGAGACCATTTCTGCCATTAAACCTGTGCACTGGTCAGCCGTCAATCAAAGAATCATGGGCCTCCATGACTCTCATTTGCATTCTGTCCCTTCATTCTGCTGGCTTCAGCTCCTCAGCATCCCTCGGGGTGGTTCTTTCTCGGTCACACCCGCAACCACTGCCTGCATTCAGGCCTTCATCTCTCCCACCTGGATATTGCACCGGCTTCCTAACTAGTCTCTCTGCCTCTCTCTTGTTATGCTCCAATCGGTTCAACTTCTGGGTGCCAGCTGGATCATTCTAAACACAGCTCTGATCATACCAAGCCTCCTATTTCCCTTGGCATGGATTGCACTCACTTTTTCAGATCACAAAAGACAATCACTGTCTGATCCCTACTTTTTCTCTCACAGATCATCTCTAAACAGTCCCCAGTTGGCCTTTTAGGGTTCAAAGGACAATGTTACTAAATGATGCATGATATTTATGTCATAGGACCTTGCATATGAGAGCCTTTCTCTCAAGAATTCTTCTTTAGCTCTTTCTCTCCCAACATCTCAGACACCATCTTCTCTGGGAGGTCTTCTTGTCCCTGACACTTGAAGTTTTAGCTTAGCTGATCTTCCTACAAACTCCCATAGTCCATCCCATCACTTGCGTAATTGCACTTAGATCACTTACTCATTTATCTGTCCAGCTCATTACTCTAGCGTGTACTGAATGTGCTAAGAAGCAAATACCACATCTTCTGTATCATTGTCCCCTGAGCCTTAACAGTTTTCTATGAATGAGTGAATAAGTGAGCAAATGAAAGGGCATAAGATTGGACTGCCTCTGATACCATGCCTCTTGGCAACACTCTCAGGAAGATTTTAATAGGAACAGAATAAAAGTTAAGTTAGGATTGAATTTTCTGGAGAAACAAATTATAGTAAAATCTACCCTATATAGCAATGCAGAAACATTCATTTTCCAGATGATAAACAGACAGATGAAAAATATGTAGATTGGGTGGATGGATGGATGGATGGATAGACAGGTGGGTAGGTAGATACATGACATATAGATAGATAGATAGATAGATAGATAATACAATAGGAAATAGATGAGTGTTTAACTCATATATGCCCATTTCTGACAGGAATCCAAATGTCCTAGATTTAAGGGCACTTGAAGAGTACACATTTGGAAGTGCTGTGTTATTTTCATAAGAATCATTCACCCCTGCAAGTTTCAAACTGCTCTCAATCAAAGCTATGGGGCTGAAGGAAAACAAGCTACATTCCTTTGTAAGTGGCTGTGGAATGCACGTGATGATGGAGCGCCTCACTTCTCTCACTGCCTGAGGGATCTGTTTTAGAGCTTAGGGACTTCAGGACTAGCTAATGGAATATCAATTCACCAAAAAAAAAAAACCCCTTAAAGTGAGATCATCTCTGTGCATCCCACTGAGGGATGACTTAAAGTGTTCTTTCCTTGGCAATTCATAAAGGTGACGATTTGGAGACCAGACCCTGAGAAAAATGTCTAGAGTGTAACGTCAATCCATCTACGTAAATCTTCTTCTAGAATTATGAGAGGTATATGCATATGGCATATATTTTTCTATGTATTTTCTATAATTTTTACTCATCTGCTACTTCTTTTTTTAAGAAACTATTTTAATGTGCTCTTTTTTAATTTTTTATTTATCTTTAGAGGAGAAGGAGAGAGGGAGAGAAATATCAATGCATGGTTGCTTCTCATGCGTCCCCTCCTGGGAACTGTCCCCTGCTGGGAACTGGCCTGCAGCCCAGGCATGTGCCCTGACAGGGAATCGAACCTCGATCTTTTTGGTTTGCAGGCCCGCGCTCAGTCCACTGAGCTACACCAGCCAGGGCTCATCTGCTACTTCTTTATGAGCATGTTTTTTTTTTCTGTCAGTGACCAAGTTGTATTTATCTAAGTCTTCCCTTCGGTATCAACCATAGCACTCACTTGGTTCTCAGCGGTTGTGGGTTTGAGTCAGTCCTTAAAACCTCCAGGGCACCAGGAATCCAGAAAGTATCTGGTTTTTGTGAGGGGTTTTCACATAAAAACTTCTAAGAGATAGAGGTCCCCAGCCCCAGTCATTTCTATATTCTCCAGACATTCATGTGCAACAGACTTTTGCTTCCAATTTCCTGTGCTTTATGGGACAGCTGCGCACTCAGCAGCGCAGAGACCATGAGGGGACAGGGACGCATCCATTACCTCCTGCTTATGCACATTACCGCCATTATCCTTCTGCATCTGAGAGTGAGTGGCAATCATAGCTTGTCAAAAAGTATGAAAAATCCCCTAGTTCCTTTCACACCACTGGTTTCTTGTGGTTCACTGTGGCATTGACTAAGTTAGTGGCATCTGGGCCTGTGCTGCCATAAAAGGTAGTTGGCATACATCCTTTTGGACTGAACATATTTGTCTGTGTGATTATTTGTGAATGTTCTGTGTGTACGTGTGTGTGTGTAAGTAGTTATATTGGTATGCATCAGTCAGTCAATGAAAGCAGCCATAAGAACAACTCTGAAAATTAGGAAATAAGCACCAAAATAAAAAGGCAGTAAGCAATACATCAAAGCAGAAATGGGCAAAACTACCCTAAAGAGATAAAATGACTGCATGGCCAGCTAGAGAGAACATAGAAATACATCTACATGTGAACACTAGGAAAAACAGGAAAATCAGGGAGCCGACTACCATCAGTGTCCATCCAGCCTGCTCCAAGGCAAGTGGGTGCCATGATGAAGTACTGACAACACTAAGTCTGCTTGGCACCAAATACCTCAAACACAGAGACCATCATGGCTTACACCACACTAACCAAAGAAGCTTGCAATCACAAAGCTTTTTTCCTCCGCAGCAGGAAAAAAGATGCCCTGGACTAAGGACCTTAGTAGCTCCAATGCTGCACATGGACCATCTATGGGTACATACACACACCTATATGCACACAGAACAAGATGGCATGCTAGTGTATATACACAGGCCCTGTGTATGCATGTATGTTTCCTTGGTGTGTATTTCTCGGTATTCGCTGCTCCAGAAGTCAGATTGATTTTGAGGAATGAAAAGCCTGTGGACATGTAGACATGCACCAAAAGGCCAGAGAGATAAGAGATGTGAGTTTATTGCTGAAACTGTGATTGAAGCAGTGGTGTAAGGATTTCAAGATGAATAGATAAGAAAGAGAGAAGATGTAAAATAGAGGGGTCAGAGAAATCGAGGGGTTAGGTGAGGTTGAAGGGCAGGGGACATGGAAAAAAACTCAATGAGCAGAAAGAACTGGAAACCAGAAAATCTAGATTTACAATTTTGAGGTAAAGGAGCAGACTCCAGCGACTGTGTGGCTGTGTGGCAGGATGTGGCTGTGGAAGGTCATTGAATATGAACTCAAGATGTCACAGTCATTCATTCACACATCTGACCTCTAGGATCAGAGCAGGAAGAGAATTAGACAGGAAGACTGAATTAGATGCCAAATGCTTCAAAAATGGAAGACCAAATGTGTTACCCACATAGCACTTAGTCTTCATAGTTTGTTCATGCTTTTCGCACTTACCGGAACATCATCCCTAATCCGCATTGCCTTCTACGTTTTCATAGACAATACAGGTACTTCCCCAAGAATATGAATTTCTGTAGTTATATCCTCCCTATGACATAAGTTTATTTTTAATGTAATACATATAATTCAATGGCTAGATTTGTCCATGTTTATTGAATGAATAAAGGAAACATTATCATCAGGAGATCATTCTGGAATGTCATCCAGGAAATGTATTGAATTTTTTTCTAGTAGTATGAAAAGCACCAGGAGAGAAAGAGAGAGAGGGGGGCAATAAAGAATTCCAGAAAGAACAGTCATTTCTTAAAATGGGGAAACATACTGATCGGTACGGAAGTCACTGGAGACGTGGATGAGCACATTGTTGGAATCATCAGGGCAAAAACGTGAGCCCTCTGGGTTGGAGAGTAAGTGGAAAAAGCTGAAAAGAGGTCCCTTTCCCGGGCACTTTGACAGGGATAGGGTAGCAGCTGCAGGATTTTCCTAAGAATTTTGAATTTTTAATGCTATGAAAAATGGCATTCTTTATTTCACTTTTAGCTTGCTGGGACAAAGAAATACAGTTGATTTTTGTATGTTGATCTTATCTCCTGCAAGCCTACTAAACCTACTCATTTGTTCAAGTAGGTTTTTAGTAGGGTTTTCTGCAAGACAATTAGGTCTCCTCCGAATAAAAATTATTTTACTTCTCCCTTTCAAATCTGGATACCTTTCATTTAATTGTTATTGCAAATTGAACAAGTAGAAGTCTCCAGTGCAACACTGAATAAAATGGTAAAGGAGACATTCCCCTTTGTCCTAAAGGTAGAGCCTTAAGTCTCCCACTGTTAAATATAATGTAGCTAGAGACATTTTCGGCTCCATCTGCTTTTAAGATTTTCACCTCAATATTGGTTTTAAGAAATTAAATTAAGAGGTAACTAACTGCAGATTTCTTGATTTGGGGGTTGAGATGTTGTGTGTTTATGGTATCCATCAAATTTTGGAAAAAATGGCAATTATTTCTTCAGTAATTTTGTTCTACTCCTTCCTCTCCAACCTTCAGAACTGCAATCAAATGCACTTAAGTCTACTTGATGTTTTCCCATGACTCACTGGTCAGTCCCTGTTCAGTTTTTTGTTTGCATGTTTTGTTTTGTTTTTAGCCTTTTTTTTTCTGTTTCATTTTGGGAGGTTCATCTTCAGTTTCACTAACATTGCCTTCTGCAAAGTCTAATCTGCTATTTCCCCCAATCAGTGCATTTCCCATCACTGGTACTGTATTTCTTTTAACTGGAAACTTGACATAGTCTCTTGTATATCTTCCCGCTCTCTCCTTAATGATTTCAATCATTTCTCCACATCCCTGAACATATTAAATGAGTGTTTTAATGTACTAGTTAATGTATTTCAATCAATGATGTCATTTCTGCATCTATTTCTATAGATTATTTTTCTACTCATTATGAGTTATTTTTTTTCTCCTTCTTCACATTCCTGGTGATTTTTATTGGATACCAGACACTATAAATTTTACTTTACCGGGTGCTAGACATTTTTGAATTCCTGTAAA
Source organism: Sturnira hondurensis (assembly GCF_014824575.4). Taxonomy (NCBI): domain Eukaryota; kingdom Metazoa; phylum Chordata; class Mammalia; order Chiroptera; family Phyllostomidae; genus Sturnira; species Sturnira hondurensis. The sequence goes on from NW_028091637.1 coordinate 12,402,039, forward strand.
TCTTCTTAATCTTTGTTCAGGGACACTGTTAAGTTATGTGAAAAGTTTGATCCTTCAAAACATACTTTTAAGCGTTGTTATCCAGGGTCAGAGTGGCCTTTATTCTGGGGCTAATTTTTCAGCATTATTGAGGAAAGAGCCTTCTGAGTACCCTAGCCCCACGAAGGATAAGCCTCCTGGGTAGGAACATGAACCATTCTGGCCCTGTGGGAGCTCCTGAGATTTTTCCTTTTGCTTCTTTCAGAGCAGTTTCCTCATGTTCACGCACTGATGAGTCGTTAGTGGGAGACTCAAGGGGGTCCCTGTGAAGATCTGTAACTGTTCTCTGTGCTTCTCTTTCTGTTCTGCAAACTCTAGATACTTTGTCCTCATTAGAGTCCAAATGCGAATGATAAATGAAGGGTTTATTATAGCCCCTCAGTCAGAAAGTCTTCTGCTCTGCATGTGGGTTTTCTCTCTCTCGGCATCGTGGCCTGGAAACTCTGTCCAGCCAGTAAGCTAAGCCCATCACAGGGCTCCCCTCATTTATTTCCCAGTCTCACTGAATCTCAACAACCACTGCCTTGCTGCTTGGCATCCATTCAACATCAGAGAGTGCCTAAAATGCTATGTTGCATATTTTTGTACATTTTGGAAAAACTTTCCGTTGCTTCAGGCAGGAAGGATAAATACAAATACTATGTTCTGATTTGCTAAAAGTAGAAATTTAAATAGATCATTTTAAAATTATTTTATTTTAAGGTGTTTTTTTCTTTCATTTAATGTTTCAGAACTAATATACCATTACAGTTTAGCTTAACAGGAAGGTTTCTGTTGGTTTGAATGACACCTCACATCAAGCAACCCTGGCCCACTTTGTGTAGTGAAGGCAAGGGCAAAGAGTCTCAAATAGGGATGGATGCACTTGGCCTCCCTCCTCCACCCCATCCCCCACTAAACTCAGACATTACTGCACTTCTATCTCATGGAGTATATGCAGGAAATCATTATCAAGCACTTGTGTCAGACTTTGTTAGATGTAGAAACAACTGACCTATTCCCTATACTCTGGTGCCTTATACTCTACCAAGGATGTTAAACAAGCTTGGGAGGAAAGACAATTCAATGGTAATCCTAAATGCTGCATGTAAGCCTAATAGCAGTTAATAAAAGGTAGAAAATAGGCTAAGCAATATGAGCAAATGGTTGTGGGCAGTAGCTGGATCTCGAAGGCAAATGGATAGAAAACCTTGGCTTATAGTAGGAGATAAAGGAAGTATGAGCAAAGTCCGAGAGAGGTGTATGCATACTTTACATACTGGGCACACTGCAAGGCTCTCCCCAGGATGAGGCTGAGGGCCTATACTGGAGAGCATGCAATGAGGGGGAAACATACTCCTCTGAGGTCAGCCATGCACCAACATCAGAAGTCAGATCATCATTTTTCTAGCCTAGCTTTCACTGGCACTGTCCCTACCAAGAACTTGTCAGAAACAGAAGCAGTGACCTTCCCACACCTAGCATGCCCTTGCACACATACTGTAGTGGGTGCAGGTGGTACTTAACCCCGGTTCCTTTCACCTGATCTGAGCACTCTTTGCCGGGAGGGTGAGTGTTGGCTGATACTAGCTCCCAGCTGTCTCTTCTCAGGAGAATTTGCCGGTTGACTGGGCAGAACTGCCTTCCCAAGGGCTTGTGCCCATAACCTTGTCCTCTGCCTCAGGCAGCCAGAGGCCAACGACTAACTAGGGGTACCAAAGCCAGGCCCTTTGTCTCAGGGTGAATCTACTCAGGGTACATTTCATGCTTGAGACTCCCTAAGGGATCAGTGTGAGCGGGGCTCTAGCCAAGACTACCTCCCCCCTTGCTCAGTTCCTTCCCCTGCCCTAGTCTGCTTTCGTTTTTCCCTCACCACACCCGATTTCTTCTCTGAGGTTTCTCCAACAAATCACTTGCAAATGAATCTCCTTCTCAGTCTGTTCTTCTAGAAAGCCCAACCTAAGACACTGATAGATACAGATTATAAAAACAATGGGGGGGGTTCCATGTGAAAACTGAGAATTCCGGTACTACATCCTGACCTTTTAAATATTATTACAGTCAAATTATGGCTGACGGGATCCAAATCAGCCCTTCTTCCTCACTCAAAGACAAGGCCTCAGGCTCCTGGTGCAACCATTCCTGACTGCAGGCTCCGTAAGCTTGTCAAACCTCCAAATCTATTTCTGTATCCTGTAAGTTTGGGGCCAGTTTGCAGACATTCTCCCATTAGCTGTGACATCTTCATTAGGGTTGTCACTTGGGTTACTAACCTACTTTAGCTCCAGATTTTCTATTTTTATTTTCTTGAAAAGTTTCTTATCCTAATTTTTATTGTTATACACGTCCAGTTGTACCCGTTTTTCCCCATTCAGATTTTCTATTCTGAAATATCCCTTTGACTACTAAACCTTATCCTAGATCAGAGGTCCCAATCACCTGCTGGCCCCAGTAAAAGTTTGACTATTTTTATTTCCCCTCAAGCCTTAGTCCAACTCTCTCACTGCTCCTACTCCTCCCTCCTAGGACAAAGCTGCAGCCTCAGTGCCCTGCCCATGAACAAACAGATCCCTGTGTCCTGGCAGAGACAGGCTTGAGTCCTCAGCCTTACTGGCCTGGACTCAACTGGCTGGTCATGGCAACACGTAGAACTACAGCCTCAGTTTTAAATCGGGCTGATGGCCCTGTGATCCGTTCCCATCTCCTGCCATCGCACATTATCAGAATTCAAAGCTCTGGTACCACAAACTCTCTGAAAACAGCCCTCTTGCTCAGAGAATGTCAGTGGACAATCAGAACCCAGGGCCCCAGCAAGAAGAGGTTTCATTTGATCTTGCAGTGAACAGTTGCTGTATTTTGAGCCGGCATCCCCCCTGGGGACTATATGATTTTTTCCATCTGACTCTTTGGTGCCTGGCCTTGGGTTCTTCATTCTCTACATTCCTTTGTGCCCACCCTTCCAATCCTCCCTGGAAATAACAAGTATCTGTAGAAGTAGAGGGAACTGTTTCATTTCTTTGCCCTTATTTTCATTATTTGTTTTCTTTTTCTTCTCTTTGGCCCAGGAAAAAATCTTCTGCTCTTACTCTCAGAAGCTGCCATCGAGTATCTAAAACTCACACTTTCCTGATTGGAGAGTCAGTGGCTTCCCCAAATTATCCTTTATTAATTTTTTTAAGTTTTGTCTCAAAAACTAAAAAATCAGGGAAGGACATTTAGACTAAAATTTTAAACTATAGTATTTAAGATTACAAGCTCTGGAACGAAATAGCCAGTGATCCCGTACCAATGCTTTCATATCCCATCTCAGGGCCTCAGCTTCCTCAACTGGAAAATGGGTATAATGCTAGACCCTTATGCAAAGGGTGTTGCATGTGTCAATGGATATATTACATGTAAATCATTTAAAATATGAGCCAGAAATGAAGGAAGCCCTCATGAATTATATATAAAGCTACTTTTATTAGGACTTTCATGTTTTTTGGAGCTATGCACGTAGCAAATGTTTAACAATTAATCTCCCCTCTTTCCTCCCTCGCCATCTTCCTTTAGAAATTTTTTTGACAATAAAGAATCAGTATCTGTTCTGTCCAAAGCAACCTGCTTGGGTTTAGGAATTAAGAGACGAGTAAAAAGACAGGTCTGACCCTTATCCTCTAACAGCCCTGGGAGGGAGGCATGGGGGGCAGATGTGAGAGATCTTTTCACACAATGAGATCAGCGGCTAAAGAGTGATTGTCAATTAATTCAAAGAAACAACGGCCTACCTTCCGGAAAGCCTTCAACACAGAGCCCGAGGGAAAAAAGGAAATCATTAAATGGGATCCTCAGCTCCATCTTCCCCAGAATGAAATGCAAGTCCACCATTTTTAATTTCAAGGATGTTATAACAGATAGAACCCAAGGTAGCAGAACCTGTTAAAAGCTTTAGGTATTTATTCAAACTCAAAGTACAGTTGGCCTCTTGAGTTAAAGAACTCACTGGCTCTGGTTATTCCTGAGCCCTCATTCCATAACTATTCATTTTTTCAATTTGTGTGCAGAGCGCAGGAGGGCAGAAAGAACAGCTGTTCCCTCTAACAGGAGCCCTGGAAGAGAAAACAGATCAGGTAACACTGGGAACCAGCCTGACCTCTCCAGGGAGGGAAGGAAGTCGCCCACAGCTACCTCCGAGGTGGTACAGGCTCAGGCAGTGTGTCCAAGGTAACGAACTAGTGCAGGATGCCTCCGGGAGCACGGGCTGCATTGAGAGCACACCTCTGAAGAAAGAAATCCTGCCTCATAAATTAGGACAGAACGCTTAAATCTGAAAATGAGGACTGGTAGAAAAGATACATGGAGTCTTAGCGGAGTGCTTTTGTTTTCTGAGACCAGAAGAATTCTCTCAGTTTACATCATTCCTTCCCCCTTAAGGAAAATTACCTTTCTGTGGAATTGTACAGAAGCAACAAACTCGGTTCACACGCGGGAAGCAGGCTGCATGTGGCACACACATCCAGAACCAGTAGGTCCCCCCACGCTCACCAGCCCAGGGCTTGGGGTCCGGCTGCCTTCTGAAAAGCTGCTTTTCTCAACTCCTGGGGCAGAGACCAGCTGCATGGTCTCTAAGGCAAACATTTAGATAACCCCACAAATGATAAATTGGTAAGTCAAGAAGGAAGGAGTGGCTAAAGGTTAGTCTCATTAAAAACAAATAAACAAGCAAGCAAAATATAACCAGAGCCATTGAAATTAAGAACAAACTGACAATAACCAGAGGGGAGGTGGGAGGGGATAATAGGGGGACAAGGGGAGAAGGGTTTTCAGGGACATGTATAAAGGACATATGGACAAAACCGAAGGGGGCCGTAGGATCAGGGGAGGGAGGTGGGGATGGCTGGGGTGGGGGAGAGTGGTAGGAGGAAAATGGAGACAACTGTTCTTGAACACACACACACACAAAGATGTGGGGAAAAAAGAAGTTAAACAAATAAACAAAAGACCTTTTATTTAACTAAGCTTCAACAAAGCATTTTTACTTTCTTCAAATATTAGCTCCCTCATGCAACTGAAACAGAAATTGATTGGCAAAGCATGGATTCACAGCACCATGTCAGGGCCTGAGCTCATATGAGAAGGAAGATTTATCTGAGCCAATGGTGCAATCCCCGTCCTTAGTTTCCACTGCGGAAAGAGACAAGGGGAAAAAAGACTCAAGTTGTTTACTTTGCAGATCAGAGCCAAGACTGACTTTAGCTCAGATGCTCACAAATGACCCTCCCGTGGGAACTACTTTCTGAGGGCCGTGGCTAAAATCAAATGCAGAAATGCAGAAACATTGCTTTGTTTTTTTTTACTTTGGGGGTCATTTTTTCAACATTTCAGAAGAAACATAATTATTTTTAAACATTAATGATTTTTCTGTTATAAATATCCTTTCAATATTGACAGTTCATAGCATAACCAGTACTTCCTGAGTAGAAAATGGTGTCTGCTTTTGAGTACACTGACATATGTGGTTATAGTAAATTTAATCTCTTGGTATTTCACGTTTTACCTCAAAGGGACCCCTTTTGAACATGTCCTACATGGCTGCATCGACCACACAGACAGGAAGCCAGCCCCAGGGACCACATGTGCCCGGAGTTACCTTGTCGGGGACGTTTATTATAGAATTGTGTGTAACAGAAAGAAAACAACGGTCATGTCCGTCAAAAAGGAATGTTTAATTACAATAAATTATTCATTTCAATGGAAAAGAACATTATATACAATTCATGAACATAGAAAGGCTTCCTAGTCATGCTACTAAGTAAACATGCTGCCTCTGAAAGTAGATACACTACAATGCTCTATTCTAGGAACGAAGAGGGAGACATGCACCTCAGTGAAGTGCACGAAAAGGGAATGGATGGGCACGTATAACAGTTCACAGAGTTATCCCTGAAAAGACAAAGATTAGGATTTATTCTATACAGCAGAACCATTGGCATTAAGAATACAATCAACAGTAAATACTTCCAAGGGAAAAAGTAGCATGTAAAATTTCCAGATAATTGGGAAAAGATAGATCTGGAAAATCTGAGCAAGTAACAGCAGAGAAAAAAGCAAAATGCATTTAAAACAAAAAGCATAAAAGTAGATGATAAGAAAAAAAAACTAAAGATTTTGGAAGACAAAGATTTTCAGCTGAGGAAATCAACACCCGTTCCTTGTAATTTAGATGAGCAGAGAAGTTAGAGATGAATACCTGGCAAAAAGAAATCCATTTAAGCAGACAACAGTGTTTAGAGGAAGAAAATACAACTCAAAGCAGAGATACTAAATTAGGAAAAGAATTATTTTACAATGAAAAAGCTATAAACCTCTAAGATAAATTTTAGGTACTAAATAGCATGCCATTGAAATATATAAAGCAGAATTATTAGAAATACAAGAGAAATGTTAACAGTAGCAGGATAGTTCATGCAACTCCCTAGATTTCTGATATACCAAACAAACACCGATAGAGACAGACATACAACAAAATAACCACAATGAGAATGCTCCCTGGCAAACTGCATAATGCAAGACTGGGGCTGAGTTCTGCAGTCACATGGCCTACGGCGGAACCTAGACTCTGCCACTTAGTAGGTGTATAACCTGGTAAACATTTATCTGCTACTCGGGAAAAGTCAAGAAAAAATAGATGTACATATAGACATTGATAGTAGTGCTTAATTTAAAAATCTATAATATGCCATAATAATTAATTTAGACTTTTTTATTAAATGGATGAATTTCTAGGTCACTATACATGACCAAAATCGACTGCAAAAGTATAGATTTGAACACAAACCACAGAAAAAAACTCAAAGATTTATCTTTCTTAATGAATGGGCTATGATGATTTGTGAATCCTAGAAATTATTCAAAGATAATATTAAAGCTACTGCAAAAGAAGGAAATGGGGAGGAAATCTTCCAAAGTCATCTTTGAATATAAACTGTTGGATTAAAAGGTGACAAAGATACTTAAAAGTATTCTCAAGTTTCAAAAATTAAATTTCAAATTTCTATTTAAATATCTCTCAATTAATTTAGGTAAGTACATTCCGACAATATTTTAAAAGTATAAATTTCCACTACAACAACTCTTTATTCCAAGAAGCATCATTCAAAAATTTAAATCCACGAATTTTATCATCACTAGTATTTAATGTAAGGCAAATCAAAATAACAATGATATTATTTTACTAAATTTCACCAAAATTAGTAAAAATTTAAAGAACTACATTATATGATAAGGTGGCATTTAAAACCTGTAAGGAAAGAAGGAAGGGATGAGTCAGTAGAATGTGTTTGGGTCATTCATTGCCTAGCTAGTGGGAATACCTACGTTTGCATCCTTATTACATAAAATATACCAAAAATAAAAAATACATATTTCCAACTGAAGATATATATAAATTTTAAAAATAAACAAATGGGATTACATCAAGTTAAAAACCTTCTGCATGGCTAAAGAAAACATCAGCAAAATGAAAAGGGAACCAACCATATGAGAAAATATATGTGCCTATGATGCCTCAGGCAAGGATTTGACCTCCAAAATATATAAAGAACTCACATAGCTCCACTCCAGGAAGACAAACAATCCAATTAAAAAATGGGCAAAGGACCTGAACAGACATATCTCCAAGGAGGACATACAGAGTGCCCAGAGACATATGAAAGGGTGCTCAGCATGACTAGCCATCAGAGAGATACAAATTAAAACCACAGTGAGATGCCACTTCACACTGGTCAGAATGGCCAGCATAAACAAATCAACAAACCACATGTGCTGGTGAGGATGGAGAGAAAAAGGGAACCCTAGTGCACTGTGGGTGGGAATGCAGGCTGGGGCAGCCACTGTAGAAAACAATATGGAACTTCCTCAAAAAACTAAAAATGGAAATGCCTTTTGACCCAGCAATTCCACTACTGGGATGATACCCTAAGAATCCTGAAACACCAATCCAAAAGAACCTGTGCACCCCAATGTTCATAGCAGCATAATTTACAATAGCCAAGTGCTAGAAGCAACCTAAGTGCCCATCAGTAAATGAGTGGATCAAAAGACTGTGGTCCATTTGCACAGTGGAATACTATGCAGCAGAGAGAAAGAAGGAGCTCCCACCATCCACAACAGCATGGATGAAACTGGAGAACATTACACTAAGTTGAAGTAAGCCAAGTGGTGAAAGAAAAATACCAGATGATCTCACCTATAAGTGGAACCTAATCAACAAAACAAGTGAGCAAAATAGAACCAGAGACATGGAAATAAAGAACAAACTGACAGTGACGAGAGCAGAGAAGGAGGGGGATAATGGGGGAAAAGGGGAAGGGTCATGTCGAGGAACAAGTATAAAGGATCCATAGACAAAGACAATGGGGGAGGTGGGAGGGGCTAATGGGGAGGGGAGGGGAGAGTTAGAGGAAAAAATGGGAAGAAATGTAATTGAATAACAATTAAAAAAGGAACCACATCTCTTAATTGACAAAACAATATAAAATAAATAATTAACTAGACCTATAAAAATGAATAAATAATAAAAGTAGTAGAAGAAAAATACAGCAGTATCCTTCTCTTCCTTTTCCCTCTTCTTCCCTTTCTCCCTGCCCTTCCCCATGACCGAAACAGAGCGCGCAGCATCTGGGTAACTGCAGGAGACCCTGTGCCTGAGGTGTGAGAGCACGAGAGAAGTGATGAGCCCTGAGCCTCAGGTAAGCAGGAAGCCAGCCGTGAGGGCAGAGTTGGCCATGGACACTGCAAGCACAGTTCCATGCACAACCCACAATGGCACAGCACGAAGTTTACAATTTCTTTCTGTCTTACTATTAATGTAGGGAATTGATCATTTAAAATTTGGCCCATAATATGACTTTCCATTTGACTTCAGTCTTTCACTGAACACTTTTATAATATACCCTGTTCAAACTTAGATGTTACTTCTCATTTCAGTCATCTTCTGCCTGAAAAGGTGAATAATTTATAAAAAAGAAGAATCCACATCACCCATCAGCATAAATTCTGTCAAAAGTTAATTTTCCCAATGTGTTGTTGCATGTTGGCATCAGCATTTTATAAATATGTACATATGTGCATATAAGCATGTATGATGCCAGTATATAAACGTATACACTGAGTCAGCTCCAGGTTCATTCTTGCATGCACTGAAGTCTGTGTCAGCCAATTGCCACAGTTATCTCAGGTAGGCACAATTAGGAACAGCAGATTTTTTTATGCAAGGCTGCACAAGTCATTTGTCAGATCGTATTTGCTGGTTCTTTACAAGACGGCATTTCTTGCTCAGGGATGTCCCAGTGTTTGGAAAACAAGTGACTCAAAGGACCATTCCAGAAATAAAATGGGCTCCAGGTAACTGGTAATAAAGAGGTTGAAACGGGCAATTAAAAAACAAGAAACTATAAGCATTTTGTTCCTGAACTTTAATGAGTTTTTTTTTAAAGATTTTATTTATTTATCTTTAGAGGGGAAGGGAAGGAGAGAGGGAGAGAAACAACAATGTGTGGTTGCCTTTCGTGCGTCCCCTGCTGGGAACTGGCCTGCAGGGAAATGGCCTGCAGGGAACCGGCCTGCAACCCAGGCATGTGCCCTGACTGAGAATTGAACCGTGATTGTCTGAGTCGCAGGCCCGCGCTCAATCCACTGAGCTACACCAGCCAGGGCCTGAACCTTAATGAGTTTTAACCAGTGGCCTCCAAGACTTGCTGTGACCCAAAGGAAATACCAATCTAATTTCTACAGGTGAGGAAGAGAAATGAGAAAAATTGAAGTGTTGTAAACTGAAATTCATACTTGTTTAGACGTAGGGACATAACGTCACACAACCATTTTAAATCAACCTGAGGGGGCTGAAACATTTTCTTTCTGCAAAGGAGTCTCCGGCACTTGTCAGGTTTAGGTGCCCTGCTCCTCAAGGTGCGCCTTGTGATTTCGACTAGACTTTGGGCTTCTCAAGTCCTCATCCCTGCCTCAACATCCCCCAAATTAAAAGCTGTGCATGTACTCACTGAATTACCAAGGAATGAATTTGACATGTTCTTCAAACATTGTTGTTTTATGTTCTTGTGCATCAAATGCTAGTTCCTGGGACCGAAATCAATACCCCCGCAGGATACTACGCCCTTCCATCACGTTCCACCTGTAGGTACACACATGCCCGTCTTAGCAGGTGAGATGCCCATCTTAGCATGTGCAGGTGAGACAAAATTCAGAAGTACCACAAACATGTTATACAGTCTTATTATCAGTTAACTTTGTCCTAAATGGAAAACTTCCTAATTATAAGCTCTAATTTTCCATATGTATTGATTTCATGGGAGTAAAATTCTGAAAGCCCAAAAAACATTCTTGCATACTTTGTTTTTTCTGGAAAATAACTTGAACTTGTACCCTACTTGGCTTTATTATCATGGCCCCAACTCCCCAAGGAAGTGCTATATTTTGATGTAGCAAAACCTCCAATTCCAAAGCCCTGACACAAAATGAAATTTCCGTGTGGGGAAATCAACCCCCCAATTAAGTACAGGCACAGCATAAAAATAACTTTTAACTCTCAGATACCATGCTGTAATGGAATATGCTAAAAAAAAATTCCAGAAAGTGAAACACAAGTGTTAGTTACTAAAATCATAAAGAACCTGATATGTAATATAAGTACTAAAACTTAAATCATGAGATACAATAGTCCCACTCATCAAGCCTGTTGGGGAATTTTGAATAAACTGTTGTGACTACACAAATTTGAAAGTTACCCACATTATATCCTGAGATATCCACAAATGCTTTGAAACACATATGTTAATAAAATCAGAGCTGGATGCTCCATGTATATAAACCAGATAACATGAAATAAGCTGAGATAAATACATTCTTTCTCAGTAACTAGATTCTGGTTCGGAAATATCAGGTCTATTGATCAGAAATTTAGGCACTGATTTCACATTTGCTTTTTGGTTTGGGGGTACTTTTTGCTATTTAAATCAGTAGCTTATTATAATAAATTTAGAATCTATATTACACATGTAACATATACTCATCATAAATATTTGAATAAGATAGAAATAGACAATGTGAAAGTTACAGTCTCTTCTTTTTCTGCCAAATCCACTTTCTAGAGTTTACCACTATTTACAGTTCGGTTTTATCTTTCCAAACAACGGACCACATATGGAAATCACTTCTAAAAATGGGATTGTTATATATGTACCAGTTAGGGACACAGCATGAGACAGCACCCTCAAATTAAAGCGAGGGGAGCTTAGTAGTCGGAGTAGACAGAGAGTTGTGGCAGTCTGAGAATCCGAACTCCGGGGCTGGAACAGCTGTGCCACCACTCCATTAGAACTGAGGCAGTGGCCCCAGACTGAAGACAGAGAGGGGACATGGAGGGGGCCACCCCACAGGAGCCTGAGTCACCTGCTCAAATCAGCTTTTGGCGAGGGAGTCAGGGAAAAAACTCTGCCCTCTGTTCCTTGCCTCCAGTCCCCTCTGAGCTCCAACCAGAACCAGAGGGCAAGGGTGAAATCCTAGGTCAGGAGCAGTCCACCCCGGGGCCCTAGAGCAGGGTGGAGAAGGCGGGGCCAATGGAAGAGTTCTACCTTGTTTGATTCCCGGTTCTGAGACTCGTTTCTCAGTGGTTGACAAACAAGGGCCATTTTGGACATTATCAGTTCTATGAATTCCCCTCATTCTCTTTTCATCATTACATGAAATTCCAGTATGTGGACTCACGCCACCAGTCACTCAGTGATGGAACTGGGTTCCAGTTTCTCACCAGCTCAAACAGCGCTGCGGTTTCCGCCCTCCGTCTACATACTGGGATGAAGGGTGTGGGACACGTCCCTCCCTCCGCACGGAATTGCTGAGCCAAGGGGCAGCTGCTTCTTGAAACTAAAAGGTTTTCCCGCATCCTCTTTTTAGAGACCGAGACTCTTTGCTATAGGGCAGGGAACAGTGCAATGACAGTGGCCGTGGCACCCTGCATCTGATGGGTATAAACTTTAAAGATGAAACACGGGAGACAGGGACTGAGGCCGGAGGAGACAGTGCCCGACCCCCTCAACAAACCCCACATCCCAGGCAAGGCATCCAGGTCAGGTTTTCAAGGTTCTCCTCTGTGCAAAGTACCACTTGAGATGGTGTGTGGGAAGTCCATTTTCTGAGGCCCTGGATGAGTAAAAATGCCTTTATGACTGGACATAGAATTCTATGCAGGAAATCCTTTTTTCTCAATATATTAAAGACATTGCTCCATTGTGATCTCTCCCAGTCATGCTAACACAAGGGTAGGGTTATTCTGATTCTTCAACTTTTATTTGTAACTCTCTCCTCCTCATCTCTAATTCCATAAGCCATGTTATCTCATACATTATTCAGGACAAAAAGTAAATATGATCCAAAGTTTCCCTTTGGAACTTCTAGTAATTTTCACAGGTTCCCTATTTCCTCTGCATATTCCAAAAACGTACTCCCTCCTGTCACCTGATCTCTCCCTCGGCCTCGCCACGTTAACTCTGTATGTCTGTGCCCTCAATGAGACAGCATTTTCCAACACCAGGGTTGCCAGTGCTCACTGGGGTGCCCATCACCATCTTCCAGGTATTGCCAGAATTCAAATCTTCTGTTAAGAGCTGAGAGTGTGTCCTGTGTACACCTCCAAACAAATGTTCAACATCAAGTTGACCTATATCTAGGGCAGCTCTACTGGGCCATGTCTTCTCTTACATGGAATTATTTGAAAGGTGCTTTAATTTGTAAATCATATGCAGAAAGCAGTATAGAGAAATACGATACCCCCTTTTTACAATGTCCCCAGTGACTGGCTTCCTGTTCTCACACACACACACGCACACACACAGAGCTGCTGACTTCCTAGCCGCATTGGTCAGTCTCCATCTTCTTTTCATCCTCAGCTTCACTGCACTGTTGAGAGCTGTCGTCTCTGGAACATGTAGAAAATACAGGCATGGCTGGGCCTGGGGAGCAGTACTGAGAAGGACCAAAAGCTGCTTGGGAAGCAGGAGGATTTCAGTCAGGACATCTGCTCTGCAGCAGCATGGGCCCTGAGTTTCAGTTAGAAAGGATACACCAGGGATTGAGGTGAAAGCCCTTTCTCGTGCTCTCTTGCCTTGACATGTCACTCATTTAGAGATATTTAGGAGTGAGTGAATGTCCAACATTTCTCAGTCCCTTTAGGAAACTTTTACAAGAAACTGGCCCACTGCTGAGCACTCGCCTTTATTGCCAGTGTCATGCAATGCTTGATTGGTGTGTGTACGTGTGTTTTCATGGACATTTCAATGGGAAGAATGTTAGGAAACTAAATCGGCTAAAGATCGCAAGTGGAGCATTTGGAGCTTTAGGGACTCTATGTTCTCTATGGCTCACCACACCGGGGGCCAATAAAACGAGCTGGATAAAAAGAGAGAGTGCAATTACTTCTGGTGCCTCTATGCTGAGGAAACGAACCACTCCCATGGCCTTCCTGTTGGCTCCTCCAATCTTCTCTGACAATTCTTCTGGCATTGGGTCTTATCTGTCCAAATGCTACAATGCATGGTTCCCCACGTCAGGACATCTGCAACCCATTGTCTTGACAGCATCTTGCTTGAGTACTTCAGGGAGGGATGTTTCTCCAGCCATGGGTGGGAGTTCACGTTCTTTGCCTCAGCATCCCTCCACGATTCTGAGCAAGAGCAGGCCATGCAGAAGCCCTCCTGCCACCCACCCAATTCAGCAATCTGCTCATCTCTCTGCCCACAGCTCAGAGGGAGGAACAGTGCCCGACAGAGGCAGACCTGAGGGGGAGAAAGCCATTTGCAATACCTGAGACAAAAGCAGGTCTCCAGACAAATGGTTTGCTAGAATATGCTTTATTTATTATATAAATAAAATAAAAGGCAAAAAGCATAGAAAGAAAATTCTTGGAATGGCAACATAGGCACAGGCTGCCAGTTTTAACATTTTCTCACTCATTTTTAGTCCTCCTAAATGTGCTGACACAATTTTTAGGGTGCTATTAAGGTTAGCTCATCTTTCCTGTTCTGCATTATTTGGTTAATATTACATTTTGGGCAATTTTTCATTAAGCTATAACATCATTATAAGGATTAAATTAAATGTCAACACAATTTCATCGGGAGCCTGTTCCATGGGTAATTTACCATTTGCCCTTGTTTGGGGATATCCAATCTTATTTTATTTTCATGCATTATAAATGGTGTCATAAGTAATATACTCATGTGTAAGTAACGTTTGTACAGTTTCAAAAATTTTTCAAGTTCCCAGGAGAAAAATTGTTAAGCCAAAGGAATGCATATCTCTAAAACCACTGGATTGTCAAATAGCTTCCTAGCACTATGCGGGCTCTCAGACTTCAGGGGTCATGTCAGCTAACACCAGAGTGCTTATTTTTTGTGAGTGAGTTTTTAAGGAGACACACTGTCTTTGCCCTTAGCCCGACATTCTGTGCACTACTATTTGGACAACTACTATTTTCATACTTTCCATTTTTTGAAATGATCCTGTTTGAAGGACAATATGCACTGGAAATATGAGGCTCTTTCAAATGTCACGGGGCCTGCTGGTGCATTTCTGCTTAACACACAGAAGGCACGTATGCCTTCCTGTACAAAACATGGAAGGGCTACTCGGGCACGCTAGTGGAATGGCTCTCCCATGCATGCACAGGGTACTGGACACACTGCTCCCTGGGCCACAGCCACCACCTCTGACCAGCTGTGCAGAGCTGTGCAACATAGCCCTGGCTTTACGACCCTGCGTGTCCTCTAACCTCATTGAGTCTCAATACCAGACCCTGGAAAATAGAGGTGATGGGGGAAAATCAGACAAAAATTATTGTCAAATACACATACAACTAATTATAACCTTCCCCTCTACTTGGGTAGGGAATGCTACAATGTAAAGGAATCATACATGAAGTCTTTTAATTGCCTACCACCCTACCCCCAGTTATTTAGTAAATAAGCTCCAGACTTCACCCTTATAATCTAGATGTATATATATTTGCCTTTATCTAGACTTCTAATAAAATACCTCCTACTCCTCACCTCCTTTCTTCTCATAATGCAACACTGATGTCAAATGTCACCTCTTCTCAACAGGCTTCTCCGTGTGATTGGGTCTCCCCACCTAGGCACTTGCCATCTAGTTACCAGACTTTGCTTTTGTGAAACTTGTCATGTCCTAGAATTACATTACTCATAGTGTTGTCTACTGGGCGATCATCTGTCCTCCTCGGCTGGAATACAAGCTCCAGAGGGCAGAGCCCGTGTTTCCTGAGCAGTGCCCAGGGCCGGCTGTGCTGCCAGGCACGGCAGGCACAGCACAGGGATTTGGTGCTTGGGAGCCGAGTGCTTGGCACAGGTATTGCACCACGAGGAACAAAGATTCAACTTGGCAGAATAATTCTTTTATTAATCACCAACAAATTATATATGGTACTGCATAGAATAAACGTGTAACAATGGTCAAACTTTAGCTCTTGGAGCAATGCTCTCCAGATTTCTCTTTCAAAACGCTCCAACTCTGATGCTGGAGAGAGAATGCTGACATTTGCAATGACCTCATCTGAAGGGGAAGTGGGTTTTGCCTGATTTTTTTTCTCACCAATTCTGTGAGGCTTTTACATAGCCATACCTTCCCATAATTACAGAGGTGAGGAACTAGGGAACTCATAGGGCTTCTTTTTTAAGGACTTATTTTGAGACTAATCAAAGCTCTGCTTTCGTTTGATTTTTGCTAATGTCTTCCCATCCTCCTCACTATTACAGCAGCCTGCAAAAATAGCCTGGCACATAAATTATGCATCAAGTCTTTAAATATCTGGTCTTTTTCTTTTCCGGCCCCACCTCGACCCCAGGAGAAAGACTGCACGGCTCTTAGGAAGTACCTGTGTTTCTGCCATTGGACCTCCTTTTCCCTTGCACTAGATTCCATTCTTTTCTGAAAGAAACTGATGTTTAATGAAATGCGTTTCTAAAACTCAAAGTACAAAGCCAAGTTTAATATTCAGACATTTTGCTAGGGCCGAAAAATTAGAGGGAAAACTTTAGTCATGAGTGAAACTAAAATTGTATGGTTTGTCAGAGTAACCACACCAGAAATAGGCTTAAGAGGCTGGGTTTTTATTTAAACAAACAAAAATCTTCAGGGAGGCAGTGGGGATATGAAAATCAAGGCCCTGACCACCTGAGCTTCCTGGGTAAGTAAACCTGGGAACAAGGGCCATATGCTCCCATTTGCAAAGAGCTCACAATGACCACCCCAAGAATAGGACCAAGGGGTTGGCAAGGGTGGCCTGAGATAGTGGGGACTGAACATCTCTAATACCCTTATGCTGTGGAAACACAAAGTAGGAAACTGAAGCAAACATGGGTCCAGAACCTGTGAACCACAGAAGCCAGAGGAGAAATAACTCAGAAACTTCCAATAAGAATGCCTCCACACGCTGAAATCACGTGAGACCTGCACAGGAGAGGGTTCCTGTTGAAAATGAGCTCACAACCCAAGTACAACACAGTGCATGAGCAATAACCATGAGATGCATCAACATGGAAGGCAATGTCCTTAGGGATTAGAAAAGAAGACAATTTGAAAGGACACTACTCAGCTTAGTAAGATGGAGATGGAAGTGCGCAGTGGGAAGTACAAAGGTCGGAAAGAAAGAGAAATATTATGTATAGATGTTGGGTGTATTTACACAGGTTATACGAAGAAATGAGTGACTTTTCAGGTGCAAGACAACTCACAAAAATAATAGCATTTCTATCTCCCAATGATAACCAAATGTAAACTTTTTAAAGTTTCTGTTCGCAGTAAGAACAAAAAGCATAAGATACTTGGGAACACATCAAATAAAAGATAAACATGGCCTTCATGGGGAAACTGCCCAGTGTTATGTAGGAGATAAAGGATACACAAATAAAGAAGTATGCTGTGTTCATGAATGGAATGACTCAATATTGTAAAGATATAAATTCTCCCAAATTCTTCTATTTATTCCACATCACTGATTCTGAAAGTCATAAGACAAAGGGTCCAGCAATTCAATGCTAAGAAATGTATCAAAAAGCAGGAATACCAAACTACCAAAATTAACAATAAAGGTACAGAATGAAAGAGCTACTGCCCTGATGTAAAAGCAGTTCAATGGATCTGGCTCAGGAGATCAAACCGGGGAACACAGTCACAGAGTATTATGGGAGGGTGGCGTATGGTAGGCACACCCTATGTGGGGACATGCGCCTGAAGGGGTGCAAAGAGGACCTTCATTTTAGTCATCATATTGTATGCCTTATATTTGAAAATAAGCACAATATAACAGAAAACTTGATTTTTAAGTTCTAAGAAAGTAGGTACATAGATATACTATATATTTTTTTCAAATAAAAACATATGAACAGACTCATAGTTGCCAGAGGAGAGGAGGGTTGAGGGACTGGGTGAAAAAAAATGAAGAGACTAAGTTACAAAACAGTACAAGGATATAAAAGACAGCATAGGAAATACAGTCCATATTATTGTAATAGCCTTGCGTGGTGCCCAGTGTGGACTTGAAATATTGCGGAGACGACTTTGTCAAGTGTCAAGTGTCAATAATATTGAATATAAATTGTAACCAAACACTAATTGTTTTGAAAGCAATACAATTTCAAAAAGAAAAAAGTTAATATTTACACTCAGATGTCTCTTGGTTAAAGCAGAAAGGCAAGAAACAAATAAACGCGATGTAGAACTTACTATGTTCCTGGGACTCTGCTGTGACCAGGAACGGGACGTTTCCTGGACAGCAAGGAGGCAGAAGGCCAAAGACAGAGGAGAGCTGAGCCTAACATTGCAAAGGGTGTCGTTCCAGATTAAGAAACCCTGTTCTGGAGAATTAGGCACAAATCTTTGTCATATCTTTAGATAAAGCCCAAAAGAGCAGCTTGTAGCCATAAGCTTCAGGCCTGGTTTTCATTTGAAGGTCTTTTTTATTTATAAGATTTTAAACATCTAGATAAACTGAGTTACGGAGCTTGAACGTGATTTTTTATAAATTATGGCACACATACATAGTAACACAAAAGTTCAACTTGGAATCAAGCAGGAAAAGAGGTAATTTGTGGATGCAGTTACATGATTGAGCACATTTGAAAATATGCCCTAAATGAGATAGAGATTTTTGAAGTCCATGAAAACCACTCGCACTGATACTATACTGTAGTGCTTTCTTATTTTACAACAAAGTGATCTCAATGGCATAGTGAAATATTATGGGTATGAAGAAATTATGGGACTTCCGGCCAAGATGGAGGCACAGGTAGACACACTGTGCTTCCTCACACAACCAAAATTAAAGGCAACAAAACTTTAGAAACAGAAAAACAACCAGAACTGACAGAAAACTGAACCCTATGGAAGTCCAACAACCATTCATCCTGTCTGGTAAGAGGGGCGGAGTCAGTGGCCCATTGAGCGGGGTGGAGGCAGCTCCCGGGCTGTCAGACCCGGGCATGCAGGAGGCAGTTGCCAGACCCCGGGTGCAGGGAGGCAACGGGCAGACCCAGTGAGGCGCACAAGGTTGCTGGCTGACCATAGTCACACATTTACGCACAGATAAACCAGGTGGAAATGGGGGGTGAGACAGGCCAAGTAACACAAGGCCCCAGCACTAGGAAATAAAGCCTAAAAATGCTGATTGGAAACACTTGTGGGGGTTGAAGTGCCAGGAGAGACTCCCAGCCTCACAGGAGAGCTCACTGGGGAGACCCACAGGGTCCTAGAACATACACAAGCCCACCCACCAGGGAATCAGCACCAGAAGGGGCCAATTTGCTTGTGGGAAGTGGTGGAACAGACTGAAATCCAAGAGAGAGTGGAGCAAGTGCCATTGTTCCCTCTCTGACCCCACCACCACATACAGTGTCACAACCCAGTGACTGCGTTGACCTGCCCTGGTGGCTCTAGGTCACCCCTCATTGGCTCTAAGGCTCCACCCCTCATATGTAACAGAAGCAATCAGACCAAAAAAAAATGGATCAAACAGAAGAACAGATCAAAGCCCCAGAGCCAATACTTTTAAGTGACCAAGATATAACCAACCTATCAGATGCACAGTTCAAAGCACTGGTGATTAGGATGCTCACAGAATTGGTTGGTTTTGGTCACAAATTAGATGAACAAATGAAGGCTACACTAAGTTAAATGAAGGAAAATGCACAGGGAATCAATAGTGATGGAAAGGAAACTGGGACTCAAATCAATGGAGTGGATGAGAAGGAAGAAAGAAACAACCAAACAGAAAAGAAGGAAGAAACAAAAATTCAAAAAAATTAGGAGAGGCTTAGGAACCTCCAGGACATCTTAAAATGTTCCAAGATCCGAATTATAGGGGTACCAGAAGGGGAAGAGGAAGAACAACAAGTGGAAAACTTATTTGAACAAATAATAAAGGAGAACTCCCCCAAACTGGCAAAGGAAATAGGCTTCCAGGAAGTCCAGGAAGCTCAGAGTCCCAAAGAGGTTGGACCCAAGGAAGCACACACCAAGGCACACCATCATTACATTAGCCAAGATTAAAATGAAGGAGAGAATTCTAGATGAAGCAAGAGATAACAGGACAGTCATCTACAAAGAGTTCCCATCAGACTGTCAGTGGATTTCTCAAAAGAGACCTTACAGACAAGAAGGGGCTGGAAAGAAGTATTCCAAGTCATGAAAGGCAAGGACCTACATCCAAGATTGCTCTATCCAGCAAAGCTTTCATTTAGAATGGAAGGGCAGATAAAGTGCCTCTCAGATAAGGTCAAGTTCAAGGAGTTCATCATCACCAAGCCCTTATTATATGAAATGTTAAAGGGACTTATCTAAGAAAAGGAAGATAAAAAACATGAACAGTAAAATGACAGCCAACTCACATTTATTAACAACCACACCTAAAACAAAAGCAAACTGAGCAAACAACTAAAACAGGAACAGAACCACAGAAATGGAGATTACATGGAGGGTTAGCAACAGGGGAGTGGGAGGAGGAGAGAAGGGGTAAAGGTATGGAGAATAAGCAGCATAGATGGTAGGTAGAAGATAGACAGGGGGAGGGTAAGAATAGTATGGGAAATGTAGAAGCTAAAGAACTTGGGACACATGGACATGAACTAAAGGCAAAGAATGTGGGTAGGAGGGGTGTACAGGGTGGAGGGGAATGAAGGAGAAAATGGTACAACTGTAATAGCATAATCAATAAAATATATTTTAAAAAAGAAAAAAGAAATCACATTCTCTGCATTTCTATATGTGTATACATGGTATATACATGGTGCATAAGTGTGTATACATGGTGCATATGTGTGTATACATGGTGCATATGTGTGTATATAGATATATGTATCTATACATATGTGTGTATTTAATTCAAATTAGAATTCCAAACACAGAGATTACAAGGATTAGAAAGTAAAAGGCAAAACAATTATATAAAGGTGTTATGTTTGTCTACATGGAGTATAAGAACCAATAAGTGAGTTGCTGGGTGCAAAAAACTAAGCCTTCCTGAGAAAATCCTCAGCAACTGTGGATCAGAGACTTGGTACATGGAGGATTAGCACAGCACACAGCAATGGACTGACATACAGAAAGGAAACGGAAGGCCATGTTTTCAGCTGTCTTACCAGTAGCAGAGATCTACAGTGCAAGTCAGTAGGTCAGACCCAAACATCTCCTACTTCTGCTTTCTCTTAGCAAGGCCATGCTGCATCCTGAGCTGGGGAAGGGGTCTGCTGAGAACACCAGACCCGGAACCGGAGCAGCCAGGTGGCTCCAGGCAAAGGTGTGGCCTGGTGTTTCTTTCCCCTCCAACCCTGCCTGAGCCTGGCCACACGAAACCTCTGAGCATGGCCCTGCTGAACGTGGCCCCTCCTTGAAGCCTCCTTGGTTCCTGGTGCTGCCCTGAGAAGATTCCTCTAACCTTTCTAGAAACTTAGTTTCCTGTCTTGTCCTTAGCTTTCTCTTTTTCTCCTTTTCATGATTTGTCCTGGATCAACTGTTGCTGATTCAAACCCTCTGTTTTTCTAGTGCTGATTTCTTTCTGGCTCTAGATACATACATCCAACTGTCCGAAGCTGAGGGTACCACTCTGAGAAGGTTATGGTGGTCAGACAAGGGGGTGACAACCAAGGGTTCTTGTGGATCACTCCGTCTTGCTCTCCACCTTCCCTGTGTCCAGCTCACCTTCCCAATGAGCCATACAAACACTCAATGGCCCCAAGCCCATCACAGTGTCCTGGACTTCAGGCCAACAGAGGCGATACTTCCATAGAGGCAGCTGTTTAGACTTCCACAAACTTCTCCACAAGCAGGTGGTTTCTTGAAATTTCTGGCAAACTCTGGTCTATAGGCGCTAGAGCTTCAGTTGACTTGTGCCTGCCTCTCTGGTCTTCCCACCCCCACTTCCAGCCCTTCCCTTACACCTGCCAGATTCATATACATTCTAATTCACATAAATTCTATGAGGGACCTTCTTCCTGCAGTACTCACAGTGGCTCTCTATTCCTGGCCAAACCCCGAAGGACACCCCGATTCCACCCTGCTCCTCCGCCTTCCCTGCCCTTAGGAAACACCAACACTCTTCTCAGTCAACACCCATCACCCTTTGCTTCTCCTGATGCCCACGTGGGCACAAACCCTCTCTGTATGATCTCTTAGGTTTGTTGTGACCTCCTCCTCTCCACTGCTCCCAAGGCACTGATCATTTCTAGAGCTTTCTCCCTCCCTAAAGTCCTTTCTGCCTTTACTTCCCTATCAGGCTTAGCCCCGAGGTTCCACCACGTTAACCATCATGTTCCATGTAGCATTGGCCCCCTCAGCCCCTGCCCTTTGATCACATCTCCCAACACAATCCTTGTCTCCACTTCACTGCTGGTACAGAAAATCACTCAGCCACTCAGACCGGGGTTTCTAAAGTAGGTTATCAATGTCAAGGACACTTGTTGGGAACTGCCCTGCCTGGTTTCAGGAGCTGTAATCCCCCCATGGCTAGGGCTGAGTAAGCGACCTTCAGACCATAAGCCATTAAGGGGACAAAGCTTATCTCCCTGGCAGGAGCGCCACTTCTGCTCCTTTTTTCATAACTGGCCCCCAATACTTGATTAGTTAGCCAATGACAGGTAAGATTCCCCAAGGGGGGAATGACCTAAGACAAGCATGATCACATGGAGGCCGCAGGGAAGGACTTAGGGGCTATGGAGAAAGGGGGTGATGGACCCTCGCCTCTCAGCTTTGACAAAGCTTGACTCCTCTGAGTCCACGAGAAGTCTCCAAGAATTCCTTGGCTATCTGCCTCCTCTGCCTGACTTAAGCCTGAAATGATGACAGAGGGCAGTGCAACCCTGTGCTGGAAAGGGCAGGCTCCCCAGGTGATCAGGCCTGAGAAAGGATATGTAAAATCCTATGAAGACTGCTTTGCTAAGAATGCTTTTAGTTAGATGATAAAGATGCAAGTAGGAAATGAGTTTGTTTCCCAAAGTTTTGTAGCCTTTTAGCTGATAGGCCCTGACTCAGAAGAAGCCCTATAGTTCTTCGTATGCTATCTACTGTCTGATCCTTACTGCCTGACAATGATTAATGAGCTGTACCTGTATTCTGCGCAAATTAAACCCACTAAAAGCCCATCCGGGCAAGGGTCAGCACGCTCTCCCCTTGAGAGGGTGGCCAGGCCGCTCTGAGGCACTCCCCCCTTGATAGAGTAGCTGTGCGGTCCCTTTTCCTCCATAGGACTCAGCAGTCCGAGTGAATTTTTCTCAGCTCTCACCCATGACGCCGGGGGCACTGCAGGCCAGTGCACGCAGCAGATGCCAGCCCCACTTTCCACGGTTCCCTGCTCCACTTCATTTCCTCTTCTCCATGGCAGCTCCTCTACTGTTTTCCACTCCCCAATCTCCTACCCCAACACCTGCCTTCTCACTAGCCACCTCCTTCCCATAGAAGTCCAGACATGAAGCACTTTAACATCCTGCCAAACTACCTGGGAACATGGGTAAACACTGAGCTGAGCACTGAGAATAAAAAGAAGTAAACAGGACCCTGGGTGTGCAGATGGAGGTGGGTCCTGCAGTGGAATCGGCCTGGGTTCAATCTCCACTCTGCTGCATGCCCTGCTCTGACTTCCAACAACCTACAACTGTCCAATCGTTACAGACAATGCTGACCTCCTGGGGTACTTGAATGGATTAAGTTAAATGCGACAACAGAGGAAACGGCCTACAACCACAGGTAATCATTAAACAATTTCCCCCTGCTCTGACCCTGGAAGGCCCCCAAGCTAATGTGGGCAACAAAGCAAACCAAACAACCACCTACAGTGTGAGAAGTGTATCTCAGAAGTATGGCCACAGTGACGGGAACTCAGATATGGGAGCAACTTATGTTGCCCAGAGCAGTTCCAGGAGGGCATCCAGGTGTGTGTTTGGTTACACATTTTTACTTCTCTATCACTAAGCTACCATACCCATATACCAGTGATTTCTTTGGGTTTGAGAAAGAGCTTTGGGAAAGGCAAGAAAAGGCTGCAGTTCTAAGACCTGTAGGGAGTTTTTATATGACTCAGTTCGGTGCGTCTCGACGTATTTCCCTTCGAACAAACATAACATGATTAAAGTAGCTGGTTATTAGAGGAAGAGCTCTCCTGACACGTTGGTCCCTCTCAGATCCTGGGAGCCGCCCCGCAGGAAGCCATCTCAGCGGGTAACTCATGAGGGAGAAGTGCATTTAAGTGGCAGCCTGGTCTATGAGGAGCGCTCTCCCTCTGACTGAGGACAGCACGGCTCTCACTACTTTAAGCATTTGGAGGAGTGTGACCAGTATTTTTAAAGGGACTGATGTGAACTCTATGTCCATCTACTCACATGACAGAGTTCAATGTACCTAGACCTGCCCCGTTCACTCCTAGGATGGAAGCTGTGAATCTTCCCTGGTGGCCAGAAGCTACTCCTGCCCTCAGGGACCACAGAGTCATTGTCCAGTGTGGTGGCTTTCATCTTTAGTACATTTCAAACATCTAACTTGGAACCTCGGTAAAACTGATTAAAATCTATAAAGCATAAAGAGCAATGGTTCTGATGGAAGCAAGGGAGTAAGACCTGGAGTTGCCCTCTTTGAAGCAAAATTTGGAGGAAAAAAGTCTGGTAAGTGAGGGTGAAGGTGTTCCCTGAATTTCAGAAGGAAATTTAAAGAGCCCTCAGCACGGTGACCCCCTACAACCCTTCCTCCAGATGTTGTCTCTTCTGCCCAAGTACACCCCCAGAGAAGGAAGGCTGCCACACCGTATGAGAGCTGTTCATTCCACTTACTTTCACCTCTGAAGTTAGAGCATTTAATCTACTTTCACTTTACTTTCCAATCTCTCTCTATCCATGCATGACCCCTGGACCCAAAACCTCATTCCATGGAGACACATTCATTCCATTTCACTTCAGTGGTTCTGTCTGGGGTCCCCAAGGAATTCCATTCTTCTGCTACATCTACGTGCCCTGCGTCGGCTGCCTTGGAATTATCTGAGTCCCTGATACGCGGGGAGTATAATCCACATTCAGTCGCACACTCCTTGGGGAAGTCTCCAATGTACCCTTGTCTCCTCTACTCCCTCACACATAAACTGGCAGTCAGTCGTTGACCATCCACCCAACGTCATCGTCCTATCTACAATGGCATCCCAGTACCTTCTTCTCTTACTAAATATGCTCTAGGGCACTTCCCTCTTTCGTTGTTGCAGCTTTTGTCACCGTATAAAGTAAATTGTATTTTGCATTCCTGTCTTTCAACAGTGGTGGCTTGTCAGCCACCTCTGTATCCCCAGTTCATCCCCTCATACCTGGCACAGGAGCTCCATCAACACTTCACAGTACTTTAAAAAAGTCTTTGATACTCCACTAGTTTCTACTGAGATCTCTGTTATCACAGACTCCGTGGTGTCTGCTGGTCTAGACTCTGTTATTTCTGGGTTGTACTTGGGGCAAGAGAACCTTTGGCAAATTTAGGAGAGCCTGTGACGTTCACCTCCTCCCTCCAGGTGAACATCACAAATCACAGGCTGGCTTACTACAGACCTTGCCTTTTCGGAGAGTACCATCACTCCATCTAGGGTGACCATCTATGACCCCCGAGTTTGCCATATTTCTGTGGTTCTACAACTGAACATCCCACATTCTGGGAACTTGAACCTCTAACTTATCTTCTGTCCCTGTGGGCTGGGGGAGTGGGATGTAACTCTTTCCTACCCTCATAATCCCTCCACTCTCAGCTCACCAACCAGGACACCACGTACAAGCTCGGCAGTTACAACCATGAGCAAGAGCTGACAACATCTGGTGGCTGGCCCACGGAGACGGAGGCAGAGAACACACAAGCTGTTACCCAGATAACCAACAAAGGAGGGAAACCCCAAAAGAAAGATCATCTAATTAGCCTGCCCATCTACATACAAATCATTGAGCCCAATGCCTGATTTGTAGTAAATAGTAACAATTGTTATTATTCCTGTATATTAGATGCAGTCAAAGCAAAATAACACAGGGATCTTGCTCTCAATGGCCTAGCACTCCGATGAAGAAAGACAGGAAGAAAAGACATGTGTCTGTATATTTCAAGTTAGATCTGACTCAAGGTATTTATCTGGCCTGATGTGCGTGAGACGGCCAAGATGTTTTTGGAGTCAAGAAAAGAACAGAAGATGGCAAAAAGTCCTTGCAAGAGCCAGTGAAGCAGCAGCGTGCCACTCAGTCTGTGTATGGTCAGATTTTATTACCTCTCCTCATTTGAGGACATAATGCTTCTGTCATTTCCGACGGCCTTCTTAATCTTCTTTGGTGGCTCAAATGAAATTCTGCTGCCTCTCTAGAAATAAAATAGGAAGTGATTTCTCTCGATGCTCATTTAACTGATCTCCAAATGTGTTTTCAGAGTTTGGGGACGCATCATCTACAGTTAACAGGGACAAGGTTTTAAAAGTGGTTTGTTCTCTTGTACCTTTCTAATTAGGTCAATAAACAAATATGCTAAAGAAATGCTATCTTTGCAAGCTTTCACTGGCTGTGCGTCTAAAAATTGCCCTGGAGACCCTCACTTTAATTAGATTCAGTAGGGGGTCCAGACACTTTTATTGTCATTAGAATTTTTTGGTGTCCCACTTCAAGCATGCAATGAAGAAATGGTGGCTAACATACGACTCCAAAATGAAGCATACAATAATATAGATTTATTTTTCGTCACTTGGACAATAGCGTTACTAAAGCTCTGCTTGGTGCTTTGCTTTTCAAATATTTATTTTCCAAATAGGAATTCAGTCCTGTTTGTCACAACGTTGTTGATAAGAGTAACAACTGGCAATAGTCCGAATGTGAAGCCACAGACATGGAGTTTAGCTATAACAATGCAGTCATTCAACACAGAGCTATCTATATAATGACACAGAAAAATCAACTGGAAAAACAATATGTATAATAAAACCCTATTTTGAACACATATATGATTAGAAATAAGGATGCACTGTGAACAGTGTTAACATTTGTATCTGAATTATGGGAATGTGTTGATTTTTTTGACATCTCTTCTCTGAATACTGGTGAATTACTGGTATATGAATAGCTGGCATAATTAAAACTAAATAATATGAATTGAAAGATAGAAATGAGTTTCTACTATAGCAGAGAACTGCTACTGACTCCAGTGCCCAGTGGACCTGGAAGATGGCTCTGCAGGAGGTACTGAAATTAGAGCACATTAGACCCAATGTGACCCTGGAGACCCAACTGTTCTTCCTCATCTCACGGTGAGGGAGCAAAAGCCCTAGAGGCCAAATACCTTGCTCTAACCACTGCTCCTCATTAGTGTAGTCACTGGGTTTTTCTGACTCACTTTTGAGTAGATTTCACATGCCTCACAGTCTTAAGGAGAATTGCTCACACAATCCACTTTGTGTTTCGCACACAGCTAGACACTTCAAAGAATACGGAATAATTGTATTCCGTAGAATACAATTGAAGAATAATGGTTAAATGCAATCACTGGTCACAAATAAAAAGGTGAAAAGTTTTGGAAATTCCTGGCATCAGCCAGGCTTGGCTTGGTAGAGTGACGTGTGTGGAATAGGGCTGGGATGGGTCCTCTCTCTGCACAGNATGCCTCACAGTCTTAAGGAGAATTGCTCACACAATCCACTTTGTGTTTCGCACACAGCTAGACACTTCAAAGAATACGGAATAATTGTATTCCGTAGAATACAATTGAAGAATAATGGTTAAATGCAATCACTGGTCACAAATAAAAAGGTGAAAAGTTTTGGAAATTCCTGGCATCAGCCAGGCTTGGCTTGGTAGAGTGACATGTGTGTGGAATAGGGCTGGGATGGGTCCTCTCTCTGCACAGTCTCTCCTCCTCCAGCTGGACAGTCCAGGCTCATTTACTTGGTTCTCAAAACAGAGCAGAAGCTATAGGACCTTTTAAAGTCTAGGCATGGAGCTGGGGCACTGTCATTTTCATATTATGTTAGTCAAAGCGAATCACAGGCCAGCCCAGACCCAAGGATAAGGAAATGGACTCTGCTTCTTGATGGGAGGAGCTGCAAAGAATTGTGGCCACGTTTGCGATCTATTACATGTATACAAGTACAAGGAAAGCAATCAGTTGCAACAGGAATAACCTAACGTGACCCTATGTTCTTCAGGTCACCCAGACACTAAAGATGAGCCTGGATACAAGGCTGAATCAATTAGACAGCTAATGATCATTGAGTCCCAGACTTGAGATTTCAACTTTGGCAGAACAAGGTCCTTCACCATGATTCCTCACCACTCAACTCACAGAGCATCTCTATTACCACATTGTTATTCACATATCCAAAGTGAATATATCCTTTCTTTGAGCCTCCATAGCAATATACAGGTCATCTGTGATAGACCTTACCTTGCCCTACTATGCTGTACAGGCACATTTCTACTTTGACCCCTATTCCAAATGTAGGCTGTGTTCCAGCAGGCATTGAGGGCAGGCACTGAGCAGAGCAAACACAATGGAACACGGCTGCTGTACTTTAAGACATTTGCATTGATATTTATAACTGTTTGGTCTGTGGTTTTTCTTCTCCTGTGCCCTCCATGACAGACTTTTTAAACAATGTACATCTGCATTATAAAAATAACCTAGAAATGTCCCTTCCTTTTTGTACCATGAAATAATTTAAATATTATTGGAATCATTTCTTCCTTGAAAGTACAGTATAATTCTCCTCTGAAACCATCTGTACCTTTACAGTGAGGTAGTCTTTAACACCTTTATTGTTCTCTAGTAAGAAACTTGTTTAAATGTTCTGTCTTTACAGGGCTTAGTTCTAACTATTTTATTTTCCTAAACAATCATCTTTTTCTTTTTTTTAAGATTTTACTTATTTGTCTGTAGAGGGGGAGAGAAGGAGAGAGGAAGAGAAATATCAGTGTATGGTTACCTCTCATGGGTCCCCTGCTGGGAACTGGCCTGCAACCCAGGCATGTGCCCTGACTGGGAATCAAACCGCTATCCTCTGGTTCACAGGCCTGCGCTCAATCCACTGAGCTACACCAGCCAGGGCAACAATCATCTTTTTCTTTTAAGCTCTCAAATTTATTGTGTATGTCTGAACATAATAGTCTCCAACGACTGCCTTAATTTATTGCCCCTGTATCTGTGTTTATTTCCCCATTATTATTGTTAACTTTGGGTATTTTGTGCATTTTATCTCACTTCTTTATTTTAAATTTAATTAGCTAATGGTTCTGAAAATTTTGGTTCTTAGTTTTGTTACTTTCCCAGAAATATCAAATTTAGCATTTACATATTAGCTTTGCTATGTTTCTGCTTTGTAATGTATTTTTTCTATTTAATAAAACACTTGATCATAAAATATAACACTCATATAGAAAGGTAAATGGGGCATGAAATATAAATGCATAACTTCATGAATTATTATATGGTTAAGACTTGCATACCCAGAACTCAAGTCAGTAAATCAGACATTTCCAGAAACCCTGCTGGCATGCCCATTCCATTTCAACATCATCCCTCTCCCTTAGACATAATACACTGGCCTTTAGGTGATTATTCCTTGTTTTTCCTTATAATGTCAACTCTTACACTGGCAACCTAAACCTTATATTTTAACTTACCTATTTTGGAATTTTATATGCAAAATCACAATGTGTGTATGTTTACATTATTTCATGTAGCACGTAAAACTGAAGACTTGAGTTCTGTTGCTAAATAACATTCCATTGTATGACTATACTCTTGCTTACTTATTTCATCTTTTAATGAGATTGGCAATACTTACAATTTTTTACTATCACAAACAATGTTGTGGAGTGCAGGCTTCTAATTGGGTCCTAATGTACACTTCTATGTAGAGATCCTTAATCTTTGGGTCCATGAACAGAATTTAGAGAATTCATGAACTTGAATGGGGAAAATATTACATTTGAATATTCATTAACATCACCCTGAAATGCAGCCTTCCACTTCATTTCCAATGTAAACAAAAGAAACACACCTGCACTTGTAGCTTTGTCCTAGGTAGCTTTATAATTTGTTGTTGATAGAAATAAGAGATTTTAGCCCTGGCTGGTGTAGCTCAGTGGACTGAGTGTGGGCCTGTGAACCACAAGATCACAGTTCAATTCCCAGTTAGGGCACACGCCTGGGTTGCAGGCCAATTCCCAGCAGGGGACTCACGAGAGGCAACCATACATTGATATTTCTCTCCTTCTCTCCTTCCCTTCCCCTCTAAAGATAAATAAATAAAATCTTTAAAAAAAAGAAATAACAGATTTTACACCACATGATGGCTGCAGATATCTAGAAGTATCATCTGTGCTCATCACTGTTTTGAAATTATGGTAGTTATTAGACTCACTATTAGAAGTTGTTATTTAATATGTTAATAAAGATGCACAATTTTCACCACACCACAAATTTATTGCTTAAATAGAGGGTGGGGTAAAAGTAGGTTTACAGTTATTCATATGGAAAATAATACACAAATAAATAATAATGCAAGAATAAACTCTGTGTTTCATGTACTCAGAGCTGTAAACCTACTTTTGCCTCACCCTATATTTGATAGCTGTATTCTCTAATACAACTGGATTAAAAGGCTCAATATTACAAATATTTTGAATGTCTGCTAAATTGGTCTAACACGTCAATGCCATCCCAATCGTATTCTAAATCAGTTTTTCACACTAACACAGTTCCCAAAATTTAAATGGAAATGCTAAAGATTGAGTATATCTATGAAAATACTAAAGAAGAATAAAGATATACTATGAAGCTATAGTGAGAACAGCATAGTATTGATACAAGGATAAATATACAGCAAATAAAATTAAAATCAGAGTCCATAAAGAAGCCCAAACCCATAGGCACTTGATTTATGTAAGAGATGACACTCCGGGGAAATTGGAAAGGTGAACCTTTTTATAAACGGTGCTATATCACTTTGAATAGCCATATAAAACAAAAAAATACTATTGGGACCTCTTCTTATACCATATCCACACTCAAAAGAAATTCATATTAAAAACCAGATGTAAATGTGAGAGGCCACCTAGTTATATACATTGAACTTGCTTTATCATCTGTATTTTCTCAGTCTTCTCTGTTTTGAATAGAAAATACATGCAACTTGGGACGGTGGAGGCAGCAGGGCGGATGTGACCACAGCGGTCGCCAGGAGAGCCATGGTGGGACAACTGGGTGGGTCCCTGGGAGCAGTTGAGAGTCAGCCAAAGACCAAATCACCTCTTCATCAAAACCACTTCCCGAATCCAAAATAAGCGAGTCAAACTATGTATGGCCTCATTTAAAAATTTGTGCGAAAACAAAATCATTTCCTTTTTTGTCCTCAGTTAGCCATACAAGAGATTTCACGTGCAGAACCATTTTTTCATATTTTTAGATTTAAATTTCTCACAACACCCTCTGTAACACTTGGACATCAGCTGTGCTGATTTTGTCTGTGTTTACAGAGCAGATAAGGCCCGTTCTCTTTGACTTAGCACAGCTGTGTGGCAGCAAGCTCTTGCAGAGCCTAAGAGAAAATAAACTCTCCATGAAACTAAAAAAAAAAAAAAATCGTATTAAAGTTACAGTATTTCCTGAGAGTGGCTTGTAGAGGGAGAGATCATCTAATTACAAAGATTATAGGGGAAACACTGCCTTTTTTTCAGAAAGCCTCACAATCCATCTAGCATGAAAGAAATAACATCTGTTGCCTTATTCTCAAAAAATAAAAATGTAGTCACAGTTCAACAGAGAAAATCTGAAACTGAAAAACAGTTCCCATATTCTACCATTTCAACACTTTTTGTTGAACATATGCATGAATACCAAAAAATGTGTGTATGTACCATAAGTATACAACTTATCAAATTTTCATAAAATGAACATCTCCATCCATCCAGATCAAGCAACCAGACCGAGAAACAGAATATCGCCAGCACCCGGGAACCCATCTGTGCTTTTCTCTCAGGCAATACTCCATGCCTGTCAAATATAACACTCTCCTTATTCCTAACAGCACAATTAGTATTGCCTGTTTTTGCACTTTAATAAATTGAACCGTGCCTCCCATACTTTTTCATGTCTATTTTCTTTCATACCATTTTGGTTGCAGGAATGATTAGTATTGTTGCAGATCCTCCATTTTCACTGCTGCATAATATCTCATTATGTAAATATATCACCATTGTTTACAGTTGATTGGCATTTGGGTAGTTGCTAGTTTGGGACTATTGAGAACAGTGCTTATATGAACCTTTGTGTATAGTCTTCTAATACATACACCATGAATTTCAGTTAGGAATAGACTCAAGAATAAAAGCTTGCTTTAGAAAAGAAGTATGAACATTAGAAATTTACTGGTGTAATTAATCATGTATTTGAGAATAAAGAAAATATAGACCATCTCAACAAATGCAGGAAAAGCATTTCTGAAATTAAACATATACTCATGATTTAATTTTTTGTGTCCCCCAAAATACGCATTGAAGCTCTAACCCCCGACACCTCAGAATATGTCTGTTTGGAAATATGGTCTTTAAAGAGGTGATGAAATTATAATGAGGCCCTTATGGTGGGTCTAATTTAATATGATTGGCATCCTTCTAAGAAGAGGAAATATAGACACAAAAGGAGACACCAGGATACATGCCCACAGAGAAAAACCACATAGGGACACAATGAGCAGGCAGCCAAGGAGAGAGGCCACAGGAAAAAAAAAAAAAACCGCTGACACCTTGATCTTAGACTCCTAGCCTAAGAGAAAAAAATTCCCCGCTGTGGAAGCCACACAGGCTGTAGTAATTTGTCATGGCAGCCCCCTACTTTTTTAATATGGCAAGTACCTTTTCTGTTGTTGAATGTCAAAAGCATTGCCACTAAGATTAGGAACAGGACAAGGACAATGCCATCACCTCCCACACTTAGTATTCTATTCAAAGTCCTGGTCAATGTCACAAGGAAAGAAAATAAGCAAAATGGGTAATGACCAAAAGAAAAAACACAATCCTGACATTATTACAGATGACATAAGAGGTATATGTTTAAAAAAACTCAAACTCAAATAAGTTATTAGAAGAAATAAGAGATTTTAGCAAGACTGTAACCTCTGAAAACAATATTACATTTTTATGCAATTAACACTTAGAAAATGTAATTTTAAAACATTTACAAATACATCAAAAATATAATTATACATATGCCTAGAGAAAATACTATTAAAGTCATTTAAATAACTTTCAAAAATTATGAAACTAATGAAAATTGTCAAAGAAAACCTAAATAAGCAGCAAGATACACCTATTTTCTGGATAAGAAAAGTCAATGCCATAAAGATGTCGATTCTCCAAACCGAGTAATAAAGAATTGATACAATTGTGATCAAAATGCCAAAGGACCCCTTACCCCCAGGTACTCAATAAGTATTGTAATATTTATAAGGAAAAACAAAGACCAAGGACTGCCAACTGTCTGCAGAAGAACAAAAGGAACACTTGCCCTATTAAATATCACGACAGATTTTTAAAGCTACAATACTGAACATGATATGATAAAAGTGGACGAATACAACAAAACAACAGGAAAACAAGAATGAATTAAGATCCCATTCATAGACTCTCACGTATGTGGATGCCCCCATTATTATACTGTGGACATTTCTGGTCAACTGAACACATTGATTACTTAATAATGGCCTTGAATCATTAGATATGTATGTCAAATTAGAAACTGCATATTAATCACATGCCATAGTCAAACACAAAATTCCAAGTGCCTTAAATATATAAATATGAAAGTAAAATATATTAAACTTACGCAGGTCTCTGGGTAGAAAAGGATTTATGATTTAAAAAACGGAACAGCAAACCACAATTTTTAAAAAAAAGACAAAATCAACTATTTCAAAAAACAGAATTGCCATGTACTTGGCGGCCCCGTACATGGAGGGCAAGGAATTCCGAACAGAGAGCAGGTGGCAGGTTGAACAAGCAGGGAAACTTACGTAGGAGGGTGTCTCCCGCAGCTGCAAGAGGAGATCTCCACACCGCCAGCCGGCCCGCAGGAATCATCAGAGTTTACATAGAGGCCTAAATGAGGTTCATTCGCGTATTTCTTCCTGAGGGTCGTTGAAGTACTCTCTCAAGGTTCCGACCTTGAAAACGGTTCCTAGTGAGAACGATGGACAGAACTACATACTAAGAGCAGGGGAGTGGAGAAGGAACCTCCAACTGCCCAGGTCCAGCTACGGGTCAACTGCGGGTCGCATCCGGTTGATGACTGCCTCCAACGACATTAAAAAAAAAATCAGAATGTATTTGCAGGTTCAGAAAATGGCAAGGGAATGTTATCGGAATTTTAAAATTGTAAGAAAAAAGATAACTCAAAAGGAAAACTGCAAAAGATATGAACAGATGAGGAAATTTAAGCAGCCAATATGCATAAAGTTCAACTTCATTATTTATTAAGGAAATATAAATTAAAACCACAAGATACAATTTCACTCTGTCTCAGTGGGGAAAAAATTAAACTATGATAGCAAATGCTGGCAAGGATGTGGAACCACGGCAGTTCTCGTTTTTGACGAGCAGTGCAAAGGTACATGCATTCACAAAAAACCACGCACACTCCCCTTTTGACAATCGTAAAGTTTCTAGAACAAAACAACATTCTATGTCTCAATCTGGGTAGTGATGATAGATGTTTGTTATATTATTCTCTAAAATTTCACCATAATAAAAATTATGAAAAAATGTTAAGACCTACTGATTCACCAGGCACAGAGAATTCAGAGATTTAAATATATTCAGCCCTTAAAGGAAACGATGATGCAAACACTTTTTTTTCAGTATAAAAGAGGAAGAAACTATGCTACCCACTATGCTATACACCTGAAACTAATACAAAATAATATTAAATGTAAAAAATACCGATTTCATATAAATACCAACCTGTAAAAGAATATCCCATAGAAATGTAGGAATCCAACCAAATTAATGAATATTTTGTACAAAATTATTCGTTAAAATACTAGCAACAAAATCCAGTAGCACTTTAATTCAATAATACTTGTTCCCATTAATGAAAAGATGGTTAAATATTAGGTCGTTTATTACTATGTCATCAGGTTAGTAAGTCAAGTGAGAATGAAATTGTCATTATACCCATACATGACAAAGTCATTCAATATGCTCGTAAGTGGAGAACAACAAAGAATGAAACTTTTCAGGTGAGATAATTTTTTCAATGATTTTACTGTTGTTCAATTACAGTTATCTGCATTTCCCCCTTCCACTCCCCTGCACCCCAGCCAAACCTCCCTCCATCCCTTGCTTCCACCTCCCCCCTTGGTTTTGTCCATGTGTCCTTTATAGTAGTTCCTGAAAATTCCTCCTCCCTTTGTCCCCTCCCCCCTCCCCTCCGGTTATTGTTAGATTGTTCTTCATTTCAATGTCTCTGGTTCTATTTTGGTTGCCTTTTTCTTTTGTTTAAGGTGAGATAATTAAGGTGGGGACTCAGTCCCCCTCAAAAGAAGACCAGCTAGCAACTACCCATGGGAACAATACCATCTCGAAAATCTCAGAACGTGGGGTGAGGCAAAGCACCTCCTGGAAATTGTTAAAATGTTCACCTGGCCTGGGGACAGAGAAACAAAGCAAAGTGAGGTACTGTGTGTCCAGCAGAAATTAAGGTAGTTGTGGTTATTTTAATGCATTTATTTTTTAACTGTTAAACTACAGTTATAAGTGAATTTATACACCACATTACAATATTAGTGCACCTAACTTGAACTATACATTTAACAATTATCAGTGAGTTTCATACATTTATGTTTTTACAATGTCAGTTAGCTTCCTCTTACTTCAACTTGAAAAATTTCCTTTCACGTTTTGGTAAAGAAATTAAAATATAATTTGAATGTGAATTGTATGACATAGACATATATGTATATTATGAGTTTTTCATTTGATTGTCTGCTAGGGATAACAACTACTTCTCTACCACTATCCAATAGAAATATACTATGAGTAACAAAAGTAAGCCATATACATAATTCTAAATTTTCTATATGTTGTACATATTCTGTTTTAATTTTTCATTTACTTTGGTACATATTTAGTTCATTTTTTTGTTCCTCATGTAGTTGGTATGTATTTTTTTAATTCCCTAATCAGACTGCGAACATTTTATTTTGAAGCTTTCCTAAAATAATGTATTTTGGCTTTATTGAGCCAACTTGTGTTTTTAATTCATTGATTTGGTGCTTTATATTTGTTAATTTCCTCTTCCTATTTATGTTACATTTGCTCTTCATTCTTTACCATGCTTTTTGGTAATTGTTCTTTTCCTTCTTTCTTTCTTTTTTTCTTTTACTTTCTACAGAATGCATTAAGCACGTATTCTGAACATGATTTTAGCACATTTCCTATTGGGCACTTAGAGGGCTTTTTTATCTGGGGAAAAAAGAACCCTGAGCCTTCCTTCAGCTAAATGGCGATATCTTCTCCTTCTCTTCCTCTCCCCTTTCTCCTTCCTCTTCTTACTCCTCTTTCTTGTTGCTTTTTATTTTCATCCCCTCGTTACAGGTTTCTCCTTCTGTGTGTCTGTTTTCATAAATACTAGACCCTCTGTATTTGTTCTCCAAGTCTCCTTATTTGTCTCTCATGTTCCCCCTTTCTGTTGCTTGGCTCTATATTCTCGGACAGTGTTTCTCAAACTTGAGTAATAATTATTTGTCTCTTAAGCTAAAAATACACCTGAAATACCAAAAGCATTATCCAGACTGTTTAAGAAACATCCTTTTTTTAGTTCAATAACTCAGTTTTCCATCTTATCTAGTTAGCCTTTCTTTTGAGTTTCTTTTTAACTTCTGCGATCATATGTCTGCATTTTCATACTTCCTTAACCTGATTCCTTTCATAGCAGCTGTGTCTTCTCAATTTGCTCTAAAGATTCTCTGGGAAATATTTTTTAGGTCCTATTTAACTTGACCTCACAAGCTTTTCATGATAAGGAATTTTGAAAAACATCTTTAAAAAGAAAGGTTGACTACAAAACAGGAAGATAGTAGGATGACTCCAGGGACAACCAAGAGAAAGGAAGTCTCCAGAGCCATTTATGTGATTTTTTGTCTTGTTTTCTCAAAGCCACATACAGCCACACTCTCTTTGGTATTCAGTACAAAAATAAGTCTTAAGTATTATAAGATATGGGTAATATGAGAGGGAGAACAAGCACAATAAAATAATAACCACAAGGTAAAAATTAAGAAGACATAAAACTATAACTTAAAATAAAAAATTCAAATAATTATAAGAAAAATAAAAAGAAACACATGTATAAACCTGATATCAAAAAATAGTATAAAAACAACTTTAGAAGGATAACAAACTAATCATATAAAATATAATATGAAAACTAAATCAATAAAAGATAAAAAGTGAAAAATATATATATAAAATGTGGTACCAGATAATAGTTAAGAAATAGAAGATTAAACTTAAAGAGTAAAAATCAAAGGAAAATTTTAGAAGTTAAAATGAAAATATATGTATGTCAAGGAACCTCCAAATTATCCTCAGGTTTAATGATTCACTAGAACTCACTGAACTGAGAAAACCTGCAAAAGTTTTATAATGTTGAAAGGAAGTTTATTAAAGTTAACAAAGGGGAAATGTAGATGGAGTAAAGTCTGGGAAAAACCAGTAACCGCCTTCCATTTCCCTCTTCCGGTGGAATTACATGGATGGGCCTAATTCTCCCAGCAGCAATATATGACAACACACGCAAAGTCTTGCCACCCAGAGAAGCTTGCTAGAGCCTTGGTATCTAGGATTCTTAGGGGGGTTCAGCTGTAGCACCTGCATGACTGACCTTAGTTACTCAGTGAGTACCAGGGGCTCTGGCTCACAAAACCAGGCACGCACCGTAAATTATATTGGTAGCACTAGTATTCCATGGGCCAAGGCCTCAGTCATACAACAATAGTTTTATCAGGCAGAATATCCCAAGAGCTCAGAGCTCATCCCCCCAGGAGCCAGCCACCTGCCAGTCCTGAAAACAGGCATTTCTTGGGTATGTGCAAGGTTGAAACAGCCCAAACCTGTTGAATTAACCCTGTCCTGCATCATAGCATGGAAGAAAAAAAAAGAAAATGAGAATGAAGAACTAATGCTAAAAATCTAAGAGCTAGAAGAATTAAGTGATAAGTAAATACAATTGATCTCAGTAACTAAGTCTATTAAATCAAAGCCAAGTTTCTCAATTGAAATAAGAGTACAGGGAGACAAAAGAAGGGAAAGAAGTAAGGAAAATTAGTTGTAGGCAAGAAAACAAAAGGCTCCCGCTGAGAGGCTGGTGCTGGAGAAGAAAGAATCAGAGAGGCTGTCCAGCCTCCACCCTTCTCCCAGCTTCGCATGGCCAGCAGTGTCCCAAATTCTTCCAGCACCTTCCATGATGGGTCCCACCTGGTTAGGGAAGCCACCCTTCCAGAGGCTTCAGGCAACAACAGGCTTTTGTCCTTTCCTGTGTTTGGATGCCCTTCTTTCTCTATTAAGGTCGTTGGCTCTATCATGCTCATACACTATGGAGCACATTCATGTAGACATCTTGGATTGAAAGTGTATGGCTGGCTGCTTCACTAATCACCTTAGCCTCATCTTAGCCATTTTCTCATTGTGTATCATCTGTTCTGTGAGTCCAACCTCTCTCCACCCCCAAGAATCTACATGTTACAGGAGCAGAAATTGTCCATTTAGGGAAACAAAAAGTCTGATGGGCGTCATGTCACTGTGACTCGCAGATGTCTAAAAGCTCCCACGTCAACCTTCAACAGTGGAGACAAATGAGAAAAAGAGAGTGCTGTAGGCTTTTGAGAGCATGTTATATGCCACTGCAAAGTGAAAAATGCATTTGCTGAAAGCTAACGGCCATCATTTATGAAAAGCTATCGGGGCTCCAAGTCCAATTAAGAAAGGAAAAAAAATCAATAGTGATCTACTTCCTTGTTAGAGAAATTGATTTTCCTGATAAAGTTCACAATATTCTTAGAGTTTGTCTTAATCATTTTCTTGTGAAATGGAACAGCTCCAACTCTCCCAAATTGTATAGCTAAATTGAGCTCAGCGGTTTAGCCATGCAGGGAGTTACAAATCAATTTTATCAAGGGGGACAGCATCCTTCAGATGGAAAATAAGCAAAACTACTATCCAGTCATCCTCTTGCCCAATATTTGAATGCTTGATTTATCTCTAAAGAATCTAGAAAAGGACGACGATCTTCCAGTTTTCATTCAGACCTTAGCATCAGAATAGATATCTGGTTTCATTTTCCTGGTTCTGATCAATAAAACTGTGTCCTTGGGTTTCGAAGACCTAAGTCTGTGTTCTTTTGCTGAACATGTGACTCTGGGAAAATTATAACACTTCCTTGAATGGTTTCTTCATCTTTGAAAAGCTTGGATTTGCCAGTGTTGTGCTTGATATATATTGTGGCTGTCCAACAATCATGTATAATTCAGCAATTACATACAATTAAGCAATTACGTATAGCAGACGCTGGGCTAAGTGCACCAACTCATCGATCCCGCGTGATCTCCCTATGAAAAAGCTATTATTATAATTCTTTTTTAAAGACAAGTACACAGGCACTTAGAAAAGTTTAGGTATTTTACCCAATCTTAACTCTTATCCAAGGGTATACATGCACTCATAAGTTGTGGTTTTTTCCTACTGGTATCATGTTTCATATCTTCTCTGTATATTCTAGCACACTGCTGTTTCACTACTGACACATTAAGATGAAAAATTCAGCATGAGATCATTTCCTCTCTAGGTTCAAGGAGGTTAATGTCCAAGTACCATCAAGCCGTGTCTGCGTGTGTGTGTGTTTGTGTGCGTGTGCATCCTATGGCCCAGAGGCCAAACTAAATCCTGCCTTCCTCCTGTTTTTGTACATCCCAGGCTAAGAATAGTTCCTATTTTTTTTTAATCTTTGAGAAGAGAAACAAGAAATATGTTGTGACAAGTGAAAAATATATAAAACTAGAATT
This sequence comes from Sturnira hondurensis, assembly GCF_014824575.4. Lineage (NCBI taxonomy): Eukaryota > Metazoa > Chordata > Mammalia > Chiroptera > Phyllostomidae > Sturnira > Sturnira hondurensis. The sequence goes on from NW_028091637.1 coordinate 12,441,715, forward strand.
TTGGTGTCCTTCAATTTCACTGGAATACAGCCCCCCCCCCCCATTTGTTTACATACTCTCCACAGGATGGCTGCTTTCATGCTACCACAGCCAAGTTGAGTAGTTTGGACAGAGACCGTAGGGTTTACAAAACCCCAAATATTTACTGTTTGGCCCTTTACAAAAAAGTTTGCCAACTTCTGCCTTATGCTCAGGCATTTTCTACAATGTGTTTTGGCTGAAAAAATACAGTTTCTTCAATGAGCGGACATCTGCAGAATAAACTTAGTTAGTTTTCTAACTTTACTTAATGTATAATAGAAGGCAGTATGACTTGGTAGGAATCTCGGGGCTTAAGACCTGTGTGTGAACCTTGACTTTGGTTTTTTTAGCTGTCAGTCCTAGGATAGCCATTTGCACATGCTCATTCTCAGTTTCCTCATCTATGAAATCAGATTCACGAACTTAGCCTGGTGCCTACCACGAAGCAATCTCCCCATAGATGTCATTTGCCTGTCTCAGCGTCTGGCAAGGCCCATGGGGAATGCATCACAAATAGACTCCAGCAATTTATCTTGTAGTCTAGACCACAAAACCACTGAAAAGTAAGGAGCAGACCAGCACCCAACCTGCTTCCGGCAGCTTGCTCACCATACTTTTCACATCTAGCTGACTGAAAAATTATATTTCAGACAGATCATTTGATTTAGCTTTTCCTTCCTGTAAACAATCACCTGGTTGCATGTGCTTCTCACCAGAAATGTGTTCCAATGCTAGACCTCCAGCCTGACCTCCGCCCAGCCAGCTCAGAGGAAAAACCCTGGAGAACATTGGCATGGCACCCCCACAAGTGGGAAAGAGGTGGAAGGCAGGGCATAGCTCCGGAGTTGGCCTTCTAACTGCTTACACAAGCCAGATGATGAGATGCACCCCCGCCCCTGCCCAAACTGCTGGGTGCTGAAAACACAACAACCACGGCAGGCAGGCTTTGCCAGCTCCCTCAGCTCACGTGCTCTTATGCCTTACCCAGTTGTGTTCTTCACGGCTGCATTTCTGCAGGGTCTGAACACCTAAGTGTGCTGGAAGCGGCGATGCTTCCCCCAGATCCTCTGGGGCAGGCTGATGTACCCATTCCCAAACATCTGTGGGTGATGCCCCTGCTCAGAAGTGCCCTTGACCAAAACCTTGGGGTGTGTCCTATTCTCCTTGCTCAGGAACAGCCCAGAGCTAATAAATGACTGGTACAGGGGTGCAAAAGGCTGTCCCTTTGTCTCCAGACATGACAAGTGCTCCACTCTGGGCTCCACGGGTACCTCCCACCACTCCCAGGGGATCAGGCCAAGGATAATGTCTCCTGACTCTACATCCTCGCTCGGCTCATTCCCCTTTCCTATCTCACTGCTTTCGTATGTCCCTACCAGACTTTCGCTGTGAAAGACACTCCCTTATTAAGTCATAAATCCTTGTCTTGGTCTCTGCTTCTAAGAAGCTTAACCTACAAGATCTCAAGTCACCCAAAGAGCACAGGACTGTCCCACAACTGAACAACCAGGTTCCTCCTCCATCAGATTAACCATGGCCACCGGTTATCCTAACAGAGGTGACAGCTCGACCAACCCAACCTGAGGAGAAGCCCAGGAGAGGAGCATGGGATCAGGGCGTAAGCCCACCCCTTCGGGGAAGCTGGCTGCACTGCCTGAGAGCAGGACTCAAAGAATACCCTTGGCCAGGACCAGCGTCAGGGGCTCCACCTGCACCCAAGATGAATTGTCTCTGAGGACTGCTTTCGTCAAGAGTCAGTGCACATTTGATTGATTGCAGGGCCGCATTTAGGCGTGAGTGGGGGTAAGGAAAAAACAAGGGGGCCTCCAGGGAAGCAATTCAAAGATTATTCGATGGCATTGTAATCTCGGACTGAAAGCCTGATGGAGTGGCGATAGCTTGAAGAGCATAAAGGGAAACACGGCCCCTTGGCAAGGTGAGGCCACGAAGAGGGCCAGGACAGCATGAGATTTAAAACAGTTCTGGGAAGAGATGGATGCTTACAGAGATTTCTCTCTTAACCCCTGGTTAACCACGATGCTACTGGACCTGAAGGATAGCAACTCACCTGACTGATGATGGAGCTGAGAGCCAAGGCCACAGGAAGCTTAAAACAACAAACAGGAGAGGGCTTTCTCTTCCCCTCTCCCTTCACTGGGGGAGGGCGATGGGGGATGGTGTGGAGACCACCGTGACTGGGAGGTGGCCAAGAGGTCATTACGTCAGGCCTGTATGCACCCAAGCACCAGCCTCATCGAGGGCGTCAGGAAGGGCAGTGGTCACCTGGTCTGCGAAGGTGATTGATGGATAGGTCTGAAGGTCGACTTTCTGCCAGATGAAACGGGTTTTGCTTCAGTGCTTATGGCTGATCGAGCAGGAAGGGAGAAGAGGACGTTTAAAGAGGATGAAAGAAAAGCTAAGAAAATAGTCCATCATAACAAAAGGAATGATGCCTTCGAAGACAAGTAGGAATGATGTTTGTGAAACCCAGAGGGCCTACAGCCCAATGGAAACTAAACCAATGACAGAAGGACTTAGTGGGAGAGAGGAAAACAAGTAGACTTAGGTACCCTCTGCTTTCTCTGACAGGAAGAACTGAGGAGGGCCCAGCTTACCAGAACAGTTGTGGAACATGGTGTGGCATTGGATATAGTGGGGGTTGCCAGTTAAATCTGTGAAAGGAATTGTATGTAACAAGTTTATACAACAGATCACAAAGGAGTATGGAGGAGCTTTCCGAGGAGGTAAAACAGTCTGTGTGTTCACTGCAGTGCTGGTTACGTAAGGTTAATGTTTGCCACGCGTTATTAAGCTGCGTTCTTGAAGTGTGTGAATTTTATTGTACATAAATTATACCTCATGAGGTTGTTTCTTTTAAGTTGATATAACAAATATGTAATGATTGTGTGATAATAAAAGGTTGTTTTACCTACGACTTTAATCAACTAGTAAGTTACAGGATAGGTTGAATCTCGGTCTTAAAACTACAGAATTATATGAATTGCATTGATAGATAACTGAGTTCAAAGAGATGGTTTTCAGAGATATCAGAGTTGGCCAAAAATGTGCCATTTTCATTTTTTAATAAGCTTCTTGACTCTGAAACTTTGCTAGGAAACAAGTGTATACATGTGAGCGGGCTGGAAAACTAGGTTGCGGTGTTTGGACTGGATTTACCAGATGATTTTATTATTTCCAGATGGCTTACAGTTCTCAAGTGTACTGAACTGCAGTGGGCACAGTGGAATCAACTAGAGCATCATTGTTATTCACATAGTATTTTTTAAATAATGAGCTCGGTGTGTTTTCAATAAATATACTCTTGTTTTTCAGGTGAAAATTTGTTTTGGAGAGAGAACATCTGCTGGACCCAAAGCTGAGATGGAAAGGGGATAGAGATCTGGCAATAATAAATATACTTAGGACCATGGTTGTCAACATGATTTTCCCCTAGCTGAATTCTGTGTGGCAATTTTTTCATGTGTCAGCCCCTTCTAGAACCTCATCTTGTGGTCACGGATTCTGACCACAAGACCACCTTTTCTGACCACCTTTTCTCTAGTAAAAGGTGATTTGCAAAAATGAAAAAGACTTACAAATGCCAATTGGGAATGTTTCTATTTGGAGACTTAATGTTAAAATCTTTTCATAGAAACAAGCCCATGGAAAGGTGTTAGAAAATGTGTATAATAAAACATGGAGAGCTAATATTAAGACATTCTTTATCATATGTTCTAAATCGGAATGGGAAAAGTATTTCTGGGCATGTTATCAATATTTGTGGGCATGCATCTGTTAAAGTCACTGCAGAATATTCGATTGGAGTGCCCTAAAATGTATGTGATTTTTAACTTTAAAGTATTTTGTTCTTAGGTAGTGTATATTTGTCTGGCTCAGGCAATTGTAGAGACTTGGAAGGTCCACAATGTTCAGGGTAGACTGTGGGCTGGAGGCTCAGGAAAGAGTCAAGTCTGAAGGGGATTTGCTGACAGAATTTCCTTTTGCTCAGAAGAGCCATTCTTTCTATGATAAGCCTTCCGCTGTCTGGATGAAGCCAATACACATGATGAAGAGCAGTCTGCTTCGCTCAGAATCTACTGATTTAAATGTTCATCTCGTACATAAAAGTATATTCAGAGAAACAGAATAATAATTGACCAAATATTCCAATATTGTGGCCCAGCCACGTTGAACACATAAAATTATCCATCACCTGACACAGGTGAGGAGGAAGGGGAAAAAACCTTCTGAAACATGTCAAAAATGGCTAGGCAAATGAAAATGAAAATGAAATATGCTGCGACCCTCTTGTATTTGCAACTTTGGTGATGTTTTTGGTGGAACGGTGCACATTCAGTACCATGAAAGTCACAAAGAGCTGGAAGGTGTATCACAAAGACATTCTCAGTCATGCCCTGGTCAGCATGGCTCAGTTGGTTGAACTGTCATCCCGTGAACTGAAAGGTCAGGGTTAGATTGCCAACGGGGGCACGTGTCTGGGTTGCAGGTTCAGTTCTTAGTCAGGGCACATATAGGAGGCAGCCAATCAGTGTTTCTCACACCGACCTCTCTCTCCCCCTCTGTCTCTCTGGAATCAAAAATAATTAAAATAAATGTTTAAAAAAATATTCCCACTCAAATGCTTCTCATTGTAATACAGGCTGTATTTCTCCGACAGTGGAATAATAATACTATAGTTTTATTTTCTGGTATGTTCAAAGTTGGAGGATTTGGTATAGTTAAATCTTAAGTAATAGTCTATGTATCTTGGGGCATCGAGGAAATTGAAAGCAACACCAGTCTTCAATAAGTTACTTTACAGTTAATAGTGGTGCTAATGAAAATGGAAATAGGGAAATGGAGGAAAGGGGAGAAAACACTTACAGAGGTTACTCCATTTATTACCAAGCCCAACCAATTGCTCAGTTTCAAAGGACCCTCTTTAGAGAGATCATGTGATTACTATACCTCAGGATGGGCCATGAGAGAACAGAGAGCAATTTATCTCCCAGTCTTCATCTCCTTGTCTCCCCATCTTCCCTTGATAAAGAGTTTAATCCTTTGGGCTTTAACTTCCCTACACATCCAGGTCATGTATCTGTGGTTGCCAGCTGGGGCCCAGTGAGTGTTATGTTCCCACAGCAACCAGGAAGTCAGGGACCTCAGGCAAGAAGCCTGTCATACTAGCATGAGATGTGTGGTCAGGTGTGTCTATGTTGGTCAGCGTCCACAGTACAGCTGTCCCACACTGGGTTCCCTGGGAACAAACCCTGACATGGGGACTTGGGCACACATTTGGTGTCATTACTGATGTAGGAGGATTTACATCTGCCATTTTGCTCTTCGGTTCCTATGTGTTTTTTATTATTCTAGTCCTCCTTTACTGTTGTCTTTAACATTAATAGGTGTTTTCTAATGCAGTATTTAAATTTATTTAATTTAATGATTTTTTATCTATTCCTTAGCAGTTGCTCTAGGGTATACCATATGCATCTTAAGTTTCCAGAATTAGTTTCAGACTCATACAAATTGTATTCCAGTTAGTACAGAAACATTACTCCTGTGTTGGTCTGTTCTCTTTTCCTCCTTTTTGTATATTAAGCATATATATGTCTTACATCTATAAATGTTACCCAATAATCTATAATTTTAGGACTTTTGAAGATGCTGATAGAAGAAAGAGAAAGTACATATTTGTAGATTTTGCTATCTTAATGTTCTTATTTGTCTTTCTGTTCACTTCACTTGTTTCTGCAAATTTGAGTTCCCATCTGGAGTCATTATTTTAGTCCAAAATGGCTTTGCTCCCATCTTTCTCATTTGTGCATTGGGAAATACACTACAATGCATTACACACATATTGTTTTATACAAAAGCTTTTAAAACAAGTTAAGAGAATAGAAGAACAAATATGAATTTATTCTCTCTCTTACAATAACATAGTTATCTTTGTCAACGACCATTGTTTTAAAGTGCCATCTGGAATCTCTTTCTTTCAATCAGAATGTTCTTCAGTGCTTCTTGTAAGATGAACTGGCTAGAAACAAATTCTCTCGGTTTGTGATTATCCCAAAATGTCTTTACTTCACCTCTGTTTTTCAAAAATAGCTTTGCTGGATATAGCATTCTTAATGGACAGTTTTTCCTCCAGCACTTCAAACATGATATTCCACTGCCTTCTAGCCTCCATTATTTCTGCTGAGAAATAAGATGTTAATCTTACTGGGGTTCCCTTATTAATGATTAGTCTTTTTTCTGCTGCCGTTTTTCTAGATTTTCTCCTTGTCTCTGGTTTTCAGCATTTTTGCTATGATGTGTTTATTTGTATACCTCTTTGCACATTAATTCAACTTGAACTTTATTGAGCTTTCTGGATATGTAGGTTAGTGTTTCTCAGTAAATCTGGAATGTTTTCATCCATTATTTCTTCAATATTTTTTGTTCCTTTCTCTGTCTCCTGTCTTTCTGTTATTTATATCACACAAATGTTGACACACTTAGCACTCCAACATTTCTCTGAGGCTCTGTTCATTATTCTTCATTATCTCTTTTCCATTTCTTCAGGTTCCATTATTTCCATTGATCTCCCTTGATGTCTGCTAATTCTTCCTTCTGCCAGTTTAAACTACAATGAAGCCCTTCTAGTAAGTTTTTACATTATATATTTTATTCTTCAACTCAAGAAATTCCATTTGTTCTATAATACAATTTCTATCTTGTTATTGATATTTTCTATTCAATGGAACATAATCATCATACCTTTCTTTACTTTTCTTTAATCCTCACCCGAGGACATGCTTATTGATTTTAGAGAGAAGGGAAGAGAGGTAGAAAGACAGGGAGAGAAACATCAGTGTGAAATAAAAAGACACCATTGGTTGCCTTTCATACACACCCCAACCAAGGATGAACCTGCAGCTTAGGCATGTGCTCTGCCTAGGGATCAAACCCATGACTTTTCAGTTTGCTGGATAACACCCAACCAACGAAGTCACACTGGCCAGGGTCCTTTCCTTCTTTAATCATTGTATGCCAAACACATTCCCATTCCAGGGAATTTCACTTTTGCTTCTCCTTCTCACTGAAAGACTCTCCCTGTAGACATTATAAGGGCTTACTTGCTCCTTACATTTTGGTTCTGGGTCAAATGTTATTTCCACCAAAAAAAAAATCTTCTCTGGCAAATCTACATTAAAAAAAGCAGTCTTTCTTGGGTGGCTTCCTAGTTTCATGCTTTTCCAAAATACTTATACTGACTTGCATGATTACATTTTTTTTTAATTGTCCATCTCACACACTACAATGTAAGAGTCACAAAGCATAAAATCCGTGGGTCACATTCATTGTTATATCATGTCCAGAGTCTAAAAGTTCTTGGCACAGAGGAGGCATTCACCAAATATTTGTTAATTAAGTAGATGAAAAATGAATAAATAATAATGTCTCCCTATACTAGGCATTTAAAGTGGGGGAGTATATTCTATGAAGAAGACTAAAAGAGACAGCAAAGACAATCTTCCCCCCTCTGCCACACGCTACTCTGTGTCTGGAGAGGTAACTCCTACTCGAAAGGCTTCCCTGCCTTGTTTTTTGCTCTCAAATCTCACAAATCCCAAAGCTGCAAGGTATGAGAGAGAGAGATGTGGTACAGGAGGAAAAAGGAATTTGTGTTTAATTTTCACAAGCACTTGTATTTTCCAGGGTTAGGGAAATATGTACAAGGGCCAGTATAAAGGATCTCAGAAACTCAGGGAAATGTTGCATGTAAGTTTTCCCGAAAAGGTTTATATATTGCTCTATGTAACAAGGTCATGCCTCTGGTTCTAATTCTTTAAAAAAAAATCTCTGATTTCTGCCAGAAAAAAAGACACCTATTCTTCTATTTTTCCATATATTTTATTTTATATCTATTTTATGAAAGATCTTCACACCTCATGTAATCAGATCCTTAATGTAACTAAAAGATTCTATAGGCCTCAGCTTCCCTCTCTATGTGTTCCTGCACTCCGCAAGCTTTCCCTTTCAAGCCTGGCCTTGGTAACTTTGACTCATATTTCAGGTCTCAGTGAAAGTCTTACCCCCACCAGGCCTCCTCTGGCCTTAAACTAAATAATTCCCTGCATTCGTTCAGGGGAAGCCAGCTGCTGTAACAAGTAGGTTGCAACACAAAACTGGCTCAGACAGAACAGAAGTGTGTGTCTCACCCGTGTAGCAATCCAAGGCAGGATAATTCAAGGACAAAGACTGATGTGGTCTCCAGCATCTTTAGCACATTGCTTTTAAGATGACCATGATTATTTCCTTCTCGGTCAGCTGGTATGATAAGAGAAGAGCACAGATGGGAGATTTTATGGTCAAACCTGAAATTGCCACATATCACATCTCACATTCCATTGTCTGGATATCAGTCATATGGCCATGCCCACCTGCAAGGGAGACCGGGAAATATACTCCAGCTGCATTCCCAGGAGAAAGAGGAGAATTTGGGTTTTGGCAAAAAGGTAGCAGATTCTGCCACAAGGCTCCCTTCTCTGCCAGTCCATTATATATTTTCATAGCACCTGACATTTCTCCATCACAAAGCCCAATGCACATGTGACATGTGAGACATAAAAAGTCTATAAAGGCAGGGGCGGAGTCTGCCTATGCCCCACTACCTGCGTTGCAAGCCTGGCATGTAATAGGTTCTCAGTAAATATTATATTGAACTCTGTGAAACAGCCGTTCTATTTGTCATAAAATGTCTGATATCGGCAATGTAAGAACAGCTTTTAAAGGCACACCTTTGACAAATGAGTTGTTTTGTGGAGCATCTTTCACAGGTTGGTGACAAGCTATTACACAGAACTCAATTTTCTGCAGCTTGCTTCTTTCCACTTGTTTTAAGCCTCGATATGTAATTAAACTCCTTGCCAGGGAAATATTTGCAGAACAAAGCGTTTTATGAACTAACTGCAGAGTCATACAGCCTGTGGAAATTCGGGGGGATGAAGAGGGTACTCACACACAGAGTTCCACTTACTCCTAAAAGAAAGCTTTGTCAGGCAGCTTAATGAATGACAGACCTTAGGTTCTAGCCCAGTTAAGCAAACATTTGTTCAGCAGCTACTGTGTGCCAGGGACTAGGTCCAGAGCCAAGGTCACAGACCATTGCCTCCTTTGAGGAGCCTATAAACTTGCGAGGGACTCATGATCAGTTTGTTTTGGAAATGTCCGCTGAGCAGTTTGCAGAAGGATAGAAAGAAAAGCCATCTGAGAGTTGATTTTAATAGTCCAAGCAAGAGATGGTGTCCTACATTATTTTCCTTTTCTTCCTTTCTTTCCTTTTATGGGGAGAGAGGGTGGGAGGAGAGGTAGTAATTGGGAGGGTTAGGGGGTGGAGAAGCTCAGCTACTGAACAAGGAAAGCAATTGTCCTTCACCTGCTGAAGAGGAAAGCAGGTAAGGCACAGGAGGGGGCAGCTGCTGGGCAGATAAATGCCAGTGGATGGATGTGCTGTGCTTAGAAGGTGCATCTGCTAACAAGGTCCCCTCTCCTTTCCAATCCCTTAAACTAAAGAAATCTGCCAGCGAAATGAAGAAAAATGGGGATCACGAGCATGAAAGACAGGAGGCTATACAGCCTTTTCCTCCTGTCCTTTAGTCCTTAGGCTCCACCTTAATCACCGTGAGCTCGCACCAGAGAAGAGGGAAGGAAAGCCCACTCCAGGGCACATGCATTCCATCATTTGTCAAGCAGGAGCCGTCTTTTCGCTGGGTCTTTGTTGCTCTCATGCTCTGAGCTAAAAATAGACTTTCCAAAGAAAGCTCCCTTTAGGTGGTCCCACCAAGGCAATTTATATTATCAGCTCTGAGCTTCGGGGCTAATTTGGAGCACTCCTGCATTTGCTGTGCTCCAGTTTTGTTTCCAGGGGCGGCTGCTTGTTCACAACAGATTGCAAAGAAGCACAATCACCACAGCCATCTCAAACCTTGGGCCAAGAATTAGGACAGAAGGTGGGGGGGGGGGCTCCCCCCACCTATAGTTTAGGTACCATGTAAACTCCAGTCGGAATCTCTGCACCAGCCTATCAAATTCTTCTGTCCATTTTCCTCCTATTTGAAGGTTAAAAATATGTGCCCACATAATTATACTCCCCTAAGTCTTCTGTTAAACACCTTGTAACGTGTATGGAGCAACAAGTCAGCTGGAGAGCAGGCTGCAGTTGTCACTGTAGAGGCTGGAAGAGCACTTCCGTCACAGCACAAAGATCTGGGGGCAGGCCTCCAATTGAGTGGCCCGTCATATTCAGGTCATTCTGAGCAATGTCACAGAGCCTGAGCCTGACACCCGGCATCATGGTTGTCTCCTCGGCCGTGGAACCTCAAGGCCATGACCAAGAAGTGCCTGAGTCCCCGTCGTTAAATAATAAGCTGTCGGTGTTGACCACGTGCAAGCAATCCCTTTCAATAGTGTGACTCCGCTGACAGGTCTGACTTCTGTTACCAAATGGCTTGTGTATAACCTGTCACATTATAAACACACCTTCCAAAGGTAATTTATTATTTAGCCATGTTGACTTACATTCTAAAGAGGAAGAAATGACAAATTCTAAAGAGGAGGAAATGAAAACTCTGGGGAGTTAATTGACTTGTCTGAGTTCAAACTTGCCCAAATCTTGAGTGAATGAAAATAAAATTGATAATTATCTTAGTGACACTCACCATCTATTTGGTAATATGTCTTCCCATCCAGAAATAAGATACCTCTCACCATCTATTAAAATCTCAAGGGCAGCCCTCCATTCACTGGTTCAACAATTACAGACTAAGAGCCCAGTGTGTGGACCAGTAGCTTTTGTTGTTATTATTTTTGTTTTAGTTCATTTATTATATGTATATGTATACATATGTTCTGCATAATTTTAAAGATTTTATTTATTTATTTTTCAAGAGAGTGGAAGGGAAGGAGAAAGAGAGGGAGACAAACATCAATGTATGAGAGATACATTAATCTGTTGCCTTGCCTCGTGCACATCCGTAACCAGGCACCTGACCCACAGCCCAGGCATGTGCCCTGACCTGGAATCAAACAGCAACCTTTCTGTTCACAGGCCGACATTCAGTCTACTGAGCCACACCAGCCAGGGCAGTTCTGCGTAATTTTATAGAGTCTATTTCTTAAGATTTTAAAAAAGTATTCTTGTTGTTTGAGTGAGGCCTTGTTTGCATTTTATCTCTCATGTATTACAGGTAGAGAGGAAAGCTATTGCCATTTCCACTTTAATTTCCTAACCAACCCCCAATTGCACTCTCTAATGAGTTTTAATAGACTTTAAGTTAGTTCCCTTGTGCTTTTCAGGTAGACAACTATGCCACCTGAAAATAACGATACTATTAATTAAAATTTAAAATTTTCCTATATCCCTCCCTCTTACATTTGTCTCTTTTTCTCTGCTATAACTACCTTCCTTCAATGAACTGTCTCATATTGCTGGAAATGAAATGTTCTCTTTATGTTGGAATGAGGGTAGTTGAGGTTAAGAGAAAAATTCAACATTTTCATATCTCAGTGGCTTTCAGGGGTGGAGGGAAGGCACAAAATCTGCTCTACCCATATTCTGAAAAATAAACTTAGAGGATAAGGTCTTTCTGAGAGAGCTGGAGGCGGTGGCCTATTCTTTGCAAGGTTCTGATGGGAAGTGAAGACTTCAGTGGTTTCCCTCCAGAACCAGAGAACATGCATCCCTTATGCGGACAAACTCTCAGAACAACCGTATGCTGGGTTGCCCAGCACTACACAGACCACTCCAGATGGCCACATCAATTGGCTTATCTCATCTGGGATGACACACAAGATCAAGAGCAGTGCTCACCTGGGACAAGACATGACCTCGTGGCGTGATGGGTAGGCATGGGGGCTCTGGATTTCATTTGAATGGACTTGAACCCTGGCCCTACTACTTCCTGTGACACCACTGGGGAAAATTACTCTTCTCTGTGCCTAATTTTTGTAGCTATAAAAGGATATTATGTGTGCCTACTCAGGGCTTCAGGGAGGCATAAATTAGTAAATATATGTAAAGTTATGAGAACAATGCCAGGCCTATACATAGTATGTGCTCAATAAATCTTGACTAGACTACTACCTGGCAAGTGAGCCTCCTTAGTACTAGGGTTCTGATGTCCTCCGGTGGTAAGACTTTGGGAAAGACACTTAAAATTTCCAGTTAACCTTTCTGAGCCTCACTTCCTTGGTCTGTGGACCTCAGAACACCTTCTTCATTGAATCACTAGGAGAATTATTTGAGAAAATGTATATAAAACAGCTAAAATAGTGATGAAATAAAGTCGGTTTCCTTTCCATTCAATGTCCGTATCGGATCATCAGTTCCATAAGTTCCTATGCCTAAACCCATCAGGGACTCAAATAGATCCAAAGAGAAAGAAAGATATTGGACTAAATAAGAAATTGCGAAGTTAAATTTCATTCCTCTTTCCCTTGGCACCGAGTCAATTTGGGGGAAGTACTTTGACTTTGGTCCTGTCAGTATTCCTTCAGGAGGATGATTTAAGGAGGGTTAATTTACAAAGAGACTATTTACAAAGCTGTAATGAAATTGGAAGTGATCACCAGGTAGTACAGTAACACAGAGCTGGTAACAACAGTACAGCTGTTTTCACCCCTTGGCGTCTACAGGGTCAAAGTCAAGGGGAAGGACTGGTGCCAGGAACTTGGAAAGAGAGATTCATGAAAAAAGTTTCTTTTCAAGGATTCGGTCAAGTAAAAATGTCAGCCAGCCAGAGGTGACCTCCCACAAAGGGAAGTAGGAAAGTAAATATTTTGAACTTCCTCCTCTATCTCCCATCAGATTTCTACTGGAGTTCCTGGTGATGGACCTCAGCCGGAATCCAGATGGGATGAAAGTAGGGTTGACAGATTAAGCAAATTAAAAATGGGAGACACATAGGTAAATTCTAATTTCAGATAATAAATGGTTAGTATGAGTGAATCCCAAATATTTCATAGGGCATTTTTACACTATAAATGAATTCATTATTCTTCTGACATTCGAATTCTAACTCTGCACCCTGCATTTTGTCAGACAATCCTAGATGAGAGATCATTGGTGGATTCTATGTAGGTCAGCCTCCCTAAGCAGATGGAAAGTCCAAAAGAGGGGTGGGAAGTGGAGTTTGAGAGGCAAATGCAAAACAGTCTGACACAAACATTAGCTCTCCTCTTTTGCCCCAACACATACGATATTTTCTCTTATTTAGAAAAGTTCAAAACCCCAACACAGGGACTCCACGAGATCACATGAGCTATCACATCATCACCGAGGAATGTCAGTTAGGTCAGGGTCCTCTCCGAAGCCACCTCCAGAACCACGTGAAGTAAACTTCTGTTGTTTTAAAGTGACTCGATCTGAGGTATTTTTATAGCATCCCAAATGGAAAAAGACACCATCATTTTTCTTCTCTGTTAATTGGTCCTGGGAAATTCCTAGTGAAGCCATAACCATGCATTAAGGGGAAGACAGTGAATGTGTTGATGGTGTTCTATTTTTAACTGAGACATTTGTATATGTGTGTTTGTAATTAATGTTTATTTATGATATCAATTTGTTATATGTCTTATTTGTGTCTATGCAAACAAGAAGGACAGATGGAAGGAGGGAAGCAAGGATACAGGGAGGGAGGGAAAGGGAGATAGGGAGGAAAACATGAAAAATATACCCAAGAAAATAAAATTAATTAATTAAGATAATTAATTAAATGGCTGTTTTCTGTATACTAACTAGTAATGGAAAACAATTACTCTTTGATATCGACTCTGAGAACGATGTTTTAGTCACTCACTAAATCTCAACTTTCTAAACTTTACAATGGAATTTCTAGTACCTGGATTACAGAATTTTTGGTGAGTTTAGAGACAAGGAATATATAAAACCTAACACGGTTTTGAAACATAAAATAATTGCTTATTAGCAATAGTAAGAGTATTTTACCTAAAAATGTGTCATACCACATGTATTTTTTTCAAATTCATAAACTTAAAAAGTCTGATGAATTTAATGGCACAATCACTCTTGATCTCCTGATCATACAAACAAAAGATAAATTCTAAAATTGCCAGTCTCTAAAGATCATAAAATAGAAACTACAGGGCCAATACTTGTCAGCATTTTGGTTTCAGTTTTAGAAGCTTTGTCTACTTTATATATCTTCCTCTAGACACTAGTCATTGTGTTTATAATTTTAGCAATGCTAATATTTATGTGTTCGGTGAATAATTAACACAATTCAGGCACCCACACAGAAAAAGTTTTCAAAACTCCAGTAGTACTTTAATGTAGTTATATCAATAAGAAAATGGGTAGATAGGATGTTCGCATAGAAATACTTTCATGATACCTATGGAATTTTTAAAATTTCAACGACACACTTAACAAAGTAGGTAGGTGTAGGTGGGTGAATACATCAGGAAACAGGAGAAGAATCAGAGTGGAGAAAGGATGTAGGTAGAATAGTAAAGAACATCTCAACTGAAGTTCCTGATTTCACCAAAAAGGAAACAGACCTAAGGCAGTAGAAAGACTTGCCACGTAACAGTTGCCATCCCAGTTATCCTTGGCTTTGAGGGAAGAGCCAGCTCAACTCTACTCCCTATCTAGAACCTTTTAATCAAGACTGACAAATGCGCTGATTTGTGAGGTTTTAATAATGTCAGAGGAAATGACTCCATGTGGAAAACAAACATTTAACCTCGCAATACGTGGACTTCATGTGCTCTAGGGAAAAAAAAGGGGGGGCTTCAAGCAATGGCACCCGTAGAGAAAACATTCATCTATAAAGTTAAAGGGAGAAGATTCCTCTTGGATTTCCTGCTGACGTGCTTATTGTTCCTGCTCTTGGTTTAATCACCCAAGTCAAGCTTATAGGGAATATTCAAGACAATAAATACCTACAATAAATGCCAACAGGTTATACCAGCTGATCCTGCCAATATGTTGTGCCCAGAACATGTGGCCAAAGCAAACTTTAATGTATGCCACAAGGAGACCAGAACCCAACTGTGGTTTTTCTGGAAGGGGGTAATAGAGTAGAAAATCGACTGGAGCAACAGCTGGAAGACTGGGATTTTTAGACTTATTTCAGCATTTTACTGAATTTGTGAGATTGAGTAAGACACCCGGTTTCCATGAGAGTCAAACAGAGAAAATAATGGTGAGGACAAGCTTGACAGTATAGTAAGACTTCAGAAGTATTATTTATAATAATCAGTATTTCATCATTATAATCTTCCAAGTTACTGGGTTAAACAAAAATGCATGTATGAAAAATTGTAAACCATTATGTAAACATAAGAAACTACGTAAGTCACTGCAGATGTTAACGCCAGTATCCTATCTTACTCTTGTTACTTGAAACTTTAAAGTTCAGGATGACAGCTATTGGAGGCAGGGGGAGATCAGAGGGTGGAGGGATCAAGCAAAATGGAGAAGGGACTCACAGACATGGACAACAGTGTGGCAATTGCAGGGGGAAGAAAGGCATAAGGGAGTTAAATGGTAATGGGAAAAATTTTTTAAATTTAAATGAATAAAATTCAGATGAATGAAATGTTCTTCAAGGTATAAAACTAAGTAAAAACTTTAAAAATATGCACAGAATTACTTTTCTTGACGATGATTGCAACTAGGAAAGGAACTACCTATGTATATGGATAAGGACTGGAAGGGAACATGGAAAAACAAACATAATTGTATTTGCTAGTGGTAGTAGAAATATGGGTTATTCCTTTTTATTTCTCTGTATTTTAATCTGTTTTTCATATTAAAATAGCTTTATTTTTAAAATAATAAAGTACAGCATGTTAAGCTAAGCATCAGGTTTTCCATCAGAGGAAATCGGTGCCCGTACAAAACTAATCATGGTAGTAACAGCAGTTCATTTTACTGAGGACTTGCAGAGAGTTACGCACTGTGCTGAGCACTTGACCTACACAGAGCTGGCTAATCTTCCCCACAATACCATGAACCATAAGGCACAAATGAGGAAACCAGTCTTCCAGCGGGTAAGTGCAGAATTACACAAGTGCTTTGCACATAACAGTTCAGAGTAAACATCGTTCCATTTAATCTGGGAAAAATAGATGGTGAGCATCACACCAGCTTTTTTGTGGTATCAGGAATATTAAAGAAAAAGTAAAGTCTATGACCTATGAATATTTTTACTTAGGTTTCATTCACTCTTACACCTGTGTGAATGGCACCAACTTCCCATCCCTTCGTGCTTGCTGGTATCCTCCACCCAGTTAAGTGCACATGCATGTAGCGTGTGCAAGGACAATTCAAAAAGTAGCCAACAGACGAGAAGTAAAACCTAGAGAGACATGGAGGAATTCACCATGTTTGTGGGACAGAAAAGAACCAAAATGACCATGGGGGCATCCAGGAGCCTGCATCGGCTCTGGAAGAACTCAGGTACTCCCGAATCAGTTCCAAATTCAGACACAGGGCCCACCAAGCAGGGTGCACAGCAGCACAGCTGCATGTCCAGGAAGGAAGGAGGAGGCTGCTGCTTCCCAGAACCTGTTTCTCTAGGGGTGCAGAAAGTTCCCTCCTTCAAAAGTATGGACAGTCTGGGGAACCCAGCTGCACCCCATCCTTGATGTTGCAAAACTGGATGCAAAGTTGGTTCTAAAGTCCTTACTTGCTCTGTGAATCTAATTTAAGTTTTTTTTATTAATGCTGCTATTTTAAACCTACCTAAAATAACAAAAAAAATAGAATACTTTTCTAGAATTTTGGAATCAAAAATAAAAGGTTTATTGTTGCTTTTTGCGAAGGAGTTGATGATGTTTAACTGAGGGTGATAGTAAAGCATCCCTAACTACACAATGGCACTGTCCACGTGACTGGAACAGTTTCTTGCCAGTGGGTAAATTATCATGCTTTCTTCAGCAAGTTGTTTTTGAGCACAAACACTGTACCAAAGACTGGACCAATCATCAGGGCTGTAGATAATAATTAGACATAATCCCTGCCTAGTCTAGAGAGCGAACACTGTATTATGATCAATGCTTCAATATCATGGCATAAATGCTTTGGCAGATGAATGCACACAACAGGAATGCACAGAGAGGACTAATTTCTATTGGGAGCTGGAGGACAGCAGGAGCTTATAAAATAACAAAAAGGCAAAGACCCACCCCCCAAAATGGGACAGTATTCTGGAAAATGATAGAGATGCATTTTTGAGACACACTATAGGGTCAGGATTGGGGACATGGGCTTTGAAATCTATGTTCCAAGCCTGGCTCTGGCCATTATTCTCTATGATCTTCCAGCCCCGATATTTCTACTGCCCTTCGCTGTGTGAATTGCAGCTTCTCCAATCAAGCTTATGCACTGCGCCTGGCTTTGCCATGTGACTTGCTTTGTGACACAAGTAGGAGCTTGTCAAGCACTTGAACATTGTGCCTTTTTCCTCTCTTTGGGTGCTGGGAACACTGTGACCACCATGCACATGGCCCAATAGCCTGTTGTTGGGTGAAAGTTGACAAGAGCTGGCAGGTGACCTTGGTCATGTGAGTGAGGCGAGCAAACACTCTCTGGCCCAGCTCACCCCAACTGCTTACCTACCGACTTCAAAGAGGAAGAGGGATCACTCGCCTGAGCGCTGGGTGGGTGTGGTTTGTCATAGAACAAAATCGAACTGGTCCACTCAGTGGCTCTGGATAATTTTCTCCACCTCTTCAAACTTGGGTCTATTACATGGAAATAATGAGAGTAACTGTCTCCTGGGTTGCTGAGAGTATCAAATAAGGTAATGCATGACAGATACTTAGAGTGCCTAGCACTAGATAGTGACTGACAGCATAACTGCAGGCTTATGCCCAGAATTTAATTTTTCCAGAGATTCAGGAGTGGCCCAATGGGATGCTGTCTATTCTATAACTATATGAGCTATTAAGTTCCTGGGACATGTTACAAAAGTGAAACATGGGGATTTTTTTGATATTTCATATAGTAGTTACTGGGTATTAAAATGCTATTTGGTGAGGTGCTGTGTTTTTGTGGGTTTTCTTTTTCCTAAATTCAACATTTTCTTTCTTTTTTTAACCATTGCCTCTGCACAGCGAAGTCAGAGCAGCTGAATTTTCTGTTTTCTGTGATTTCAGTGGAACATAATGTCTTCCTGATTCATCCCCCCTGGGGAAGCATGGGGAAGAAAATAATACTTGACTATATCACAGGAAGGATATGTGGGTTTGCTAATGGTCTTCTGAAAAAATTAAATGCTAAGTGTTTCGATTCTTTCCACTTCTCTGTCTTAAACATCAAAGCTAACAGAATTAATTTGGTAAAAATTAAAATTCTGTCCTAATGGAACACAGTTAGGAAACTATGTGAACGCTCCCTTTTCAATAATGTAGATTTAATTTCTTTTAAGTAACTTCAAGTAATATCTAATAGACATGAGTGTTTATGTTCCAACTGAAGTTAGAAATGGATGCAAATTTAAAGTAGCTGCAAATTATTGATACTTAGATTTTGAGTTTTTAACTATTTTTTAAAAAAATTAGTTACATGCTAATATTTCATATCTTTGAACTGGGTTCCACCTGACCTTCAACTGTAGTAATCCTGAAATACAAAACCTTGCCAAAGATAACACACTTATCCTTCAAGTAGAATTATTTAAGGAAACTTCAGTAATGCACCTACAAATAACAGTTTCCTGGTAGGCAACAGCATTACTACATCCTTAGTTTAAGTTCCATCTGAACCTAAACATGAGCGTTTGTAAGAACACATATAAAGGCTACAAAACCAGATGTCCAGCCACAAAGACAATGAGAGAGCTTTCAGTAAGAGTGTTGTTTATGTTCAGAGCATCTGTTCCTCCATTTGCTTGAACTGATTTATACCATAGGTCTAATTATATGTGCCTGTAAATAAAAGATAAGGTACTTAAGTCACAAGAATACTTCTGAGTCGCCCACTGGCATTTTGAATCCTAGTAGGGTGTTCAATTTGGTGACAGTATAACAAACAAGAGTATGATTCTGTGATCAGAATGCCTTCGCTTAATAGCTCTGTGCTCTTGAGCAAGATGTGTCACCGCTCTGAGCCACAGGTTCTCATTAGCAAAGTATGGTATTGCCTCCCAGACTTAGGAGAGATAATGCACATAAAACTACTTAAAACAGTATCTGGCACATAATCAGCACTCAGTACATGCTTGTTGAAGTTGGGTAGTGCATTTGACCCTGGATGACTGTGTCCTGTGATCGAGATAGTATGGCTCAGACCATTGTTCATGGACAGGCAACAATAGTCGGGGCAGTAGGACCCTCATCTAAGACAGGTTGACATGAGGGATCTCATGTCAACTTGTATTGAACCAAACACTATATATGATATCACATATAGTCTGGGACTGTGTGATGTGAAATCAAGGAAAATAAAAAAACAGTCCCAAAAAGAAAAGAGAAGCTAAGTTGAGATGCATCCTGGATTTGAGTATAATTACCAAGGAAATGTGATTGATTCATGTGCCTGGAAATATCTGCAGAGTGCAACATGCAAGCATCACCTACCTAGAGTGCTGTTCTTTGCACGGGTCAACCCCAAGTCTGGTAACCAATGAAAAGTGAGAGTGGTGGATGATGGAAGGAACACTGCCAATGTGGGAATTAGAGTGTGGCAGTGCCTACAGTGGGAACAACATGAGATTATGAGTAGAGGAACCAGTGAGTCACAGACTGTCTAAATCTCTGGTTGTTTTTGCTCCTACCTAGCAGTCTGGACTATTCGTAATGATCCTAGTCAGAATTTACTCATTACAGTCCAGAGCACATTGAAATAAGGAAATAAGCCATTCAACCCCCAAAGAGGTTAAGAATCAATAAAGTTTTAAATTAGAAGAAATGGCACAGCACTTTCAAACCATATTAGGAAGTTGTGGGGAAGTTATAACAACACTTAGAAGAATGGAACCAAGAAATAGGTCAAAATACAGTGCATCCGTTTTCAGCAATTAGGTCTGGTTTAGAGATGGTCACCTGTAGAAAATAAGGTATGGCTGATCCATTCTTTGTGTGGTTTAGGATGGGGAATTGTACTATGAGATAATGTTACTTTATCAGTGTTCTGTTGAAAGAGTTAAGTAATATTAGACATGTGTTTCTAACAGGGGAAAAGTAATACTTTTGGAGGAAAAATAACTTAGAAAAATGCATATAAAAAGTGGGAGAATATTGAATGGAAGCCATTCATCAAACAGAGTAGTATAAAAAAGGAAAGAAAGGCATTAAGGAATGACATTGGGACATTCTGGAAAAACCACAGCAAGTCACTGCCATTGTTGTTAATGGTCACATGGATGTTTAAACGATAAAGGCATCTCTTAGTGTGTGTTAGTTTCATGCTACTGACCTGTTATAATTTCCAATGAGTGAGGTTTATACATTATCCCTCTTTGCTGAGGTACCTGAATTTTCTGTAGGTAGACACATCTGTGGCTTTAGTCAAACATTCCTCATATAGAAAATGCTGTTTTCACATTGCACGTCCTTTTCCACAACTGTAATGTTCTTTGTGAGAGAGTGCTTTTCTGTCATTGGTTTTTCCCAGTGATCCTCTTTCTAAGCGTTTTCTTTCTAGAAGAAAGAAGTGACCACTTGACTCTCCTTGCCACAATCCCCCAGGCCACCTTCCTGGCAGTCCACATGCTGAGGAAGTTCAGGAGGTTTTAGTGTCCCTCCCTTAGATGCTGTGATGAAGTCAACTTTGATTTGCAAGGTTTGGCATTGTCCATGGTCAGTGATCATTTTATAATTAGCCTGATTTCCCGAATTTGGGAATCGTGACTTGGTCCACGTCAAAAGGATGCTCAACTAAAATAACTTGAATTTTAAATTTTCCTTTAGAAGTTTGTTTCTGTATACTAATTTCCCTTTTAATTCCTTTGTTGCATATCATAACAATTAAGAATGATCCAGCCAGTCATTTACATCTCCCCAATACAATGTGAGTGGCTGAGCACCCCCAAGAGGACGTCCCACGAAGAATGTGTATGGACAACATGTAAGGAAATAACAATGTAGCCTCTGAGTGGAGATTTTATGAAGCAAGAAGCATATGTAGTTCCAAAAAATGTTCTCCAAAAACCAAAAAAGCAGCCTTTCTTAATTCTTCATTTTCCATTTCTCAACAGGTGCTTGGTTCATGGTCCTTCTTTCCTTTACTTCCTGTAATAGAAGCCTAGGTGGGCCCTGGCTGGTGTGAGTCAGTGGATTGAATGCTGGCCTGCGAACCAAAGGGTCCCTAATTCGATTCCCAGTCAGGGCATGTGCCTGGGTTGTGGGCCAGGTCCCCAGTAGGGGTGTGCAAGAGGCAACCACACATTGATATTTCTCTGCCTCTCTTTCACCCTGCTTTACCCTCCCTAAAAAAAATAAATAAATAAAATATTTAAGAAAAAGAAACGCAATGTTAAAAAGAAGAAGAAGAAGAAGAAGCCTGTGTGGTTGGGGCTGGCTACTAAGAAGAGAATGTTTTTTTAATATTTTATTTATTTTTAGAGAGATGGGAGGGAAGGAGAAAGAGTGGGAGAGAAACATCAATGTGTGGTTGCCTCTCATGTGTCCCCTACTGGGGACCTGGCCTGCAACCTAGGCATGTGCCCTGACTGGAATCAAACCAGTGACCCTTTGCTTCACAGGCCCGTGCCCAATCCACTGAGCTACACCAGCCAGGGTGAAGGGAATGTTTTTTAAGAAAGGCAGGATTGTCACTTGGTGGAATAACTAGGGTTAGAGGGTTGGATGACCTTGAAGAGGGATGATTCACCCACTCAGTTTTCTCATGGACTGACTATCTTTCTGAGATTGCTTCCAACCCCCAATTTTTGGGACTACGTGATATGGAATCGGGGCAAAGTTAAGTCCCAAGAAGAAAGGAGAAACAGCGGAAAGTAAAAAAAAAAAAAAAAAAAAAGATTATGCAGAAAGAATAATGGCTTCTCCAGGTTCCTAAGGATTTTTAGGACAATACAGGAATCTGGAAGTTTTCAGTATTACAAGAAAGCAAATGTAGTGGAAATCATGTACTTAGAAATAGGTTACCCAGTCAGATTATCTAACAAATTAGATTTCTTTTTTTTTTTTTTTGAGTAGGAGTTAAATCGCCTGAAGGTGCTCAACTCAGTTAGTCATCGGGGAAATGCAAATAAAGCCAGAGAGATAAAATTAGAAATAATGCAGAACCCAGGATGGGTTCCATCAAGTGGCAGCCATAACTTGTGCTTAGGCCTTATCCTAACCCACAGTCACGTTCGAGAAGAGTCAGAGCAGCACTGGTCATTATAAGCAAAAATGGGAACAGCCTCACAGTCCACCAACACACAACGGATTCAAGAAACTCTGGCAGATTCATCCAGTCCGATTCTGTACAGCAATGAAAGATAATACATTCAACAGCATGGGTCTTCATCCACTTTAAATGATCTTTGCATATTTTACTTTTAATGTAGTTTTAAAAAATCAAACTGCTTATCTAAAATAAGTTAGAAAGAGGAAATATGCTACAGCACAATGTTTTATGCAGCTTAAAACATTTATACACACAAATGTACTCCATATATTTTCCATACATCCATACAAATATCCATACATATCTAAGAGATATATATTTAAAACACTATAGTGGGTGTCATTGAAGAAAGGAAATTTTGAGGGAGAGTTGGATTATATTGGGGGCAATTAGTAAAATGAATTAAAATGATAAAAGGGGAATTGAAAGAAATAATGGTGACATATCTAGGTCCCTTTACTACTCCAAAGTAACAATAATAAAATAAACAAACACAGATAATAAAAGCAGAGACACATATTCATCCTAAGATGCTCAGGATGACCTTTTTCTTCTCTTTCTGGAAAACTGCTACTTACCTGTCAATATTAAATCTCTTCCTTTGGTGAATCTTCCCCTAGCTCCTCGGAAAAATGAGCTCTTTCCTCCCCTGGTTACTACAGCCCTCTCTTCAAGTTTATGGTCATTATTTTGTCCCCAATTCTGCCTTCCTTGCTAAGTTGAATTTTCCTTTGGTTCAGGGAATCTGCATATAGGTCTCTACGTGCCTAGAAATAATAAAGTGTCTGGTGCGGAGCAGGTGTCAGCAACTATTGATAGATAAATCAGCAAATAAAATAAGGACTTTGTTTAGTTAGACATCTCTACCTTATTTTATAATGTCCTTAAGCTGAATAATAACTCCTTCCTCCCGCTAACACACAAGGGGTAGAAGCAAGGAGCCTTGGCGACTCAGCAGATGGCTTCCTTAAAGCATTAGACCATTGCCTGGTAGACTTGAGAATCGTGGCAGCTTGCATTTTGGGGGGCAAATGGGACGGAGATGCAGCCAGCAACCACCTCTGATCTGTCTGAATCACAACCTCGTGGAAATTGTCGCCCACTGTATCCTGCATCTGATAACTTATCATTGTTAATGGAAGAGGCAAAATCCCTATTTCCTGGCCAACTCTGCAATAATAAAGACAAATGGAACAGGTATCCTTCCTAAGTCCATGATTTATGGTAAGTTTTCCTCAGCAACGGAGGGAAGACAATGGCATTTGAGGTTTAAGGCCTGAGTCATCTTTTCCAGGCCACTAGTCAAGAGCCTGATGGATGGCTCTGAGCTGCCAAGTTAGTTATTGGAGCAACACAAAGGGCTACAGAAGGCAGAAGGAGAAAGCAGTGACATAACCCCTCCTTGGAAAACACTGTACAGAGAAGATTTGAGATTCATTTGCCCCCAACATAAATCTACAAGCTTCTGGAACACATTCATTTCAAAGTAAGTGCAAAGATTTACAGATAGAGAGCGGAGACTGTTATCCGTTTTGGCTCGGGTTCCTATTCTCTGTTTTGAGAGTCAGTCCTACTACTCACTTGTAGGGATGTCACTTAAGACACACAAGGATTAACAAAATGAATGCTCCTAATCCTTTAGGGATTGCAAATGTGCAATTTTGAATTTTAGGACCCTCTATGCAGAATGGGGTCCTGCTTCTTAGGGAACGGGAGGACCCTATATATCTGCCTGCCAGGTGTGAAGATCTTGTGTGCCTGTCAGCATGCTGGCCCTCTCCTAATCTGTGACCCATTTAAACCCCCAGAAATCTGCATGATGCTTTTTATTCTTCCCTCTGTTACTAATGAAAACTGTCCCTCCCAGGCTGAGAGAGATCAGCTTTTCTGAACAATCACTTGTAAAGGTACTTAGAACTACCCCTCAAAGAATTTCTCTGGCTCCAGCTTTTCCCTTTCTTTGTAAGCATTGTCTACACATCAGTAAAAATTACAAAGAAAAGAGACCGTGGTGCTGTAAGAACCAAACCTGAGCATCTTTTGCACAAGCACACGATCTATGTCTGCATTGACGCTGTAGATTCTGCTCAAGATTCCTTCTGGAGAAAATTGTAGTCACCTTTCCAAGGCCACTGGAACTGCCTCCAACATCCTCTCTACTTGGCGGGCCTCATCCTTCCCCTGCTCTCTGAGTTTCACTCTCTGCTCCCATTGTGAGGAGCCTGAGGCGTAGAGTCTGAGGGTGTGGGCTGGACCCTCCACTCTGCACTTACCATATCCCACCAGGGAAGTCATAATGCCTCTCAGGTTTCCGGTGATCTCATCTGCAAAATGGGCCTAATAGGATGGTACCTTGCCAGGTTGATGTTTAAGAATAAAAGAGGTAATGAGTTCTTAATTGTTCTCCAACAGTTCCTAGCAAAAAGCATGAACAATAATACATGAATAAATTATGGAGCATCTATACAGTGGGAAACACACTCAAAAAAGATAGTGTATCCTTTATTTATTTATTTAATCCTCGCCTGAGGATGTGTGTATTGATATCAAAGAGGAAAGGAGAGACAGAAACATCAACGTGAGAGAGAAGCATCAATCAATTGACTCCCGTGTGTGCCCCTCTACCAGGGATCGAACCTGCAACTAGGTCCATGTTTGACCGGGAATTGAACCTACAACCCTTTGGTGTATGGGATGCCACTCAACCATCTGAGCCACCTGGCCAGAGCAACACTGACATTTACTGATACATAACTACCTCTATGACATACTGTTGAAGGGAAAGGAAGTTACAAAACACTTAGTGTCCTGAGATTACTTTTCTGTAAATATATATAATTTAAAATATACTCATCTATGCACATGCTTCTAAAAGAAGGCTCACCAAGAAGCTAGTTGCTATTGCCTGGAGGTTATGGAATTTGGGGAGGTTTTTAATGTCTTAGCACTCTTTTTGAATACTGCTTGAATAATGAGGAAGTGGTTGTTTTGGAAAACAGCATCTAGAAATACTATGTGTAATATCATAATAAATTTGAAAGCTCAGAAAAGAAACTTGTGCAGCTGGTGAGTTAGCCATGTGTATTCCAAAGCTGAATAAAGCAATGACCAGTGGGATCGCTGAGCAAATAAACAAACATGGTTCGTTATGCCATTTACCAACTGACTTTGTGCAATCATTTAACCTGTGTGGGTTTCCATTTTACCTTGTACAAAATAGTTTTATATTAGACCTGTAAGTTCCTCCCCAGCACTGACATTTTATCTTTCATTCATTTAATAAATAGTGCCCAAGGACACCAATTATATGAACACCTAAGCATCCAAGGTAGATGACGAAGAGGAAAGAGAAGGCCCCCGATCTCGTGGAGCTTGTACTCTGAAAGACACCGAACAAGAAAAGAAAGAAACAGGATGTTGTCCATTGGTAGACACTGAGATCCAAAACTGGAGGAGAGCTGGCCTTGGCGGGTAACAGTGGGATTCTCTGATGCAGACACCAGCCACGAGCACCGAAGTGGGAGAGAGAACAGACCAGGCATTTTTGAGGAGCAGAAATGCCAGAGTGGGCTGCTCTTGTGCCTCTTGGACTGGGACCCTGAACTCATAGAGGAGGGTATGTAAAGTTAAATGCTAATTGCTAGTCAAAGGTCCAAAATGTATGAGAAACTTGGTAGTTGCTGCTTCTGAACTCTCCAAACAGGAACTATTAACAGTTTGGGAAATGTAGATATTATATGGGTATTTGGCTATAATGAACAGAAAATCCAGTTTAAACCAAATATGTTTGACCAAAATCATATGATTAATGATGATAACAATAATAATATCAGGCCTGGGCATTTCAGTCTCTAATCCTTATAGAAACTCTATGAAATAGGAATTATTATCCCATTTTGGACTTGAAACTGAGGCTGAGAGAGAGCAAATCAATTGTCTAGCCATGGCTGGTGTGGCTCAGTGGACTGAGTGCTGGCCTGTGAACCAAAGAGTCGTGGTTCGATTCCCAGTCAGGGCACATGCCTGGGTTGCAGACCAGTTCCCAGCAGGGGACATGTTTTTCTTCCTCTCTCCTTCCCTTCCCCTCTGAAGGTAAATAAATAAAATCTTTTAAAAAAAAACTAAAAATAAATCAATTGTCTAACTTTCAAATGAAGAGCTGGGATGTTTACAGTTTAGGTTCACAGCCTTTTCACTAAATGCGGGATAAAGATTCAAGTCCCCTCTATCTTGCAACTAGAGCAAGTTTGTGCATTTTCTCTTTAGAGGAGAGAGCCAGATCTTACCCAGAAAGCAGCTACTTGAGGTTTGGGTCCTGCTGCCCTTTTCTAGGCATTTCCAGTGGGACGGAATTCCATGCAGTGAAACAGTGCTACTCGGATACGCTTTTCTGTTATTCTTGCCATTATTACTATTCATTGGTAGTTAGAGAAACCAGTTCAGGATGCTTAAGCAGGATCTCACATCCTGACAACACCAGTCCCCAAATTAAATTGTTAGCTTTGGGGCTGAGGAGAGGCCAGCCCTGAGTTGCTGTGAGGGCTGCAGTCTGGCATTAAGGGTTGCTCGAAGTAGAGGCTGTTGTTGTGTTGTTGTTGTTGTTACTGTGTTATAGTTGTTGTTAGCTTAAGACTGCGGGCAATGCACTTAGTTTGTCGGGGTCTGAAAGCAGGTCCATGAGGCAAGGTTGCCAGAGGGTGACAACTAATGCTGAAATGCACTCCCCTCCAGCCCACTGCCCCCAACCTACCATTTTGTACAGGCTGGATGGCATTGGCTGGTGCTTCCTGCTTCATTTGTCTTGACTTCTGGGCTACCTTCAAAATTCGATCTAGTTATTATTTACTCTTAAGGTAAAAGAATGGAGCAGTCATCTGTTCATTCTTTGAGGACTCCCTCTGTATCTTCTATGAGAGCTGTAGCTCTTCCCTTTAAGGCCTGCCACTTCCTCACCAGCTCTGGGTTCTACCATTGAGGGGCGGGGGACAGGGGGAGCAGGGGGGGGAAGCGAGCAACAGAG